>NC_066619.1:6061978-6689478 GCF_025201925.1 Gopherus flavomarginatus | reverse complement strand
TTTTTCAATTGATGCTTTTTTTTTTTCCCTTAGGATATTTCAAATCACTCTCCAAAATTAAAAAAAAAAGTAATAATAGTAACAGTAGTTTAAAAACTATAGCTGTCCAACCAAAACGCAACCTAGAGAAAAGCCTGCGGCCTCTTGTGTGCCTTTTCAAGAATTCCTAATTCTAAGGTTCCACATTACAGCCACTCCTGACAAATTATTTGTTTGGGGTAAGGGAGGGATTGTTTTGAGGGGAAAAAAATAATCCTGATCAAAAAGCAAAATGCATCTTTTTGTTTACAACTGAAAAAGGGTCCTTGACGAGTGTTTTTTTATTTTTTATTCTATTATTCTTATTATTTTTGGTGTTGTAATTGTTTAGACTGCTGTGTACGGTTTGCTGTTTGTTGAACCAACAGTGTGAAAAACCTGCCAGCATGGATTGATATTCCGCATGACACTTTTCCACCAGAGTGGACCTTTTGCAGATTCTAAGTTTCTTGATGTAATAAATCACTGAGTGTATAAGAAGAACCTGCTTGCTAGAAAGAGATAAGAGCTAATCCGTAATGATTAAGCATCCTACTTAAATGTCAAGTCTAGTCGGATCATGATTAAATTTTTTTAAATAACTTTTTTATTTAAGAAATGTTAGCTTTACTAGTTTTTTCAAAAAGTTCATTCCAACTGATTTTTTTTTCTTTTACCTCCCATGAATTGCCTGTTCAAAGTGTTACTTTCTGACATTCACAAAGGAATATACATTAATGACAGCTATTTCTCCAAGGAAAGTTCATATATCGTCATATACAGCACACGGTTAAAATTTAGAGCAATTTTTCCTAGAGGCTTCACACGCTAGAAAGTCCAGCCAAGCAAGATTGTGATCTGGCTTTTTCTTTTAAGTGCCACTTTACAAAGTATATATCTGCACATAGCTATAGATGTGAGTATATATATTTATATAGATATATATCACTATTATTAAAAATGCAGAAGGAGCAATTGTATTTTTTTTATCATGATCTTGACTGCCTTGCTCGCTTTGGGTCTGAGCCAATTCCCAGTGAAGTCCATGAGAATTTTGCATTGACTTTAGTGGGAGCACACCTCAAAAGCAAACTCCAGAGCAAGAGCTCAGTTCTGTTTCCGTTGAATCTGAGAACAAAACACATTCACTTTCAAAGGGAGTAGGATTAGGCCCAAAAGAACAGGCTTTTTTTTCCAAAGGCCTTTTTTTATTCGTTTACTTTGCCTTTTTAGTTTAATTTGCAATGATCTTCTTCATTTTTTTAGGGCAGCAGCTGAATGGGCCACACTTAGAAAAAAATATATATATATTTTAAAAAAACAGGAACTGTTGGATTACACCTTTGACATATCAGCAAATATCAATCAAGCTGAAGACTTCAGACTTATTCTCTCTTTGATTGTTTAGACCGTAACATTTCTTCAAGAAAAGTATCACGTCTGCTGACTTCGAAGGACACAGGCTGGAAACAAACAAAAATTAATAAATGAATCAGAACAGGAACAAGATCAACCCGGATTTCTGAAGAGACATTGATATCACCACAGCGGCTTTTCTCCAAACAGGAAATGCAAACCTGGATATGGACAAAGGAGTGCCTGTTTGCCACCAAGGATGCGGCTACCATGTTGACCCCATGGTAATGGTCACTGAGCATCTTTATCTGTCATTCCTTAGCTATATAGGGACCAAAGGACAAAACTTTTTATCGCAGACTTGTAGCTGTATGTAAAATATGGAAGTTCTTTGCTTTTCTCTGAGCTGTTCCTAAAACAGTTTTTGAGAGCAATTATATGAAATATGTAAAAATTAAAAAAAAATGCTTAAATGCTTTTAAAATGGCAAGATAATAGTTCTTTGATACTTTGGGAGGTTCTTTGGTTATACATTAATTAGAATCTATGAAACTTTCATATGGTTTTCTGTATAATACGTAAGGATCGCGCTGCTCAAAGCAGGTAAGATGATGTCTGTGAAAAGCAAAAAAAAAAAAAGTAAAGTAAATAAATAAAAAGGCATAGCCAAGAGAAAAGAAAGATGGTTGATAGTAAAAAACAAAAAAAAAAGGTTTGTAAATGCTTCTAACTCTCCCTGTTTAAAATCCTAATAGTTGTACAGAATTTAAAAAAAAGAAAAAACCTTTAAAATACCTATATAATAGAAAAAAAAATTAGACAACAAAAAGCAAAAAAAAAAATACTACATAGAAGTTAGCGTTAATGCTAAAAACAAAGATGTTGTAGAATTGTAATTTTTGTAGAGTTTAGACTGAGCATAAATTCCTACTCTCTGCCAATTGCTGTTGGATGCTGTTATTTATCGAGGAGAAAAAGAAGAGAAATGGCTATTTTGGCAGCTTTTTTAACTGCAAGCATTCCAGCTATTAACAAAAATAAACAAACGAAACTCCATTCTTGTAGACAATGCAAACGGGAAACAAAACAGCTGTCTTTTTATCAGATGTAGTTCTAACTTGAACAACAAAACACAGCTATACGCTTCATGTCTTCATGATCTGCTGTCTGCAAATTCCCATCATCCTATGCTTCAGTAGCTTCCATATTTGCTCTAGAAACCTTCAGAGCAAGGGGTTAGCCTAGAACCTTAATCTTAAAAAAGAAAAATAATATTAAAAAAAATAAAAAATAACATAAAAAAACAATCTCTTTGAAGAATTTCTGAAACTGTTTACAAGGAATTTTGAAAAACAGGGGGATGTTTAAAAAAAGATGCTGGCTCTGTTTTTCTGTAAATAAATTTGCATATTTTGTAGGACTTTTAATTGTAATGATAGAGAAAAAAACAAGGAAAACTATTTAATGAAAGCACGATATTTATCTTTGGTAAATGACTTTAGATCAGTTAAAAAATAAGACATTGCTTTAAAAAACTGAATCAGAAAAAACAATGAATTATTTAAGAACACATATATTTTAAAGTATATCATATTTATTATAATTTATTTCCACTGGATTCAGACTTGATTTGCATCATTCTCGCTCGTTTTAGTTGAACTAAGAAGAGTGTGATGATTATTTCTGATTCTTCATTTGAATCTTACTTTGTTTTAATTGGTTTTGGGTTGGTTTTTGTTTGTTTTTTAAATAACAATGTTATTGTTATCTTGGCCTTTTTTTAACACCTTATTGGGTCTGATCTTACTGCCCTTACTCTGGCAAAACTCCCACTGGGTGACAGCAGGTGTTTCATCTGAGTAAGGACAGCAGAAACGAGCCCACAGCCAGGACGTACAGATGTGTAATGCAGCTGCAGTTCCATACAACTGCTCTTTCACTCTCAATTCCCTAAAACTCCTTGTAATCTTCTGTAATTATTGAATGACGCTTTCCAGCTTAGCCCTAAATAAAGCACAGTTTAAAAAAAAAAAGCCATGTTCTTTACTTCTTGATGGCTTTCCTTAATGTGTTTGCGTTGAGAACAAAATGAATCTATTTCGACTTTTTCATTAATATACATTGTTTGAGTATCAGAACAAATCCCTTTGTTATATAAAACATATCTCATTGGATTGAATTAATGACATGGTTTCATTTAATGTCTCCTTGATATTCCACGGTGGTTTACTTTAAACCTGGTAGGTTAGAACATTAAATAATGGTACATACAAATTAGAGGCATCGCCGTTCCTATTTGAAGCCTGTTGTTTGATTCACACTTATGGTTTTTTCATGCTGATGAGGACAGGGGCTAAAGCTCAGGACTTTGCTCCTTTCGCTGCCTTGGGATAACAGTGTGAAACTTACCAGGCTCTGGGAATGAGGCTCAGTTTTTCTCAGAGCAGCCCTCACATCTCTGCTTTTAAATGATTTTTAATGCTAGTTACAGACCAGCACACAGCAGAGTCTCGGGAAATCTGCATTCTTTTCCTGGCTCTCCCAGTGGCCTGTGGACTTCGGCAAGTTGCACCCTGATGGCTCCATTTATAAATGGGACTCGTGCGGCTTACGCAGGCTTTGTGCTCTGTGGAGGCAATGAGAATGTGTAAGTAGAAAGTGGTGTTTTTCACCACTGATAGCTATTGATGGGTCCAGTTATTTACAGGAAAGAAACAAATGAAACTGGAGGGAGATGAGAGATCTATTCAGGGATGTGGAAAGGGTTGGTTATTTTCTCCTCAGATGAAGATGAATGCACAGCACATTAGAACACACACAGGTTCCAGCTCTGCCTCCTGGTGCAGAGGACATCATGCTACGGCAGGCTGGGTCGGGGTAATAAGCTATGAAGCCTTTCACCACCCTGATCACTGGCGCAAAACCAATTCAGGTGGGAAGTACGTGGGTGGGACTCAGTCTCTAGTGAGACAGTGGCTGCATTAGAGAGCCCATCAGTGCAACCGGCAAGCTTGACTCAGAGAGAGAGAGAGAGAGAGAAGATCCCAGCCTGGGCTCAATGGTATAAGTCCTTATGTGATGGCCCCCAGAGCCAAGGCTCTGCAACTGAGGCTGTGACAATTCATATCCTCTGTGGCTCAGCTCAGAGTGGGACCTGTAAGACACACTCACCAGTAGGTGACACTTGCTTGTGATTGGCCCTAGTGTGGGACACTCAAGGAAGGGCCCTTTGGCAATCAGCTTCTTCTCCCTTTTCCTGCTTAAAGGCCTGCACCCGGTTGTCTTCACCGCTGCACAGCTGTGCGGATGCAGATGGGAAACGGAAGCAGGTTCCTATCCATAATCAGCAGCTGGCCGCCTCACCTTCAGACACTGACCAGTCTGAGAATGGAAGGGGGGAATCGCACAAACTCTGAAACATGCTATTAACAAACTTGGGGAAACTTTAGTGCAGCTGGTGAGACCTGGAACAACAAAGGAGGCACTACAGATCATTGCCCCTCTTCCATCCCTTTTTCCTCAGGGGACGGATAGCCAGGGCCGGCTTCAGGCACCAGCCAAGCAAGCTCGGGCTTGGGGCCGCAGATTCTACGGGGTGGCTTCCACCCAATCCTAGAGTGGCACGGCCACCCTTTGGTTTTTTTGGTTCGCCGCTCTGGCCGCCCTGTAGGGGGCGGTGCCATGGAGGAGGGGAGTGCCCTGCTGGGAGCCGGCTGCGCGCTCCATCTGCAGCAAGCCCGGCAGCCCATGTCCTTCCCTCCCAGCCAACCGGAGTGGCACAGAGCCCGCCTGGCAGGTGACACGGCAGGAGGGGCTGAGTGGTGAGCGCCCTGGCTGAAGGAAGCCCTGGCCACCCCCTTGTCACTCTCTCCCCCACTCCCTCCCGCTTCCCCCTGCTAGCCAGGGCACATCTGCAGCCCAGGGATTCCCGCTAGCTGAAAGTTTGCACCCTGGGTCCGGACACCTAGCAGGTTTTTTTTTTTGTTCTTGTTTTTTTTGCTTCGCCGCTCCAGCCGCCCCACTGGTGTGGGGTTTTGGGGCGGGGGTGGTTTGCTTGCTTGAGGCAGCAAAAAAGCCCAAGCTGGCCCTGGGGATAGCTCAGTGGTTTGAGCATTAACCTGCTAAATCCAAGGTTGTGAGTTCAATCCTTGAGGGGTCCATTTAGGGATCTGGGTCAAAAATCTGTCTGGGGATTGGTCCTGCTTTGAGCAGGAGATTGGACTAGATGACCTCCCGAGGGCCCTTCCAACCTTGATATTCCATGATCTTTCCAATGCTATGGATCACCTCTGCCACCAACCCCACCTCTGTGACTTCCCAGTCTCCTACTCTCTCTTACCCGTGCACACACCCCTCATGTCACTTGGGCCTACTTTGGGTGCTGCATGTTATGTAATTATATAACAGCTCCACCCAAGTCACTCAATCTCTTTATCCCGGAGTGCCTAAGCCAGAGGTGGACAAACTACAGCCCACGGGCTGGATCTGGCCAACCAGCCATTTTAATCTGGCCCTCAAGCTCCCACTTAGAAGTGGGGTCTGGGGTTTGCCACGCTCCAACTGGGGAGCAGAGTTTGGGGGGGAGGGCGCTCCACGTAGTTCCCAGAAGCAGCAGCATGGCCCTGCTCCAGCTCCTACACACAAGGGCAGCTAGGGGGCTCCACTCTGCATGCTGCACCTGCCCCAAGCACGGCCCCCGCAGTTCCCATTGGCTGGGAACCACAGCCAATGTGAACTGCAGGGGCGATGTCTGCAGAAGGGGCAGTGTGCAGAGCCGCCTGGCCGCACCGCCGCATAGGAGCCCAAGAAGAGACATGCCACTGCTTCCGGGAGCCGCTTGAGGTAAGCGCTGCACAGAGCCTGCACCGCCAAGCCTCTCCCCACACCTCTGCCCCAGCCCTGATCCCCCTTTCACCATCCGAACCCCTTGATCCCAGACCGGAGCACCCTCCTACACCCCACACCACTCATCCCCAGTCCCATCCAGAGCCCACAACCCCAGCTGGATCCTGCACCTCTTCCAGCACCCCAACCCCTGCCCCAGCCCTGATTCCCTTCCCGCCCTCCAAACCTCTAAATCCCAGCCCAGAGCACCCTCCTACACCGCAAACTACTCATTCCCAGCCCCACCCCAGAGCCCACACCCTCAGCCAGAGATCTCACCCCCACACACACACACACCCTACTCCTCTGCCCCAGCCCAGAGCCCCCTTCCATACCCTGAACTCCTCATTTCTGGCCCCTCCCTGGAGCCCGCACCCCCAACCAGAGCCCTCACCTCCTCCCACACACCAACCCCAACTTTGTGAGCATTCATGGCCTGCCATACAATTTCTACTCCCCTATGTGGCCTTCGGGCCAAAAAGTTTGTGCACCCTGGTCTAACCCACAACAAGAATTGGCCTTTGGGACAAAGTGAGTAAATTCATTGTCATTTGGGCGTGAAACCGACCTCTGATTCCTGTGTCCTGTCTGAGGCGTACCGCAAAGAGCAGAGAAAGACTGATCACCGCTAGAGATGAAGAAGTTGGGCAATGGACAAGAGCCATAAAACAATACCAAGACCACTCACTTTGATGGCCCAGACTGAATTTCCGGAAGACACTTGCCAGAGATGTAACTGAGATGATGACTATGTTAATGGAATCATGTCCAGAATTGTCATGAAGGCAGGGCTTCTTTGGCAAGAGAAATGGGGGTGGGGGGAGTAAGGAGGGCAGCAGTAAGACAGGCTGAGACTGACCAGGAGAGACCTTTACATTTTTGCAGGGCAGGTGAGTCGGTTCCGTTCTTCTCCTGCAATTGAAGAGAACACAGCCCATCTAAGATAGCGTGGAGGGAAGTACCAAAATACCTATATGTTTCTTTGGTCAATTGCTTTTTTTTCTCTGTATGCTTTCTAAATCTACTAAATAAAACTTGTTGTCAACTGCTCGTTGCTTAGAAAATCGACACAGGAACCATCAGAAAGGGTCCTGTACGTGAAAAGGGGTCTGTTCACTTAAGGCAGCATAATCTGGTCTCAGCCTAAGAGCAGAAGAATCACAGGATTCCACTGCAGTGAAAGGTGAGTGGCAAAAGGTCCCTGCACCTGCATGGATCTGAGAGACCAAGAGAGAAGACAGAGGCCTAGCTTGACTGTAAGGGTGTCACACGCTTCAAACATTCACGTTAATAAAGCAACAGGGAGCATACAACTAGCCTAGAGGGTCCAAACTTTTGTTCTGCAGAGAGCTGGCTGGCACATGGTGCTAGCTCCTTCTCCTTAAGTGCTAAATCACACTGAAAGAAGCGAAGAATGCCCTAACCGCATGCCGAATGTTACTCGTCCAAATGAGCACTTGCTAGAGTTGCTATCTGCTTGCAAATGAAAGGGGAAGTGATCCTGGCCAGGCGTCCATGAGATGAGCTGTCTCTTAAGATGTGGCCTGTGCCATGAACAAGCCTACGCTCTGGTACCTCACACTGTGAGACTGCATCACCTCGCCAGAGCTCTGTAGGCAGGCAGAATGTCATTCCCTCCCCCCACACTGGAACTTGGGAAGGACGGCAAACATTCCCACAGGTCGTTTAATAACCACTGCAACTCCTGACAGCACACGCTGGCTATATACTGGGTCAGAGGGAAGAACGGCACTTATCCATCATTGCTAACATCACTGCCTCTCCCACCTGACTCCCATCACAAGTCTCCCAACCCTGCTCAGCACAAGCTATGACAAGGTCACAGACTAAGGTGCTGTTGTGCCGGTAGCTTTGGCTCTGCATTGCTTTTCTGGCCATCCTGGCTAACAGCAACTCCGAAGCCAGGTTACCTTTTCCATAGCGGCTTCCTATTATTGGCCATCCTTAAGCATTTGCAAACCAGAAAAAAAATTCAGCTGACAGGGACCATGTCATAAACAGATAAGTAAGAGTTAACAGAACAAAAGTACTTCATATTTCTTTTGCCTGGAAAGGGTTAACAAGATCAGTGAGCCTGGCTGTCACCTGACCAGAGGACCAATCAGGGGACAGGATACTTTCAAATCTTAAGGAAGGGAAGTTTTTGTGTGTGCTGTTAGTGTTTGGTTGTTGTTCTCTCTGGGTTCTGAGAGTGACCAGACATGCAACCAGGTTTCTCTCCGATTTCCCTGATACAGGTTCTTATAGATTCAAAATAGTAAGTACTAGGTGATAAGGCGAGTTAGGCTTATGTTTGTTTTCTTTATTTGCAAATGTGTATTTGGCTGGGAGGAGTTCAAATGTGTATTTGGCTGGAAAGATTTTAATTTGTACTTGTATACTTAGGTTGGGAGGGTATCCCCAGTGTCTATAGCTGAAAGACCCTGTAACATATTCCATCTTAAATTTACAAAGATAATTTTTACTGTTTTTCCTTTCTTTTATTAAAAGCTTTTCTTGTTTAAGAACCTGATTGTTTTTTTATTTTGATGAGACCCCAGGGGACTGAGTCTGGATCCACCAGGGAATTGGTGGGGAGAAAGGAGGGAAGGGGAGAGAAAGGTTAATTTCTCTCTGTGCCAGGATTACTTTCTCTCTCAGGGAGAGTCTGGGAGGGGGAGAGAGAAGGAGGGGGAAGGTGGATTTTCCTCTCTGTTTTAAGATTCAAGGAGTTTGAATCACAATAATCTTCCAGGGTAACCCAGGGAGGGGAAACCTGGGAGAGGCAACGGTGAGGGAAAGGGTTTACTTTCCTTGTGTTAAGATCCAGAGGGACTGGGTCTTGGGGGTCCCCGGGCAAGGTTTTGGGGGGACCAGAGAGTACCAGGCACTGGAATTCCTGGTTGGTGGCAGCGCTACAAGTACTAAGCTGGTAATTGAGCTTAGAGGAATTCATGCTGGTACCCCATCTTTTGGACGCTAAGGTTCAGAGTGGGGACTTTTACCATGACAGACCAAAAACAAGAAAGCATGAGCATAAAGTAGATGGCAACACTCCAGTGAATCACAGCACATATTCCTGGGTTTGAAAGGATTGTCAGAAAGCACCTTGTGTCTAGTTCTTCCTAATGGCTCTTAAAGAAAAGGGCACCTGTATCCGATTATAACAAAGGGACACTTCAGGAAGTCAATGAGCATGGTGGCATTGGGGCAGCATCTGATCATAAAGTGTTACCATTAACAACAAGCTAGTGGTTGTTTTTTTTTCTAAATCAAGACCTTGGGAGCCACCAACATCTGAGGAGTAAAACTGTTACTGTGTCACTCCACTGACAGTGTAGATGGTCACTATGAATCAAACTCAGCCCCAGTCTAAGTCCATGTTGTGACCTTTGGGGGTCTATTTTCCCATTGTTCCTGGCAGTCGGGACAGGATTGCCTCTATTGGCTCCTGGGTGCCGAGTAGAGCTCTGCAAATAACGGATTTTTCAGTGTACTGGCAAGTCCCAAAAACTGGTGAGGTGTGGGGCAGGGAAGGGAATTGCTTCAAATCAAATCAAAACCACCCCTTTTTAAAAAAATTCATCAAAACAAATTATCTGAGGGTCAAACAAAATGTTTTGTTTCAATTCAGACCATTTTTAAATGCTTGTGGATTTTTTAAAAATAAATCAAAGGAAATTTTGAAACAAAAAAGTCATTTTGAATGGAAAAATTGAAACATTTCATTCAGAAAATGTGAAAATGAAAAATTTCCATTTTTTAAAAAGTTTTTTATTATTTATTTATTTATTTAAACAATGCAGCAAACTGAGACAAATTCACAAAAATGTTTTGGTTTTGCCAAATTTGCACTTTTCACCCAAAAATATATCATGTGAAGAATTTCTAGGGCTGCACACTTCTGAAAATCAGGGTAAATATGAATTTAAGAGGTTAACTTGGGTACTTTTTCATCGCATTTCATATTGATAGTGTTCACATTTAATCTACGTCACGCAGAAGGTCGCCTTGTTCTGCCTTCTTTCCTGTGAAAACCAAGCTATGTGCAGGATTATACTGTTCATGGAGAAAAAGCCCAAAGACTCAGAGAGGGTCAGGTTTTAGAATCACCTGTCCACACTGGATTGCATTTGCGGAAATGGTATCGGGACACAGCCTTTCCCCAACAGGTCACAGTTTTGCTTGTAACCCAAGTTGGTAGTAATGAAGTTATCATCTGAATGCACTTAATTAAACGGCTGTACGTGCAATCATTTGATGGTCTCATTATAGTTCCTCATGCAGAGGGATCCCTATAACAAATGGATGAGCCCATTTGGCCCCCTTGTTTATATTGTCAAAGGAGACACTGAGGAATGAGTGAGACCTTAAGAGAACTTCCCAACTCCCAGAGATAATCCATCAGGGCTGGATTATATCGGTTTGGGAATATAAAGCAACTTTACATGGACCCTGTTGGGCTTATTCCCTGGCTATATAGAAGGCCATAGATTCATTGAAACTAGACTGGAGGGCTCTCAATCTGGCCACTTTCACTGGTACGACACTGCACTCTAAAAAAGGAAATGAGGGATCATGATCAATAAGGCAAAATTTGCTTAAAAGACAGACAAGCCGTGGTTAGTATGTGTCATGAGAATTCCTGCTGATGAGAATGGAAATCATTCCAAAGAAGAACTTCAAGAACATTATGTGTGCAAGTGCATGACTAAATTGTACAGCGCGTCAGAGTGATTGATGTGCAGCCCAAGTAAGTGTGAAGATGGAATGGATAGCTGTGTATGCAAAACAGGCAACCAAGCTCATAAATGACCTCAATTGGCCGTTGCAGTTACTCAATTTACATGGTAACTACAAGTGCAAATTAAGTGTGTGCCTGTACACCTAACGTTTTTCAGTAGCTGACTCTTATTAAGTATCTTTCTTAACAATTAAAGGTGGGATTTTTAAGAGAGCTCCGCATTGGTCTAATTCTGTACCCAAGAAGTCAATGGGAGTTTTACAATTGTCTTCAGTGGGCACCAGTGAAAGGCTAACCCACAAACTCGGCACTCCCATAATTTCCTTCCTCCCGAAAGGTCCTTTAAATCCTGGAAACAAATATCTCAGTGCATCAGGGAAGGCAGAAAACATGCCCATCCTTTACCGAAAAACACCATGCATGGTATAACACGTTGTAATAGACAACCAGCCATGTTCTATCATTCTTCTGTGTGAAATCTCCTTCAACCTCTCACTTTATCAGACATATTGTTAGTTCCTCCTTCGGCAATAAGATCAACTGAAACCTCCACATTTTTCTTCCAACAGTTACCGTACATTATTTATGAGCCTAGAAAATAATCCCACTTTGTCTTCTAACCCTAGTTTTGCATATATACATGTGTTTTTCCATGGAGACCCATGTGAATTCTTCAGCTCAAATATGCATTTGTTAGAAAAACATTTCAGGGTGGGTTTTTTTTCTCTCCTCTTTATCTATTCATTTGAATATGTTGTAAACTTGATTAATGTTGCCTCCTAATCTCTTTTTTCTAGAGAAAACACCTGGAGCTCCTTTAACCCAACTCTAATACGGGGGAGGGGAGGGAAACTAAGCTTCAGTTTCATGCCTTCTTCTCTCTCACCTTTTCCCCCTCCCAAGCTATTGCTCTCTTCTCGAAGAGAAAGGACACATGTGTAATATTTATGCTGAGGGGCCAACCAAAGATGTGGATGCCTTCTGTACCCCTTTGATTTTCTTATGCACTCCTGCAACCTACTTCCTTGCCATCCTCTGTATGACAGGAATAGCTAGGTAGATTTATTATGGCAATTCTTCTGGTTATTTTCACAATATGTTTTTTCAGCCTCCCACCCTTCTTACCTACAGTTCTGCCAACGTGCGTCATTCATTTAATACCGTTGAGTGGCCACATTAAATCCTCTTTCTTCCAGGCCTTATTTTTTTCAAGCCATTTCTTTCCATACCTAGGGGAACTTGTGGAGGTAAATAAGTCTGAGCCAATGTTCCTGGACTCTCTTCTCGTGCCTCCATCCAAATCCTTTCATGGGGCATCAATCATCTTTGAAGTAGAAGATTCTTCTCGTTGTAATTACACTAATCTCTCCATCATTTCACTGTCATTAACTCAATTGCCGATGCTGGAACTGGAGACTTACTGAGCCGCATACCATCTTGAGAAAAGCATGTCTTCCATTGCTGAGTTTCTGGGTTCTGTCTCCACCTGTGCCTCGGGTCACTTCAACATCCCCATCTATAAAATGAGAAAAATGATACTTACCTACCTCATGGGAGGTTTTGAGGCTTAGAGGAGAGGATTTTCTAAGGCTCAAAAGGAAATTACTTTCCCAACTCCAATCCCTTTTGCCTTTCAATCTTGCCCTGCGTAGTTTTAAGAACCTTAAGTGAAAGATGCCAATGTATATGCAAAATACATTATTGGTTGCTACATCAAATCTGTGGATGTCACTATATTGCACCCCAGAGCTACACAGAGCTTCGAAGTAACAGCAGGTATAGAACCCAGGTCTTCCTGCTTCAGGATCACAGGCCCCCTGTTACTTGACCTACAGGAGAAACAGCAGTTAGCATTATAGGTACCACAACACACACACTTGAGCAGTTCTGAGTCAATCCAGGAGAGGGAAGTTTTGCACATGTATGCTAGCCGGTTCACTACATAGTGCCCTCATTCGGCAATTCTCACCCGCTCATGCCTGTGGTCAGACTGATGGCACACGGGGTCCCAGCACTAATGGTCACCGTTAAGATAAGCAGGGGTACTCTAGACTAGTGGTCAGAACACTCTGATCTGTAAGTGCTAATATGCCTCAGAACCTCTGGCTGCAAGGCAACAAGCAACACGGTGGGGATCAACCTGCACGCTTAAGCACAACATCCCAGGCAAGGCCTAAGAAATGGAAAACGTGAGGGACAATCAGCACCTTCCTGGATGAAAATAGACCTAACCACAAATCCGACCCACCTTCAGGAGATGACACATGACCTACTTCCCCAGGCAACAGCATTTCCCCCAGCTCCACTTGGGCTTCATTTACACTAGCAGCTGATTCCCAGCTTGCGCACATATGCTTGCACTAGCGTTTACCGAGCTAGTGCACTAAAAATAGTAGTGTAGCCGCAGTAGCTTGGGCAGCAGAGAGAAGAGGCATGGGCTGGCCTCTCTGTGCCTTAGCCCACCTGTTTCCCCCTGGGTATGTAGATGGTTTAACTGCTCTGACTCCTGCAGATACGCTGCTATTTTTAGTGCACTAGCTCGGTAAAACCTAGAGCGAGCTCATGTGCGCAAGCTGGGAAATCACATCCTTAGCTCCAAGTGCAGATGTAGTCTCGCCCTTCTGATTAGAAGCATGGGAAAGAGGCAAGCGGGAGAGAACAAAGAGCTCTATTCTCATGAAGGGCTGTTCCACGTTACTGCACGACTATACAGTTGGTAGAAATGAGAAGAGGCTACTGGCCAGACAGGCTTTCTGACTTTGGTGTTCAGGCTCCTTCTTGGTCCAAATTCGCCTGTGTCTGCTGACATGCCAGGCTTCCTGCAAAGCCGAGTCTTTTTCCTGAGCATTTGAAAATTTGGCAATGGGAAGAAATTGTCATTGTAAAGGTGGGGAAGATGAGGGGTTTTCAGCGGGCTATCTTACATTGCTGCATCAGGGTGTGCTTTTAAACTATCTCAAAGGGTCCTCGAGCCCTCATTTTTATGTATCTAGAAATAAAGTAAAATGAACAATTAATATGAGGGTGTGTGCCCAAGTACAATGGTGAGGAGCACTTCACCAATATGTGCAATAATAGTCGATTAATAAAGGAGTCGCTGGCACTATAAGGTTGGAGGAGCCAGTGACTTCTTTCTTGGGAGTTTATATGGAAAAGCAATGTGTGTCAAGCACAAACCAGCGTGGATGGTGTGTTTGTGGGTTCGGGAGAGGCATAATTTAAAGGCAACCAAAATGACACCTGATGTTCCGAAAGAAATCCAGCAAAGGTAAAAAGTCTTAGAACTTTGCTTGCTGATTAAGAAAACATTTATGCCAACATTTATGTTGATGGCCATTTCTCTCGCCAATCTCACTTCCTGAGAACCCTAACATTTCCCCTCTGCATGCTATTTGACTCAGCACATGCAGACAGAGGTTGAATAAGATGGTGCCTGCACACTCCGTTACAAAGTACTGACACTTACTAAATTATGCTGTTAAATACTGTAGTACAGCTATAAAATATATTGAAGGGCCATGGAAAGCTGCCAGCCCTTTTCTGAGAAAGACAGAGCACTTTTTGGAACCTTGCCTGTGGCCCGTAATTTTCACTTCCTCCCACTGTGGTGCGAAGCGACAAGAAAGGACTTGTAAAGTCAAATTTAAAGAGCGGGGCTAAGGTTAAGTTGCTGGTTTCAGGCTGTCGATAGTAACGTCTGGCCTACTTGAGCGTCTCAGGAGGTGCTGAGATCCCACCATCCAACATACCATTATTACTATTATGTATTGGAGCTCATCAAAAAAGTGGAATTTCTGGATCTTGGGAAGTTCTAATATTACCATTAGTTTTTATCCAAAATTAGGACAAAAACTTTTCATGGGACAAAAATTTCCAACAAAGTTAAATTGAGAAATGTCAAAACTTTTCATGCACCACAGCACCTCAGCCACAGGGAAGACTGCAGTGCATCTTGGTAGATGTCATCCAGCCAAGGAGCCTGGTGCTTAAGGGAGAATGGAGGCATGAGATACCCAAACTACAACTCCCATGAGGCCTTGCAGCAGCTCAGATATAGTCAAATAGAAGTCAAAAGACCTGAAACAAAATGTTTCGATTCAGGGCAACCTGACTCGAAATAAAATATTTTTATTTCTATTTGCCCAATGGAAAATCAGTTCTGGGGGGCAAAGTCGACTTTTTTCCTCTGGAAAACATTTAGACAGAAACTTCCCAACCATCTCTGGTATTTCTTACTTGTGTTGCAGTAACATCTAGAAGTCTCAGATCATGGATCAGGACCGTATTGTGCCAAGCGCTATACAAAGATAAAACAAAAAAATTGTCCCTGCTCCAATGAGCTCACAATCTAGGCGTGACACGAGAGACAACAGGTGGCTACAAACGGGTAGTACCTGGTACAACGAGACAGTATCAGTCAACACAATAGTCAGTGGTCTCAGAATACCAGCGGCCTAATCATGGTCAGGTTTGGAGAGGAATATGAAGTTCCCAGTGGAGTGGGGATAAGCAAGGTGAAGGGACATAAAGGGATGTGGATGAAGTGGCGTGGGGATCTTGAAACAGCTAACGCTATTCACGCCCTTGTGCATCACACAGCAGTTTGCCAACATGGGGTGTGACCCGTTCCCTGCCTCAACAAGCAGACAGTCTAAGCGCAAGACCAGACCTGAGACTTTACTTCAGGGAAGGGACAGTAAGAGGAGAGGAAGGGTTTGGTGAACAAGGAACAAAGGAGAGAGGGTTTAAATGAGGAATGTGAAGAGGGGACAGTGCTGGAGAGGAAATGGGATTGTCCCGGTGCAGAAGGCGGCATGAGGGTGCGAGGTAGGGACTCCAAAGGACTGGGAGGAGGAACTGAAGGCAGAGATATGGGCAGTGGTGATGTCACATTTGAATTTGACGCTGAGGATAAGGTGCTTGAATTTCACATGGGCCAAGACAGACAGGGATTGGTGGATGGCCTGTGGGGGTAACCTGCTGAGAATGACCCAGGAGAGGCAGAGTGTTGTGGCTAGGCTGGCTGAGGGAAAAGTAAGATAAGGAGGAAGCAGAAAGGCAATGAGCACAGTAATCAAGGCACTAGATGGCTGACTCGTGGACTTTTACTAGCGGGAGTAGAAGGGGAAGGGCGGGGACAGAGCTGAGCCATCTGCAGGCAACAGCCTGATACCTTCCCAGTATGGGGGGCCAAGAGGCTTTTTCCTCCCTCCCTGGGCCTCACTTCTGCTCAGCCGCTGATCAGCAGGTGCAGGGAAAGTGGGGGGAGGGAGAATGTTGAGGTGCACCAAGCAACCTCAACCCCACCTCTGCGACCCACACCACCGCATGCCTCCCTTCCCACCCCGCCTGAGAACTCCAGTGAGAGGGGAGTACGTTTCCTTTTGAGCAGGTGCTGCACATTCCCACTCTGGTGAGCAATACTCCTCTCTGTAGGTGGTCGGGCAAAGAGGCCTAGTTAAATAGAGATTTCCGGGTTGTGTCACCAAATTGTGCATCTGCTCTGCATCCCACATCGAACCATAATCCCCCAGTGCTTGGCTAGTGCCCGTCAGCTGTAGCGCTCAAAGCCCTTTGCAAAGGAGAGCAGTGTCATTTTACAGATAGGGAAACTGAGGCACAGAGAGGCGCTGCAACTTGCTCAAGGTCATAAACCTTATTTTCCTGAGCCCAGGCTACTTGGCCCCCTGAAGGAACGCTTGTTTTGTGAAACTATAACAGCGCTTGCTTACAGTCTAACGAAGCAAGACAAAAGGTGGAAGAAAAGAAGGCTCATTGTCCTTACTGTATGGCTGAGGAACTGAGACAGAGAAATAAGTGACTTTCCCAAGGTCATGCAGGGAGCCTGTGGCACAGCCAGGAAGTGAACCCTACACTCCTAGGCCTGAGTCCAGTTTACTCTCCTATTAGACATAGGATCAAGATGCAAAATTGACATCTGGAGCTGAACTTCCCCGAAGCTGAGGGGCTCAGAATCAAGCATCAACTTATTGCTCTACACGTTGCAGCCGGGTCTTTCATTCAACGGGCTCCCCAATCACAGCAGAAGAGAGAGTCTCTGCCCCCAACAGACGGCAGGCAGTGGAAATGGAGACAGCATATGAACAAGGAGGAAGGATGGTCTTGCAGATGAGGCACTGGCCTGGAACTGAGTAGAATTTTTTCAGGTTCAAGGTGATGCTGATCAGATTACAGACTTCAATTGCTGGTCACGGTAAAACTGATTTGCTTGTAAAACTGAACTGATTTGCTTCAGACTTAGACCTGTCCTACACTTAAAACTTAGAGCGACCTAGCTACATTGTTCAGGGCACCCTGACCTAATCCTGGTGTAGATGCAGCTAGGCCAGATGTAGGCAATCTATGGCACGCGTGCCGAAGGCGGCACCCGAGCTGATTTTTAGTGGCACTCACACTGCCCAGGTCTTGGCCACTGATCTAGGGGACTCTGCATTTTAATTTAATTTTAAATGAAGCTTCTTAAACATTTTAAAAACTTTATTTACTTTACATACAACATTAGTTTAGTTCTATATTATAGACTTATAGAAAGAGACCTTCAAAAAACATTAAAATGCATGACTGTCACGTGAAACCTTAAATTAGAGTGAACAAATGAAGACTCGGCACAGCACTTCTAAAAGGTCGCCAACCCCTGAGCTAGGCCAATGGAAAAATTCTTCTATCAACCTGGCTACCATCTCTCAGAGAAGTGGTTTACCTGCAGCTATAGAAAACGCCCTTCTGTTACGGCAGGAAGCGGTTACATTATGGTACTACACTACACTTGTGCCGTTGTAGCACAGAGACCTTGCCTTAGACTTTCTTGTAGCGCGCAGTGAGATTTAAAAACCACACTAAGCATGAAGACTACACGTTTTGTGCTTAATTGACGATTTGCTAGACCAGTGTTTCTCAACCTTTTTGATACCGGGGACCAGCTTGCTGCCTTCCCAGACTTTGTCAGGGAGCTCTCAGGGACCGGCACTGGTCCCCAGACCAGTCATTGAGAATCACTGTGCCAGACTGTCTAAAAATCCCAGTTATTAAATATATCGGGCATCAAGCACAAGGGGACAGATTTAAGGTCCAAAGTTCAGATAGTTACATATTCCACTCTGAGCTGAGAACAAGCATGTAAAATTTTAGTCCAATTTATTGGCCAAAGTTATGAGGACTTGAAAAAGGAAAAGTGCAATTCAACCTTAATCATAGCACATGACGCTGTGCACATTATAACTCATCCATTCAAGTATTCTATTTTATAGCTAGATTTCTTACAAAGGTCATCAGCTCACTGGAGTTCTCCTGACAATGGCAGATGAATAACAAACGTTAAAGGAGTTGATTATACATTAAGAATGTAACAACAGACACACAAGGACCTTATAGCAAAAAGAGAACTCCCGATTTAGGACTACCGGGTGTATGAGATTTAAAAGAACTAAACGCTAAAAGATGCAGACAGCAGCTTTTCGGGGTCCTTAACCTTGATGAATAAATGAATAAAATCCCTTTCAAAATTGCAGTGTTTCTTTCAAGTGATTTCCAGCATGTTAATGATCAAGAGAAGCAGAGAAAATTACCGGGAAAGGAGATGACTTTCCTCAGTATTGCTCTCACCATGGAGACTGCCAGACAGACCTGAGCTGTAAGCACATAATATGCAAGCAACATATGATGGAGTAAGGGGAGATCAGGGGTTTTTTAGCTGTCCATGGTACATTTTGAACACAGGTAAATTGACAGTGCAACTCTGGAACATTACCAAATTAGAGCTCTGGCTGCAGAACTGGAGCCTTATAGAGAGCTCATCACCACAGTATCCTGCCTACCTCACAACCACGGATGGATTATCCCTGTGGGGTGGGGGTGGGGGGTTAGCCCCATTTCACAGATGGGGAACTGACAAACTGAGCGATTAAGGGTAACATTTTCAAAAATGTCTAAGTGATTTAGGAGCCTAGGTCTTATTAACTTTCAGTAAGACTTAGACCTTGTCTACACTACACAGTTTTGTCAGCAAAACTTAGCTTTCATTGACAAAACAGTAGATATGTACCTGCTGAAATGCTACTCCCGCTGATGTAATTCCACTGCTACGCCGACAAAATAAAACCACCTCGTTGAGAGACATACAGCTTTTTGTGATGTAGTTAGAGCAACGCAGCGACAGTGTAGACAGTGTTTGCTTATGTCACCCTAACTGGCTTCCACAAGATGTCCCACAAAGCCCATCATGACTGCTCTGGTCAGCAGTTTGAACTCCGCTGCTCTGCAGGTACATAGGTATGTGCTGTGATTAGATGCTGATAGATGTTTGGCTGCATGTGTGTGTTCCCTCTGTGTGCTGTCCCAGCCCTGTGCAGACAGCTGGTACGGCAGACCTCGAGAGAACCGCCCAATGACCACAAGATCCATTAAGGAACTCAGGCGGGCTCAGGCCTCGGTCCCACCCTGGGGTGATGTAGTAATTTTTGTTGTCAGAAGGAGGTCATAGTGCAATGAAGTTTGAGAACCCCCGGCACAGGAGATGCTTGGCTTAGGCATTGCCTGCCATGCACATTTTAGAACATATTTCCAGCAGACACCTAGAGTTCTTTATACTTCATCCGTACATACATCATCAATAATGTTAATGGCCAATGTGTTACCAGTGTTACAGTCTTCAAATATGTTAAGGACTTTTATAAAGAGGACTGTGGCCAATTGTTTGCCCTGTCTGCTGAAGGTAGGACAAAGAGTAATGAGCTTAATCTGCAGCAAAGGAGATTTAGGGTAGATATTAGGAAAGGCTTTGTAAAATTATAAGGGTGGTTGAGCTCCGGAACAGGCTTCCAGAGGCAGGTTGGGGATTCCCCACTATTGGAGGTTTCTAAGAACAAGTGGGACAAACACCAGTCAGGAATGGTCTAGGTTTATGTGGTCCTGCCTCAGTGCAGAGGGCTGGACTTGATGACTTCTCAAGGTCCCTTCCAGACCGACGTTTCTATGAACACTGTCAGAATTATTTCTTCCCGTTTTCTTCCAGAACAAAATTCCAGCGAAATCAACCTGATTTCACTCAGCATTTCAATTTCAACCAAATCACATTGTCTGACAGTGTAGAGTTCTGTCCAAGTTTCTCCAAGCAGCTCTGCTCACCGACCAGTTCAGGGACTGCTCCGTGCATGAGGGCACTATGGAAGAATGCATGGAGATGTCTGCAGGAGAAGTGATCAAGCAGCTAGCCGAGGCTGCAATCACTGGGAGCAGAAGGGGTGAAGGGTGTGACTCGATAAGAGAGAAGAATAAGTAGGGAGCAGCAGAGCTGTACAGGGCTCTGAAGACAAGACAGTCATTTTTCTTATTTCTCTGCCATCACAGGTACCATCTATGCTTGGATTATTTTGGACTCTCAACTCTGCTCCATTCACACGCTCCCCCTTCCAACTTTTTCCTTTCCACTATCCTGCAGCATCATTACACCAACCTCTTCCCCTCCCTCCATCCCACCCCCATCACCTCTTTCAACCATATAGCTCAGATATCCCATATTCTTCCCCAAAAAATCACTTGAAGCTAACAAGACATGTGTCCAACCATCACCCTTACTTGTATGCTGTGCTCATCTTGTCTTGTCTGATTAAACAGTGAGCTCTCTGTGACAGGGACTGTCTATTTCTACATGTTCATACAGTGCACAGCATAATGAGCCCCAGTCCTTACTGATCTGCTAGGTCAGAGATGGGCAAACTATGGCTCGCAGGCCACATCCGGCCCATGGGACAGTCCTGCCTAGCCCCCGAGCTCCTGGGCCAGGCGGCTACCTCTGGGCGGCGGGGCTGTGAGATCCTGGGGCAGCAAAGCTGCAGAGCCGGCCTGACCCAGTGCTCTGTGCTGCGTGGTGGCAGCAGTGTGGCCGGGCTCCAGCCAGGTGGCACAGCTGTAGCACCGCCAGCCACCAGTGCTCCAGGCAGCGCGGTAAGGGGGCAGGGAGCGGGGGGTTGGATAGAGGGCAGAGAAGTTCGGGGTGGTGGTCGGAGGCGGGGGTGTGGGTAGGTGTCGGCCAGTTGGTGGGGAACAGGTGGTTGAATGGAGGCAGGGGTCCTGGGGGGGAGAGTCAGGAAGGGTAGGGGATTGGATGGGGTGGCAGGGGGCAGTCAGGGGCAGGAGTTCCAGGGGAAGTCACGGAACTGGGAGAAGGGGTAGTTGGATGAGGCAGGGGTCCCAGGGGCACCATCAGGAATGAGAGGAGGGGTTGGATGGGGCAGGGGGGTCCGGGAGTGGTCAGGGAGCAGTGGCGTATGGATGGGGCAAGAGTCCCGGGGGTGCCGTCAGGGAACCGTGGGGTGGGTTAGATGGAGCAGGAGTCCCGGAGGGGGCCAGATAGGAGGTGGGGGCCGGGCCCCAACCCCGACCCCTCCTCTAATTGGCCCTCCATACAATTTATGAAACCCGATGCGGCCTTAGGCCAAAAAGTTTGCCCACTTCTGTGCTAGGTGCTACCTGAATATAACAACAACAGGAAGAAAACTGGCCTATACAGCCTAGTAATTCCATAAAATTCCACTAGGGGGCTTCTTGTGCCTCCTGTTGAATGATCTGGTACTGGACTTGTCAGAGGCAGGGCACTGGGCTGGTTGGACCACAGATTTGCAAATCCTAAGTTCTCAACCAGCTTTCCCCCTGAAAGGAGTCTTGGACAGAGACTCTCAGCACCACAAGACGGTTTCTTGAGCAGAGGCCTAATTATACGTTCCTTACAGACAACTAATATCTTGTCCCACCCTCCCCCTGGCTGGGACTGAAGGAGAAATGATGATGCAGTGATGGTTCTCTTGAGACACCATTCTGTCACCATAGAGGCAGACAGCTCCCTCTCAAAGAGTTTATCTGCAAAGTAACATGAACATTTTTCACAGCAGGAGAGATTTGGCGAGATGCGCCTGAAACAATTAAAAAGCAGATTCCCTCAAACATTTCCAAATCTTTTTCTTCCTTTATCATCCCCCTTTACCATCTTCCCTTTTATTTACGCCTCCGCTAGACACATGTATCAACATCAAAGCACAGTCATATAGCAGAGCTGTTCTTGGAACCCACTACTTGCTTATGTCCCACTCCGACAAGAAGTGGAGTCACTCCTGTGAGCTGATGAGCAACGTGAGTTCCCATCACGTTAGCGCCTCAGATTGGGTGAAACTTACCCCTCTACAGAGGGCCTACCCAAGACTTAAGTCCAATTTTGAGGTTTTATGTGATACTTAAGGTTCTCTACGGGGGTGAACGTCACCCAGAATAAGGCCCTTATCTTTGATAGTCTCGTGCAGAAAGGGTCAAATTGACCTACTGCAAGAGTTAAAGATTCTCACCTGATTCTATCTCCTCCTCTGCTCTACCAGTTCAGGACACTCACTCTTCCCAGTCCTCCTTTTCCTCCATTGGTGGTTGAACATTTGTCTGTCAGAATAATCTGCCTGGCCATCTCCATCTCACTGATTTTCCTACATCCTTTTGTAAGGCACATCTCAGAATGAAAGGAAACCAAAACCCCCTCATCTGAGCACCCCAAACTGTGTGTGTAGGAAGTTTTCTAAATGCAAATGCTGCTCTGTAACAGTACCCCACAGCCAGCCCTTAATCCTGACTTGTGCCTATTGCTTAATGGGCTAAAACAATAACCTCAAGATCTTTATGCTGCATTCAAATTCCAGAACCAGAGCCAGGTTATAAGGCAAGGCTAATCTCTGCTCCAAACACACCTCTTCCATGCTGCCTACAATCCAGGAGTTCCCCATAACATCCTTTACTACTGCCAGATTTTCACAGCTGCTTTTTCCTTTTCCTCTGATTCTCACCCCAGCATCCTAAGACCTTCTTCCTGTTGTGTTCCCACTGTCCTAATCACTGATGGACTGGATCCAGGCAAGCCCTGGATTTTAATATCCCCAAACTTTGAGCCAGTTCCTAGCTGGATCCAAATGCCCCGTCTCCAACTCTGTAACTTGCTGCATGTAAGGAAAACGGTGCAACATCAAATGTAATTGTCTTGCACCATAATTAGTAAAGAAATATTGGCCAGGGAAATGAGAAAAATGCACAAAAGGTGCATGGCTGGATGTTTAAGTGTAATATATATTCACTCCTCTCCTCCCCCAGCGAAGAGTGTGGAAAGGGCTCCGCATGTGTGGAAGAAGACGGGGGTGGGGGAGGTGAAAGGGGAGTTGGAATCATGATGTTTGAAGGTGAAAAGAGTCTTTATATCTGGATTAGTGGAGTCCTGGGGCCTTCAAAAATAGTTAAAATTCCCTTTTTTTGAGTAATGGAGAAGTAGTTTGCATTGATCTTAAGAATTTGCTTATAGTTTTCCCTCGAGTTCAATGTACTGGGGAGTGCAAAGCTGACACAGCTCAAAAGTTTTATGAACCTCAGGTAACAGCGTGAAAGGAAATTTTAATAAATATTACATTTATTTAAATTTAATTTTTTTCCTTGTTAATAATAAAAGCCACCCTTGGTCTTCTGGGCTTTTCTCATATGCCTGCTTAATACAGCAGCCGAATTGTGGAATTATTTATATTTTAACTTCGTTTTCAGTAAATCGTCAATCATCCACCTTTCAAGAGCATTAAATTCAGAGACAAATGACAGGGGAGAAGGAGACTGGGAAATAAATATTGACTTTTAGGGGTTTTTTTAAACAGCGGATAAGAAATAGCAGCTGTTGCAGGTGGGGGGAAGAAAGAAAGTAGTTTGTACCTATAGATTTCTTGCCACCACAGACCAGCCTTCCTGCTTCTGTTTTATATGCGGGAAGCCACGTCCAGATTTCAGGGGTCTCAATATTACAGGAGAACTCAGTTCCCGGTGGCATAGGCTGACAACCTCAAAGATATTTATTCACCAATGGGAGTTAGGTGCCTAAATATCTGAGGATCTAGGCCTTAGTCGTTTACAGGGGTAACTGGGTAAAAGTCTCTGGCCTGTGACATGCAGGAGGTCAGTGCAGATGATCTCCTGGCCCTTTCTTGTCTTAAAACCCAGGAGTCTAGTCCCTTCTATTGAGAGGTTTGTGCTGTGGACCTCGTCACTTAAAACATCCCATAGTGCTGCAGGCAATAGCTGGTTCCCTGCACCAAATCCATGGAAAGCGGGGCTGGCACAGACAGGAAACTCTTCACATTAGGTTTCCCCAATGAGCAGGTTCTCCCCCACCCAAAGCATATGAGAAGCCCCCAGTTGTCCCCCTCACTCTTTCTCTCCCAAAGGATAGATTGAGATGCTCCTCAAGGCCCCGTTTCTTCTTTCCCAGGACAAAGCAGCCTTCCTTGGCTGGCAATCTCACTCGGTCTTTCTTCCAACGCCCTCTCCTTCCTGCATTAGCCACTTCCTGTTCTCACCCACCAGAAGTTGCGAGAGCAAAGAGTCACAAGCAAATTAAACAAAAAGGCCCCAGAGTGTCTGTAAGACAATCGGGGTGAGCGTGAGGGCCTTGTATGCAAGGGATGATACATACCACATCAGCCTGACCCCAGGAGAATGAGACTCAAGGATTCCTCGTTGTGTGGGATAGCTGCCTTCCTGCTCACCTAAACACACATGGGGACGCACTGCCCCACACCCAGGGAATATGATCCCCAACTGCCACCCAGCCCCATGCCCAGGAAATAAGGTCCTTTATAGATTCACAGACCATTCATTATAACATCTAGTCTGCCTGCCTGTCTATCACAGGCCACTGAATTTCACCTCGTTACCCCTGTATTGAGCCCAATACCTAGTGTTTGTGCTTGCTAAAGCATCTCTTTCGGAGAGGCATCCCGTCTGGATTTGACGACATCAAGAGATGAAGAATCCACTGCTTCCTTTGGGAGTTCGTTCCCATGATTAATGGGCCTCACCATTGAAAACCTGTGCCTAATTTCTAATTCGAATTTGTCTGGCTGCAGCTTCCAGCCATTGGTTCTTGTTCTGCCTTTCTTGCTGAGGTTAGAAAGCCTTTTAGTTTCTGCTATTGTCTTCTAGTGAAGATACTTTTACAACATAAGCAAGTCACCTCTTAATCTTCTTTTCGATAAGCTAAACGGAGTGACCTTTCTAAGTCTCCCACTGTAATGTATTGCCCTTTTTCTCAAGCCCTCAGCTCATTTTTGTGGCTGTTTTCTGATCTGCCTCCAATTTTTCAACAACCTTCCTAAATGTGGAGAACCCAGCGGGACACAGGATTCCAGTATTGGTCTCACCAAGACTGTGGTGGTACTAAGTCCAACACCTTACAAAAGTCTTAAGTATATTACATTGACACAATTACCTTTAGCCACCAAACTTGTAATTTCATCAAGGAATGAAATCAGGTTTGTTTGACATGACCTATTTTCCATGTTGAGTGGAATTAATTATATTACTAGCCATTAACTGGTTATCAGTTGAATCTCACATCAGTTTTCCCATTATTTTGCCCAAGACTGATGTCTGGCTAACCAGTATATAATTACCTGGGTCATCCCACTTGTTCTCTTTGAATATTGACACATTATTTCTCTTCCAGTCGCCTGGAATTTCCCTAGTATTCTAAGATTTATTAATAATTAAAAAGAGTGGGCCAGAGATCTCTTCAGCCAACTCTTTTAGGACTCTTGGAGGCAAGTCATCTGGGCCAGCTCTTTGACATATGTTTAGCAGATATGGTCTACCATCCTCCTCTGTTACTAATGGACTGGAAAGTACATCATCATCCTCATGCAATATGAGTACACTGTCCTGCTTCTTTCCAAATGCAGAACAGAAATATTTACTAAACACTTGCCTTTTCCCTCAACCTCACTCTCCTACAGCCCCACGCCCAGGGAATAAGATCCCTGTTCCCCCAATCTCAGTCTCACCCAGCCCTACATTCAGGAAATAACAGTCCACACTTCCCAGCCCTCCTCTCTCCCAGCCCCACCCCTGAAAAACAAGGTCTCTGCTCTCAGTGCACACCAGGCTGAGCGAGACCTGCTCTTTTCTGTGAGGTCTGTCACCTTGCGCCACTGCCTTTCCAATTTCAGGAGCTTCAGTCATTACATTGCCCTCCGGCACAACTAGCATCTCCGGAGCTGGGGCAAAGCGCTTCCGCCAAGTGGCCAGCGGCAGAACGTCCATGGCTAGCAGAGAAGTTAAACAGCTGAAGTTATCAGCCACTTCCCTTTGTAGAGAGCCATCCTCCCCCAGGCTGGCAGGCAGCAGCGAGCCAAGTGAGGGAGCAGGCGAAAGGGGAGATACAAGTTAAATAGAGATTAAAGAAACAAAGTAAAAAATAAATTAATGAATAAGTGACACTCCCTTGGCCTTCCGGAATCTGGTGCTGGCACTTTCTGAGCAGGCAGAGCAGTGGGAGACATGGGAATCCAGCCCCCTGTGCCCAAGCTGACCCCATTGCCTTCCAGGTCCCAGGAGGGTGCCTCACACATTTTACAAAAAGAACAAAGAGCTGAAAATTGGTGGCATTTAAAAGTATATTGAGAGACTTTGCATGTTGTTCCCTTTTGTACGGTGATGGCATTTATCCACCGGGCTTCTCGGAGGCACTGCCTCTCCGAGCACTTTACATAGTCCTTAATTACATGCTAGTGGTGGAGTGACTGTCTACGGCAACCGCGTGAACCATTAACCACTCAGCAATATCCAGCGTTCAGCTGTGAACGTTTACATGAGTGGCAAGTCATCTGGGCTGCCATTAATGGAGCACAGGAATGTTGGCGGGGCCTAAAGTCGGGGGTCATCTCACCCCCGAGTCCTTCCCAAGAAGCCTCCAATCACTAGTGGCACCGCCTCCCTCCAGAATCAAACACACAAGAGAACACCAACCTCGGGGATAAGCCTCTATCTCTGCTGCCCTGTCAATTCAGCACACAGGCAGCAAGCCAGCCCCTTGTTCAAAAGAACGGCCAGACTAGGTCAGGGCAATGGTCCATCTAGCCCAGGATCCTGTCTTCCAAGAATGAGCAAGGGTGGGTGCTTCAGAGGGAATCAACAAAACAGGCAATCACCAAGTGATCCAAGCCCCTTCGCCATATAGAGCTGGAAATTCTCGCTCATTCTAACATCAGGATGGCTGGCTGCATGGTTGCTATTGGCGATTCAATGTAGTCTGTTGTGGGGGAGGGAGTGGCTTCTCTCCCTCCGGGTCTGTGGGCGGCCAATCTGCCCCACTACAATGTATGACATATTATTTGCATTACCATAGAATTTGGGATGTCCAGGCACAGGCCAGCACCTTCTAGCGCTAGGTGCTGTACAAATACAGCACAAAACGATGCTCCCTGTCCCAAAAGCATGATGGTCTTTTGTTATGTGGATACTTTGCATTCAAAACTGGGCTTAGATCACCAAACCCGCTCATTTCAAAGGTTCATGTGGGGCTTTGACTTTGCAAACTGATGCTGGGAAAAGTAGTCCAACTCAGCTTTGTGAGGGACGATAGCTCAGTGGTTTGAGCATTGGCCTGCTAAACCCAGGTTGTCAGTTCAATCCTTGAGGGGGTCATTTAGGGATCTGGGGCAAAAATCTTTCTGGGGATTGATCCTGCTTTGAGCAGGAAGGTGAACTAGATGTTCTCCTGAGGTCCCTTCCAACCCTGATATTCTATGGCTAAAGAGCAGTTATGCTCTCTGCTTTTGCATTTGCAGAGCCTTCATTCCCCTGCAGTTCTACCACCTGGTGTGCTGACCTTGCTAGTGGTACAAACTCAGCAGCATGGGCCTAGGTCTGTACGTGGATGGGAGACCCCTGAGAAAATGCTGCAGAAAAAGGTGCTGGTGAATCAAGAGGTGGCACTTTAGACTTTGAACGAATATTAAGCCAATATCCCATCACTGCATCACCCTTTGGGCGGTATGTGCAACCCAGGGCTTGACCACTTGTTATCGTGAGAGACTCTGCGGTATTCTTAGAAGAGTCAGGGCGTAAAATCTCAGTGTCCCAGCCAAACTCCAATGGGTTATTATGCACTGTCCTCCACCAACCCCACTGGCATCTCAACTGATTTCAGCATTTCTCCTTCATTCTCTGGCCTAAACTGCAGGATAGCAATGCACCACGCTGGGAAGCAGCAGCTGCCTGCCAGTTGTGGATGAGGTGATCTCTGAGAACAGATCGCTTATCAAGGGTGGTCAGACATTTTGGGTTCCTTCGGGACACCACAAGTTATTAATGTCCAGCAGCATGGATGGGTTGGGTCCCATTCTGCAAGGTATGTTCCTGTGTCATATGCCTCATGACAGACCGATCTTTATCCTTTTGACTGATCCCCAGTCATGCGGTTAGCAGGAAATCTGCACTTGTTACTGACAGATCCCAGCACTTCCCCTGTTGTACAGATGGGAAAATGAAGATGCAGAGCAGTTCCACGGCTTCACCGGAGTCCCACAAGTGAGCTGCAGAGCCATAACTGCCCAGCTACCCCATGGCTTCTCCATTAGGCCACGTTGCATCCCCCTGGACAATTTGGCAATTCTTCCCACTGTGTTCTTCGATAAAGTTTGGGACAGACTCATGGGAGACCTTAGGCTCCCATTAAGTAGCTTTGCCTCTGGGATCTCCATCTGAATTCAGCACGGCAACCAAAAATCGTTTGGATTTGGGCCTTCGTCTCGTACGTCCTTCGCTCACCTATTGGGAGCGGCAGTATTTGCGTGCCAGCACACACGGCAGTATGAGCACTTGTGAGGTTAAGCGCTAGGCCCAATTCCTGGCAGTAGAATCTCAAACCTCTTGCACTTCTACTCCTTTACTCCCAAGAACACAGGGTCAAGGAGGGATGGGATGGGCAGGGGTGGAGAATGGGTATCCTGGAGGAGACCTGGGCTTACCACATGTCCTATCCTCAGCCTGCAAAGGAGGCCCTCGTCAGAGCAACATAGTGGAGGCAACGCGGGCACATCACATTAACACAAAAGCAGTGTTCACGTTGCCGATCTAAGCTCCTGCTTCAGTGCACTTCACTCCACACCTGCCCTGCAGAATCCTCCCAATCCACCCACGGGATAATTACAAGGGCTGTGACAGGGAGAGAGGCTTACGCATTTCAACAGCAGGAGAGGAAAAGTCTTTCAAGGTAGCTGGTTTACAGGAAAAGTGAAAGTCTTTGGAAGCAAACTAAAATGATCTCTCGGGGAGGGGAGGGAGTCTTATCTTGTCTTTGCTACCAGAACTAATTTCCTGATGTCTGACCCCCCCTTGTGCTATGCAAAGGAGCATATTAATGAGCTTTCAGGAGATAGGGCCTTTAGCCCACTCATTGCGGCTGGCTGGGATCCTATTTCTTGCATTCCTACCACTAGGTTATCATGATTTCAATTAGTGGCTGGCTCGCAATGTGTCCCCCCACTTCTGACCCCCTAAAATCTTCCCAATCCTCAGCAGCCAGGAAGCAGTCTTTCCAGCTCTCCTTCACACAGCAAAAGGTCGAGCTTTGGGTCCAAACACTACACTGTGATTTTGGGTTTCAAGTTCAATGTTACAGCACATGAGCAGGGATGGGAAGAGGAAAAGACTTCACGGAGGAGCTGGAGAAACTGGCAGCACTAGAGACTCAAGTCCTCTATCCACAGAACAGGTATCAGCTTATGCAGCCTAGGTGCAAGCTCCCTCTTAGCAACCTGACCTGGAGAGACCCATGACTGGAGGGGCAAAAGGATGGCTCAGTCTCCATAGTCAATGGTGTTTGTCACATTAATGCAAGGGGAGCTTAAATTAAATACATTGTTTTATTCTTTACATCCATCTAAGAGCAACAAAGCAGACCCTGCTCCTAGCTGCGGCAGGCAGAGCTCTGTTCTGCCCATTATTCACAGAGCCCTGCACTGCACGAGAAGGGTGAACCTTTGAGCGATGCAGCTTCCTCCCACACCCATGCATAACAGTGCCAGCTGCTCCACACAGTTCGAATCATTGGCTTTTGTGCTGAGACCCAAAGCTGCAGTTGCGTTTTCTGTGATGCAGACACCTCTCAGGACTGGAAAGTAGACTGAGAACCACCAAGCTATTTCGTACAGTCCACTAGGACAATTTCAGACAAGTTATGGGGCTTGAGATAATGCTGATTTACAGAGCAGTTAAGATTCCCTCCACTGCAGGAATTGTTAGGGGAAATTCTCTGCCCTGTTTTATGCAGGTCAGACTGGATCATCAGACTTGTCCCTTCTGATCTTAAAATCTATAAATTCAGATTTGGATGACACAGGACAGTTTGGGATTTGGATAAGCATTCATGAATGTAAATAAATAATCACCACTGCCAACAACACTTCACTCATCTCACATTTAAGGGGTGACTTGATCACTATCAGTAAGTACATGGGGACAGAAAGTTGACAATAGGGGGCTGTTCAATCTAGCAAACAAAGATCTAACAAGATTCAATGGCTGGAAGTTGAGGCTAAACCAATTCAGATACATGCAAACTTTGGCTCCCTCTGAAATTAAGGCAGGTGAAGTTAAGAGAAAAGAAGACAGAAGAAATTTAGTTTTCAGTTTTTATGAAAATGTATCCAAACTGAATTCTGCTTCCACTCTACAGGCCACCAAACAGCTGTCAAATGCTAGCAACTTTGAATCAGTGCTGATTTATGTATGCTAGCATACAGGTGAAAGGCTTCATATCCCATTGCAGATATCTGAGCCATCCAGTCCCCATAACCACGGTGAGCTGCAGAGCTGTATGGCTCACAGAAGGACTTCTGCATTCACAGCCAACTTTCATTTTCTTCTGGCAAAATAACCATGTAAGTGTAGGCAGACATGGGCCTGACTCAGAACCGCTGATCCAGACATGCACAGGAACTTTGAGGAAGTTGCAATGTGGACCTAAATTCATGGCCCCAGTTGTAAGCCAAATCTCCGGATCCAAACCTACCTCTCCCAAACCCTGTGCCCCAACCACCCTTTCGCACATGAGTCACACTGGTTTCTAAGGAGGGGGATCCCAGTTGCCAACTTTCAGGCGATACATAAGCAACCTGACTTTCACACTAAGCCAAAACTCAAGCTAATCCCATTTCAAAACAAGGCCAAAACAAGCGACTCCTTAAGAATCCCAACACTGTATGTGACTATATCCCCCCCAGCGTGCAGTCTGGGACTGTGGTGGGCCTGCTGTGCACCCCTGACTCTCTCCCCTCCCCTTGCCCCTGTTTGCCAGGAGCCGATAAAAAACAATTAAGCCAAAAACAAGCCGTATTTCTGCATTTTTTTTCACGGGTTTGGCATGAGTATGTAATTTTTTTTTATGGAGGCACTGGCCTCTATAGTTTAAGGTAAGTTGAGTCTTGTACTTGACGTTGAAACTCTGTTTTATTTATGAAAATACAGCATATTCTTGCCAAAATTATAGACCTTGTTTTATGGGTACAGAAGGATTTGTTGAGAACTTACAAGTTACTCTGTTGATTAGTGTGAGTTAATTTTAACTTAAAATGGATCCTTTAAGTTAGCATTCCTTTTATGGTGACAATTGAGACCAAATATGTGAAATTCTTTCCATATAATTAAAGCTCACTGAAAATACATGCATAGGAGACATTTTGAAAATATAGGGTTGTAATTAAGCTAAGTTGTTAGTCATGTGTATCACATTAGGGCCCACTGCCCAAGGATCATCAAAGAATGGGGCCTTATTGTGGTAGACACTGTACATAGACTAGTAGTGGTCCTTGTCATGGAGTTGGGGGAGACAAGGCCCTGCACCCCCGCCTTCCTGCGATATACCATGACTCTCAGCCAGCCAGTAAAACAGAAGGTTTATTTAGATGACAGGAACTTGCAGGTACAGACAAAAGTACCAGTGGGTGAAATTCTGTGACCTGCATTGTGCAGGAGCTCAGACTAGATGATCATAATGGTCCCTTCTGACCTTAAAGTCTATGATTCTATGTTTGAAGGGAATGGACAGCTCTATTCAATATAAGAGAGACAAGTTCTGCCTTTTAGAAATGTTCTTCCAATTCTCCCAGCCTCTGGGAGGTCAAGGTGGGTTTGGATTCCTGACGTGGGTTATTTCTTTTTTGAGAGAGAGAGAAGCAGACACAGACTCAGGACAGTCTCTCTTTCTTCTTCTGTATAATAAGCTTAGGGTCCTACTCATACTTCGAAGGAAGATGCACAAAACCACAAAGGCATCAGCCATCGGCCAGAGACAGAGTTTTCTCGATGCTGGTGCCAGGGGGTGGAACAATCCCCAGCCCATCTCCAGAACTAAGCACCATCACAAACTTCCACTCCAAGTTCAGACCCTCCTTTTCCAACCTGCCTCCTCTAACAGAAGTACATAGGAGTGGCCACACATCACAAAAAATAGCACCAAAACATTTCACTGCACACAACATTTCCACCGGGGAAGGGGCGAGAGAAGCTATGAACCAAGTACGTCAGATGTTAGCCATGTCACTTAATGCACTAGTGGATGTCACTCAGATACAATGTTTATAAGTACAAAATAGGAACCTATACAGAATAGACTAAGCTGTGTTTCACACAGACATAACACCAACCTGCACATCTAATATCTCCTTCTACCAAGAGATTTCCAGGTTGCCTATCACCAATAGGTTAGCCACTAACTAAAGCAGAGCAGCTGTGTATTCTAAGTTCTCCATACAGAATGTTTCTCTCAAGGAAACAGTCCCAAGACATTGATGTCTCTTCCCTCGCTTCAATTAAAATAAGTTCCCACTCCAACTCCAACCCAGGAGTGTGTGTCACTTAAATGCACTGGTTTGGTATCAGCATCTGTATCAATGGCATAAGGTAACCACTTTTCAACCTATTGCATTCAAACGGAGCTTCTGCTTCTAAGACAATAGCTGAGCCAATGAATTAGTTATTTGGCTAACTTCATTCCAACTTGCTAGAACACTAGGATCTCTTGCACTGGTCCTTGTGTTTAACCTCTCTGCAGGAAGACACATCTCCAGTATTTGTTCTCTTAAGGTTTTCACATCCTCACCCCTTCTACTGCACCTCAGAGCTAAGCAACATCCACTACAGGGAGAGGAAACCCCAATTTTAAACCAGGCTCACCACAAGGCTTTTGATGAGCCAATGAACCCAAGTCACAATCTGATGGCTTGTTTTCTGCTCCTTGTATCAGACAACAGCAAACGTAACAGATGGGTGGTGACTGAAACTCCTGAAGCACCTGCAAAGGTCCAGAAAAGCCTCCATATATCTATCCTTTTGGGGGGCCCCCCCAACTACCCTATTGGTACAATGATGGGTTATTACATTCAGATAGACCACATGGCAGAATTGTGTCTCTATTCAGTGCACGCTGGGAAAATCCAGGCAATGGTTCGATGGCAGGGGAGGAAAGGCCAGACAGGGCAGTACATAGGGTTATGCACACTTAGACAGCTGATCAGACACCAGACTTCATCCATAGAATCATAGATTTTAAGGTCAGAAGGGACCATTAGTCTGACCTCCTGCACAATGCAGGCCATAGAATCTCACCCACCCACTCCTCTAACAAGCCCCTGACTTACGTCTGAGCTATTGAAGTCCTCAGATCATGGTTTGAAGACCTCAAGCTGCAGAGAATCCTCCAGCAAGTGACCCATGCCCCACGCTGCAGAGGAAGGCGAAAAAATCCCAGGGCCTCTGCCAATCTGCCCTGGGAGATAATTCCTTCCTGACCCCAAATATGGCGATCACCTAAACCCTAAGCACAAAACCCCTCCCTTCTCAGAGAATAGGTCACTTTTTAACTGTTTATAACCCTTTGTTCCATTAGTTCCCAACAGTCAGAAGAAATGTGTAACCTTCATGTGGAGTTTGGAAGTAGCCACCGCCCTGTAAGTGCCCTCAAGTGTTTTTATATGTTGTCTGGGGGGGGCAAAGGGGAATCCACAGAGCAAGTAGGTCAACTGCCCACAAGTGGCCTCAGGAACAGGTGACAGTCCAGGAGTCAAGGAAAACTGGACATAAAGACAGGGAAATTACCTCAGTGCAAAACACCCTGAGTCTTTCAGTTAACTTTGGCTGTGTGTGCATTAAGGTCAGAAGGGACCATAGCTATTGTACTGCTTCCCTACTCATTTTTCCAATAGCTCCCTATTAAGCCAGCTCAATACATTCATTCAGGAAAGGCTAAGAACCCAATGTACAGTAACTTTGCTTTCCTGACCAGTCACATACAGTATTCATAACGTTACTCCATAGCACTAGTCCTAGAATATTACAGCACTGTGTCCACCACACTGGGGAAGTGAAGAAGGGCTGTCTCGAGAGCACTTTGCAGGAGAGCAGTTCCTGCAGAGGCCAAAATCGATTGATGACTGCATCCCAATGGCCTGCCTCGCAAAAGAGCCTTCTGGCCCTCAACTGAGGACAGACTCCATGCTCACCCAGTTGACTGCACACTAGTGGTACCAGCAAGAGATATCAGTACCTTTAGCTGCAAAACACAAGGCCCTGGCACTTGAGCTGCCTTTAGGAGCAAAACCTTGCTGGCCAAAACTCTACATAGGGTGACATGGCGACCCACGTGTGAACATGTCTGACACTCCAGCCAGCGAGGCAGTCACGTGTCAACTCACACAGGACTTATCCAAAACTCATAGAAGTCAATGGACTTTAGATCCGTCCCATAGGGCCCTATTCCACAGCACTCCTTATTCAGGTAAAATCTATTGGTTCCAGTGGGAATTTTGCTTGAGGAACGAATGCTGCTGAGTAAGACTCACAATCGGTGGGTTTGAGAGCCCTGTAACACCTCAGTGGAACTACTTGTGTGAGTAAGAGTTGCAGATCGTCTGTCTAGGAAAACAGTCATTCTGTGGCTTTTTGAAAATACAAACCCACCCTGCCTTTTATGTACCCTAAATTAACACAGTGCCAAAGAAGCTCTTCCTTGATGTATAAATTCCTCGAGTCTTGGAACTAAAAAGATACTTGTGGGGTTTTTCTTTTTTCCCCTAAAAAAAAAAAAAAAGGCTTTGAGCTCCTCTTCAAAGGCTGCCTGATTTGCTTTGAATAATATAAAACTGCAAAGGGGAAAAAAGAGAATATTAAACTCAGGGCTGTAAATGATCTGAACCCAGCCTGAGCTGGTGCAACAGACCCACTTGCATTTTTCATAAAATAACCACAATGATCCTTTCCCCTCGCCCCCTGAACACAGGCAAAAAGGAGGCTGTGCATAGTGCTGGGAAAATGCACACACAGCCAACATTAACTGAAAGACTCAGGGTGTTTTGCACTGAGGCAATTTCCCTGTCTTTATGTCCAGTCTTCCTTGACTCCTGGACTGTCACCTGTTCCTGAGACCACTTGTGGGCAGCTGACCTACTTGCTCTGTGGATTCCCCTTTGCCCCTCCCAGACAACATATAATGTCACCAGGCAAAGATTTCATAGGCTCCCACTCTGAACAAACCGAGGGGAAAGGGGGAAAAGAAAAGGAACCCAAAGCAGAGAACTGCAGAACCCAACAGATGGAAAGAAAAGAAGAAAAAAGTATTTTCTTCTGGGTTCCCTGGAGAAAATTAGTGTGAAGCAGGAAGAAACTGATTGCTGTCAAAGCCTGCCAGAGCTGAGATAGCCAGCTGCAATCCCCAGGCACAAAATGTGATAATAGCCAACAAGCTAAAATCATTAACAGTAATGATTGCTCCTGTAAGGACCCTGATGCCGAGGAGGAAAAACCGACCACAGAAAAGGAACAATTGCCATTTGCAGTTAGTTTTTCCGCACCTGTTTTCCATAACCCTCTGATCCTAATAAACACTCTCTTTCTCAGCAACAGTCCCTCACTTCTCAGAGCTGTTGCTTCTGCGATCGTTTGTTGTTCCTTTTTGGGGTGGAAAATTAGTGATAGCGATTGTGAAATGATGACAATGGATTGGCCCTGCCTTGAGCCAGGAAGAGATGACACCGGTTTCTAATTATCTCTGTGGGGGTTGCTATACTCAGCCCATCACCTTAATATCAGAGCACAGAGTTCCTAGCCCTTCACCCTCCCTCACACACACACACACTTTTTGGCAGTGGAGATGAGACAGGACTTGGTAATAATGACTATAAATGGCAATTCTTTACAGATGCTGCTGGATGTAGACCAGTCTAAAGATTTCCAGAGCCTGTGATGTCTAGTCACGGGGTGCTGACCACACTACGCCATGGGCTTTCAACCTGGGGACCATGACCATCCTGCCTTCCCTGTATTGCTAAATGGAAAAGGATCCTGGCTAGATCTCGGCTGAGTGGGAGCAGTGTGGGAAAGGGAGAGAATCACTACCCTGCACATATCCTTCTCTTCCATGGTCTTTGAGCAATCCCCCAGTGCTCTTCCTAGTCACATGCTGGGCTCTGCCAATCATTGTGGTGTCAGAATGGAGCTCTGGGAAACTCCACTTCTCTCAACACCCAGGGTGAGCAACATTTTTTTATGTCGGAGTTAAATTTTCCATTCTCATTGCCGAGACGGTAAAGGGGACGGGGAGTGGATTTTGTGCCCATGCTGGTAACTCCAGTTTTGCAAGACACAGAATTGAGGGTCTCAGGCTTTGTGCTGAATGAGGATTGTCCTTCAACTAAAGTGGCAGGAGTTTTATTGGGGGGAAGGGAGGGATAACTCGGTGGTTTGAGCATTGGCCTGCTAAACCCAGGGTTGTAAGTTCAATCCTTGACAGGACCATTTAGGGAACTGGGGTAAAAATCTATCTGGGGACACGTCCTGCTTTGAGCAGGGGGTTGGACTAGATCATCTCTTGAGGTCCCTTCTGTCACAGCATTCCTTCTCAGATCTGAACCTTAGAGTTCAGAAAATGAGATACTAGCACCTGAATCCTCTAAGCTTAATTACCAGCTTAGATCTGATAGCGCTGCCACCACCCAAAAATATAGAGTTTTGGGGCACTCTGACCTCCCCAACCTTCCCTGGTGACCCCAAGAACCCAGATCCCTTGGGTTCTTAAAACAAGGAGAAATAAACCATTTCCCCATGTCACGGAGTGTGGGGGAGTCCGGTCCTGCACCCCTCTTCCTGGGACCCACAGTGACTCTTAGCCAGCCAGTAAAACAGAAGGTTTATTGGACAACAGGAACACAGGTTACAGCAGAGCTTGCAGGCACAGTCAGGACCCCTCCACCGAGTCCTTCTGGACTTTCAGGGTGCTTGGATCCTAGCTAGGATACCCTGAATTCCACCCACACAGCCCCAAGCCCAAACTCAAACTGCTTCCCTCCTGCCACTCCCTTCCTTTGTTCCCCTTCCCGGGCAAAGGTGTTTGACCTTTCCCCTCCCTTACCTAGCTCAGGTTACAGCCCTGGCATCGTCCATCCCCTAAAGTCCTCCCCTGCTCTCCCACTCCCCACACAGACAGTCCCTACTGCATCACATCTCTCCCCCCTTCGAGACTGAACTGAGCGGGGTCACTCTGCCCAGTGACCTGGGGAAGTTCAGGGTCCCCTCTCCGGGACAACGCATCCGCTGTCAGGTTGGCACTTCCCTTCACATGGACCACGTCCATGTCATAGTCCTGGAGGAGCAGGCTCCACCTCAGGAGCTTGGCGTTGGCTCCTTTCATCTGGTGCAGCCAGGTCAGGGGAGAGTGGTCGGTGTACACGGTGAAGTGTCGCCCAAAGAGATATGGCTCTAGCTTCTTAAGGGCCCACACCATGGCCAGGCATTCCTTCTCGATGGCCGCGTAGCTTTGTTCCCGGGGTAGCAGCTTCTTACTCAGGTACACGATGGGGTGTCTCTCCCCCTTTTCATCCTCCTGCATTAACACTGCCCCCAGTCCCGTGTCTGAGGCATCAGTGAACACCATAAAGGGTTTGTCAAAATTTGGGTTTGCTAGAACTGGGCCACTAACCAGAGCCTCCTTCAGCGCCCGGAAAGCCTCCTGGCACTGATCAGTCCAGATCACCTTGTCTGGCTTCCCCTTTTTGCATAGTTCAGTGATGGGGCCGGCTATGGCACTAAAGTGGGGCACGAACCTTCGATAGTACCCCGCCATCCCAATAAAGGCCTGGACCTGCTTTTTGGTTTGGGGAGCAGGCCAGTCTCTGATCACCTCCACCTTGGCTGGTTCCGGCTTCAGGCAGCCGCTCCCCACCCGATGGCCCAGGTAAGATACTTCAGCCATCCCCACCTTGCACTTCTCAGCCTTTACTGTTAACCCAGCCTTTCGGAGTCGGTCTAGGACTTGTTTAACCTGGGACATGTGGTCCTCCCAGGTCTGGCTGAAGACGCAGATGTCGTCAATATACGCCACGGCAAAATTCTCCATCCCCCTCAGTAGCTGATCCACCAGGCGCTGGAAGGTGGCTGGCGCTCCCTTGAGGCCGAAGGGCAGGGTCAGAAACTCATAGAGCCCCAGAGGGGTGATAAAGGCCGATTTCAGCCTGGCATCTGCGTCCAGCGGCACTTGCCAGTAGCCTTTGGTAAGATCCATAGTGGTGAGGTACCGAGCACCTCCTAGCTTGTCTAGGAGCTCGTCAGGCCTGGGCATAGGGTAGGCATCAGATACGGTGATGGCATTGAGCTTTCGATAGTCCACACAGAACCGGATTGACCCATCCTTCTTGGGGACTAGCACCACTGGCGAGGCCCAAGGGCTGGAAGACGGCTGGATCACCCCCAAAGCCAGCATGTCCCTGACCTCTCTTTCAAGATCCTGGGCAGTTTTACCAGTGACCCGAAAAGGGGAGCATCTTATAGGGGGATGTGACCCAGTCTCCACCCGGTGGACAGTCAAATTAGTGCGTCCAGGCTGGTTGGAAAACAGCTGTCGGTACAGATGCAGCACCCCTCTGATCTCAGCGTGCTGGCCCGGGGTCAGTTGCTCAGAGAGGGGAATCGTCTCCAGGGGGGAACCAGCTTTTGTCCCAGGGAATAGATCCACTAAGGGGTCATCTCCCTGCCCCTCCCAATGTCCACACACGGCCAACACCACATTCCCCCTGTCATAGTATGGTTTCATCATGTTCACATGGTACACCCGACGGTGATGTGCCCGGTTTGACAGCTCCACCACATAGTTTACCTCATTCAGTTGCTTGATAACCTTGAAGGGCCCTTCCCAGGCGGCCTGGAGTTTGTTTCTCCTCACGGGGATAAGAACCATCACCTGATCCCCGGTGGCGAAGGTACGGGCTCGTGCTGTGCGGTCATACCAGACCTTCTGCCTCCTCTGGGCTCGGGCCAGATTCTCCCTGGCCAGGCCCATGAGCTCGGCCAGTCTTTCCCGGAAGGTCAGGACATACTCCACCACTGACTCTCCCTCGGGAGCGGCCTTCCCCTCCCATTCGTCCCTCATCAGGTCTAGGGGCCCCCTCACCCGCCTTCCATACAACAGTTCGAAAGGTGAAAACCCGGTAGATTCCTGGGGTACCTCCCTGTACGCAAACAGCAGGTGAGGTAAGTACTTGTCCCAATCTTGCGGATGCTGGTTCATAAATGTTTTTAGCATCATCTTCAGCGTCCCGTTGAACCTTTCTACTAGCCCGTTGGACTGGGGGTGATACGCTGAGGCCCAGTTGTGCTGGACCCCACATTTCTGCCATAAGGACCGGAGCAGGGCCGACATGAAGTTGGACCCCTGGTCCGTTAAGACCTCCTTGGGGAACCCCACCCGGCTGAAAATTGTCAGCAGCGCATCTGCCACTGTATCTGCTTCGATAGAGGACAAGGCCACCGCCTCGGGGTAGCGAGTGGCAAAATCCACCACCACCAGGACGTATTTCTTCCCTGACCGGGTCGTCTTGCTGAGAGGTCCCACTATGTCCATGGCCACCTTCTGGAAAGGTTCTTCTATGATGGGTAAAGGCCTCAAAGCCGCTTTCCCCTTGTCCCGGCCCTTCCCCACCCTCTGGCAGGGGTCACAGGATTGGCAGTACTGTCGGACATGGGTAAAGACCCCAGGCCAGTAAAAGTTCTGTAGCAGCCTCTGCCTGGTGCGCCGGATTCCCTGGTGCCCTGCGAGAGGGATGTCATGGGCCAGGTACAACAGCTTGTGACGGAACTTCTGGGGAACCACCAGCTGCCTCCTGATCCCCCATGACTCTACTTCCCCTGGGGGAGCCCATTCTCGGTACAGGAACCCCTTCTCCCACAGGAACCTCTCCTTGCAACCTCTCCTCATGGTCTGTACCGCACTAAGGTCAGCCCGGTCCCTGTGCTTCCGCAAGGAGGGATCTTTCTGCAACTCGGCCTGGAACTCAGCAGCTGGGACAGGAATGGGGACCGGCTCTCTCTTGCTGGCTGGGTCTGAGGCCGCAGCCTCTCTGCACCGTGCCCCTGGGCGTTCCCCGCTCCCTGAGTTAGGGTCCTGCACCTCAGGTCGAGTACCTTCCCCGTTGTCGGGGAGCAGTGCCATTTGCCGACTCTGACTACGAGTCACGACCAGGGCACTCTGGGTGTTACTAGGCCAGTCCTCAAGGTCCCCTCCCATTAACACGTCAGTGGGCAAATATTGGTGTACCCCCACATCCTTGGGGCCCTCCTTGGCCCCCCATTTCAGGTGTACCCTTGCCACGGGTACCTTGAATGGGGTCCCGCCCACGCCCATCAGGGTCAGGTAGGTGTCGGGCACCATCCGATCTGAGGCCACCACCTCGGGCCGGGCCAGCGTCACCTCTGCGCCCGTGTCCCAGTACCCAGTGACCTTCCTCCCATCCACTTCCAGGGAAACAATGCACTCTTTCCGGAGGGGCAGCCCCGCGCCCACCCGGTAAACCAAAAACCCGGAACCGGGAGCATCCACAGGTGGTATGTTGCCAACCCCCCTTTCCTGGGAATGTAGCCCCTCCTCCGATTGGGTTTTTACCCAGTCCACCCTCTGCGGGTTGGGTCTGCTTGGTCTGTCCTTGAGCTTGGGGCACTGGGCCCGTATGTGACCTCGTTGGCCACAGCGATAGCAGCCCATATCTCGTTGGTCCCCTTGAGTGGGTCGGAGGGACCTGCCGCTGGATGTTCCCCTTTTGGGGGGGTTCTCCATAGGCCCCCTTTGGGAGGTCCCATGATGACTCTCTCTCTGCGTTGAGGCAGGCCTGCTCCTTCGAGACTCCTCCCTGCCATCCCCTGCCCGACTGTCCACAAATTGGTCGGCCAGCTGGCCTGCGTGCTGCGGGTTCTCCGGCTTCTGGTCCATCAACCACAGCCTCAGGTTGGACGGGCACTGCTCGTACAGGTGCTCCAGTATGAATAGGTCAAGCAGGTCCTCTTTAGTTTGGGCCCCAGCTGTCCACTTGCGAGCATACCCCTGCGCCCGGTTGACCAGTTGTAGGTATGTAACCTCACGGGTTTTACGCTGGCTCCGGAACTTTTTCCGGTACATCTCAGGAGTCAGCCCAAACTCGCGGAGCAGGGCCTGTTTGAACAGTTCGTAGTCCCCTGCCTCCACCCCTTTCAGTCGGCTGTACACCTCCACGGCTGTGGAGTCCAGTAAGGGGGTGAGAACTGCGATCCTGTCTGCAGGGTCAACCCTGTGCAGCTCGCAGGCATTCTCAAAGGCCGTCAGGAAGGGATCTATGTCCTCCTCCTCCTTACGCCGGGGCAGCAAGTGCTTATTAAAGCTTTTTGTAGGCTTGGGTCCCCCCTCACTCACCGCAGCCGGGGCCTCACTGCTCCTCAGCCGGGCCAGGTCCAGCTCATGTTTACGCTGTTTCTCCTTCTCCTCCCGCTCATGTTTACGCTGGTTCACCTTCTCCTCCAGCTCTCGCCTCTTTAACTCGAGCTCCTCCCGTCTCAGCTCCCTTTCATATTCCGGCCGCATCCGCTCCACGGATGCCGAGCGTTGCCGGGAGGATCCCCTGCTGGGGGGTGAGCTTCGCCGTGAGGCTCCCCTGCTGGCCGGGGGTGTCACGGTGCCCTCGGTATACACTGGGCTCCTCCCCGCCCTTCCTCTACGCCTAGGAAGGGGGGGTCTCGGGAAGCCCTCGTCTGCCGGCTGACCACTCCCAGCAGGGACAGTCACTGGTGCCTGCGCTGCATCTGCTCGGCTGCTTCCCTCAGAGACAGGGCTCCGTTCATTCATGCGGTCTCCCTGCTCCAGCTGGGCAATCAGCTGGTCCTTGGTGCATCTCCCCGGGTGCAGCCCCCTCTGCTTACACAGCTCCACCAGGTCACACTTGCGCCGCTTGGCATACATCTTCCTGCTGGCCACTCACAGGCCGGGGTGCTCGCCGCTCCCCACAGTTTCCAGGGGGACCCCTAGTGCACCAGCCCTTCGTGAGGTCACCACCTCTCTGCCAGGGTCGAGCTGCAGACTCCTCCGCCCCTGGGACCGCTCGCTGCAATCCCCCGGGGGACCCTGTTACTGCAAAGTCCTTCTCACTGGGCACACACTCCCAGGGGTTAACCACCCCTTCGTTTTACTGCTCCCCAGTCACTTACTACAGGAAGCGCCGTCCACGGGGTGCAGTATCTCCCGCCGCTGCCACCAGTTGTCACGGAGTGTGGGGGAGTCCGGTCCTGCACCCCTCTTCCTGGGACCCACAGTGACTCTTAGCCAGCCAGTAAAACAGAAGGTTTATTGGACAACAGGAACACAGGTTACAGCAGAGCTTGCAGGCACAGTCAGGACCCCTCCACCGAGTCCTTCTGGACTTTCAGGGTGCTTGGATCCTAGCTAGGATACCCTGAATTCCACCCACACAGCCCCAAGCCCAAACTCAAACTGCTTCCCTCCTGCCACTCCCTTCCTTTGTTCCCCTTCCCGGGCAAAGGTGTTTGACCTTTCCCCTCCCTTACCTAGCTCAGGTTACAGCCCTGGCATCGTCCATCCCCTAAAGTCCTCCCCTGCTCTCCCACTCCCCACACAGACAGTCCCTACTGCATCACACCCCACCTTTCCCCCTCTCAGAATTTCCCTCCCTGGGCTATCCTGAGAGATACTGATCCAACCTCTTAAATTACCATACAGAGAAGCATCTCCCTTCCCTTCCACAAAGAGGCAAACAGATTCAAGGAAAACAAAGAGAGATTCTATCTCTCCCCCTCCCCCCACCCGTCCTGGTGAGTTATCCCAATCCCCTGGAATAACACAAGGGAAACAAAGAAAAAAAAATCAGTCAAGTTCTCTAAAAAAGAAATCTTTTAATAAAAGAAAGGAAAAAGTAAAGAATTATCTCTGTAACTTCAGGATGTAAATATTACAGGGTCTTATAGCTTACAGACACCAGAAAGAGACTTCCCCCCAGTACCAATACAAATCAAAATATTCCCAGCAACTACACATATAAAAGTTAACAGCCAGATCCACAATTGCAAATAGAGTAAAACAATCAGAAAACCTAAACCGCTTGTTTTTACTTACTATTTGAAAAGAAACTTAGAGACCCTGTAGTAATATCTGGTCTCTCTCAGACCCTCCGAGAGAAGAACCCACAATGGACAAAGAACACACACAAAAACTTCCCTCCACCCAAATTTAAAAGTATCTTGTCTTCTGATTGGTCTTCTGGTCAGGTGTCCAGTTCCCTGCTTGTAACCCTTTACAGGTACAAGAGACATTAACCCTTAACAATCTGTTTATGACACCTTCCAACCCCTGATATCCTGTGAACAGGAGGGCTGGAGTTCTGTCTCCTCTGCTATGAAGTTCCAACTGGTCATGCATTTCTTACAACATCCTACATTTAACTAACGTAGCACCTCCAAAATGACATATAGACAAAGCATTTCACCCAGCACCAGAATGCAACCATTTCTAGGGCTGAGCACGCAGTGCCTAGTAATACTGCACAACAGGTCAGGAAGGAAATGAAGGATCCTGCTGAAACAGAAGGGGATATTTAGAGACACAGAAAGTAATCCCTGGAGCCAAAACCTGTCCATGACACTGAACTCGCACTCCTGTGCTCACAAAAAGTGCAATGGGATCTTTAAGGATTGCAAGCACAACATCTCAAGCAATTGACAACAGCAGCTCCAACAATACAACTCCCTGGTGGGGCACTGGTTTAGTACTGAACCAGACGGAAGAGTCATGGACCATCTACTCATAACCCTTACGCCAGGTGTTATTAGCAGCAAAAAGGGGCGGGTTCTGAAAACTTAAATAACACTGACTCAAAAACCCTCCATTCTGAAACCTGAGAAACTGCATATACCACCCTGGGCTCAGCACAGAGTCCAGAGTTTAACCCAAAGAGAAATTTATATCGGGGAGAAAAAGGGGACACAGAATAAACCCGTGAATGGCAACAGTTAATAAATTAACAGTAGCTAGCAGGCAAGACCCCAACTGCCCAGGATGTCTATCACCCCCACCTCAGCCCTCTGAGAGCTGTGAGTGCCTAATGCATTCTAGCCACTTCTTCTCTCCAGCTGACAGTTTGTTGTCCAGGGCTGGAGAAGTCCAAGAATTCAGGCAGATCTATCTGCAGCCCTTAAGGGAAGTGCTACCTGGGCTACTCAGCTCTGTCCGCCACTTCAAAACTGCCTACTCTCTTGAAACTGCCTCTGTGCTGAGAGGAATCAGTGGCATACTGGACCCTTAACACCAGAGAAGCATTCCAAACACAAGGCAGGAGCTCTGTTCTCTCTCTCTTCTCTGGGCCCGACTGAGGTCTTAGTCAGGGTGATGACTCACCTCAGCAACATTTGATGCCGTTCCCATCTCCTTTCATTTCCCAGTGGGAATAGCAGCACTTTATTGACCCCAAATTCAAAACTTTACTGTATTTTAACCAAACTGTCACATACCTGAAATGCAAATGTGGCCTCACTCATTCAGATGGTGGCTGAGAGCTCCCTCTTCTATGACGTGTCTGCCCATGTGGAGTTCCCCAGCAGGTGAAGGGGTGACTTGATCACAGTCTGTAAGTACCTACGTGGGGAACAAATATTTAATAATGGGCAAAGAAAGGTATAATGTGATCCAATGGCTGGAAGTTGACCCTGGACTAATTCAGACTAGAAACCAGGCGTAATTTTTAAACTCAGTAATTCACCACTGGAACAGTTTACCAAGGGTCGTGGTAGATTTTTCATCACTGACCATCTTAAATCAAGATTAGATGTTTTTCTGAAGGATCTGCTCTTGGGATTAGTGCGGGGCAGGTCTCTGGACTGGGCTATACAGGAAGTCAGATAAGATGATCACAATGGTCCCGTCTGGCCTTAGGAGGGAGAAGAACAATTCAACTCTCTATAATGAGATCCCAACTGACCAGGGCTGCAGGCCACAGGCTTGCATCGGGATCAGAACCAGAGCCCTTCCTGCAGCAATCTGGGGTTGCTCTGGAGATCCCTCATCCAAGCACTGAGTAAGCCCCACCTCTGCTCACCTGGAGGCCTGACAAGAGGAAAGGCTGAGGTGGCATCACTCAATGTACCTCAAGCTGGAACGCTCTCTCAGACAGAGCCTTCAGTGGTCTGAAAAGTGGGGAAGCATCTATCAACCACTCCTCTCCCCCCGCATCAGTTCTAAACTCCCCCCTCCCCCCGCCTCATGTCTGTCCCTCCTGCAGCGCCAAGGGTCTTCGTTCCCTTCTCTCAGGCCCGAGGTGCTCCCCCTTCCAGGCTGGGTGGGGGCAGCTCCAGGGGCTCTCCCCTTCGGCCTCTTCCCAGGCCAGGTGTTGCAAGGCAGGGCAGGAAGGGGGAGGAGCAGAAGCACCATCCCATTACTCCCAGGAGGAGAGGAGGGGCAGGAGACTCCCTGAGTTGTGGGGCTCTTTGTCCCCGACTCCTCTCCTGTGAGAATGGCTTCAGTTCCTGGGGGGAGGGAGAAGAGGGCTGCCTGCCTCCTGCAGCACCTCTATTGGGGGCTTTTCCCCAGGGGGGTCGTGGGGAAGGCAGCCAGTCAGAGGCATTTCCCCCAGTGGTATTAAACGTATGGAGTCCCCAGGCATTCGACTCACTTCTTAGACATTGGGGATCCCGCGTCTGCAATGTGTTTTGACGAGGTGCACTTAAAGCATGGACCCAGCCTCCTGCTGTCCCAGTCCTGGACCCCACAGCTCCGCCCACGCACCCCAGTCCTGCCTCACAGCCCCACACAGCTCCGTCTGCGCACCCCATTCCTGTCCTGTAGCCCCCTGCTGTTCCAATCCTGGACCCCACAGCTCTGCCCATGCACTGCAGTCCTGTGCCACAGTCCCCTGCTATCCCAGTCCTGGAACCCCGCACAGCTCTATCAATGCACCCCAGTCATGTCCTGCAGCCTCCTTGCTATCCCAGCCCTGGGCACCTGTTGAACTATATGCTCTTGTGATGAACCAAAACTGGGGAATAGGCCAAGATCAAACCCATTTGTGTTGATGACCTGAGACAGAACTCCTATGAGAAAGGCCAGGGTATTAACCCTGGGTCTCTTTTCCTTCCTCGCTTGGAAACTGTTCCAGCTGGAGGCTCTGGTCAGCCATGCCCGGCTGCAGAGAAAACCAAGGGTTTGCTTATCAGAGGGGTAGCCAAGTTAGTCTGGATCTGTAAAAGCAGCAAAGAATCCTGTGGCACCTTATAGACTAACAGACGTTTTGGAGCATGAGCTTTCGTGGGTGAATACCCACTTCTTCAGATGCATGTGGTGGAAATTTCCAGGGGCGGTATATATATGCTAGCAAGCAAGCTAGAGATAACGAGGTCAGTTCAATCAGGGAGGATGAGGCCCTGTTCTAGCAGTTGAGGTGTGAAAACCAAGAGAGGAGAAACTGGTTTTGTAGTTGGCAAGCCATTCACAGTCTTTGTTTAATCCTGAGCTGATGGTGTCAAATTTGCAGATGAACTGAAGCTCAGCAGTTTCTCTTTGAAGTCTGGTCCTGAAGTTTTTTTGCTGCAGGATGGCCACCTTAAGATCTGCTATAGTGTGACCAGGGAGGTTGAAGTGTTCTCCTACAGGTTTTTGTATATTGCCATTCCTAATATCTGATTTGTGTCCATTTATCCTTTTCCGTAGAGACTGTCCAGTTTGGCCGATGTACATAGCAGAGGGGCATTGCTGGTGTATGATGGCTTATATTATATTGGTGGACATGCAGGTGAATGAACTGGTGATGGTGTGGCTGATCTGGTTAGGTCCTGTGATGGTGTCGCTGGTGTAGATATGTGGGCAGAGTTGGCATCGAGGTTTGTTGCATGGATTGGTTCCTGAGCTAGAGTTACTATGGTGCAGTGTGCAGTTACTGGTGAGAATATGTTTCAGGTTGGCAGGTTGTCTGTGGGCAAGGACTGACCTGCCACCCAAGGCCTGTGAAAGTGTGGGATCATTGTCCAGGATGGGTTGTAAATCCCTGATGATGCATTGGAGGGGTTTTAGCTGGGGACTGTATGTGATGGCCAGTGGAGTCCTGTTGGTTTCTTTCTTGGGTTTGTCTTGCAGTAGGAGGCTTCTGGGTACACATCTGGCTCTGTTGATTTGTTTCCTTATATCCTCGTGTGGGTATTGTAGTTTTGAGAATGCTTGGTGGAGATTTTGTAGGTGTCGGTCTCTGTCTGAGGGGTTAGAGCAGATGCAGTTGTACCTCAGTACTTGGCTGTAGACAATGGATTGTGTGATGTGCCCAGGATGGAAGCTGGAGGCATGAAGGTAGGCATAGCGGTCGGTAGATTTTCAGTATAGGGTGGTGTTAATGTGACCATCACTTATTTGCACCGTGGTGTCTAGGAAGTGGACCTCCCGTGCAGATTGGTCCAGGCTGAGGTTGATGGTGGGGTGGAAGCTATTGAAATCATGGTGGAATTTTTCCAGAGTCTCCTTTCCATGAGTCCAGATGATGAAGATGTCATCAATGTAGCATAGGTAGAGAAGGAGAGTGAGTAGACGAGAGCTGAGGAAGTGTTGTTCCAGGTCGGCCATAAAAATATTGGCATATTGTGGGGCCATGTGGGTGCCCATAGCGGTGCCTCTGATCTGGAGGTATATATTGTCATCAAATTTGAAATAGTTGTGTGTGAGGATAAAGGCACAGAGCTCAGCAGCCAGTTGTGCTGTGGCATCATCAGGGATAGTGTTCCTGACAGCTTGTATTCCATCTGTGTGTGGGATGTTTGTGTAGAGAGCCTCTACATCCATGGTGGCTAGGATGGTGTTTTCTGGAAGGTCACCATGCATTGTAGTTTCCTCAGGAAATCAGTAGTGTCACAGGGTCTGAGTAAAGAGTCCACATATCCAGACAGTCCTTCAGTGAGAGTGCCAATGCCCGAGATGATGGGGCGTCCAGGATTTCCGGGTTTGTGGATCTTGGGTAGTAGATAGAATAACCCTGGTCGGGGCTCTAAGGGTATGTTGATTTGTTCCAGTGTAGTTAGTGTAGGGAGTGTCTTGAGTAGATGGTGCAGTTTCTTAGTGTATTCCTCAGTGGCATCTGAGGGAAGTGTCTTGTAGAATTTGGTATTGAAGAGTTGTCTGGCGGCCTCCTTTTGGTAGTCAGACCTGTTCATGATTACAACAGCACCTCCTTTATCAGCCTCTTTGATGATAATGTCAGGGTGGTTTCTGAGGCTGTGGATGGCATTGCATTCTGCACGACTTAGGTTATGAGGCAAGTGATGTTGTTTTTCCACAACTTCTGCCCGTGCACGTCGGCAGAAGCATTCTATGTATAGGTCCAGACTGTCATTTCGACCCTCAGGAGGAATCCATGTGGAGTTCTTCTTCTTGTGCTGTTGGTGGGAGGGTACCTGTGTATCGGTGCGCTGTTCAGTGTTGTCCTGAAAGTATTCTTTGAGTCAGAGACAGTGAAAGTAGGCTTCCAGATCACCGCAGAACTGTATCATTATCATGTAGGTGGGGGTGGCAGGGCAGAGAGTCCCCGAGATAGGACAGACTTTTCTTCTGGGCTGAGTGTGTAGTTGGATAGATTGACAATATTGCTGGGTGGGTTAGGGGTACCATGGTTGTGGCCCCATGTGGCAGGTAGGAGTTTAGACAGTTTACAGTCCTTTTTCCTTTGTAGAGAAGTGAAGTGAGTAATGTAGATCTCCTGTCTTATTTTAGTGAAGTCCGTTTGTATGGAAGTTTGGTCACGCATTAGCCGAGCAGGGATCCCGACTTTCGGTCCGTGAGACCTTTGCATTGCTCTCTCCAGAGCAAAGTGGAAGAGACATTTCAAATGGAGACAGGCAGAGTGTGATTTCCACACTGCAGCTACATCTGGGCACACCGGGAGTCACGGACAGGTTGCGGGTAAGTCAACTGCTTTGGAATACGGTGGGTCACTAGCAGGTCCAGTAACCCGATTTTTCATGATGAAGGCAGCCCTGAACTGAGACTCAAGAGATCTGGGTTCAATCCCCACTTCTGCCACAGACTCCCTGGGTAAATCACTTAATCTTGCTGTACCCCAGTCCTCTGTCTGTAATACAAGGTAATAATACTTCCTTTCTCTGTCGTCTATTTTAACTATAAACTCCTCAGAGCAGGCGCCATCAGTCACTAGGTGTCACCACAGCTCCTAGCTCAATGGATCCCCATTGTGCTACTATAACACGGATAATGATCTAATCTACTTAGGCATTTCCTAATGTACCCATCACCCTGGTATCAGGGCACCTGCTAGCTGATCCCTGTTGGAGGGATTGGGTCAAGGCTGTTTCTGGCTCTCAGGGCAGGTCCTTTGATTGCGATGGATGATGCGGCTCTACACTAGAGATTGTCGGTCTCTCACCCACTTCTCAGTGAAGGTTTAATGGCAGCTGCTAGAGCGGGTCCTCATGTTGCTAAGTGGTTGTTTATTTTTACAAGATATGTAGCATAATTACAACCTAATCTACAACTGAGAAATCCTCAGCAAAAGGCGTCTGTGGATGGTACCAGACTCACCATCCCAGAGCAACCCCTCAGGGTACGACCCGGTGGTGCAGCACTTTTGCCTCAGTTTCCCCACAATGATCTTTGGCCTTCTTTCACTGTAAAGGTGACTGGGCCCTCCAGCCAAGCCAAAGTAAAATGTCCAACCCATTCCTGGGTAATAGGCGCTCTTAGTTCCCCAAGTCTGCAAACAACATCAAAACAACAGAGCCTTCAGTCCTCTTCTTACAGGCAGGTTCCCAGCAGCAGCAGCCTGTCTCTCAGTGTAGCCCCCTGCACCTGGGCTTCATCAGACCCTAACATTTGGGTCAGGCCTGCCCTCCTACCAGGCCTGCCCTCAGTTAGTTCCTAGCCCAAACTTGGCATCTTGTTCCACATTGGAGCAGCCTGTCTGCTCTCCTCCCCAACAGCCCCCAGCTGCTGGGCTTCTCTTCCTCAGACGTCTCACAGCCTGCAAAGGTGTAGCAGGCAGGACTGACTGGCTTCAGGCCTCCCTGGAACACACTTCCCTCCATGGAAACTCAACCAGCCCCTGAGCGAGACCTATAATCTTAAAAAGGCCTCTCCTGTACTATTCGGACCCTGTGTCTCATTTATGCCATTAAGATCAAGGGGTGCCAGAGTTGCTCCCCGACGACAACGGACACTGATGTGACACGTGAATTTCTTAAGCCTGCCAATGTGCAGAGCTTCTGCCCTGCAGTGAGTAGGCACAACAGGCCGCCAGAGGAGGCTGGGGGAACACAAGGAAGACATTACCTGGAAAAGCTCGACCCACTCGCCAGACCTACCGATTCAGGCCATTGCTCACTATTTTTCCTTACATCTCAAAAAACTGCCCGCGTGGGCAGAACTCCCACTGAAGCCCTCAGCACTTCTGCAATCCTCCATCTTCTGTCTTCGCCAGCTGCCGCTTGCTCCCCCTGAGCCTAGGCAGACGGTTGCAGCTAAAAACACCTTCTTGGCTCACTCGTTCTGAGCACATCAGCCCCCTCTTTGAGTTTCTCCACCGTCTTCCCCTTCACGGCACACACGAGCTTCAGCTATTTACCTTTGAGGCTCTTTGTCATAGAATATCAGGGTTGGAAGGGACCTCAGGAGGTCTCTAGTCCAACCCCCTGCTCAAAGCAGGACCAATCCCCAGCTAAATCATCCCAGCCAGGGCTTTGTCAAGCCGGGCCTTAAAAACCTCTAAGGAAAGAGATTCCGCCACCTCCCTAGGGAACCCATTCCAGTGCTTCACCACCCTCCTAGGGAAAAAGTTTTTCCTAATATCCAACCTAAACCTCCCCACCGCAACCTGAGACCATTACTCCTTGTTCTGTCATCTGGTACTACTGAGAACAGTCTAGATCCATCCTCTTTGGAACCCCCTTTCAGGTAATAGAAAGCAGCTATCAAATCCTCCATCATTCTCCTCTTCTGCAGATTAAACTATCCCAGTTCCCTCAGCCTCTCCTCATAAGTCATGTGCTCCAGCCCCCTAATCATTTTTGTTGCCCTCCGCTGGACTCTTTCTAATTTGTCCACATCCTTCTTGTAGAGTGGGGCCCAAAACTGGACACAGTACTCCAGATGAGGCCTCACCAATGTTGAATAGAGGGGAATGATCACGTCGCTCAATCTGCTGGCTATGCCCCTACTTATACAGCCCAAAATGACATTAGCCTTCTTGGCAACAAGGGCACGCTGTTGACTCATATCCAGCCTCTTGTCCACTGTAACCCCTAGGTCCTTTTCTGCAGATCACTTAGCCCCACCCTTCCCAGCTGACCTACTGAGGTGTTGACCCTGCCAGCACTCCCACCAGCATTCCCACCAATCAGCTTCTCCCAGAGAAACCTGTCCCCGCTTCTTCTGACACCAGCAATGCACCTCGGCTGAGCACTAGCTGATGTATGGGGCCTTGGTCTCAACGGAGGAGAAATCAGTGCTGTGGAGTTTGGGTATATTCTAAGTGCAACTGTTCTATGCGCACTCACACGCCTGTCCAAGAACAGAGGTGGTCAGCTGGCATCCTCTCTTCCAACAATCTCAGCTCTACAGCAAAATTCAGTTCCCAAGGAGCAGCTCAGCCTCCAGAATTGACTCAAAGCAAAGACCAAGCTCTCCTGCTGCTTGCACAGCTCCCTCTCTTCAGAGCCTTGTAAAACCAAAATCTAACAGCAGTAGGCATTCCCAAGACCAGACACCTGCTCACACACTGAGGCCTGGTCTACACTGGGGATGTGTGTGTGTGTATCAATCTAAGTTACGCAACTTCAGCTACGGGAATAACGTAGCTGAAGTCGACATACAATGATCGACTTACTGTGGTGTCTTCATCGCAGTGAGTTGATTGCTGCTGCTCCCCTGTCAACTCCACCTGGAGTCAACAGGAGAGTGCTCGGGGTCAATCTATCGTGTTCAGACTGGACACGATAAATCGACCCCGTTGAATCAATCGCTGCCCGCCAATCCAGCCGGCAATGAAGACATACTTGCCACACTATGTTTAACAATGCCACCGGATGATGACTGCAATAATACAGCTCTGTCCTTTTTTTCATGCTGCCCCTTGTGCATGGGAAAACTCCCCGATAAAATCCAAATAGCCTCCTTCAAAGCTTTCCTGAAGACTCCCCTCTGTCACGATGCCACCAGTACTCAGCCTACTGATAATGGATAGGCAGGTGAAAAGCTGTGGCAATGAAAAATGAACAAACCCACATTCCTACAATTCAATTCAGTGGCTTGTCTGTTGAATCTCCTTCCACTTCATCTGCTTTTGTCTTTTCAGAGAAGTGATTGTCTCTTCGTACAGCACCCAGCCCAGTGAAGCCCTGATCCTGACTGGGGCTTTCGTGTGCTACCAGCTTATAAACATGCAGGTATAACAAACAAAAGCTGCCTCATCCACTGCCATGCCGAGCCAATGCAGCAGCATGCATTGCAGAGCTGAAGTTGATATGGGAGTGATGATCCAAGACAGGGCAGCTCTTGGATGGAGACTGTAGCTGTTCGGCCGGCTCTAGATAAGGCTGTGAGTTGTTGCTGCCTGGGACACTCTCCAACTCCATTTCTGTCAGAGGATTGTCTGCATGAATGGGTGAAATCAGCTTGTCCTTGATGCACTGGCCTGGGGCCCGAAGATACTGGGAGATCGGAGGCTTCCTGGATGCTGCACACCAGCAACCAGAGTGCAGCCAGGGAGCGGCACCAGGGATGAAGGTGTCCCTGTGAATGCACTAGCGTTACCACAGTAATGAAAGTCATTGCCTTTCCCATCATCACCTCACCACCACCACCACCACTGGAGGACCCCACAGGGCGTTAGAAAGGAGGGGAAGTGTTGTTATTGCCATTTTAGGGCTGAGAAAACTGAGTGATGAAGTGACTTGATCAAGGCCACATAATGATTCAATAACATACCCCAGTTACCTCATTCCCAGTCCAGCCTCCTGCTTCCAATTGTAGCAGGCAGGCGTCCCTCTTCTCCCACTATAGAGTCACATTTTTTTTTTCAAAAGTTGCATTTCCATCGGGATTCCTGCTTAGAAAACATCTGGCACGGGGCAAGGGAAGCATTGCCCTGGTAGTGCAATTAACACAAACATCCTTCCCACTCGGCTTCGGACAAACTTACCCCCTCTCTGGGTGACGTAAATAACAGAACAAAACATCAACCTCAGCCTCTGCTTTTTTTTTCCTAGAGCGTCCCTGGAGAACCGACTGTATCCCAGCCCCTAGCTCCTGCTTCTGTCCTGGTTGATGCTTTCCTATGCAATGTCCTGCCCCTGTCTCGCTGTCACCCAGGGATGGGATAGCAGACCGAGACAGAGTTGCTCCAGCATGTTAAAGAAGAGATCATACACACTGCACTTTCTCATGAAGACTTTACTTTTGTTCTTTTGTTGTTTCCCTTCATGGAAAAGCATATTGGTGCTCCAGGAGAGAAGTGGCCTCTGAGACAACCAAGACTTAATTATGCAAGAAATCAGCACTTTGAATAGGTCATGCTGGCGATGGGGGAAGAGCTGGTTTCCTTCTTGCATCATTCTCTAGTGGGCACTCAAATTTGAACAGGGTCAAAATGCCAAATCAACAGAAACTGGAACCAAACTCAGCACGCCTCAGGGTCGCTCATACTTCTGTTCTGAAGCCCCCATGGTCTTTAGCTGAGGGGACAGTCAAGACCTTCCATCCCAGCCCATCTTCTTTTTCAGTTGCTCAAAGCAACTCAGCATGGCATTAGCCCAGCCCCAGCTCCAAGGTGTTCAGATGAGAAACTCGAGAATTACCACAAAGTAACTTGCTGGGGGGCAGCACAACCTGATTAGCCATTAAGAAAACAATAACTAACATTAAAATCAGAGGGGTAGCCGTGTTAGTCTGGATCTGTAAAAAGCAACAAAGAGTCCTGTGGCACCTTATAGACTAACAGACGTATTGGAGCATGAGCTTTTGTGGGTGAATAGCCACATGCGTCTGACAAAGTGGGTATTCACCCACGAAAGCTTATGCTCCAATACATGTGTTAGAGTCCAATGGCACCTTATAGACTTTGTTGCTTTTAACGTTAAAATAAATCACTGCATGGGCTGGGTGCTCACTAACGAAGGAAGAGAGAGACCTGGAAAGAGGAGAGGCTGGGGAGAAGTACACTAAAGAAAGCCACACATGGACCATGGAGCCCAGTGATGGGCTGTTAAAGAAGCAGCTGCACTTAGCCGGGAAATCCTGGATAACAAAGGTGCCACAGGACCAGGCTGCGCAGGAAAACCTGCCTCTCTCAGCACAGACCACACACTATCCACAGAGCTATAGTCTGGGCACAGAGACTAAGGCTGGTCTTGTGGCTAGGCCACTAGCATGGGACTTGGGAGACTTCTGCATTCAATTTCCTGCTCTGCCAAAGACTTCCCGTGGGACCTTGGGGAAGTCACTTAGCCTCTCCATGCCTCAGTTTCCCCCACTCATACAATGGCACTACCCTACCTACCAAGGGTGCAGGGAGGATGAATCCATTGAGATCGTGATTCACTCAGACACTTTGGTAATCAAGGGCCCCATACGTACTTAAGATAGAAAGGAGTCTCTCTCTGTGACAACGAGACGGTACTGGAGCTATGCCACCAACTAAGCAGTTCAGATTGTATCCAGCAGAAAGTTTCAGGCATAGTGTGTTGCCACTCCATCTAAACAGAACGTACGCTGCATGCGTGGCACCTCTATCTACACGCACGGCGGCAGCTACAGTAATAGCTCTTTTGAACAGTTTGTCTCAAAAACACATTGCTGTTTAATGTCAGTTCTTGCCGCTCTGGCAGGCTCTCTGGCTGGCATTCAGAACAGAGCAGTGATGGGTAGCACTTGGAGCTTTTTCCACCAGCAAACGTTGCCATTGCTAAGCTGATTTGTATGGAGGCACTAGAAATCACACACACACACACACACACACACACACACACACACCCCGCCACTGGTCGTGTACTTGGAAAGCACATCGTTCGCCTGGGTGGCTAAGTAGTGGTGTGCTCCTGAAGGACATCAGGGCTCAGCACAGCATGTAGTGAAGCCACTCGAATGTGTCTGAATGCAGCTGGAACTCCTTCTTCCATGATTAATTTCTGGCTTTGCTGCATGATGCAATCGTTTAATTTTCCAGCTCAAGAAACTCAAATCTGTTCTTCTGGAGGATGGCTGGATTACTCCCCAGTGCTCTAGCCAAGGCCAAGGCAAAGCAAAATCACAGACTATGCTTGCAAAGCCTGCTCTTGTTGAGACCTTGTGCTAGCTAGTCCATATGCTATGAAGGTGCAATTCTAGAGTTGCCATTTACACACCAGTGTTCTGGTCTACATGGACTTTTTGGGGTCAGTGAATGTGGGATAGAAAGGACAGTTAGACAGTGTGAATCATAGAATGTCAGGTTTGGAAGGGACCTCAGGAGATCATCTAGTCCACCCCACTGCTCAAAGCAGGACCACTCCCCAGATTTTTTCCCCAGATCCCTAAATGGCCCCCTCAGAGATTGAACTCACAACTCTGGGTTTAGCAGGCCAGTGCTCAAACCACTGAGCTATCCCTTCCCCCCAGCGCAGTATTGGAGCCAGGAGATCCTAAGTCAGAGACAGTGTGGGCTAGTGGCTAGGTCTCTGGATTGGACTCAGGAAACCCGGTGCTATTCGCAGCTCTGAAACTGACTGGTTCTGTGACCTTGGTCAAGACACTTAGTGTCTCTGTGCCTCAGTTCTCCATCTGTAGGGGAGGGATAGGAGTACTTCTGTTGTCTCACCCTCTCTCTTTCTTGTTTATTCAGATAATACACTCTTCATGGCAGGGAAAGTCTCCTACTGTGTGCATGTACAGCACCCGACCCATTGCAGCCCTGATCGAGGTTGGAGTCTGTAGTTACTCCAGTAATACAAATAATAGTAATCAACAAGCATACTTGGGATGAAGATAAAATAGCTGTCACGGCCCCCTCGTTCTGTGCATCATTAAAGTGCAACCAGGAAATGACTTACTGACCACATTTTACAACAGCTTGGATCGATTTCTCCTGCTTTCAACTTCTTAATGCCTCTAGCAGTGATGTAGCTGGACTCTGGATCACTGTGATTAAATGCTGAGCATAGTTAAGATCAGAGATTAAAAGGATATTTTGTGGCAACTTTCAGCTTTGGAAATTGGGAATACAATGTAGACTTGCCCCGGCTCAGGGCCTCTGGGAACAATTTCGGTGAGCCCCTTGCTGCTGCAGTTGTGGTATGTAACGTAACCTATCATCGCTGCCATATTTGCAAATGTGTCAATGACTGTGGGAGACGGACTCAGGGAAACAGCTGATTCTTACAGACAACGGCCAAGATTTTCAAAGTGAGCAATTTTGGATGCCTCAGATTTTAGGGGCCCAACTTGAGACACCTTCAAGGGTCCTGAGTTCCAGAAAGTACTGAGCACCCAGCCTCTGACAATAAGAGCTCTGCAAAGGGTCTCAAATTAAGCACTAAAAAGTTGAGTAAACTCGAAGCATGAGCCCCTTTCTATAATCTTGGGCAGGATGTTCTGGAACATCTGTTTTCACAACCAAAGGACTGTGCATAGGTGAGAAGACGACTCTGTCATAGGTGTTGATAAGATACTTATTACCTTGGTACCTAATTGGCCAAACAGGCCTGAACCTTCACTCAAAACTAGAATCAAACTTTTCTGGAGATTCAAAAGAAGCTTGGTTAACTCTCTTAAAATGCGTGATTTGGGGATATGTAACGAGGTTGCTCTAACCTCTCATGAGCGCCCCCTGGCCAAGTGCATGTGCCGGCACTTTCTCTCTCTACCTATTTGTGGTGAGCCTTCACTGATTCAGCCCTCCGGCCAAGTCATACACAGTCTGCCTGTGAGAGAAAAGACAAGCAAACCCTTTCGGGGTACAAGTCCAGCAGGGGCCTCTCTCAGGGCCCTCTGTAATGTCTCTCTGTTTGTCCCTGCTCTGGACTAGAGCGGTGCCCCAGGGCTCCTTCCCTGGAGGCAATGCCTTCATCCTCTGCCTTTCTGGACCCAGCTCTTCAGCTGGGCCACTAAAAGAGTTTAGTTCCCCCTTCTGGGGTGCCTCAAAGTCCAGGTCACTTTCCCAGTGGCTGGTGGGGGGCACCCGGGCCCACCCACTACTCCAGGTCCCAGCCCAGGGACCCTATAGATAGCAGCCATCCGCAATATCCCTTTAAATAAACTGCATTGCTGCTATAATTCCCTGGGCCACTTCCCCGTGGCTCCGGCACATTCTTCACCTTTACCTCAGGGCCTTGTCCAAGTAGAGTCCCAGCAACCAGCTCAGGGCTCCGTCTCGCTCTCCTCAGCTTCTGGCAGCACTGCCCTGTCCGGGGCTCTGTAACTCCATCAGCCAGCAATGGTCCTCCAGCTGTAGCAAGGAGCTGAACTCGCACTGACCCTGCTGCTCTTCTTATACTGACCTGCTGGGCCCTGACTGGCTGCTTCCCATACAGTTGCTCTAGACCCTCTCTACTGCCCTTTTCTGGGGCGGGGTGTGGCACGGCCAGAAGGCCTCCAGCAGGTGGCCTCAGGGACTAGCCCTCCCCATCACCGAATAATATTCAGGAAAGCTTCAACATTTTGGGTGTTCATCTGAACTCAACCAAATCTTTTGAGGTTCTCCATCCATGCAAAAAGATCTGCAAATGCAGTTCATCCCACTGCGTTGACTATTTCTGTGTGTTTAAACAGATTGTGACAACCCTGTGGCGTGTGTATTTACACGTAAACATTGAGATCAATTATCAAATTCTAGCGTTAACACTGCACCTTAGACCACCTTGAAAATGCCCTTGAGCAAGAATTCCATCGCAGTTAAACCGGAACAGAATTTGGCTCCAAACATCTTAGATTTCAAAATCTTAAACAAGTTCTGTGTGGCTTAGAATCAGTTCTAGGCTGAGTCACTGACCAGCACCACCATTGCTGGATTTCAAGTCAAGTCAATGGCTGCTGGCAATGTGGCCAACTCTCACAATCGTGACAATTGGCGTTCTGCTTTTGAGTAAATCAGGGCTCAGATTCAAGCAAAGATGGATTGAAATCAAGTGAAACTCAGCAGATTTGGCAGAGTTTTATATTAAAGTCAGACCCACAGGAGGACAAGTACAAAACTGGATTTTATTTCTAGGCCATAATTACATAATCTGGGTCAGAGAGACAAAGTTCAATAACCCTGGTGCATGGCAGGGTCAGTGTCATGATATCTGGAATCATAGTTGGTCTTGAACAGGACGTATTTATTAAAGTAAACAACAACTACAAACAAATTGGCTGCCACACAGCTCCAGTTCTGTCTTTGCCTTCCTTTGTTTACCAGAGACCACGCCCTGTCCGGAAGAGAGGGCACAGAGACTTCTAGTAGCTAAATAGTATACTGCAAGTAAGGATGTTGGAACAAGTCCATATCTTCTCACTCCTGTTGCAAGTTTCACTTCTGAGTTTTTGGGGTTAGTTCAAAACTTGAAACTAAAAGACTGCATGTAAGGAGGAGGACGGGGGAGAGCAGGCTCATGTGAACAAATGCAGCGAGGATGACCAAAAACAATTGTTTTTTTGCACTGATTACTGGAAAACCAAATCTGATTTTCTCCCAGTTCTTTTCCTCTTCACACCTCTCAAATACCTGGATGCCTCCAGCAAAGTGGATGGTTTCACAGAAGCTTCAGCCATTTTAAGACCGAGGCTTTTCAGAGCAGGGCTTATCAGGATTTATCTGCCCAACATTGCTGTGCAGGGGAATTAACACACACACACACACACACACACACACACTCAGACCTGGCCTCTAAGCCTTAGCTGTACATAATCACTGGGCCCTGGGTCATGTGTAATCCCATTATGTAGAAATTGTCTAGTGGCATGGATGGCATCATAACACCATGCTGATAGAGGCAAGACTGTTTACATTTATCTCTGCTGGCTTTTGGTAGCATTAAAAGCAGCCCAGAGTACAACCTATTTATCATTCACCTGTAAACACATGGGGAATGCTACCCCCACCCCCCTACTATCTCTGCAGTTATTCACCGTTACGGTGTAAATTCCTTCCAACCCTTTCACTGCCGCTTGTATCTGTTCTCCTTTGTGAACCTATACTAGTTTGTTTTAATATGCTGCACATGCACATTGATTTAGATCCTGTTTTGAGCAGGGGGTTGGACTAGATGACCCCATGAGGTCCCTTCCAACCCTGATATTCTATGATTCTATCCCACTGCCATGAAATCAAATCTAGGCCCTTCTCACATAACTGTGCATGCAGCACCCAAGGGAAAATTTCATACCAATCAGCAAAGGAAGATCCATCCATCAACACTCTGTCCCAGGATCTGGAGTGTGGAAATACCAAAGACCAGTGGTTGCAAAAACAAAACATTGCTGGGTGAGCAACAAGTACCTAGATGGACAAAGGTTTAGCAGTGGAAACTAAAGGACGGGATTTCAATGATCTTGAAGAGGAAGGAGCAGCTGGAAAGATGCACGTTGGAGGGGGGAGAGTGGAGAGTCAAAGCGGATACAGAGATTGCAAACCAGGGAAATGGAGGGAACAGTGGAGCAGTCAATGGACCTAGAGAAAGAAGGAAAGGAATGAAGTGTGTGGTGGGGAGGGGATTTATAACATCCCATTTTAGAGAGACTGGGCTGGAAATAGGACATCCGAGGAGGCTGGATAGAAGGACAGAGGTAGATTCAAGTGTCTTTGGCACAGAAATGGCTGCTGAAGCCAGGGGTGTGGTGGGACTTGCCTACTAAGAGTGCAGAGGAAGAGGATGGGGAGGCCCAAGGACAGAACCCCGTGGAGTCAATAAAGAGAAGAAAGTGTGAGAGGGGGAACCATGCTGAAGGAGCAGCCCCCAAGACAGGAGAAGCAGGAGCACACAGGATTGTGTGAGCCAGGAGAGAGAGTGCGGATGGGGTCCATGACCAGCAGTGTCCAAGGTAACAAAGCAAGTGCAGGAACATGAGAGAAGGGCCCCTGGAAGTCACAGATACTGGGGGTGGTTTCCATGACACAAGAGGATAAGGATCAGATGAGAGACACTCCAGGAAGGGACCTCCAAGCAGCAGGAAGTGAGACAGTAATTCTGCAGTTCAGGAGCTCCTGGGTCTCAGTCCAGTGCCCCATCTCTACCTCCATCCCTACAGTAACATTTCACCTCTGTTACCTCACACACGGGTACCCAAAGCAGCAAAACTAGCCCCTGGGTATATCTTTCTTTCCGAATTAGTATAATTCCCATCCTCCTGCAGGAATCAATCCTCATCCTGGCATTTTAAAGGGCAATCTGCATATTTCATGACGATTCCTTATAAAACCGCTCTACAGGAGAACACAGCTTAATCCTTTATTAAGGACGTGTGGCAAGTTTATTGGCCAGATATTTTTCTGCAGGGCCAGATTCTTTCCAGTTTATGGACATGTGGGGCCTTTGGGCTTCCCCAAGAGGAGATATTCACTGGAGATTCCAAGACCAGAAGGGACCATTGTGATCATCTCGTCTGACCTCCTGTATAGCCCAGGCCAGAGACCTGCCCCACAATAATCCCTAGAGCTAAGCTTTTAGAAAAACAGGAGACAGGACCAAGTAAACCTAGACCATCCCTGACAGATATTTGTTTAACCTGTTCTTAAAGACCTCCAGTGATTTGCATTCCACAACCTCCCTTGGTAACCTATTCCACTATCTAACTATGCTTACAGTTAGGAAGCTTTTCCTACTATCTAACCTAAATCTCCCTGGCTGCAGATTAAGCCCATTCTCTCTTGTCCTGCATTCACTGGACACACAGAACAACTGACCACCATTCTCTCTATAACAGCCCTTAACATATTTGAAGACTGTTTTCAGGTCCCTCTCCTCCTCCTTTTCTCAAGACTAAACATGGCCGGTTTTAACTTTACTTCCTAGGGCAGGTTTTTGAAAAATTTTATCTTTTTTTTTTTTGCTCTCCTTTGGGCTCTACAGTTTGTCCACATCTTTCTTAAAGTGTGTCACCCAAACTTGTACCCAGGTCTCCAGCGCCAAGAAGAGCAGAACAATGATTCCTTGTGTATTACATATGACACTCCTGAATGACACTAGCCCTTTCTGCAATTGCATCACATGGATGGTGTATGTTCAATCTGTGATCCCCTATAAGCACCAGGTCCTTTTCTGCAGGGCCCAGCCAGTTCAGTATTTCCTGTATGTAGTTGTGCATTTCATTTTTCCTGCCTCAATGAAGCCGTTGCACTTGTCTTTCATTGAGCTTCATCCTGCTGATTTCAGACCATTTCTCCAATTTGTCAAGGTCTTTTTCACTTCTAATTCTGTCCCCTCCCAACTGCTTGCAACACCTCCCAGTTTGGAGTCATCTGCAAATTTTATAAGCAAACTCCCAACTCCATTATCCAAATCCTTAATGAAAATATTGAATAGTACCAGACCCAGAACAGACCCCTGCGGGCCCCCACTAAATATATGCTCCCAGTTTGATAGTAAACCATTGAAAACTACTCTTTAATTACAGTCTTGCAACCAGTTGTGCACCCCCTTGTACAGTAGTAACAATCTGGACATTGTACTAGTTTGCTTATGAGACTACCATGTGATTCTTTGTCAAAAGCCTTATTAAAATCAAGATATATCATGTCTACAGCCTCAGCCCCATCCACTAACCACAGCCAAGAACCCAGTTGAAGAAGGAAATTAGGTTGGTTTGGCATGATTTTTTCTTGACCAATCCATGTTAGCTATTACTTATCCCCCCATTATCCTCTAGGTGCTTACAAACTGACTGATAATTTGTTCCAGTATTTTAAGTACCCCAGGGTGAATTTCCTCAAGCCCTGCTGATTTGAATGTATCTACCTCATCTAAATATTCCTTAACCTGTTCTTTCCCTGTTCTGGCTTGTGTTCCTTTTCCCTTCTTGTAAGTATTAACTGTACAAAGCGCCCGCCACAATTAACCTTTTTAGTAAAGACTGAAGCAAAATAGACTGTAAACGCCTCAGCCTTCTTGATATCATCCATTATTAGCTGTCCTTCCTTGGTAAGTAGAGGGCCTACACTTTCCTTTATCTTTTCCTTGCTCCTAATGTATTTAAAGAAACTCTTCTGATTGCCTTGTATGGCCCTTGCTAAGCATAATTCATTTTGTGCCTTAGCCTTTCTGATTTTGTCCCTACATACTGGTGCTGTTCTTTGTGCTACTTCTCAGCAATGTGTCCACTTTTTGTAGGATTCCTCTTTGATTTTCAGGCCATTGAAGAGCTCCTGATGCAGCCATATTGGTCTCTTGCTATTCTTCCCATCTTTCCTTCACCTCAGGATAGTTTGCTGTTGTAGCTTTACTATTCTCTCTCTGAAAAACCGCTAGCTCTCCTTAACACCTTTTCCCTTTTGATTTTCATTGGAGGGGACTTCACCTCCCACTCCTCTGAGTTTGATGTCCATTGTCCTTACACATACTCTAGTTCAAAAGAATTAGTACAGGGAAGCCCTAAGGCCTGTGTTGTGCACGAGGTCAGACTAGATGATCACAGCTTTATAATCTATGGACCACTGCTGCACTTCCATAACAGAGGGTCACCCTGCTACTGACGTCATTCAAAACCCCTGTAAGGGAGATAAGTTAGATCCCTGTGTCACAGAGGGGATAAATTAACAGAAAATGTAAATGATGCACCCCATGATTGATGCACCCCAAGAGGAAGTCGGGTGAGAAATCAGGAGTTCCTGGCCCTTGCTTTTGTTAACGTAGACACTGCACCAATGACGGGGTGTCATAACATTTCTTCCCAGATCTGGACCTTAGCGTCCAAAATATGGGTGTTAGCATGAAAACCTCCAAGCTTAGTTACCAGCTTGGACCTGGTAATTGCAGCCACCAGCCAGGAATTATACAGTGCCTAGCTCACTGTGGTCTCCCCAAAACCTTCCCAGGGGACCCCAAGACCCAGATTCCTTGAGTCTCACCACAAAGGGAAATAACCCACTTCCCTTCTCCCTCTTCCCTTCCAGGTGTTCCCTCCCTGGGTTCCTGGAGAGATATACAGATAAACAAAGAGATTCCACCCTCCTTGCTTCAAGTCCTTGAAACACAAGTACAGAGAGATCTAACCTCTCTCCCCCCTCACCCAGAGGGTATGCAAAGTTAGGCGTAGTAAATCTAACACAAAGAGACTTCCCCCTGACTTCTTCCTCCCACCAATCCCCTGGTGAGCTGCAGACTCAATTCCCTGGAGTCCCTACTAAAGAAAAACTCCAACAGGTCTTAAAAAGAAAGCTTTATATAAAAAGAATGAAAAAGGACATAAAATGGTCTCTGTATTAAGGTGACAATATACAGGGCCAATTGCTTAAAGGAAAAAAATGAATAAACAGCCTTATCCAAAAAGAATACAATTTAACACATTCCAGCAACTACACACATGTAAATACAAAAAAACAATATAAACCTATTGTCTTACTATCCTTGTACTTACAACTTGGAAACAGAAGATTAGAAAGCCTGGAGATTTCTGTGGTCACTCTCAATGATAAAATGGTCTCTGTATTAAGGTGACAATATACAGGGCCAATTGCTTAAAGGAAAAAAATGAATAAACAGCCTTATCCAAAAAGAATACAATTTAACACATTCCAGCAACTACACACATGTAAATACAAAAAAACAATATAAACCTATTGTCTTACTATCCTTGTACTTACAACTTGGAAACAGAAGATTAGAAAGCCTGGAGATTTCTGTGGTCACTCTCAGAGCCGAGAGAAAAACCAGACCAAGAACAAAAGACTCACACCCAAAACTTCCCTCCACCCAGATTTGAAAAAGTCTTGTTTCCTGATTGGTCCCCTCTGGTCAGGTGTTTCAGGTTACTGTTTGTTAACCCTTTTATAGGTGAAAGAGACATTAACCCTTAGCTATCTGTTTATGACACGGGGTGCCTTTGTTTTCTAATAAAGACACGAGTACGGTTCTGAACAAGATGATTTGTTTCAGACACTTCTTCATGTACCTGTTGCAAGTACCGTAGCTGCTTGTTGCATTTCTACCATCCCAGAGATATGGACTCCACTTAGGTAAGAGAAGGACATTATTTGAAGTCTGCCAGGTGTTTTATTGTCTTATTTCCATGACAAAGACCTCTGAACTGGAGAGTGGTGGGTTTACAGGGTGGAGATTTAGTGCAGGACCAGAGATCAACAGCTGAAACCATAATCTATCTTGGCAACAAGGGCAATCTTTGATGGATTTGAACCTCACAGCATCTGTGAGGGGCAGGGAAGTATTAGCTCCATTTTACAGATGAAGAATGGAGGCACAGAAAGGTTAAGTGAGTTGCCCAAGGTCACACTGTAAGGCTCTGGGGCATGGGCAGGCTGACCTAGTGGTTAGAGCCAGGAACAAGAACTGAGAGTCAGGACCAAGGGTCAGAAGCTGGGCAAGGGCACAGGGCTGGAGCAGACTGGAGTAGGACAGGAGCAAGGGTAGGAATGAGGTAGGTAACGGAAGAGATTACGGTCATGGGCATAAGTGTTGAGTTGCCAGCGAGTGACCTTCTGCTGTTGATGAGCTTAAATGAAGACCTTTTGGACTCCTTGCAGCCAGATGGGCAGGCCAGCCAATCAGACGAATCTACCGCAGCCCAGCTGGGCTCGTTAACCAGCCTGAGGCCTGAGCTGGCTAGCTCCAAGTTCAGCGGAGGGAAAGCGAGTCCATAGTTTGTGACACAAAGAGGGGGTCTGTGACTGAGCTGGAAATAGAATCCAGATCTCCTGAGTCCCAGGCCAGAGCTGTAGCTACTAGGCCGTGCTTCCCACCCAGAAGCTAAACTTTAACTAAGTAATTGGTTTCTATTGTCTCATTTAAGCCTCATTTCCACCCTTTTAACTCCCTCTTGTGTCACTTGGGAGGGGGGCTCCCATTAGCCAAACCCCTCTCCAATGTTGGTTAACATGTCACATTCCCAAGCACTGTAAATCTCTCACTATTATTCTCTGTCTTGATATAGTGAGCGGTGTCATTTTGAAAGGAAATACATAACCGTATATTAAAGAAATCATGGATCTCCTCATTCACGTTTAAAACAAATTTATTACAATGTAAGAAACCCTGAAAAGCATGAATTTATTATAATGATTTAAGGCTTCCAGCACTCGAGTTAAAAATGCCTCTCAATAAATAACTTTCCCTTGAAAACACAGCAAATTAATATAGTTTACCATTTTCAAAGGTATATAAATCCAAGAGGCTTAAATCAATACGGCGCCGGATAAGATTACTGTACCTCAGCCAGAACCTCGTATCAAAGATCAACAGCATTGCAAAGAGTAGTAAAAAATGGATGGCTCTGTTCCCCACCTATCTCTTCCTCCAACCACCCAAGGCTATGTCTGTTCTGTGAAAGTCAGACTAACGTGAAATGGATGAAAAGCAGCCGTGGCCTTTGCACACAGGTATAATTAAAACAGAGCGGCTACTTTACTAACTGACACAGAAACGGGGGATCTGATATTTCTCTGCCCTCTCTCTTTAACCCACACAAACAGTCACCCATTGGTGGCGGTTTATGGTCAACTGCAATGTATTTCATGTCGAGTGGGGACCAGGAACTAGGTTGTCTCCAACTTTGCCAGACCATCCCCACTCTAAAAGGTCAGCGCTCCCATCCGAACGCATTGGGGAATAGGGTGTTTGTACCTGCAGTCAAGCTGAAAAAAAGAGTTCTTATGAGAAAAAATTAGAGACATTTAGGATACAAGTGACATGTCAATTTCTCTCTCTCTCTCTTTCCATGATTCATTTTAGGGCTCAGCAAAAAGCAGAAGTGCCTATTGAATATTTGGTATTTAACAGATCAGGATTTTAAGTGATCCAGGAAAAAGTGTTTGTGTTTATGTATACACACATATATAAAAATCATCATATATATGCACATGCATGTAGACAGTGGAATATACAGAAACACAGGAAGAAAGGATACAGAAGTGGGTGAGTGTGTGTGAGAGAGACGTGTATAAAACATACACACCTGGTTCTTCTTAGATCACTTTCAATTACAACTCATCATAAACCTCAGTTGCAGGGGGCAGGGACTGCATTTCTCAGTGTTTGACCAGTTCCTAGCATGTGCACGCACTCCTCCAGGTTTCCATTTCCTCTGGGTTCACTGATGGTGACTCCTGCCCATGAGCTGGAGGAGGCCAGTTTCATGGGCTGAGAAACACCGCCATAAACTCTTAGAGGTGCCACAGCTGGAGCAGTATTTAGAATGTCCTCCTTGTCCTGCTCATGTTACAGAGTGGAATCTCAGTGGTTTGAACATTAGCCTGTTAAACCCAGGGTTGTGAGCTCAATCCTTGAGGGGGCCATTTGGGGATCTGGGGCAAAAATCTGCCTGGGGATTGGTCCTGCTTTGAGCAGGGGGTGGGACTAGATGACCTCCTGAGGTCCCTTCCAACCCTGATATTCTATGAGTCTGCAGGAAGAATAGAAAAGATCAAGGTGTGGAGAAAAGGACTAGGGTATTTTCATAATGCCATTAATTGCTCCCTGCTGCCTTCTTTGGGAAGTGTTCACTCTTTATTGTGTGTATTGCTGTGATGCCCATCATCACGTCTAGAATCCTGAACAGTGTCAAGCTACTACTGGAAGCTGAACATGGAGAGGAAGAACGGTCCTGTGACTAAAGCACACAGGTCTGGGATTAAGAGAGCTGCGTGTTCTTCCTGGCTTTGCCACAGGTGTCCTAGGTCACCTTGGCCAACCCACTTAGTCTCTGGAAATTCCAGTGGTGAGCAATGAGTCTGTGGTTATAAAAATACACACACTCTCTCTCTCTCTCTTCCTGCAGGACAGGAGGGATTTCAAGGCCGGTGGACAGTAGATGTAAAAAGCATTGTCATTATTACTGTAGGTCTGTGATCCAAGAGGATGTGAGCGGCGGGGGGTCAGGAGAAAAGAGAAGTTAAATCTTCCACCAGTCTGCACTCCAGGCATTGGCATCAACAGAATTGGAAGGGGTTTGGGTCAGAACAGAGCTTGGGCCAAGAACCATCTACCCAGCTCACCAGCCACAAGAGGGCAGGACAGTCGCCTGGTCAGACGGCATACTTTGCTCAGATCAGAGCACGTGGAATGGCTTTATTGCTGCCCAACCAAAGACTACAGAGGCTTCTCTCCCATCTGCGTGATCATACCCCAACCAAAGGAGCTCTTGTACAAAGCAGGGCCCATGTGGAATCTGTGAGGGACTGGCTCCCTGCACTTACCAAGCTGGGTCCTGCTCCCAGAGAGGATCTCAGTGTTCAAAAAAAGGTGGTTTTTTTTTTTTTGTTTTGTTATTTTACTGTCAAAGTGTCAATATTTTTCCTAACACAGATTGTTTAAAAAAAGGTAGAACAGCAGTGACATTTTGATAGTGTCAGTGCTGCCAGAGTACACCCACCTGAGCTTTTGAACTTGGGGATTTATTGCTGCTAAAGAACATCAGATTGACAGCCCTTGCAAAGTCAAGTGCTCCTCCTCACAGCCAGAAAAGTTATTAGAAACAGAGGAGGCTTTTAGGTCACACAGTGCATCTCCCCAGCCCACCTTTTAATTGTCTCTTACCCAGGCTATAAATATCTAACTCTTCTCATCTTGTTTCCTCGTTATGTCAATTCCTGCAGCCCCTGATCATTTTTATTGCGCTTCACTGAAATCCCTCCATTCCGTCAGTAACTGTCTGCTAATGATGTCCCCAAACTGAAGGCACAGGTGTACATACGGTGGCCCTGGATTCAGAGAGAGCCAGTAACGTGCTGTTCTGGGATGTTGTGCCTCTGTAGAAGCAGTCCAGAATTTTCCTGGCCAGTTTTTGCTGCTATAATGCATCACAAACCCATGTTTAGCTTGCTGTCATAGAATTCTAGAATAGAATCCTAGAATATCAAGGTTGGAAGGGACCTCAGGAGGTATCTAGTCCAACCTCCTGCTCAAAGCAGGACCAATCCTCAACTAAATCATCCCAGCCAGGGCTTTGTCAAGCCTGACCTTAAAAGCCTCTAAGAAAGGGGATTCCTCCACCTCCCCAGGTAACCCATTCCAGTGCTTTACCGCCCTCGTAGTGAAATAGTGTTTCCTAATATCCAACCTAAACCTCCCCCACTGCAACTTGAGACCATTACTCCTTGTTCTGTCATCTGGTACCACTGAGAACAGTCTAGATCCAGCCTCTTTGGAACCCCCTTTCAGGTAATTGAAAGCACCTATCAAATCCCCCCTCATTCTTCTCTTCTGCAGACTAAATAATCCCAGTTCCCTCAGCCTCTCCTCATAAGTTATGTGCTCCATCCCCTTAATCATTTTTGTTTCCCACTCATTCAACATTTCTGCTCCCTGAGTGTTTTCTTCCCATTATATATTTGCCTTTCAGGTTATTTTTCTTTCAGCATCTCAGTACTTGAATCCCCTCCTCCCCATTTAATTTCACGTTCTCTTCTGCTCCATGTTTCTACCATCCACTATTTCTCTGTTTCTATGGTTATGTGCAATTGCTCCCGATTTAGTGTGATCTGCAGATTTCATTTACAAGCTTTTAATTCTCTCTTCCAGGAAATTAAATGTTGCTATAAAGTTGCATGAGAAGTTGCTGGCAGAGAAACCAGAATTCAGTTTCTTGAAACATTTTGAGCCCTCAACATTTGTTCTGATGTGGAATGAAACTTAGACCTTTCAACTTTGTTTGGTCAAAAAACAGAGACCAACTAACCCTCTGCAGAAGAGCCACCACCCTGCTGGTTAGAGAACTCATCTAGGATGTGGGAGACCCAGGTTCACGTTCCTACTCCATAGCATGCCCCACCCCGGGTGACAGTCCAAAACCACCAGGCAGTCATTCATTCCTTCTCTCAATTCTATCCTGGACCTTTTAATCAAAACAGATATATTTCCACAAAAAGTTTGGGTGTCAATGAATCGACATTTCCTAGCCAGCTCTACATAAGACCAACCACCGGATCCTAGAGAACACCGAACCCAAATCAATCCATTACCAAATCATTACGTTCTCTTTGTGTCCTCACAGCAAGTCACCACTCCATATTAAAGTAGCTCCAGCCAAGGAACAGACTTTTCAACTAAGATTTCATAAAGATCTTTACATCTGGGTTCCCTTAACTCATTTGGTCAACCAGAACACACGTAACACAGGCATGGTTGATGCCAGCCTCTGCTATACACACAGCCTTACCAAAGAGCTTCCAGGCTTCAACTGGGAAGTCCCTACTCTCTCAATCACATTGAGTTTGGTCTCCAAGGCCTAATCAAACGCAAGCAAGCACAGCCCTAACTCTGGAGTCACTGAAGATATACCGTCAAAATGAAGTGTGCCCTGTCATAAGGGTGGATTCAGTAACCTAACAGATCTGTCCTAGTTAGAGGTTTTATGCTTCAGTGTGTGGTTACAGAAGTGACCTTGCATTGTGGGATTCCACATGGATCGTATTACTGCCTCAGTTATGAAATTTGTTTAGTTTAAAGTCTATGGGCTGGAGTCTCCACAAACATCAATGCAGTCAATGGGAATGGTCTTGTGGCTAAGCACTGGATTGGGCAAACCACTTACCCTCTCTGGGCCTCAGCATCCTATCTGTAAAAAGGAGATTAAAAAAAAGTGACTAACCTGATCAGTAACTGTTATTCTTCAAGATGTGTTGCCTGTGTCTCTGGAAACCACCTTGTGTGGAGAGGACAAGGAAGAAGTTAAGACTTGGACTTGAACTTTTTCCACAGGCTGCTCCTGTGGTCCCTCAAGTGCCTTTTCTTGATTCTTGGTACCAGACCAAAACAGGACACTGAAGATGGGACATCTCGGTGTGAGGACTCACCCTGCCTGGATGAGGCCATTGAGTAGGCACAATGAGAGAATGATCTAGAAGTTGGGGGGAAACCTTAGGGGTTCCAAAAGAGCCACTGAGAAGGGAATGGATCCTGGTGGCATCCTGGCCACGTTTCCACAGCAGATCCTGTTGTGCAGTCAAGATGGTACAAGGAGAGAGAGGGGCTATGTGGGGACTGGCAGATCCTGCTCCAAGTCTGATGAAGAGGATTCCCCTTCCTCTGAGCATGGAGAGACTGCTCCAGACAGTGCTAGGGACCAGTGCCAAGAACCTGACAACAGGTGGAGAGTCACCATCATTGCTGTCTTCCCCTTGGATGGTATTGATGGGCTGACCGTCCGGGAGGTAGGCGACTGGTGCAATATTGCATGTTGCACTGCTGGCGTTGGTGCTGGACGGTTCATCAGTTCTGAGGGATCTGACTCCTGCACCAGCACTGAGAGCAGAGCAAATTCCTTGCCACTGCAAATGCCTCCAAGGTAGTTGGCACCAAGATCGTATTGGTCTGTTGCAGTGCCACTTCTGGCAATGGACTTCACAGTGCCCTCTTGGCACTGGAGCCAACTGTGCCAACGTAGGCACTGATCTGGAGGAATGCTTAGATTTCAGATGCACTGTACTCAACTCTCTCGCCCCTCTCTTTCCAGCCTTTGTGGGTGGAGATCTTCCCCTGGTCAGAGCTCTTTGGAAGACTTCTATTTCTTCCTAGAACAGGTGGAGATCGGTGCTGGGACCAACAATGCTGGAGGTGCGCTTCTCACTAAAGCTGCAGCACTCGGCACCGAGTTGGTCCAGGACGGCTCTGAGAGGTATCTGCATGCTACCTCCATCAGCGGGAACTTCAGCGTGAGCTCCCTATCCTTCTTCCTCCAAAGATTGAATTCCTGGCAAACCTGGTACCGGTCTTTCATGTGTGCTTTGCCCAGGCACTTAAGAAAACTACTGTGGGGTGGTCGCTCACCAGCACAGGTTGTGCAAAGAGCACACAGCTTGTACCCTGGTGACTGGGCCTTGCCTTGGTGCTGGTGGCAGAACCTCAAAATGGGGAAAACAATAAAATCTATGTATTTTTCAACAAAACAACTAAAACTTACTAACCAGAACTATTAAACTACAACTATATATATATCTACACATTGAGCTGAGAGAAAACGGTTCTGGCAATGAGCAGGGGTTCCAACCACTGTCGAGGGCAGTAAGAAGGAAACGAGTGGGGCTGGAGTTGGTTCAGCTCTTAATACTGGCACTCCTAAGCAGGCAGTAGCAGTGGGAGTCAAGCCCCCCAACGGATGTTGGCTGTGCACTGGGCACGCAGACATCAAGGGAAGGATCCCCATGTGCAATAGCATTTGCTGTCTCCCACCCTCCACCTTGTCTTTTTAGGCAATAAGCTCTGTGGGATAGAGACTGTCTCATTATCTGCATGCTCAGCAACCAGAACCACCGGGCCATGATCTCAGCTGGAAGCTGTAGGAGCTATGGTAATAAATAATAACTTATCGCACATGCCAAGCACTTCTGTCAACCGTGTTTTTTGATCAATTCTAGTTGAGTAAATTCTAACTTGGATTTCACCAGCTAGCTGTACTCTGCCTCCGACATCACCATTTTCAGTAAGGATTCCACAGTTAACGATTTAACAGACAATGTTGCTGCTGATGCATAAGGCAGACTAGAATCCAGTCCATTCCCCCATGGCTAAGAGAAATCATCATCATCGTCATAAAAGCTTTCTTGGCACAGTGAGTGGATATGACTCAAAAAACCCCACAGGGAACAGCTATGTGGACTCAGACATTTTCCTGAGCGGATCCACCTTGTTAGAGTCGATTTGCACGCTTCTGCTGGTTTAAATCACCTTGTTAAATGTTCTGTGTCTTTGTGGTGTGCACTTATGTAAATTTCTAAATCATATGCTAATTAACACACAAACAATTTCATAAATTCCATAATGGGACCAAAAGGAAGTTTATAACTAGCCAGGCTGCGCTCACTTCCTCAGACTGCAAATTAAAAGCTAAATATTGAGGTTGTATTTTAGATAGGTGGTACTACAAAGCTTTTAGATTTCTAGCCACAGCTCTGACATTTTTCTTTCAGATGGTAGTATCTCAAACGTCCTGGAGCCTTCTTCTTTCCTTCCTTATCACTACTGAGAACTCCACCCGGACTATCTCAAAAAAATAGCACATTTTTTGTTCCTGGCATCCCCCTTTATCCACATCCAGATTCTTGCTCAGTCCTGTCCCTCAATCTTCTATATAATCTAAAATACAGCATTACCTCTCTCTCCCTATCTATAAAACGCAGCCCTTGACTGGGTCTTGGGGCTTAATTACTTCAACCTCCTCATAGTCTGGACTCTCTCCATCCTGTGTCCCCTCCCTCTAATTCATCCTTCCCTCCCTGAATCCATCTGGTATTTCTAAGGCATCAGTCATCTCGGCCAATAAGAACCAAACCCTCTCACTTGCTTGTCCATAGCTTCCTCTTTTAAGTTCTAACTCCTCGCCCTCATTGTCAGGACTGGCATAACTCTACCCCTGCTACACCTCTCTCTGATCCTTCCCTGTGCTCCTGTGTCTTCTCCCCTAATAGCTCTCACGGGTTCCTTCTCCTGCCCTCGAGTTCTCACCTTTGTTCCTGCTGTCCTAGACACAAGGAATGGGTTTCCTTCTTCTTATCCCTTCCACCCAATTCCTTCTTAAAAAACAGTGGTGCAGGGGCGACTTCTCCTGGATCCTGACAAGCTGAAAAGGTCTCTCCTCCTATGAGGCCCAAACCCTTGCCCTGGACAGCGCATTTCTCCTAATTCCCTTTAAGCTCTCTGGAGTAAAGACCTTAGCTGCCAACTGGTTGTGTGTGTGTCATGGGTAGGGAACGAGCAAGGGTTAGCTTTGGCATGGGCTGAAGGCCCACTGACCAGGAGCCAATTACCCGGAATCAGCTCATATTGGAATGGCAGATCAGAACTGAGAGACAAACTGGAGGGCAGGGTGTGACATTGCCCAGGATACAATTTGGACTGGTGAACAGCTGTGTTCCCTCAGTTCTGACACCTGGGGTGCCTTCTACCCTGCTTCGCTGTGAGAGAAACCACTCCTGGTCTGCTCACACACAGCTTTCACCATGTAAATTACTCTCAGCTATCATGTATGAGTGCTATGGCCAGCCACTCTTGGATTACACAGCAGAGCAACACCAGTAAATTCCCCATCCCAGAAATGTGCGTCTTGTACTGCCCAGCCTTCTGCTGGACAACACAAGCTCATCTAAAGACTGTCATTTTATTAACAGAAAGTGATTTGCACAAATCCTGTTATCTCAAATGGAGTTTCCCAAACATTTCACTCCAAACACAGTTTTAGATAAAATAACACACGTTTATTAACTGCAGATAGATGTTAAGTGATTACAAGTAATGAAGCATAAAAGTCAGAATTGCTTATAAATAAATAAAAAGTAAAACATAACTAATGCCTAACTTAACAAGCTAAGTGATTTCAAAGCACAAGTCACTCTCCCCAGGTTTTAGCAGCCTGACTGGCTGAATTCCTGTCTGCCAGGATCTCCCCCCCGCCCAGTTCAATGATGCTTCCTTTGTCCTTCAAGTGTTGCTGACGCCATGAGTAGAGATGAAGGGAGAGATCTTTTGGGGGCATCTGTTCCCCTTTCCTATAGTTCTCTTTTTTCTTTAAAAAATCACCTCCAGCTGAGGTTCAGGAGACAGAAGGTCCAGAGGGACAGGAACCTCCAGCTGTTTCTTTTACATTTCTTGCCAAAATGTAGATTTCTCACTCACACCCTTTTACTTGCTGAAGAATGGCCACTTAACCAGGTGATGGTCCATTTGATTTTCTTGATACCTGGCTCAGGCAACAGTTTCCCCTTTGTCCTTGAGGAACTGGTTTGTGCCAGCTTTTTTAAACTTGGAACATATCTCAATAATGTTACACAGTAGAATCTTATAACTTTACATACAATGTTGCCACATATATTTTACCAGGACAATAATGATCTGCAAATTATGAGTTTTCAAATGATACCTCACAAGGCATACTTTGTATAAAATGTATCAGTCTTGTAAAAGGAGTGCAGACTGTCATATAGGGATCAAGAGTTAGATACCAAAAGTCAGGCCACATCAGGATACTGAGAGGTTAGGCTTGGGGGATGGAACCAGAGGACTGGAAACAGTTACCAAGGGTCAGGCTGAGTGAGGATGCCAGGAGCTCAGGATTAGAAGTAACCTGACCAGTAGTCCATGGCAGGGTGAAGCCCAGTTGTGCAGACAACTTCCTGTTCCGCCCTCTGGCTTATATAGGGGCTATGACCCAATAGGAGCCTTGGAGCACTCCCACAGTGCAGGGATAGGGGTTGTGCCCTGAGCTGGGCTTCATGGACCTCAGTCCCAGCTGGTGTCTGTGAGCTGCTGGCTGGAGGAAAGGAGTGTAATGGTTCCCAGGACCACCACAGACCCGGGTTCAAGATCCATAGGGCCTAACAGTGTGCTGCAAATTGAGTGATTAAGGTTGATATCTTCCAAGGGGGTCCAAGGGAATTAGGCACTAATTCCCATGGACTATTTTGCAAATCCCAGCCTACAGGACCTCTTAGGTCCTACGCGGCCCATCCTCACTCTTCCAACCCCGGGGGCCAGTAAGGAATGAGTCCAGATAGATCTTCTCTGGTGCTTTATCCGACCTAGTTTTAAGTGGGTCATATGATGGGGCTTCAGGCAGTTCCTAGCAGTGAAGCTGCAGTGGATTGCCTCACTGTTAGGACCTGCTTGAAGACCCATCATATGACAGACCCCCGATCACCATGCCAAATGCTGCTCCCTTAAATTGCCTGTATCAAATGAGGAACTCTATGTTGTGCTGTGCCTGGAAATATCACACACTGTGACAGCACATGTCTGGACTTGCCCTAGGGTGGCCTATTGTCCTGCATTCCACATAGCTGCCCTGCCAGAGTATAGTTGGGGGCTATTGACTTTGAATGACTCAACAACTGGCCCATGCCAATGAAACAATGGTCTCTCTACCAGGAGCCCACAAGAAGGGGTGAGCATGACCGGTGGGGCTGGAGCTTCTCTGTCTGACCTCACGGCACAGAGACAGGGGCCCTCTTGACGAGCAAGATTTGGCTTTTTGCAGGGGGCTGACCATTGTCTCATATAAAAAGGACATGGAGGATGACCCCTGCCCAGCCTGAAACGCTGAAACTACAGGCTCATAAGATGGGGTGAGCTTGACCCATGGGATGGGGCACCTCAGGACTATGAGTTAAGTTACTATGGTTAAGAAAATCCCTTTGCTGAGCCTGTGTTTCTTGCTATCCTGCCGTATTGTCCCCAAAGGAATTAAAGTAGGAGCTTAGGGGCCCCACTGCGTAGGCGGAGCATATGTAAACAGCTGTGAGGCTGCGAGCGTCTCAGACACTGTTTTCAGGTCTACGTCTGCTGGATGGTAAAGTCCCACATCCCAAGGAAGAGCTCAGGTGAGAGATCTGAGCCCAGCAGTGTTTGCTAGAGTTTCAGAGCTAGAAACAGGGACTAGATTTTACTCAGATCCAGATAGTTTGGAAGCATGTGGGACCACACACTGGGTCCATTCACAACAGAATGGTGACCATGCTGTGGGACAGTGGGCCAATTTCATGGCACTCTAAATAATTCCTCTACCTCCTTGATATTCATGCCCTTCTATTAACTGCCGTCATACTGCCCTTTCTGTGTTTTTTCTCTCCTGCAGCTCCTCATGCTTGGGAGGAGCGCCCGTAAACCTCTGTAAAACCAACTCATCATCCTTCTTCAAAGCCCTCCTCTAAACTCTTCTTTTCCATGATGCCCACAGAAAACTTGACAATGGTGAGCTGTTGATGTGCTGAGACCACTGTCTGTCACGCAGACCAATATTGTCTCATTGTTCCCTTGCACTCCCTCATCGGTCGTCTGTATCCATTTGTCTCCTCTTGTCCTATACATAGATTGTGAGCTCTTTGAGACAGCATCTGTCCTGTTGTTCTGCGTTTGTACAGCACCTTGCGCAATGGGGTCCTGGACTGGGACTCCTAGGCACTGTGGTGATTCAAATTAATAATAATTAGTTGAATGCTGTTGAATAGAGGAGAAAGAATACGGCAGTATACTTGGTTTCTGTTCTCTCAATCAAATGAAATGCCAATTTATGGCCCATGATCTCAATATGATCCATAGCTAACCTCACCAGAAGGGATGGCGTTGCTGCACAAGTATCAGGTTTGAAATACCTAGATCCCCACTGAAGCCATGGGTTCAAAAGAGGAGAGGTACAGCTTTGCCACTCCTCCTTCTGAAGAAGACACACTGAGCTCCATTAAACCATGTGAAACTTCTTCAGGATAAGACCTTAAAAAGTATCTCATCTATGTGGATATTAAAAACCTCATGGCGCTTTCCACAAGATCACGAGATTGCCTTGGTATTCATAGCCAACATTTCCCCTCCTGTCACGGTTGTACAGAGTCAGTTATTGTGGAGTTGCTGATTACACCCCAGATGTGGTTGTATTTCAGTGCTGCTGTGTGTGGTTTGCTTGTCAAGCCTGTCAGGATGCTATGGGAATTATCTCCTCCCAGATATATTTTTGAAAGCTCCCAGCACTATTATCTTGGTGCATTTTCATAGTTTATTTAATAGTCTCCCCAAATTTAGGTCAATACTCTGCTTGCATCTGATATCACTGTCTTGGGGGAATGCTAGCCCCTACTACGATGTGGGATGGAGCAGAGGGACAGCCAGCCAGGAGCCACTTGCTAGAGGGAGATCAAACAGAGTCAGAAAAAAGCCTACATAGCCTTGCATTGCAACCTGCAAGGATCAAGCTCTAACAGATATGGGAGTGACCTCCATATTTAAGAGCTATCTACTGAAAACACCACCATCAAATACCTGAGGACGGTAAAACAGTGTCCTCAGAAGTTAGTATGTTCCAAGGGACAAGGTTTCACCAAAATAGCTAAATCATATACCATTTAGGGTTGTGTAAATACTGACCAACAGTTGGAGGTTGTCTTGTAAGTGGATAGGGAATTTGATTGTAGGTCAGAGTATTTGGTGTGATGTGCCCTCCTGAGTCCTTCCTGATTAGAAGGCTGACCAACAACTTCTGCAATAGCGACGCTTCCTGGGCAGCCCAAGGTAGAGCATACAGCCTTCTTTCTATGAAGTGACAAAGGCATGGACTGCCTTTACATCACAGAGGACAGGAGGCAATTGATAGGCCAGCTGAAGACATTTCTGGCCACTGGTCCTCTCTGCGAATGTAGAAGCAGAAATTAGCGCAGCAGGACCCAGCAATTGAGTGACAACTGACAATCCATGAACAAAGCTCTTCGATTGAGGGCATTTTCATTGCCCCCTGCTGGTAAGCATCACCTCCACCTTCCTTGGTGTAACACATGGGCTAAGCACGTTGTGTCCCGCCTCTAACGGCTGGCCCACAAGTTGGATAAATCAATCAGCTAATGGAGTTATTCTTTAGCTCTAGTGCCAGAGCCTTGTGCGTTTGGAGATGAAGGTCCCAAATTCAATCCCGTGACAGAGGCTGTTATGCTTGGGTAAGCCTAAACCAGCTATTTTACAGGTACCTAACCTCACAACATACTAGGACAGCAGGAAGTCAACGGCATTAGGGCTTACTGAGGAGAGACAGAGCTAGGTGTCATCAGCATACTGCCGACATTTCAGTCCATAGCCTCTCACCATCACCCCCAGTGATGTCACAAACAGGTTGAAGAGGGTGATAAGGTTGGTCCCTGTGGGACAATACAAAAACAAGAGCTCTTGGGGAAGAACTGTGGGGCACTTTGTCTTTTTCTGGGATCTCTGAAAGAAAACGTGAACCAAGCTTCCCTACTGGACTTGCCTAGCCTGTTAGGGCCTATAGATAAGTGGGCAGCACCTCATCATCACCAGTGGTGTTGAAGGTTACCAAAATATCTAACAATGGAGAGTCTATTGCTATACTCAGGCATGACAAAACAAAGGAAAAGATAATGCAATAATTGAAGCTCTCAAAGATAAAATGAAAAAAAAGCAGATAATTTATTAAATTAAAACCTCACACACATATATAAATATATGCTTGGGTTTAAGATAGGATTCACCAAGTAGAACCAGAGAGGCTAGGAAGTAGAATGAAAGCGTGATTGTTTACAGATCCTCTGCTTACAGAGTGTGCAAGAGAGATGACCACACAAACACAGCAGGTGTTGGAAATACAAGCCATTCAGGTAGAAACACAAAGTCAAGGAATGGAGAGTAACCTTAGTAGGAGATGTGTTACCCCACAAGCTTCCTGTAAGACACAGCCTTATCTGATGCTGAAGCTTATTATCTGGGAGACTCTGGACAAAATCATGGGCTGGAGTATCTCCCCACTGGGGGCTAATATAGGAGTTTAAACTGAAAAGGACACAGTCATGTGATTGCTTTTGCTAGTTTATTTTTGCATTCCCTCTACTGTTTTAGAAGATGGAAAATAATTCCCCTCCCTACCCCAAATACTGATTTTGTCCTTTTCGATTTGACAACAATTGATTTTCTTCCAAGGCTATAAATGTTTTAATAACTTTAACTTTGTAGTGCCTTGTGGCAAAATATATTTGCTTGCATTGACTGCTAACACTATTCTTAGTCTACTGCTGCTAACTACAACAGTAGAGCCAACTGGAGAAGGTTTGTTTCTTTAGGATCTACCAAATTAGTAGCCTCTCCTAGTTCATGTTTACTGGATAATTAGAATCTAGAGGTCTTTCCCAACAAGATAATTTTAAACCTCTTCATTCCAGAATTCTTTGCTACAACATGCAAAACATGCTTCATGTATAGCTCCTACGGATGTAGAGGTGGTCATGTTTGAGGCCCCAAACCTTGACAATGTCCATTTAAAATACAATTCCCACCAAAATACAGATTCAAGACAAAAACACCATCAGAGTTAAAATAATTAACAGACAAAAAGGATAATTAAAAATCTGAGCGTGGTTAAATATTGGCACCCATGAAGCACTAGAGAGCATAATGCTCCCATGGAGAATTCCGGAATATGTACGCAAAGGCACCTTTCAAATGTCATTTTTGCTGTTAGTGTTTGTTAAAAAAGGCAATTACAGTTACAGTCAATCTGGAGAAGAACAGAAATTGAAGGTGTTCAGTCTAGACCCAGACCAGAAACTGAAGGCTCGCATTTGGTCTAGACCCAGAAAAGCATTTCTTCTACAAAAGCAAAATCTTAAAAAAAAAATCCAAACCCATGTCCTATTGTCTATTCCCTCCTTGTTCCCCCCAAATACCAGCTGCCTCTCCTGAATTTTTCTTTCTTTCTAAGGCCAAAGCAAACTATGTTAAACTTGATCCTCTGTGCCCAAGGAGCAGAAACATGAAGGACACTGAAGAGAGACTCCCCCAGCCAGTCCAGTGATGGATCACTTGCCAGGTCCGTGGGACCTTAGGACAGAATTCTCTAGACAAAGCTTGTCCCCAGTGGATTAAGGAGCAGATACATGTCATGGCAGGATACTGATAAGAGACTGTAAATATCCATAGGAATGGCTGGAGAGAAACAAATGATACGGGCACCGTTTCTCACCAGGCTCACGGGTGCAGGAAAACTGCTCCTATCTCTTCTGTCCTTGTATTTTTCCAACAAGCTTTTAAAATTCAGCTGTGATGCAAGAAAAGGACATCAACTAATTTGTAAATAACATTAGATTAGAAAAAATTGTCTGGAATAATGTAGGCTGTGGTATTTCCCTCCCCGTCACCCTTTTTAATTCCTCACTATAGGAGCCCTGTGCTGCTGTTGGCCTTCACAAAATTCCATCTGCCCCACGACGCTGCAAAAGCTAATCCGCTGCCACCCAGCTGAGGTAGTTTAACAGTTGGGGCTCCTCAAGAGAAGGGATGGCCACCTCATAATTCCCAGAAATGCCTTTAAAAATAATCAGTTCCAAGGTTTCAACTCCTCAAATCTTGGTCTCAGTGAATACATGTTCCACACACTGTACAGTATGCATGTGCCAGCCAGAGAACAGCCTGGGCCTCATCACCAAGCCTTGCCAGCTCCACTGAGGGACAGGGTGGCACTGTGGATTGGTGCATGCACAAGTGCATGGGAGGCACACAACAGCAGTACATCAGGGACAAGTCCAGGGGCTCACTGCCATGGAGGTATGGAACAGGAGCCTGGAGGACCAGTCACAATAGACTGAAAAAAGCAGTACTGGTCCATATACCAGTGGCTGGAAACAAATAGCCTAGAGCTTGTCTGTACCGCTGTGATTCTGACTTTCTCTAGCTGCACTTTTATTGTGTGAAAGGAATATTTCAGCTTCATATTTCTAGGAACACTTGCCAGTGGCTACAATGTTACAAGAAAATATGAATACTGCATTGTGCAGAAAATGTCCATTCATCCAGTAATCTGCAGTCATTTTTACCCATTCTGCACATTTCTTTAAATAACCAAGTGCATGAAGTAGATGGGAGTGCGTTTAAATAAACTGAAATAGATAGAGCATTAATAATTAAAGCCGGCAGGGAAACGTGCATTACGAGCTGCTAGTAGAAATAATTACAGATTTGTCTTATTTACAATGGAACCTGGAAACGGTATCAAAATAGTGCAAGTTAGTGAAAATGCCTTAAGACTGTTCTTACTCTATAACTACTATCTATCTCATTCTGAAGAGCACATCAAATACAGTTTGGACCTGTACATTGCCTGGCTCTATGAGATATTTAAGGAGTTGGCAATAGGGTTCCCAGCATACACACTATGTCAAATAGCACTGATTTAAGGCAGACTACTTTCAAACAGATGCACAGTGCATTAACCCTGCAACACCCATTAATGTTATTAGACATTATACAGCTGAGCTGAGTATATGCTTCCTAACATCTCAGCACGGTAAATATCAGAATGCTGAAGGCAACGGTAGATCACAGAATCATTGGAAACAATATTCAAGTGCTTGTACCTTCGTAACATTGTTAGGTTTTAAACAGGCTGCTTTTTAATTAGAAATAATCTAATTGAAATGCAGTGGGTCTTCTGTGTTCTGCAGCTCTTGCAAACTGCTTTATAGCTAAAAAAAATCGATAATGAAATATACTTCTCATATGAGGGCTGGCTAAGCTATGACTTCAATCGACTCCAAAATGTTGTGGATTTAATTATATTTTAGAATAATTGCTTGGCACATGAAAAGTTTACCCAAAATTTACTAACACCTTCTGATTGGACTGTTCAAAAAGAAAAAAAAATGTTATTCTCGCAGCATGATTACTAAATTCTAAGTGAAAGAGGAAGCTACTGTACTAACTCCTTGGCAAGGAGGGAGACAATCATTTGTCAAATAATTTAAAAGTGATACTGCGATTAACAAATCTAGAGCAGAAACAGGAACAAGGTCCGAAAAATCCCACAGATTGGCTGCAGAGTAATGAGCCTCATCAAATGAAGAAAATATCCTCCAGGATCCGGCTCTCCTCAAGCTCCTCCATTTTGCTTCGGGTACTATGAGGGGCTTGGCACCACACAGATTTTCTGGGGCTCCCATTCCGAGGGGCATGGGGTTTCTTCCAGTCGTAAGACTCTCCGTAGTGGTGTCCTGGGGCAGCGACTGGACTCATTGCTTCAACCAACTCAATAAGGGAGGCCTCATACCTGGAGAAAAACACCATGAAAATGCAGTCCTATTAAACACCATCGCATCAAACACAGTTTGAAATGAACACTCCTAACTCCGTCCTCCAGACTAGAGCGAAACCTGTGCAATAGCGCCGAGCATGACAGGAGGGATCACAGCACTGCAACTGCTGCTAAGGTGCCAATGTGGAGGCAGTGAAGGAGAGGCAAAGCTTTAGTGGGCCCTTTATTTTGAGAGCACTTCAGTTTCACCAGGTTTCCTGTTGAATTGGACAGCGTCTCATTTACAGCTCAGAGATTCAGGATAGAACAGCTCACGGCATGACAGCTCAACACGTGACTCATAAACGTGCGGCACTTGCCTGAATAGGCTCTGCCCTTGATTTAGGTTCCTAGGGATTTGAAAACAGCAGGCACCTTTATTCTTTGTGCTACAAAACACACGTGCTTCTTATAAATCTCTATGCAATATATGGAATCTGTGTGTGACTGAAGGAATATAATCCAGACAAAGTAACACAAAATCAACAGCTCAGGCATCAAGAGAAAAGGCAAAGATGCTAAACATCACTCAAGCTGTCCTGTAAGTGTTCAGTGCAGATGCAGAGGAGGTTTACAAGCCTACTCGTGCAGTAACATACACTGAGTACTGGCAATTACTCTAGGCTGCTTAGACAGAGCTTCCTATTAATATTCACACAGGATCAGACCGGAGCTACATGCCAGTGTGGGACTGATCATTACATTATATTTTCTACTCTTATCATGTGTCCAGTTTTAAATGTTTCAAGCAAGACAGCTTCCACCACTTCCCATGGGAGGCCATTCCCCAGTTTAGGAAATCTCTCTGAGGAAGTTTGCCTGATTTCCTGCCTAAGCATCCCTCCCCCTCAGTTCCATCTTGTTGTTTCCCTGTTCCAGCTTAAGCAATACCTTTTCCCCTGGGTGTTTACACTATTCAAATAATAATGCATACAATTACTAATAATCTGCACACAGAGAGACTTCCCCGTGCAGGCAGGCACTCAAAGCACTTTACAAAGGTAAAACACTAGCTGGGCCCAGTGTATTTCATACTTGTGGAATTTGCCACAGAATTCACCCCTTGCTTTTGAACTGCAACCTTGAGCCTAACCTTGATTCCTTCTAAATTATGTTTCTTGTCATTAGTGTGGGGGGAAGTCCCTTAAAATACAACTCTAGTGTAATCAAACAATGATGCCTTCCTGACTGTGCAAGCAGTCTGAAACAACAGTGCCATGGGGTACGAACTATCTCTGTCCTCAGTGGAGTGTCAATTCTAAAAACTAAGGGAGAGAATTTACATGTCAACAGCTAGGTATTTCACCACCGATCATTTTAGCAGAAATAGCACTGACATGCTTGTGCTCACTTGTCTCCCACGCTACGTCGGGGGTCAGCCTCCAGCTGCTCACCACCACTGTCTGCAATGTGCACAAAGGTTTCCTACATGCTGAAGACTGAAAATGTGGGAAGAGAGCATACAATAAATGGAATTTAATATCCAAACAAACACAGATACTATGACACTGGGCTGCATTATTCATCACTGTATTTGATCCAATAGTAACATCCACTTTCGAATTTAAATGAAGCTGCTGCAAGCTCTGCTCCAGAAACCCAGGGGCCTTGCTGCAGAATTTAGGTCCCTCTTGCAACATACCACATGGATAATTGTATAGATGGGACCCTGAGGCACAGATAAGCTAAGTGACTTGCCCAAGTTCATCAAATAAAGTAGTAGCATGTCAGGGGTCTGAACCACAAGACTATGCTGCCTAACCTCAGTTACTTCTCAGCCAGGTTGGAATTTAGCACATGGTACACAAAGCAACTGTCAAAGATCTAACCTTTACCCAGTGACCGCCCCCCCAGTGGGCAATTGTGGATTCTGATGACAACCTTAGTTCTTTCAAACTTTTTTTGCACTGGTAAGTCAATTCTTTCACTCCTCCAATCATTGTTACTGTTCCCTCCAATTTGCCATCCACTATCATTCCTAGGTTTATCTGGCTCACCATTACTGCACTGCAACTCCATTACTGCATTATTCCCTCTAACTGAGATCACATTCTTTCCCCCTAGCTTGCATTTTTTGTGACTTTCCTGCCTGTGTTTGCAGCCTTTCTAGGTCCCCTTGTAATTTGTCTGTTCAAACCAGCCAACAGAGTCACAGATAAGGAGTTCAAATAAAATAAACAAGACAGAATTCTATTGAACTTGACCACTTGAATGGCTAACCGTTCTCTGCGATGACATATTATAAGTATTCTGGCCAAGACTTTTAGAAGTTAATGATGATTTTGGATGTCCAACCTGAGAGACTTTAAAAGGGGCTTGATTTTCTGTAAGTGCTGAGCATCAGCCCTCTGAAAATTGAGCGCCTCTAAGGCATCTCAGCATGGACATCCAAAGTCCCAGTTTAAAAGTTGGTCCCACAACTTTACAAAGATGAGCTTTTGACATGTGGAATGCTTGGACCAGACACATTTATATACATTCCATGCATCAAAGAAGAAATCCAGCTCTCACACACTCTGGTTTCATTAGCCACACCTAAACCTCCCTACTAGATTCATCTAGCCTAACATATAAATGCTTATCTCCCTGCCTGCGGCTCGATCATAAAATTTCAATTTCTCCAGCAACCACATTCAATCACAGATTAGGTTGGGGGATGGGGGGAGACGACACAAACCAGCAAGTGTGTTTGCAATGAACGTGCAGCCGCCAGTGTTCAGCAGCACCTTGGAGCTAATTTTTTCTGCAAGTTTATCTAACTTTTACAGCATTTCTGCTATCGGGAAGGCTAAATGATTTGGCAGATTACAAGAGCAGCAAATAGCAAAGATTATTTAAAAGACCAGACATTGTAAATCAGTCTATTTGACACCACAGTTATATATGCAATAAAGCGAACAAACTCTGCTAACGGAGCATTATCTGATAAAGAGAATGCTCCTTGCAGGTATTTAGTGTTTAATCCCATGAAAATAGTTTGCCCTGATTTGTCTAGGTGACATCAGACAGCAGCTGGCTGGAGGCAACGGAGTTGATCCAGCATGCCTTGAACCTCACAAAGGCAATTTTCTCAACATTTATTGGTATCCGAATATTTAAAGGGACATTGCCAACATGTTCAGACTCTAAAATATACCTTCTTCTAAAGAAAGCATGTAGATCCCTGGTATGCACTGATTAAAGAAAATTAAAATAGGGTTCATTACTATTTATATGGCACTGCAGACTTGCATGACACTACTGTAAGGTGGGTGCACAGTTGTTGGAAATGTGTACTTAGAAAGTAATTACCAATGGTTCACAATCAAGCTGGAGGGGCCTATCAAGTGGGGTCCTGCACGGATCTGTCCTGGGTCTGATTCTATTCAATATCTTCATAAGTGATTTGGATAATGGCATAGAGAGTACACTTATGAAGTCTGCAAATGATACCAAGCTGGGAGGGGTTGCAAGTGCTTTGGAGGACAGGATTATAATTCAAAATGATCTTGACACTCTGGAGAAATGGTCTGAAATAAATAGGAGGAAATTCAATGAGGAAAAATGCAAAGTATTACACCTGGGAAGGAGAAATCAATTGTACACATACAAAATTGGAAATGGCTGCCTAGGAAGGACTGCAGAAAAGGATCAGGGTTATCAGTGGATCACAAACTATAACCTCAACTGGAGTAGTGTGTCCTGTTCTGGGCACCACACTTCAGGAAAGATTTGGAGAAACTGGAGAAAGTCCAGAGGAGAGCAACAAAAATGATTAAAGGTCTAGAAAACATAAGCTAGGAGGAAAAATTGAAAAAACTGGGTTTGGTTAGTCTGGAGAAGAGAAGACTGATGGGGGATATGATCATAGTCTTCAAGTACATAAAAGTTTGCCATAAAGAAGAGGGAGATAAATACTTCTCCTTAGCCACTGAGGATAGGACAAGAAGTAATGGACTTAAATTGCAGGAAGAAAGATTTAGACTAGACGTTAGGAAAAACTTTGTAACTGTAAAGGTAATTAAGCTCTGGAACAAAATGCCTAGAAAGGTTGTGGAATCTCCATCATTGGAGATTTTTAAGGACAGGTTAGACAAACACGTGTCAGGGATGGTCTAGATAATACTTAGTCCTGGATCAGATGACCTGCTGAGGTCCCGTCCAGTCTTACATTTCTATGATTCCATGATGTCAACGGCTGCAAGATCGAGTGCTCAAAACTCAGGAAACTTCAGTCTTCAGTTGCCAAAGCTGCATATCCTTATGGAGCAAATTTACAGAAAAAAGTAGCTTTACAGTTTTCATTTAACAAGGAAAAAAATTCACACATGCAACATGAAAAGTGCCTTAGTAGCCTTAGCCTGGAATTTCCTGACTTCTGGGTGTTTGATTGTGCAACCAAAGTGCTACATCAGTGTTAGTTTTGTGCACAGAATTTTCTATGGGTTACCCCCCACACACACAGAAAGAAAGAAAATTCTGGGGTGGAGGGCAGGAGTCAGACTTGCAAGGCTTCTCATTGCCCTTTTAAAGTTAGCATGAACTCAGGCTACTTATTTGCCACAATCACCTTCTTTCGGAAGCCCTGACTGACAGTGCGTTATGGAGTTATGCTGTAGAACAGTCACTTTTCTCAGCCTGATTTTGACACTTCCCCATGGCCATTTTTCCACCCCTAACCTCTGTCAGCCTAAAAATGTGTGTATTTCATCATGCTAGAGGAGAATTTGCTGAGAAAGTGTTAGATTGATCCGACCAGCAGCATAAGGATCATGGATCTTGGAAAAAATAGTGCTTTTCACTTTTGGAAAGTTATTCTGGTGTTTACCTTGTCTGTTCATAACTAGCTGCTCAGTATAAAAACATTAACATTGTTTATTCTCACTGATAACTACTGCACAGACCTAGTTTTATTTTTATTGTCCTAAATCGTAGGTTATTTGGGGCCTGGTTTTCTGGGAATTGGAAGTCAGTGGGAGTTGCAAGTCCTCAACACACCTGAAAACCGGGCCACAATTTCTTCTCAACAAATCTCTTCACCATTGGAAGCCTGAGATTATTATAAGCTCCACGAACTCTATGTAGGAGAGAGAGCACACAGGATTGGCGTGCAGGGCTCTAAGCAGCAGGAGAAAAAGAGAGGATGTGACCTAGGAAAGAGTCCAGCTGTAGGTGAACTCTGACGTAGAGTTATAGAGTTTACAATGGGCACTCCAGCTCCTGCACAGTTTATCAGCTCTGCACATTAAAGACAAAAGGTAAAACTTCAAAAGCACCTGAACAACTAAGGCGCCTGAGTCGTGTAGACACTTTTGAAAACTTTACCCCATACTTTTTTCTTAAGTTTTACATTTTAATTAAATATTAAGAGTCTGGGGGAGTTTATAACCAGCAAAGGTGGAGGAGTTTCTTAGCCGATCACTGAGGCGACAAGAAACAATAATAAATTAATATGATTCTTAACATCGTAAATTAAATGTTCATATTTTAAATGAAAGAAGAAAATACTCCAGAAATAAAATAGTTTGACTGAGTGTCAAAAGGGAAGTACAACCGCCCCATCACCTCCACTCCCCTCAGCTTACTGGTCAGCTGGACTTTCATACCCAGAACACTAGGAAAGTGTTTTATTTTGCTTCGTGCTTCAAAAGTGAATCAGCAGGAACAATCTGGGATTCGCACAGCTGAAATGCACTCAAATGTGATTGCTGGTCCAGGAACAATAGGTTCGTACATTCACAGTACAGAGTCTGAGAAATCACTACGCAGTGACTAAACGAACCTTTGTATTCTCGCTATAAAAGCTGCTGACCAATCAGAGTACAGGGAATTACACACCATGGAGTTACTGAGAAATGCCATGGTTATGCAAAATTGACACCCAGAACCAATATGAATGCAGGAAATTGTGTACTGGAGGAGGGGAAAAAACCCAGTAGTTATGGAGCTGTAACTGTACTGCATCATTCCACCCTGATTGGCTGAAATATTAAATACATTTAGATTATGGAATAGGACATTGCATTCTGAAATATGTAACATTTCATGTACGCAGTACAATACATAAAGTACGCATTTAGCTGTATTATGTTTTTGTATTGCCCTGTACAGTTTAAGTAATAAAATCATTTGCTCCTGTCTGCAGAAAACAGCACAATACCAAACAAATTTGATATTTGCCGGAGTCAGTAAAAATTTCCCTACTCGGCAAAATAACTAGATTTATTAGAGTCATAAACACTCTGGCAGTGAGATATATGTATATTTCCTTAAACAAGCAGTGTCACGTATTATTTGATCATCATGTTCAGAGATATCTTTTCATTTACAGTCCCTGAAAATTTATTCTTTGACCATAAATGTCTAGAAAACACACAGCGTCTTTTCTGCAAGGTGATGACATTTCAACAAAGCACACCAGCAATATGGCATCAGAGATTAGTAGCTGTACAGGTTTACTTTTATTTATCTGCATGTATCCAATGATATAAAAAGTTTATTTTCATATTTCTGCTTGAATTCTCAACATAAACCTCCAAGTGATTTACTAACGTTACATGAATTGCCTTTGGATTAGAGCAGGTTTTGAAGCTTGGAGGCACAATATTATACTAGTACTTTGTACTTCTAAGCACTATCCATCTCCAAGCACTTTACAAACATTAACTACAGCTACTAATACTACAAGAAGGTGAGGAGCCCATTTCACAGAAAGGGAAACTAAAGTTTAAATAGGTTAGCTACAAATGCCTATGGTTATACAGCAAATCAGTTCTCAAAGCCTTACAGAAATAATTTAACATAGGAGAGCAAACAAAAGCCACCTCTCCTTGGTGGGAAAAAGAACAGATACAGATGTTCAGCAGTCCAAGCAATCAACTCGCCAACCCTACTGTCAGAGGTGATGGCAGCTAAAGGTGTGTATCTTCACTTCAGAGTCAGCCCAGATGATTGGCACCCTGGTCTGATCACCAAGTTAGCCGAGCTGGGGTGCAGACAGCTAATTGCAAAGCCTTACCTGAGTTACTGGTGCTGCACGCCCTCAAGGGTGTCACTAGTCTTCTGGAGGCCTATCTGATGGTTCTTTGGGCTGCTGTCGGCTGAGTCACTCTGATTTTTTCCCAGTGGATTGTGGGAGAGCTTCTGTCTTTTTGGGCACTTGGGGGAATTGTGGAAGGCATTGGAGGACTATCAGAGTGCTTTAGCCTGTGTCCTCACTGCAAAAAGTGCAGGTTACCAGTCTGAGTGAAAGCAGAAATCAGGCTTAAACTGTCTTCCCATCCCAAAGCCAAGCCAGCTAACCTGGTATTGAGCGCATCACTGACTCGCTGAGAGATCTGTGTGCATATGGATGGAAAAGTCAGGGGCACTATGTAAGTAAGAGCCCAGAAAACTCAGCAGCGAAGACATAACAAAAGAGGACAGGAGCAGATTCACAGGAGCTCGCCATTTTCGTTTGACTCAATGGCTGAAGAACCACACAAACAACAATAGGGAAAATAAATGTGAAAATAGGATGTTAAAACTTCAGGGATTTAAACAAATTAGAAACAAGGCAGGCTCTGAGATTCCCAGGCATCCCTGTCTGACGACTCCCAGGATTCTGAAACAGAAGATAAGCACATGGACTGAAAGGCCAAGGCGGTGAAAAAAGGATTGTAGGCAAAGGGAAAGTGCTGGTTTCTATGGAACTGCTTGAGTGACTGCATATCTTTTACTTCTGGACAGTCAGAGACACTCCCCAGACTCTCCATTCATTGCAGGAGTCGGGAAGATGAGACACCTCGCAATGCAATTTTTATTTAACCTGACATCATCTTTGGTAGTGCAGGGTGCTGGTACCCACTGTATATTTTCCAAATACATGTCAGTGTATTTTAGCTCTCGAGCTAAATGATCAGGCTGCAGAATATTTTCTATGTAATTAAAAAAAGATCTGAGCCTTTTATTTAAAATACATCACACAACTGATTTGCATAGTGTCCTTAGCGAGAGCATCCCAGAGTGCTGTTAAACCAACACCTCCATAATAGAAAGCTCACAATATCAGATATGTTTCATGATACTCTCTAAGGCAGTATTCATACAATCACAAGCTCAAGAAGGAAAAGACCTGATAGATCATCCAGACATCTCCCTGCCCATGGAGAACTGTTCCCTAAAGCATGCTTCCTGGAACTTGCCCCAAGCAGTGGGGCTCTCGCTGTTTTGCTTAGGAGGCCATTCCCGAGCCAAATACATCTCAGTCTCTCATGACTGTTACTGTTTATGTAGATGTTAGTAGAGCACCTAGAGGCCCTGATCAGGATTGGGGACTCACTGCACAAATGTTTCTAAGAGTTTACAGTCTAATTAGACAAATCAGACAAAGGGGGAGGGGGGAATGGATGCAACACAGAAGCAGAGTTATGCGGGGTAAACACCATATTAGTGCCATGAGTTTTTCCTTTTCAATTTGCGGGAGGGGAAAGGTGTTTTTCTGTGTACACATATATTGCGTACACACACTCTGTCGGAGTTTTTCCTTAGAGGCAGCCTAAGTTGAAGCAAAAGTTTTCCCTTTCCTAACTTCATCCCATTACTCATAGTTACAGATCCTTGTGCAATACTTAGAAATTCATCTCCTTCTCTAGTGTTACACCCTTCAAATACTTGAATATTATGTTCCCCCCAACAACCTAAGTCATCACTTATCCAAGCTAGACATATTTTAATCTTTTCTCATAAATCAATCCCTCAAACCTAGTGATAATTTTTTATTGCTCTTCTCTGAGCTTCCTCTAATTTGTCAATATTTTCTGGTAATATGGCACCCAGAACTGAACACAATGTTCCCCGGGTATGGTCACAACAGAGCTGTTAGGACAATCTGCTCTGTGCTATATGATGAAATGTCTTTGCAGCCCAAAATTACATTGGCCTTTTTTGTAGCCATCACCTCACTCTGCAAAACCCTAATTTTTATCTATTAATACATCTGAGCATAATATATCATTGTACGCCATAAAACCTGATACGCAACTCCCACAGACACACTAGCTCACATTCAGTGAGGTCACTGGCAATAACAATCCCATCAGAGACAACAGTTCTTTGCAGGATCAGGCATGCAGTAGGGAGGGAAGAAATAGACTTTTATAGTAGTGTCATACCCTTGGCTAACCGAACTGGCCATGCTTGGCACATTTATCATGCTGAAGGGTTTGCTCCCATCAATAGGAGTGTTGAAAAGACCTTGATCCTGAAACTGGCTGAGTGGTGTTGGTACATTCCTGGCCCACTGCAGACAGAACAGTATCAGTGCAATAAAGGACAAAGGGCTCAACACAGTGTCCCAGAGACCTCTGCCCTGGATCCGGGCTGATTGGTGAGTCTCATTTTTCTTGGTGCTCATTGGTGCTTCATTATTGAAATTGTTTGCTACCACTTCCTCTTGTGTAACAACAGCCCATTATTTCCACTTAACCGTGAAAGAGCACTGCCTCTCCTCCCTATCGCCCGCCATGTCCTCGCTTCCCTTTCTCTGCTTTTCTACTTCCTTGCTCCTATGACTCAACTCCTCCCATCTCCTGCTCACCTAGGGTGACCAGATGTCCCGATTTTATAGGGACAATCCTGATTTTGGGTTTTTGTTTTTTTTATATATAGACTCCTATTACTCTCCACCCCTGTCCGATTTTTCACATTTGCTGTCTGGTCACCCTTTGTTCACCCCAGCCCTCATTCTAAAACATAAAAAACAGACAAAAAATGGTGGGACTTACATGGAATTTACATGGGACTTACATGGTGTGATAGACCCAGGCCAGTTGGGAACAGCAGAGTAGTAGAAGGGAGATATACTGGCCACTGGATAAGCAGTTTTCTGTTCCCTGAGTGATCAGAGCAGGGGCTGCTCCAGGCTAATGAGAACCTGACTTCAATTAACCTGCTAAGAGTCAGGTGCAGCTGTTAAGCACCTGACTCTAATTAAGGCCCCTCTGATGCTATAAAAGGGCTCACTCCAGTAAGGTCAAAGGGAGCCAGGTGAGAGGAAGTGCATGCCAGGAACTGGGAGCAAGAGGCGTGTAAGGAGCTGAGAGTGAGTAGGTATACTGCTGGAGGACTGAATACAAGCATTATCAGACATCAGGAGGAAGGTGCGGTGGTGAGGAAAAAGAAGGTGTTGGGAGGAGGCCATGGGGAAGTAACCCAGGGAGTTGTAGCTGTTGCGCAACTGTACCAGGAGGCACTCTAGACAGCTGCAGTCCACAGGGCCCTGGGCTGGAACCCGGTGTAAAGAGTAGGCCCAGGTTCCCCCCAAACCTCCCAACTCCTGATCAAACACAGGAGGAATTGACCTGGACTGTGACTTCTACCAGAGGGGAAGGTCTCTGGGCTGTTTCCCAACCCACAGAGTGAATCTGTGAGGCGAGCAAATCCGCCAATAAGCACAGGACCACCAAGGTAGAGGAGGAACTTTGGGCTTCACCATTCACTGTTCCAAATGAGACTAAGCCACTATTGTCTTTTCTACTTCTCATCTAATCCCTCTTTATTTCTCTTTTTCCATTCCCGTCCACCCTTACAGAATCATTCTCACCAACCTTTTGCTTTTACAACCTTACCCCAACCAGTCATTCCCACCTAACAATCTCTATCTCACTATGCCATTAAGAAATACATTTTTAAGAGAAGAAAGAAATGTTTAGAAAAAATAAGAACTGAGCAGACAGAGCACGTGCAGAAGCACCAATGTTCACTCTTGATTTTACACGTGTAACCCTTCTCCATTCTCCTGTCCTGCCTTTGTTTCTGGCTTCTCTTTTCAGAGTCCCTCTCTCTCTTTTGAGTACCAATCTTTTTGGGGGCAGGGGTGGTCTTTTACTTGTCTGAACAGTGCCTACAACTTTATGGATGCTAAATCAAAACCACCTCAGCATCACATTTTAAAAGATGTCACGCAGGTTACAAAGCATTAGCTAACATGTTCCAAATGTGCATGCTTAATGGGCACTTAAATAAGAACAGCCTGATTTTCAGAGGTGCTGGGCACATGCAGTACCCATTGACTTCACTCATCATTTCCATGGATTAACATGCTGCCTTTCTTTACAAGTTCAGTCCAAATTCTTAGCCAGCCATAGAAATAATAAATCAGCTTTTTGTTCCAACAGGTACAGCAATCGGAAGATCTGTGCACTCTTAGGTCAAGCACTAATAATGGTTTTATGATTCCAAAGTTTCCTACCTTGTCATTTAGTCACTGAACTGTAAACCGTCACTGAATTTCTAACCATTGTGGGCAAGAAATGCTATTAGCTGGGCAAGGTTTAAGACCTCATTATACAGAGATGCAAGATCTGGATGCAGATTTTAAATAGACACAGGGTGACGTCCTGCCACACTGAAGTCAATGGGAGCTTTGACATTGACTTCAATGGAGCCAGGATTCCCCCTATTCTGTATTAATTTTCTGCATTAGGGTGGAAAAGTATTGCAGCCTTTCTTCCTTTTTATACCAGCACAATTGAAAATGAAGCTTCATCTCAATGTTTCTTCCCCCCCTACCCCCCTTCAATGAAATATTTTATACATAGTCTAATGGAACACCTAAACGAACACCAACTCCTACCAGTGCTTTCCACTATTCTTCCTCTTGCTGAATAGTTTAATTTCTTCTGCTGTGACTTGGGAGTGTTTTATAGTGGAATCAGGCAGCCAAATCCTTCTGTTCCCTTAATTATATCTGCCCTGGCAGCTACATCACTGAAAAACAAGTTACAGTTAAACAATTCAGATACCCATAAACACTAGGCTGCTAGAATATAATGTCCTGTGTTCCTGGCTTTACGGGGAAGAGTGATTTCAGGGAGGTTTAAAAAAAAAATTAGGTAAGTCCAGCACTTTCAAATGTCTGAAAATCTAAAGATACCTTAACTATTCTTCAATAACGTAATCATTCTGTGGAATCATGATCTGGTATAATGGCCATTTTAAGTGAAAGGTTTGCTGCTCTGCAGTTGCTACTTCCTATTAATTGTGAATTAAAACATAATTTAGCGTGGCTGTATGCCAGCATGACAAGTAAAATTTGCAGACACTAACTCCAGTTGAACAGGGGAAAAAGCACCTAAAGGTGCCTTCAAGTAAGAGCAAGTCTCTTACCAAGCTGTACTTTAAAACTAAGAGCAGAGCTTCAAGTTGACAAACTGACATGGATTAAGAACAGAACTGTTGAAACTAAAAGAAAAGTGCTTGCCTTCTAAATCTTACTGGGCAAAAGTGATGCTTGGTTATCATTCTGTTTATTACCATGCACTTTGGAGAGTTCGGGGCAGGTCTGGATACACATTCATTCCATTTTATGCTGCACATTACTGAAAACACATTCGGCATAAATAATTCATAAATGCTTTGTCTGAAACTTAAGATTCCAAAATGCCACATGGCTTTCAACTTTATGGCTGCTTGGTCTTTAGAACAGAAATAGACAACAGATGGATGAATTTGGCGACCCTGCTAAGAACCCATTACTTAGAATTACACACGGGAAGTAAGAGTGAACATCTTCTAGCTTCAGAGCCATGGAACCGCGTGGCCATGGAGATAGCCATACACAGTCACGCTGGCTGGAAACCCCATGCTTATGTTAGCAGTCAGCTGTCATGGAATGGGGCAAGAAAGGGCAGAGGAGTGGGAAGGGTGCTCATTTGGATGCTGGAAAGACCTTGATATAAAATAAATGTGTGTACTCTAAAATGAATGCTCTGGTATTTTCAGTAAATGGGCTGGGTATCCCTCAGATGGAATTTGGGGCATGAGAGGAGACTCACAAACAGAAGACATGGTGAGGAACCAACAAGACTGAAACAATGCGTTAGAAGTTTTGAGGAATGGAGTTTAATAGTAAGCAAAGAGTACTAAGACTGTTCCTATACTGCCTTTTGATAAACCCATTTTCTGATCACACAGTACATCACGTGTCATTCACCCCAGCATTTCTCCCTACTTTTCACTAGTGTCACTTTATCGTTGTTACTGGAGTTATACTAGTATGAAACTGGAGCAATGCAGTGAAGAATAAGGCCTCGTGTGTCTATATTGTATTGTCTGGGCTAGATGGCCCCATCCTGCATGGAGCAGAGTGCCTTCAACTTCCACAGAAGTGACAGTGCTCTGCACTTTGCTGGATAGGGCCCTTAGATTGTATGTTCCTTGTGATGCTACATCTCACTGATGATGGATCTGATATATGCTTCAGACTCAATCACACTGTTTAAAAATGATTAATTTACCCAGGAAAGTGCAGCTCAGACAGCAGCTGCTTTTCAGTGAGATCCCATCCCCCACTCTTCTACTCCCCTTCCAGTGGGCTGAGAGGGACACAAGGACTTCCATGTGACTTACCAAAAGAAACCATATTTGTTTAATTAGCTGGATTGGAACAGAGAATTTTCCTACTTGCCAGCTCTTTACTTGATCTTAGTGCCTCCAGCTGTTTTCCTTTAGAGCAAGTGTCTGAACTAAGCTAATGCCCACTGGAGACCACGGGGCCTGGAGCTGTGGCAGTGAACACAACCCCCCTAGAGGAACAGCATTCTGTTACATAAGTTCTGACAAACTCCCAAATGTGTACTCTATTATACAGGACTATGGACTAAAGGCAGTTCCATTCTTCTCCATTTGGCTGCAGCTGTCTGAGGTAATGTTTAAATTACCTGAGATTTCATACATCAAAGAGAAGGATATATATGATTCAGCAGAAGCTACTGAGGTATAACAATAGCCATAGAAATAAACCAGGTACCACCAACACAGTGTAAGTCAGCGTGTTAGAAAGGAATCAAAGGGGGACACAACAGGCTAGCGAGGAGTCACATTGTGAGCATGAGAACCCACGATAGGGCAAAACAGGTCAGCAGACTTGACATGGCATTAGAAGGCACCCTTAGTATAAGCCAGCAGTAAAGCCTGGAGTGTAGGGTTCTTGGGCCAGGCTCCCCTGGGCAGTAGGCATTGCATTTTAACAACCTACTTCAAAAACTGTACAGGTGGTAGGTGGCACACTGAGATAAATTACCTGCTTTTTGCAGCTGAACAGATGGGTATGGAAGAGAAGTTTTAGTCTGTTAATTCCCAGCAAAACTACTAAAGGCATTCTTGGGCTCCTCGTGATTACTTTTCGAAAACTATACACCTGTCGACACCCTGTGCTTCTGTCAGGAACTACCCGGTATCACGGATATGCTACAAAAATATTAAGTAAGAGTCTGAATGGCTCAGGAGACTGGTATTAAGCCACTCACTTCCAGGTTCTTTATTTGAATCCAGCCCAGGCTGGAAGTGACCAAAAGGTGCTCCCAGCTACTGTCTGATAGGTTATTAAAATGAAATGGCAAGACTCAATAGATGTGCTCTCACCATGAAAACCACCACAGCTGACAACCTTATTGGTAGCAACAGCAGAGGCCAAAGACTGAATGAATAATTAACGGATGTTATTCTAGCACCAATTCCCACTTAATTTTATACAGAAAACTCAAAGGAAACAGATCTTCTAACTTACAAAAAAAAGCCTCCAAAAACCAATACAAAACGAATGCAACCCAGGCACTTACCCTTCTATGATACAACAACATGAAAAGAGTGAACGCAAGACAGTGAAGTCTGCAGGGCGTGAAATTAAAAATTTCACACAGATACAATGAAGTAATGATACAATGTTACAACCTTGGCACAAAAATCTTCTGGTTTGAGTAAAGTCAGTGTCATGTGATGTTACGGTTTGTGCCCCAGTAGAAATGACTTGCTGCTGAAAAGTCTGTAGAACAAAACAAAGATATGAAGCAAGGGAATGTTTGGACAGTTAAAGGGGGAGGGGGTCTATATGTTCTATCCATTTAGGCATTTCTTAGGTACCCATCACTGTCATATCTAATTGCCATGTTATACTGAAGAAAAGGCACATGTGCTCTCTCACATCTGGAAATCTAGGAGGTAAGATATGACTGGGGAACAAGTAAAAGGAGATTTGGTCCTACGGGTCTTGAGGTTTGGGGTCTCTCTCATCAGACCAGCCTGCTATTTTGACTCTGAATCCTTCAAGTCTACCAAAAATGGTGTGGGAGTGTAGTCTTCAAGTTCCAAGGGTATGCACGAGAAAAACGATACACCCAACAATTACAAAGCATCAAGGAAGAGTTGGGATACAAGGCACTTGGGGTGATGCTTAGCAATCCTTGCAGGAATTGCTTCACCAGCCACAGGTCAGAAAGGAAATGAATGCTGGAACACTGAGGATATCTTAGTTTCCTTAACTGAGACAGTGCTCCCTGTTGGAACAAACCGCTCAGTACCTTGAGCTCCCAGGGAGTTCCCAACAGATCCATGTGCAGGCAAGTGGGTTCAAGACTGGTTCTGGTGCAACACTGAATTATCAGTCAACGTGCACAGAGTAGAAAGGATTTTATTTCCAAGAGTGAGAAAAATGCTTCCAAAGTCACAAATTGTAAAGCTGCTCATAAGTTATGTTTCAGAGATATCTGATAGATTGACAGACACATAAACACCCTACAAAATACATTCATGGCTCTGAATTGTAAGGAATAAAATTGGAATTCAGCACTACCACTCAGCTGAAAGCAGTATCTCTTGATCACAGGCACAGGAAGTTACACACACAAGTACTATTGGCAATGTGAGTTGTGTGCAGAACTCACTCTTCTGGAAATTTACCTGAAAAAGTCAGTTCAACAGTGCAAAGGTCATTTCTGACATGGCATGTTTCACCCTACTGATCTGAGACGGAACACATGGGGAAACGTACAGAAGAATGTGACTTTCTTTTGCCTTTTACACACTTAATAAAATACTCAAGTCTTCAGCTTATTACATTTTTTAAAATTTTACTCATTTCATTCCAGTAATTTCATTAGGTTATAGTTCTACATCTTTATTAAAGTAATTAAAATTTAAATGTTTCAATAAACCCAGTTTTGGTTTTAAGTAGTAAAAGATGATTCAATGCAGAATAAGCAAAAATGAAAGTTAAAAGTATAATAGTATTAGGGTCTTTGAGAACCTTTTCTGAAAGATTCCCCAAACAAACAGGAAATATTATAAGTGACTTGGAATTCTGCTTTTTAATTTATTGATTTTACAAAAACAAATTTAAACTATTCAATACCTACATTTTAGGAGGCTGCTCTCACTATTTTAGACATGTTTACATTATTATAAAGTCCTTTAAAATTTATGAATAGTAAGAGCCACCGGAGCAAGAAAAACATAAGATATGACGCTAGTTAAACACAAAGGTACTCCGTGTCAGGCAGAACCTAAACAATCACAGACAGAAGCCATTTTTAGTAAATTTCTTTTCCTTTATATTTGTGCTTCCAAGTCATCATGTTGTTTCCAGAACAAAGTAAAAACAGTAGTTTCACTTTTTCTTTGTGACCTTCAGTAAAAAATGTACCAACTGATCAGAATCATAAAACACATCTGAATTATTATTATATAAACCTCAGAACTGACAAGGATAGAGAAGCTTGTATGTTACACTGAGTAATCTAAGTTCCAGAAATAATGAGATAAACCAGTGTCTGCGATTAAATGTGGAATGTGCGATATCGGGGGGAGGAGGGGATATTTTGTTTTGCTTAAGAAGCTCAACTGAATACTGATGAGATACCTTGAGAACCCCAGTCACAGTGTGTGACAAAAACAAATTTACCCAAGAGTGTATGTTTTTGAACAGGACCATCTGATTTAGGAAGAGAAACAGAATCCATCACATCCTGTGGTGGAAATTGATGGATTCAACTTAAACAAAGAATAACCACAAGTTGACATAACAAATCTCCTTGCCACAGCCTGAGGTGGGGTTAAAGGAGACTATGCTCTCATCTATTCCTAAAATTCCCTTCAAATTTGTGCCAAACATTGGAAGACATGTTGTATGATTCAATCCTCAAGAAACACTGGAAGCATCTAATATAAAGATTTAACTACCTTAAACAGTTCTCCAGATTTTCAGCATGCTATGCAATGCAACGTTGTCATGAATAATAACAGATGTCTGAGTGTGCAAAGATGTATGCTTAATATCTATTTCCCTATCTTTTTCTTGAAGAGTTGGAGCCCGATTCTCTTGTCACTTAGCCCTAGTGTAACTTCATTTTCTGCAGTGACGTTATTCCCAATACACACTATTGTCAGCATATGGAGCTTTAAATTTTGATTTTTTCACATCCGAGACTTTTGTCCAAGAACATTGAGATGAATGCATATTTCCCCAAATATTCTCCATTCTATTAAGAACCATACACAAAGACTGAGGATACACTAAATAAAGGAAATACAGCCAGACAGAAACTTTAAAGGAAAAAAAAAAGACACTTTCCCTACCCCCCCAAAAAACCTTTGTTTTAAAGTTAGGAGGATGGACAATTTCTCCTGATTTAGACACTATCATATTTCCTACAATCTCTATTACCCTCTGGAAAGTCTTCCTTAGGGGAGGATTTTGTCATAAGGACAAAAGGAGCCTTTGTCCTTCAACACCTGACCTGGATTATTCAAGTAACTAAAACCACCCACTTTTACTCATTCATTGCTTCAAGGCATCTGTAGTTGTCCAGCCAAGTATCAAAGAAAAAGACCTAATATAATACATGACAACCTATGAAAAAGGAAAGCTTAATGTTCTATCTTACTTGCTAAGGAAACAGGAACATCTCCCTCATAAGAGCAAACAATGACAAGGGGCTAGTGTGGCCACATAAAAGCACATGCAAAACTCATCCTTACAGAAACAAAACAAATGTCTACCCCAGAAAAATCTCCACTGCAGCAGAACCTCAGAGTTACAAACACCAGAGTTACGAACTGACCAGTCAATCACACACCTCATTTGGAACTTGAAGTGTGCAATCAGGCAGCAGAAGAGACAAAAATAAATAAGTAAAAAGTGAGTACAGTACAGTACTGTGTTAACATATACTACTAAAAAAAATAAAGGGAAAGCAGCATTTTTCTTCTGTACAGTAAAAGTTTCAAAGCTGTATTAAAACCAATGTTCAGTTGTAAACTTTTGAAAGAACAATCAAACTTTTGTTCAGAGTTACGAACAAGCTCCATTCCCAAGGGGTTCATAACTCTGAGGTTCTCCTGTACATAACTCCACCCCTTCTTAAAGCATAGTTTTGCCCCATTCTTGATGTCACAACTGCGTGGAGTGGGATAGAGGGAACCACAACGGGCAACACCTCTGGGTGCTCCCTGCATTATAAGCAGCAACCATCGGCCATCAGCATATTTCTATAATCAGACCTCAAATTTCCTCTGCAGCTTTGCGGGTCCCAGCTAATAAGAACACTTGGTGGTAGAGAAGGGACCAGTGGCCATCTCAAAGAGCAGTGGAAACATCGCCTTCACCTCAAACTCTGTCGTTCCCACCCACCAAAGGCGTCACTCTTGGGAGGGGTTTGCCACAGCAGGAGCAACTCTCACCTCTCTCAGACCTCCCTTATTAACATCAAATATGTTCCGGTAGCCCTGGACATAATCAGGATCAGGCCCTTTTGTGATAGGTGTTGTACACACACACCCTCTCTCTTCACCAAAGAGCTCACTATCTAAGAACCCATTAGAACCCAATGATTCGTAACAGGAAAAATTTGTGCTTCTTTTACATCAGTCCTGTGGTCATGCTACATTTAGACTAGCCCTGCCTTCATACTGACCAATTCGTAATTAAAATATCATAAAGGAAGCCAAAATACAAACAGATGAGCTTAGTTGTGGTGCGTCTATTCAAAAGAGAGAGAAACTAAGTATGGTAACATGTAATTTACTGTCTGGCTGATGTGGGGTTTGAGGATTTCAAGAGATAAGAACAGAGCAAAATGGTTCATCACCAGGTCAGCAATCTCCTCTCTCCCCAAATTCCCTTATAAAAGACATTGCTATCCATGGCAAATTATTTTTATTACAAAGTTAGAGCACTTCTCCTGTAAGGATGGCAGGAGCAGTGAGTCCAGACCGGAATAGGCAGGGGACACATTCTCTTTTGGGCATCACCTAACAGCTGCAGGTCCCAAGGGCCCTTGCTACCCAGCTAAATGCAGGAGGAAGAGTAGGATATCTCAGGAGCACAGTCAGACCGTAGGGGCAAAATCTCCTCCCCCTGACAGAGGCATCTTTCATAGACCTTTGAACACGAGTGATATTTAGCTTGAGCTCCTCCTGCACAATCTTTCACTGCTGGCCCTCTAAATGCAGGATGACAGAATGCAATTGAAAAAAGCATGGAGGATCCACCAAGCAGTAACAAAAGAGTGGACACTGTGCTATGAGGAAGAACCGGCAGAGGACATTGTCATAGCAGCCAAAGAAGGATGAAGTGTAGTGAAAGAGAGTATGATTGACAATGCCAGAGCAGCAGAGAGGTCAAGGATGAGGTGGATGGAGTAGCGGCCTTAAGATTTGTCCAAGAAGGGACTGCGAGAAACCTAGATGAGAGCAGTTTCAGTGGAGTGAAGTGGGTGAGGATCCAGAATGCCATTGTAGGAGAGGAACTTGAGCCAGAAAAGGCAGTGAAGGAAAGAAGAAAGATGGGACAGTAACTGGAGAGGCAGCCGTTGCTTAGGAATGGGGCTTTTTGATGATGGGGGAGAGCAGAGCATGAGGAGGAGCCAGAGGACAGGGAGCACTTCTCTTTGTTTCATTGTTCTAAGTCTCTAGTGGTTTGGTTACACACACAAATGGGAACTAGACTGAAACCACCTTCACCTTTGACCTAACATGGGATTTGGAGTGAGTAGGAAAGGCTAGTGCAAGAAACATACAGTGCATAAGAATGGTGTCATCTTAAGAAGCAGACCTAAAGGGTTAAGCCAGCTTTGTAATATTATTTGTACTCTACTTTCCTTTGCTTATTATTACTTTCAAACCATAATCAACTTATTGTCACACCACTGAGCGATGGAAACCTTGCCAGCTACTTCAAAAATTGACAAGGTTTCTGTTGCATGGAACAATCCCAAAAGACATTTCCCCTCATTTTAATATAAAATCCTGTCAGATCCACACAGCTGAATAGGTGGAAAACGTTTAAGGAATATGCAGCTGTAATAGTCCTCCCCCAACTAGTCAAGTTTGGAATAAAAGACTATCAAAAAAACGCGAAGATCCAGAGCTAGATTAATGCAAATATCTGCCTGTTTGCCAGTGTACTTTTTGATTAAACTGGCATACATCAAGTACAATTAGAAAGGTTATTTATAACTAAGAAATACATAATTCTGCATTTTGATTAGGGTGACAATTACAGCCGACTGTTACTAATTAACGTTAATCCTTTTGCGCTAGGTGTCGGAATTTCCTGGTGTGATTTTCGTTGTCTGCAATGGACACAACAAAACTGCCATCACCAAGCAGCTGTCAGTACCCTTTGGTGCAAGCAAGTGTTCTCTGTACTCATAACAAAAATAATAAAAAGTCTCTGTTCATGTCTGAGATTAGATAACTTCAGGTATATGTACCTAATACCGTTTCACAATTAAGCTGGTGACTACAGTGTTACATATAATTAAGCATGGCATTCTCATGGTTAAACCCAACTCCACGGTCTTCCAAGAGTATGTTTCCTAGGATGAAGGCTGTTTTCAGCCACAGGTCACAAATTTCCCAGTGTTTAACTTGTTTTCTTATTCCAATTTTAGGTTCTCATCTACGTTTACCTGGCCTGGGGATTTTAGCAACACTAATAAACACTGCAGATGTAGAGTGGTCCTTCCCCTGTCTCCATCATTTTCAGAAGCAGCATGGTGGTGCAAATACGGAAGATGCGACTGATGATGCATATCAGTTTGCTACAGCAGCATATCTAAGATGCGGCAAAAATCAGTTCATTTTTTCCCTTTACCTATTAAACCAGGAACATTTTAGTTTTGAAAACAGATCTGACTTTCCAATGCCAAACTTCTGATTTTTTAAAATTAACACCCCCCTAGTGTCCCCAAACATAATTTTACATCATACAAATTGTTGACCTAATCAGATTTTTCCATCTCTATGATTTGATAAAAGACAAAAACCGATTTTGTATGCATGCATTATCAAGAAGCAAGTTATTGGCATTACAATCTCAGCCATTGCCTTTTCAGGCAAATGCAACAGAAAATTCACTTATGGCTCCCTTTCCAACTGCTTTGAAACAGAAGTACAGACATGGTCCAAATCTAGTCCAAGTCAGAATTTGTGTTTCAACATAGTTCATCCATTCCATAAGGCCCCTGAATAAAGAGTGTCAAGGTGCTTACCATATGGGTCGACTGATTGGGTTTGGGATTGGTGTGGATACAAATAAATGAGATGGCAGAAAAGGAGCACTGCAAGCTCTAAGTAAAGTAAACCAAAGTGTTGTAATTTTCACATTTATTTTGTAAGCATGAAATAGATGGGTTATTTCTACATACAGAGGTGCCCAACTAAAATCAAGATAAGTGATATTAATGTCCTATGGCCAGTATTATTGAACCTCGAAAGCAATAAACTATGAGTCGATAAATATTACATTTGCAACATAGTTAACATTCTTCTACTGTCTCTGGCACTTATTACACATTGTAACCGCAAGTCTACAATACATTATTCATATTTGGGGTGTCACTGAGTGATGGATTGCTGTAAGAGAGGCTGTCCTTTAAATAAATCAACAAATAAAAATGCAAATGTTAACATTTTCAGCCACAACTTTTTCCATCTTGAATGGGGAATGAAAATTTCACATTATATCGACAGCCAGCAGAGAGAACAATTAACAGCCTACACTGTGAATAAGAGAGATTAATTTGCCAACGTCTGGTTTTATCACTCGCATATGCAACTATATTGGACTTTTCGTGCTGTTAGCTCTCCTTGGGGAACAGAGAAAACTTGTCTCCTATCATGTTCGCCACCTCATTCACTGCCCCCCTCCACACCCCGTCTTAATTCCTTAAAATGTTTATAAGTTGGGCATGGAGTGGAAGACTCTTTTTCTCCTTTTGAATCTTAAATTGTGTCTGATACCAGGAAAAAACATTTCCTTTCCTTCAGAAGTTTTTGCTTCTACAAGATCTCTATAGAAGGAAGAACTTAGTATAGTATAACATTTTAAGAGCAGAAACACATTTAGGCATCCATGGCACCTACATCTCAAAAGCAGCTACTGTATATGCAAAGTTAATGCTGTCTCACATCCGTGTTTTATTTATAAGTATTCAGTATAATGGATCGACTGTAGAGCATGCCAATGTGCGCTGTTAAAAATACTCTGTGCATTACATTTAACATCAAATATTAATTTGCTGCAACGTCCCTGAATACTCATCTTCCTCATGTGAGATGTGTTGGGCAATTGGGTAAGTAATTCTGTTTTTAAAATCCCCCCAAACACAAATTAACACAATGTAATCTGTTGGTAAAATTCCAAAAGGCCTTTGTGGTTTAACTGATAATAGTATAGATGGGTTGTTATTTAATATACATGTTGCAGGAACTTTTAGACATTGAAATAAAAGTGATTTAAAAGGAACTCAACTCCAAAAACATACATTCAGTTAGCTTTAAAGGCCTGATTTAAAGCTGCAGCTAGGAAATTTAGGATTAATACTAAAACTCCAGGTTATCACCCAATCTCTTAAATTCATCTGACTGTATCTACACTCAGCAGAAATAATTTTACTTAGTTGCCATGAGAAAGAGAGAGAGAGAGACTGCATTTCAGCAAAGTTCTCCGATTCTGTTCAAAACCTTCTAGCTTCTTTTTGGGTTTGACTGGTCGGCATAGTCTTAGGACTCACCAAGTCAGGCCCCGACACTGCATCTGCATGGGGAGACACCCCTGAGCCTTCACGATGACCCAAAGGCTTCAGTGGGGATCAGTGCAGATGAAGTAGTTTTCTGCACGGAGCCAGCTGCACAACTGGTGTGTCTGAGGAAAGTGTCTGACTTTATATTTTCACTTATAACCATTATATCTGTATTTTGCAACAGACCATTTGTTTTCCTGAGATCACAGGTCTGTTATATCCGAGCTGAGGCCTAGTTACTGTAGAACCTTCTCGAATCCCTTCACTTAGGCCTTGTCTACACTACAGTTTTGTCGACAGAAGTCAGCGTGGAGAGCTCACAGTGCATCTTCCCAGCTGACCATGGCGGCTCTATGCAGAAAACGCTTTGCCGCTTGGAGCCCACCTGAGTTGCTGGATCTACTGGCACTGTGGGAAGAGGCTGTGCAGTCCCAGTTCTGCTCCAGCTGTAAGAACTTCGATAGCTATAGTCAGATTTCTCAGGGCATGTTGGATAAGGGCTATGAATGGGACACACATCAGTGCTGTGTGAAGACAGAGTAGCTCAGTTAGGCATACCAGAAGGCAAGGGAGTCAAACCACTGCTCTGCGCTGGGCCAAAGATCTGCTGCTTCTATAAGGAGCTTGACACCGTCCTCAGCGGTGACTCCACCTCCGCTGCCAAGAGCCCCATGGATACTTTGGTGAGGCTGGAGACAATGGGCTCAACCCCAAGAATGAAATCATGGACGAGGAGGTCGAGTTGGAAGACTATGTAGAACACACGGCAGAGTTGTCTGGTGGTACTGCGAATCAGGACCTTTTTTTTAATTGCAGGACCACAAGCTCCCGCAATACCATAGAGAAGTACTCCTTTCTATTAATGTACTCTGTCGCAAGATGATAGCAGCCTTCAACTACATGAAGGGGGTTTCCAAAGAGGATGGTGCTCGGCTGTTCTCAGTGGCAGCAGATGACAGAACAAGGAGTAATGGTCTCAAGTTGCAGTGTGGGAGGTCTAGGTTGGATATTAGGAAACACTATTTCACTTGGGGGGTTGTGAAGCACTGGAATGGGTTACCTAGGAAGGTGGTAGAATCTGCATCCTTAGATGTTTTTAAGGCCCGGCTTGACAAAGCCCTGGTTGGGATGATTTAGTTGGTGTTGGGTCCTGCTTTGAGCAGGGGGTTGGACTAGATACCTCCTAAGGTCCCTTCCAACCCTAAATTTCTATGATTCTATGGGATGGAAAAAACTGCATCATGGGATGTTGAACATGTGCCCATGATGCACTGTGATCCATTCTGCCCTCCCACAACTCTTAGCTGCAGAAGATGGTAAATAGCATAGTGGGATAACTACCCACAGTGCACTGTTCTCTCTATTGATGCTAGAGCACCAACTGTGGATGTGCCCTGCCGACAGAAGGAGCATTGTGTGAATATGCACAAGCTATGTAATTATACCAGTTTTAGATTGTTGGTGTAACATGCATCAACAAAACTTGTGTAGTGTAGACAACACCTTAGTGGGAAATGTAAAATTAGGATTGTGATATGAGGTTTAATAAAGGTTATAGTCTCTATTTCAAGGTTTCCTTCCCTACTGACATTTCCTTGTAGGTCACAGCCAAAAATACTGTCTTGCCTCTGGAAAACAAGAAGGGAGTGAGGGGGGTGAACAGATTCTGCAGTCACCTAAGAGGATGATTCTCTATAGCAGGCAAAGAAATTATGCTCTTAGGACAGGAACAGGGTTCACTCTTCTTCCAATAAGGCTACTAGCCCTTTGTTAGAGTCTGCCCAACCTGAACCTTGGTTATGGGTTTGCAATGAAAGCTGAGCCTGCATCAACCAGGGTTTAAAAATGTCAGGATATGCAATGGAAAAGCTTCCCATACCTGCTGTGAACCAAACTTTGAGACATTTGCACAGATGTAGACATCTGACTTGCAAGTAGTTTAAATTTAAAACACCATGCTGTGCCATGGCAGGCATGCATGTGAGCTACTTTCCAGTGTCAATATCTCAGCTACCGAAATAGGGTCCATTTAATACCCCTTAAAAGTAGCTTATTAACGTTCATTCTGGAAGACAAATCTTGGGCACCTAGAATTAAGACTACTAAGCATCTCAAAACACAACTCCTCTATTTCTAAAACCTACAGCCAGTTTTACTCCACCCTTTTGGCCTCAGGGGTGATTCAGGAGGTAGTACCACACTGTCTTTCTCAGGAGAGACAGATTTTACACCGAGGGAGGGCTCCACTGGAACACTGCCAAGAGAGGCTACAGAACCAGCACATCTTCTAGCCACCCTAGCCATGCCTGCTTATCCAACCAGCATCCTTCACTTTCTGTGCTAGCACCCTCGTGCCCCTCATTGGCAGGGGGGTTGCAGACACTTTCTAACACCTTGTTCATGGCAGATTTTCTACTACTGCTGCTCTATGCCAGGATTTATGCTAGTTAGGGCTGGCATAAACCTGAACTGAATCTAGCCTCTATAATTTTAAATAGTGAAAAATAATTAGATTACATCTACTGCAGATTAATTAAATATGTTCTTAGGCTCAGGCTTTGTACAGCAAGTTTCAGTCCCAAGAAAACTGTTGTAGTTAAACTTAAATCTCCCAAATTGTGGATTATAAAAAACATGCTGACAGACTCTTAACTTTAGCGGCACAAAAGAGCTATATTTCTCAGTATTGATTAATTTAGTGAGTTAAACTTGCAGTCTGAGCTTGTAATCATTCAGTGATAAATTCAGACTATGCATGCAGGTTTCTTGATGAAGAATAAGATCAGCTGTAGGCCTTCACAGAAACACTTTTCCATTTACCATTTTCAATTAGAGAAGCCCATGAGTAAGGAAAAGCACAACATGGCTGTTTAACCCAGTCAGTTACACTTACACAGAGTACCAACACAGAGAGAGAAAAGGAAAGATCACTGAGAAGCCTGGAATTTGTCAATTTTTTTTATTCCCTAATATGCGATTAACTAATCAGATTTATTTGACTGATCACTTCTGTATGTGACAATTTTTAATGTTATATCTCAATGATTATTTTATGCTCCCATGCGATTAGTATGGGCTTTCTGTTTTTTTTAATCAGATTCCTTTTTCTGTATGACTTGATTTCTACAGTTACCTTATACCTTCTCCTCATTGCTTGTGGGGTACTTTTAAACTTGTTTCTAAATTGTCACTAGAAAATACCCAACGATATCTCACAGACGCTCATTATTAGACAATGCTGGCTTCTGAAGATAATGCTTTATTGCAGTTTTGTGCTTTTTTGTTTGTTTGTTTAAACATGTAGCTGTGGAAAACAGAACCCTTCTATCTACCCAGGTTTTATATCCTTCCAGAAATATCATCCTTTTTTTTTTTTTTTAAAGTGTTGTTTATGTTATGGAATAAGTAGAAATTTGTAATATTAATAATAGTTTTTCACCTATTATATATCACAAGTTTCCTCAGAAGATAGAAATAAACTGCCAGCCTCTCCCAAGAACGTAGAGATGATATAGGATTTAGTCCATTGGGTTAAAAAAAATTATTAAACCCTGATTCAACTGCCAAGCCCTTTAGTTTCTTCAAGTAATTTGTAACTCTTCTTGTGAAGTGTGTCCTACATTTTAGTCACCTGTGGCACAGAGCAATCAAACTAGTATTCGAGAACACTGTATAATCCTATATTACCATACACTGACTCAACTAGTTTAACTAAAGATTCTGTTGACACAAAGTGTAAGGATGGGGTGGTGTTGGTTTTTTTTTTTTTAAATACTCATGCCTAGAATTGTAATCCCTCAAAAAGGCCAAGTTGTTTTTCAGTCCAATAAGGGTAACAACAATTCTGCTTTCTTCTTTTTCTTTGGAATAAGAGTGATAATGTTGCTCTCCCAAAGCCTTTCTAGCTGATGCATGGTATCATCAGGAATTGCTGACTTAATGTGATTTTGTAGCTTGTCATTAAACATAAAATAACATTTGTACAAGATATTTAAAAGAAATGTCATTTGATAAAATATGGGGAAAAATATGAGGGGGAGGGGGATTAAAATCTTCAAGTGGATTTAAAACCTAACCAGGGTTTATGCCATCCCTTTAAACTATTTACAAATGTATTTAACATGTCAGGACTTGGAACTTTCCGTTTAAAATCTAAGTAAAACTTAAATGTTAGAACTTGGCATATTCCTGCTTTTCTTATTCTAACAAGCAATTTAAGGCTTACTATAAATGTCAAAGGACATGGCAGTTTTTAGTTTATATTATCCAGCTTGCGTTAACATGAAATATCACAGAAACAGCCACTTCGCTGCATCTTGGGGAATATGATGGTTGCCTTTGCAGAATCTTAAACCAGAGATTACCCAGCATCTTACCGTGATGTGTCATGTTGGATTGGTGATGTGGCTGTGGTTACAAGCTCTTTTTTGCTGCCTGTCAGTACAGGAGATGTAGCTGCATCCTTTCTAGATCCTGATGCTGCCCCTGTGGAAAGGAGAAGAGGCAATCAAGCTGGGTATTAGAGGCTCAAAAGTTTTGGACAGCTTCTTCACTGTTTGCATTATTACATAATACAAGGCCCAAAAGATGTGCCACTCTTCAGGGTACTGTATATATAGTGAGACTGCAACCAAAGGATTTGTTACCGGTTGACAGGTGCTGTGAATAGAATGCATTTTCAGGATCATGCTGAATTATATTTTCATAATATACCATCCATTGCAGTCTGTATATTACTACTATGTTTCCAAAGTTTGACAGACTTGCATTGCCGTCATGGCTTGGAATGTCCACCGTATCAATTTTAGTTTAAAGCTGCAGCTCTCATAGCTTCCACAAGAAGTTACATTTTCCTTGTCTTCTCTTTAAGTATCACCATAAGAATATATGAATCCAAACCCTCAAAACTCTTGGTCTGTCCCTCTCTCCTTCCCTCCCAAAAAAGTAATAACATTTTGCACTTAGCTTACTACAATGCCTTTCATTAGAGCACTACAAACAATGATTAACACCTCCCAGCACCCTTGTGAAGTTGGTAAGGATTATTGGTAAGTATGATTTCCAAATGGGCAAATTAAAGTTAAGTGACTTGCTTGAGGCTGCACAGAAAGTTGGTGGCAGAGCTAGGAATATAAATCCAGTATGGCAATTCCTGTACATTCTGATTGCCGGTGCCCCCGCTCTTTGCCCTAAACACTGCCTAATCAAACATTAAATGTGTGACAACCAAGTGTCAGCAAAAACTAGAAGCTTGACTATTAAGTATCACCATTGTGCCTAGGTATTTTAGAGCTTTCTGAACAATGGGTAATACTACCTGTCATGTATGCTGAAATCATAGTGAGAAATCAACGATGGATTTCAGCTAATACTGAATTTCCACAGTTTTCTGGATGCCAGTGAGACTCAACATTATTTGAAAATGTACTGAGGGTTCAAATATGCACATGCACAGACACACACACACACAATTGAGTCCTATTGTAAGAACAACTGAATTAGTGTTTTGGTGGTAGCTTAAAAAAAGAATAAAGTTCCTCCAGCTTCACTCTACTACACTGTGTGTTAGCACTGAGTGGCAAGAACAAACAGTTAATTACTGCTCAAGGAATTCTTAGAATTACCATGGCAATGCATGTTACCCAGGTGCCCCTTGGGACCACCATCCATGGCAACACGTGCATCCACAATAAAAGACCGGGGACCTCTTGCTTGCCCTTGTTGAATAAAACATATCCAGAAACAGGTTCACAGAGCAGTCTCTCTTCCTCTCTCTTATGCCTTTCTATCCCATGCGGAAATAGGGCCTTCATCACTGCCTTCCATCTTTGCTGGTCTACTGCTGCAGTCTTGGTGTCTTCCAATGTCATTCTGATAGCTTGCACTTTTGCTTCTACCTTGTCTTCCCATGTTGTCCTTAGTCTATCTCATAATTTCTTGTCCTGGTAATTCCAGCTCAATACCTGTCTCTACTCCATGTATGTCCTAGCCATCTCCATTTTTGTTCCATAATTTCCTGTCCTATCCGTTTCTGTTTCATCCTCCTCCAGAGTTCTCTGTGATTTCTTCTGACTATCTGATATTAAAGTTTTGTCTAAGGCAGCTATTTATGAAAACTTGGAGCTTAAACAGTAAGGTCTTAATAAGCCTCCAAGTTTCAGCACCATATAGTAAGACTGACTGTACAATGGTGTTAAATACTCAAACTTCTGTTTGGAGGGCAAGATTTCTATTTATCTAGCTTGGCTTTAGAGCTACAAAGGCATGTCTGGCTTTCATGATTCTGGCTTTAATATCTCCAGCTTTTCCACCAAAATATATCAAATATCAAACCTCTTCTATGTCAGTCCCAGAAAGCATTAAGACCGCAGAACAGGGGCATACAATGGACTTCCACACAGAAGTTAGAGAACTCTGACTTTGTAGATGGCACCAAGTAGCTATCCCATACCCATAGAGACATGCATGCTGAAACAAATGACCTCCAAGCCTATGCACAATTAGTAGGGTTGAAAAATCAAACATGAGAAAACAAATCATGTGAATCAACAGAGAAGAAAAACTTCACAGAATAGTGGCACAAGAGTATTAGATTTTGAGAAAATAACACTGAAGAAATAAAGAAGCCCAATGAATGTGAGAGAAAGTATTAATATCTCAGTGTCGGAGAAGGCTGAAGCATTTTATTCTTACTGCATAACAAGGCATAGTGATGCCTGTAGTCAAACAGTTAAGAAATGATAAAGTACCTGCTCTTGACAACATTTCACTAGAACTGCTAAAGAAAGGAAGCTCGGATTTAATTCACTGGCTCCTTAGTTCTCTTAAAAGTTTAGGAAACCTGCCACATTCCAGAATATTGGAAAAGGGGCTGCATCATTCCTTTTTTCAAAAAAAGGAGAGCAATCAGTTTGCTCAAATTAAAGGGGAATATCACCGCAGTCAGTCCCAGAGAAGGTGTTTATGATTATTCTACTGAACTGACTGAAATATTGTCTCAACCCCAAAAGGAAAGACAACCAGTGCAGTTTCCATACAGGTCGATTTACAATCCATGCTATATACATTCTGTAGAACGTTATTGAAAAACTACTAGAGTGACAAGAGGAAGTTAACATTGCATTTATAGGCCTTTGCAGCTGCCTTTGGCTCCAATTAATCTATCAGGCCTGTAGATACTACTATGCCAGTTTGCGGTGCCTGAGGATTTAGTGTGCCTAGTGGAGGAACCGTACTGCAGTACACTTAGCGGTATGCGGTCAACAGTTGTATTACAAACTGGTTTTCAGTAAAATCAGGAGTACACCAAGGAATGGAGTTCTCCCATCTACTTTATTTAAGGTTGTAATAGACTGTCTGATGACAAAACTGATTGAGGCCAAAGTCGAACATTGAGATTTACAGATTCATCTCAAGTATATGGAAGACATTAACTTACTTGGAGAGACTACTGCCCAACTACAGCTAATACTGGAAGAGCTCTTAAAAACTGCAGAATCTACGGAATTTAAGATCAATGGTGATAAAACCGAAGCTATACATACATACCTCCGATAAAATAGAAACTAATGACCTGCCAGCACTGCATGTAGATAGCAAAGACAGTGAATGGCTGAACAGCTTTATCTATCCGGTTAGTTGGTTGACAGCAGAAGGGTTTATATCCAAAGAAAGTCACACGTTGGATCAGTCTCATATCAGTGGCATTTCAGCACTTCAAAGCACATCTGCTTGGGCTGTGGGATGTCTGTGTGACAACTAAGATACAAGCACCCAAGGAATAAGTGATGATGACTGTTATATGGGGCAGAAACATGGCCATTAAGAACAGCTGAGGAGAGGAAACTAAACAGATTTCAGTGTAAAACATTATGATGTATTAACATTTAGTTTGATTTTGTCACAAACAAGGAGAAGTTAAGACAATCCTGTCAAGTTACTGCCTTGCACCAGTTGAGAACAAGATGACAGCAATGGTGCACATCCAATGTGCGGAAGAAGATATGGTTTTACAGAAGGCTTATAGAGCTGAGGTCGAAGGAAGTGAAGCATGAGGCTGACCGTGAATGAGGTTGGAAAATGCAGTTTAGGATTTAGGAAGCCGACATCCTTCTGTATAGACTCTTGCCGAAGGAAGAAAACTTGCAAGAGACTGCTCAAGATGGAAGTCCATTCTACAAACCACTGTGGCTACATAAAAGTCATGTGAATCTGCGGCCACTGCTACATTCAAGGCATATTAGACAAATTGCAATGAAAAAGAAAAATACAGCGAATCAGAGGTCACTGTAGGTGTGTGTGCTTGCCACATGCACCGGCGCTAGAAGTTTTTCCCTCAGTGCTATCAGTAGAGGACCGACTCTGGCGCACCTCTGGAGTGGCGCGTGTATGCACCCGTATAAGAGGCATTGCCGGCTCCCCCCACCCTCAGTTCATTCTTGCTGGAAACTCTGACAGTGGCGAAGGAGGGCGGGTCATGGAATGGACATGAGCTACACATCTTGAAGAACAACAGTTACGAAAAGGTAACTGTCTTTTCTTCTTCGAGTGCTTGCTCATGTCCCTTCCATTGTAGGTGGCTCCCAAGCAGTACCACCGCAGGCAGGTAGGAATTCATGGATGTGTCAATTGCAACACAGCTCTACTGAAGCCAGCGTCATCTCTGGCCTGCTGAGTGATGGAGTAATGGGTCGTGAACGTGTGTTCCGAAGACCACGTCACGGCCCTGCAGATGTCCTGGGATAGGGACATGTGCTAGGAAGACAGCCAAAGATGCCTGAGCCCTAGTCGAGTGAGCCTCCACTACTGGTGGAGGCACAGCCTGCACCAACTTGTAACAAGTACGGATGCAGGTGATGATGCAATTCAAAATCCACTGAGAAGAACCTGGAAGGCCCTTCATCCTATCAGTGATTGCAATAAAGAGCTGGGTCGATCTGCAGAAGGGCTTGGTGTGCTCGAGGCAGAAGGACAGGGCACACCAGACATCCAGAGTATGCAGCCGCCTCTCCTCATTGGTCATGTGCGGCTTCAGATAGAACACTGGCAAGAAGATATCCTGGCTAACCTAGAAATGCGACACCACTTTAGGCAGGAAAGTCTGATGGGGCTGCAGCTGGACCTTGTCTTTGTAGAACATCGTGTATAGTGGCTCCGATGTGAGGGCTTTGATCTCAGGTACATGCCTCGCTGAGGTAATTGCTACAAGGAATGCAACCTTCCACAACAGATGCCAAAGGGAACAAGAAGCCATGGGCTCCAAGGGGGAACCCCTGAACCTGGAGAGGACTGGGTTGAGGTTCCATTGTTAGACCCACAATAAAGGTTTTCCTATGGGATGGGGAGCAGGTAGATACTGGACACAGTGTTGGTATATAATACTTTAAATGCTCTTTATTGATTACAAAACAAACCTTACTTTTCATTTACACCCCAAACATCTATACCAGAGCCCAAAGGACAGAATGGTCCCAATGGCCAGTCGAGATTCCTTTTGATCGTTAGAATATAAGACGTGAGGAGCTGCTGAAAATCACATCTATATCTACATGGGGCTTTGGATTAATATACGACTTTGATTTGCAGAAGTCAGTTCATTTACAGTTCATTTAGTTGCAGCATCATTTTTTTGCCTTTGTTTACTAAGCCTTTTACTCACATAATTTTAAAGAGACAATTCTGGGTGGGCCGCCATGATCCAAGGTGTGCCATTTCCTCCAATTCTTATACATTTTTATATTAGTCCAGCTAGTGTTGTTTCCTTTTCTGCTGATTTTCCATATTTTTCTTGGAACATAACAAGATTGTTTTTGTACAAATAGTTCTAATAGCCCTTGACCTTAAGTTCTTGCTTTGGTTGCCAGCACGTATTTATGTCAAGCATGTGTCATTCATACCAGGCCTCAATGACCTATAACATATTACATGGATATATGAATCATAATGTATATCTATCTATCTATAGATAGATAGATATATCTATCTCCCAACATTCCCCCTCTTGATACATGATTAATTCCATTAATTACTGTATTACTTTATAATTTTGCAAGCAATTTAATTTTATATATCTCTTGCTCCAAAACTTCTTCCTTTTTTATTCGGCAGTATAAACATAGCATACTAAAGGTTAACAAAATTATTAATCCAAATAATATTACAATAGGATGTAGCATAAAATATAGAAGAGCTGTGACACTAGGAGACTATTCTTTAAAAATATAATACCAATGAGAAATTGCCATTTTTTTAAAAAAGAAATAATATTTGGCCATTGTGGATTAAAATGTTTATTTTTTCTGTTTTTTATTTATTTTGTCCCACGAACAATCGAATGTATTTTTTTATTTATACTTTTATTCTAGAAATGCTTTCATATATATATATTTGTGTACCCCTACATTTTTTCAAATATTTAAAAAACGTAAAATCCAAAAGCCATATTTATACCTTTTTTGAATTATGAGGATTCTTAATAGTGAATCCATGGCCATTATTCCATAAGAGTAATGTTTGATGCCTCCGGCTGTATTATTTTAAATACTTACACTAACCTTTTTATCTTTGCTCGAGCTCTGGTATTATTTTTTTCTTTTTAAAATATAATGCACACAACACAATTTTTTTTTACTACCCCACTCTCTACCTTTTTTCCTTTATTCTTTGCATTTTTTGATTATTTATTAGCACATTTTCCATTTTACTTATTTATATCTTCTTCCCTTAATTTCAAATACCTCCAAGCGACATTTCAAATTACATTTCCTTTTTTTCTGGGGCTTATTTTGATTATTCCACCTTCCACCTCCTTGGGATGGGGTGTTTTGTCCTTTACTGTGGCCTTTTTTTTTTTATATGGTATTCTGATTTATAAACACTCTCATTTGAATATGTCATTGCTTTAAACTTTTGGTTTTAATGCTTTTACCTGGCTTTCCCCTTCTGTTACTTGTTGGCATACTGTCCAGTGCTCCAGTGCATCCGTAATACTTAACTTCTCATTCTGGGCTGCTTGGTTTACCAAATTAGTAGACATTGCTAATACATTTTTGCTCAATCCTTAAAACACATTATTTCAAAATTCCCTCTGATTTAAATCAACTGCCATCAAAGAATTAACTGTGACATGTCTGGTGACCTTCGCCTTGGGATTAGTCACCGGTTGTATTTTTTCAGTCAATAATTTTAACGTTATTTTTCTTAACAGGTAATTTCTGGGTGAATGTTCATGCTTTATGTAATCTGCACTGGATAACACCTTTATGGGTCTTTGACCTACCTCTTTTTCTAACAGCATAATAAATCGTGGTATTAGTTGGTGTGCTTCTGGCTGCCTGTCCAAAGCATTTCTCGCTCGATCTACTGCCTGTCTAATCTCTCCAGTGGTAGCTGCCCCAATTAATCTATAAATTTTACTTATATTTAAATTTTCTGTTCCTCCTAACTCTGCCCACCGTACTAGCCATGTAGCTAGTTTTTTTTTTATATTTACTGGGCCTAATGACTTTACCATCAACTGTAAGTTTGACAAACTCGCAGCAATTATTTATATTTACTCTGACTGTATTTTCCCTGCTGCCTTCTTAATGGTAGACCTTCATTCTATTACTGCTTACAGGCATTTCTGGCTTAGGCTTTCCCGGGCAGTTTCTTATTCTTTTTCTTAACTTAGTATAAAGTCCCTCTCTTGAGGCTGGTCAAATTCTCTTTACTCTTGACCTCCTTGCAGATTCTTTTCATACCAAATATTATTGGAATTCAAATAGAAAAAAAACCACAATTTTTTTTTCGGACACATAGCGTCTGTATTTTTACCTTCTTTTTTAATGCTGATAGCTTTCTGGCACCAACTGTGAGGAATGCTTCCCATCTCTTCTTCCTTTTTCTTAGTTAAATTTTGAATTAACTGCTTCATTTTTATTACTTGATGGTCTAATTTATTTTTGTCTGTTTAATCTTTTTCAATCCATCATTCTTTTTTAAAATTTTGTATTTGTTTTCTCATTTGTTTTAATGGAGTTTGCATTATCTGTGCCTGCCTTACTTCCCACTCCAAATGTACCTGGCAAGTTTTAAAATTCTCTTGTAATGTTTGTATCTTTCCATAGACCTCCCCCCTACATGCAATTGTCTTTTTTACAGCTTGCCACAACAGCCATACTACAGCCGTTTGCTTTTTACTGGCATTAGGCTTGTACAGCTGTACAGATTTCTTAAGCATGTTTTTTAAGATATCAAATATTACATCTGGTTCCACTGCATCTTCCAATCAAGGGCATGTCCCAAATGCAATAATCTCCTTCTCTAACAGAGAAGGGGCTTTAACTTTAGTCCATTGGGGTGCCTCTTTCACCCCTTGACTTGTCTTCTTAAACAGTGTTTTAAAGATTATTATAACACCACCACATGGTATTGTTTCATGTGTTTTTTTTTTCTTTTTTAATTTTACAAATAAGGTGTTAGCCTTATTAGTCTTAAATATGGACTTTCCCAACACTGTAAGACCTCATCTTGAAATCCGGCACTCCTTAATCTCTCTCCCCCTTCCGCATTCTCCACCACATGTTAGACTCGCAATAGAGGTCTCCCTACGGGATGGGGAGTAGGCAGACACCAGACACAGTGTTGGTATATAATACTCTAGTCTAAATGCTCTTTTTTTAATTACAAAACAAACCTTACTCACTCCACATTCACACCTCAAACATACCATGCCAGAGTCTAAAGTTCAGAATGGTCCAGATGGCCAACTGAGATTCCTTCCAATCATAAGTGTGACGGGTTCGGTTACAGAGACCCCTTTGGGACTGTTATCTGATGTGCTGAGACTACCTCTGAGTCCATTTTCTCAGCCAGTTTGGGCCTCCAGAACCCTGTCTTGCTGAGTCAGACATGCAAGCCTGCTGAAACACAGACCCAGGGTCTGAACCACGGGCCTGAAGCTACAGACTTAACTGAAAACAGCTTAGCAAATGCTCCTGTCTCCAGCACCCAGACATCCAGCTCCCAATGGGATCCAAAACCCAAATAAATCCATTTTACTCTGTATAAAGCTTATACAGGGTAAACTCGTAAATTGTCCGCCCTCTCTAACACTGATAGAGAGAGATGCACAACTGTTTGCTCCCCCAGGTATTAATCAATTACTCTGGGTTCAATAATAAACAAAAGTGATTTTATTAAGAATAAAAAGTAGGATTTAAGTGGTTCCAAGTAATAACAGGCAGAAAAAAGTAAGTCACCAAGTAACACCAAAAACACGCAAGTCTAAGCCTAATACATTAAGAAACTGAATACAGGTAAATCTCACCCTCAGAGATGTTCCAATAAGCTTCTTTCACAGACTCGACTCCTTCTTAGTCTGGGTCCAATTCTTTCCCCGGTACAGTTCTTGTTAGTTCCAGCAGGCATCTTAGGTGAGAAGCAGGGGATTCCACATGACTGGGACCTCAATAATCTGAGACAGACCTGGGCCATGGTGAGCGGATGAGCGGTGATGCTGGCAATTAGATGTGACATTGCCCTGAACCTGGCCTCTGGTAGAAATACTGTGAATCGGGCAGAGTCGAGTACCACACCATTAAACTCTATTCGTTGGACTGGGATTAACATTGATTTTTGTTCTTTTATCAGCAGACCCAGAGCTTGACGAGTGGCTTGCAGCATCTCGACCCTGCGCTGGACCCTGGAGAGGCCTTTGATGAGCCAGTCATTGAGGTATGGGTAAATCCAGATACCCCAACGCCTGGGGTAGGCCACCACCACTGACATGCATTTCGTGAACACTCTTGGCGCTGTTGCTAGGCCAAAAGGGGGCACAGCAAATTGGCAGTGGCCAGTCCCAACTTTGAAATGTAGGAACCACCTGTGACTGTGGAATATCAATACGTGAAAGTAAGTGTCTTTCAAATCTTGGTGGCACACCAGTTTCCCGGATCCAGAGAAGGAATGATGGAGGCCAGGGAGACCACGCGAAACTTCTATTTCTTGAAGTTCCTCAGGTCGAGGATAGGCCATAGACTCCCTTTGGCCTTAAAAAATAACAGGAATAAAACTCTTTGCCCCTTAAATGCAGTGGGACTTCCCCCACAGCTCCCACCCGCAAAAGGCCTTGCACCTCAAGTGAGCAAATGCTCGTGAGAAGGGTCCCTGGAGAGGGAGGGGGAGAGGAGTGGGGGAGATAGAAATAAACTGGAGGGTATATCCTCCTGATATTATGCTGAGGACCCACGGGTCCGATGTGATAGAGGCCCAGGCAGGGAGGAAGGAGGACAGGCAGTTGGAAAATAACAGGAGAGCAGGATCCAGGACACAGGCTGTAAGGTTGCCCTCGAGCGCACCCTCAAAATGTCTGCTTCCCACTGGGTCGGTTACGGGTGGAGCTCGAGTGAGCAGAGGATGCCGGCTGGTGGCCTCGCTGGCGCTTACAGCCCTTGCCCTTCTTATGGAAGGGCTCTGACCAAGGTTGGCTCCCGAACCTATGGGTCTGTTGCAGCTTAAAACGGCTTCCCTGCCAACCTCGGCATGTACAGGTCCAGAGTGAGCAAGGTAGCCCTAGAGTCTTTCAGGGTTGGCCATTTACTATCTGCTTCCTTGGAGAACAGTGCCAGGCCATCGAACGGGAGGCCCTGGATGGAGGTCCTGTTGAATCTCTGTCGAAAGACCTGACGACTGCAACCAGGACGCTCACCTGATCAAAATGGCCGAGGCCATGGTTCAGGCTGCAGAGTCTGCCACATCTGAGGCTGCTTGGAGGGGGCCCCTAGCCACCACCCTGCCCGCATCGAGGATAGCCAGGAATTCCTTCCTGGGTTCCTCTGGCAGCGAGTCTGAGAATTTGGCCATGGACTGCCAGATATTAAAATCATAGTGGCCAAGCAAGGCCTGATGATTGGCCACTCTCAGCTAGAGGCTGGATGTAGAATAAATTTTTCTACCAAAGAGATCGAGCCTCTTTGTCTACTTGTTCTTAGGTGTCGTGCTCATTGGCTGCCGATACAACCAGTGAGGTTACAGCAGGATGGGTAAAAAGATACTCATATCCCTTGGAGGGGACATAGTATTTTTGCTCTGCCAGCTTGGAGATGGGGGGCAGTGAGGAAGGTGTCTGCCACAGGGCCTTAGTGATTTTTCACCATTCCCTCGTGCACAGGCAATGCCACCCTGGCAGGGAGCAACTTATTCAGTACATCAGATAGGAAGTCTGAGGGCTCCGCCAGCTCCTTGGCTTCCAGCCCTAGGTTTGAGACAACCCTCTTCAAGAGCTCCTGGTGAGCCTTGGCATCATTCTGGGGAACTGGGTGAGAGGGCCCCGCTATTGTCTCATCAGGTGAAGATCAGGAGGAGGCAGGTATAGGCAGGTCTACCAACTCTGCTGCTTCTGCCATGGGACCCTCAGCCGAGGCTGGCTGATCCTGGGGAACCTGCTCTGACTTCGTGTCCAAGTCATGAGGTAGGCTGGAGACTGTTACTGACCGTTTGTCGGATGCCCCCAAGACTGACCTATGCCCCTGCGATGGTTGGGAAAATCCCCAGGGGTTCCAGAGTTGCCAGGGGACAGGCCATTGGCTCTGGGGCCAAGCTGCCACTGGTGGCCCAGCGGGGAATGCTGGTGCCCTTGATGGGTGGCCCTTAGCCCGCAGGCAGGATCTCCTCTTTGCAGCTGGAGACCAAGGAGGGGGATACGTGTCTAGAGGACCAGGATAGTGCCGAGGCCATCTGTATATCCAGATTCGGTCAGCTCTGGCCCTGGACCTCTGTTGAGGATCTGTACAAGGGCGGTGGCTCTCGGTGCCACGATCCTGGCACCGTTCAGCGGATCGGCGATGGTATCCCTGTGATCAATGCCTTACGCTTAGTGAGTGATGCTGCTCCATCAAGCGGGAGTGGGAATCTGAGTGAACGGACCGCCGTGCTGGAGACCATCGATGCGCTCATAGCGAACCGTATTGGCAGTCTGGCGATGGGTGACAGGGCACCAGGGACTGGCGTCTCGACCCTCTGGTGCAGTGCCCTTTGTGGCCTGAAAGGCCTCTGGCATGGATGGCACTGCCAGGTGCTGAGTGCCTCTGCTGCTCTCCGGGGTGGCGGGTGGGAACTGGTGCCGGTCTGAGGCTGGTGCTGCCAGTGCGCTCCACTCCGAGACCGCGGTGCTAGGAGGTCTGAATCTCTTGCAAATTCGACACTTGTCACTGTGGGTTTCCCCTAAGCACTTCAAACAGCTTCTATGAGGATCACTGATTCACATAGGTTTCTTGCAACAGACACAAAGTTTGAAGCCCGGGGACCGGGGCATGCCCCATCCCTAGGCTAAGTCCTGCTTGGGACTAACAAACTAACACTAAGTCTACACTAAGGGAACTATAAAACTAACAAATTTCTAACAACTATATACAGAAAGTTCTCAGCTAGGCACAGTTGAGAGGAGTAAGCTTGCCAAGGCAAGGAGACGTTCCAGCACCGTCACTGGCGGTAAGAAGAAACCGAGGGTGGGGGAGCTGGCAGCACCCCTTATACCGTGGCATACGCGCACCACACCAGAGGGCGCCAGAGCCAATCTCCTATGGATACCACTGAGGGAAAAAACTTCCAGCGCCTGTGCATGTGGCGAGCACACATGCCTACAATGGAATGGACATGAGCAAGTACTTGAAGAAGAACCCGAATAAATGAAAATACATGTGAGCTAAAAGGACATAACAACTCTATTGGGAGAAAAACAAACACAGGTCTATTGAGGTAAAGGGATCGCTAGAAAGAAACTAGGCCCCTTAATAAATGAGGTGAGATTAAAATGATGATTCTAAAATGGTTGTGCTACCAAACACTTTAAAATCCATTCTAGTAGGTAAAATAAAGAAAAGACATATTGAAAACAAGAAACTATCTTTAGTTGTTAATATAGAATACTTGTTGATAAAAGGCTGATAAAAAGAGGTCTTAGAAAAAAAATTAATACATACAAATCCATGGATCTGAAGTGCATACAGTCCAGGGCAAAAGGGAATTACCTAAGGAACTTTTGAAACTACTGGTAATTATTTATGAAGAGCCATGGAGAACTGAGGTGGTTCTGAAAGACAACACTTTAATTATAATTGCAGGTTCATAAATACCTCAAAGATGGAGAAAAAATAGAGAGGGCATAGTTACGCGAAGGAAATATTCAACCTGGAAAAATTAAAGCTAATACATGAGGGGGGGGAATAATTAAAAACCAGATAGTCAGTGGGATGAAGGTACGTAGATCTAAGGAACGATGGCAGACAGTAAACTAGACATAAGCTTGCAAGCTGACTTGCAGCCCAAAAGAACCAATATGGTCCAGGGCACACATGCACAAGTTATAGCTGCCCTTTAAATGGAACTGATGTAACTGCACTGTAGCAGGGTGGACCCCTGCTCCTGTCCTGAAGGGTTAAAACCAGCCCTGGGACAGGGCTGCGGCTGGAGAAAGCAGCTTTTAGGCTGGGGTGATTGGGGGAAGTGGCTGCAGCTGGGGCCACGCCCCAAACAGACTCAGCTGGCCCTATAAAGGCAGAGAAGCCAGGGGCAGAAAAGGGTCCCCCTCTGCCTGTAGAGGGAAATGGGCCTGGCTGCCGGGAGCTAGACATAGAGTACGTGAGTGAAGCAGGGCTGGGGAAAGGCAGAGGAGCTGGGGAGCTCCAGCCTGGAAAGCCCCAGGCTGCGGCCTAGCATTGGGCTAACAGGTACTGGGGGCTGCAGAGGGCAGCCCAAGGGTAGGCCAAGGCAGCAGGTCCAAACCCTCCTTGCCAGTGATGAGTGGCTGATACTGCAGTCTGCCCCAGGGTGTGGGGACTAGACGATGACTGGCAGTAGCCATATACTGAGGCAAGGTGGGGATAGTGGGTAGGGGTTCCCTGGGGAAGAGGAGACCCTGAGAGACAGGTGTTCTACCAAGAGGGGTGGCAGCTCAGATAAAAGAGCACCGGATCCAGGGAGGGACACAGGGGCCAGAGGACAGGTGGATCACCGGCCAGAGGGCGCTCCGGAGCTGGAAAGAGCTAATTCCCAGAAGTCATCAGCAGGAGGCGCCGCAGGGGTGAGTCCGCTGGTCTACATGCACATAGAACACTATATCCAGTTTTGAGCAACTAAAGTATCAGAATGATATTAGCAAATGGTTAAGGGCCTGGAAGGACTCATTTATGAAGAAAGATTAATGTAAGTAAATATATTCAGCTTGATCAAACAACAACTAACAGAGTAAACATGATAGTCCACAAGATTTTGGACGTGGAAATACTTAGAAGGAAGAGAAAACCCTCAGGGTGGTCCAAGAAGTAATGGAATGAAAGTGAGCAATGGGAAATTTAGGCTGATAATCAGGAAATAAATCCTTAGGAATATTCATAATAGATCATATTTATATAACAGTTTACATCATCAAAATGCTTTGCAAATATTAACTAATTAATTTATTAGCCTTCCCTTAGGTGAAATGACACTTTCTACTCCCGAATCCCTAAAAAGCTAAGTTTGAAAAACCACTGGAAAACACACAGTAGGGAACAATTTTCCCCTGGCTGAAAGTATGGACTAGATGCCCTGCATGGACTTTTTCCACCTCCAGTTTTATCATTTTTATACAGAAGGGAAAGGGCTGAGCACACTATACATTATTACATGAAAGCCAGATTCACTACAGTGACATACCACCAGCTGTTTCCTTTCTCTAAACACAGAGAGATCTATATACCTAGGAAAAAGGCAAAAAGGGAGACTTAAAAGATGGTTAGATAAGTGAAGTGGTCAACATAGCAGAGGAGAGCCTAATGGACAGCTTTGTTTTCTGGCCTAAAGGCAAGAATATTCAGAAGAGTCATTTTTCCACTCCAATGCCTCTTAACTAGACAAGCTGTTGGATTTTAGTAGATACCAACATACACTATTTACTGCTGTAAAGACACAGAACTGGAGGATTGCTTTGTTTCTTTGAAGTCAAGGAATATTCTTGCTGCTAGAGCTAAAAAAGTTCTGCTAAAAGGCACAGAGACACATTGTATTGAAATAATGAAGGAAAAATTAAGAAGCATCAACAGAAATCACTGTGTATAAGAGAAAAATCAACAAGAAAGTAATGTCAGCAACTGTACAAGCAGAGCCAGTTCACTCAGCACAAATGTAACTTTTCCCGAGAGTTATGGAAGGACCTAAGATTCGGTGATGCACCCAAGTAAACACAGCTACACCATCGCAGGTAGAAGGGAAGCTAGGTAATTTAGAAAGGTTACTCATCACTTCAGCTGAGGCCTCCAAAATCAAAACAGTTTATAATGTTAATGGTTAATGGGAGTAGTAAGGTCATTCTGATATGGTCTTGCAGAAGCTAGATGTTCAGAGGGGAAACAATCTGAATACACCCTGAGGTTTTGCCATTGACAGAGAAAAAGGAGAAGGGGCCTTTTCAATGGACACCAAATGAAGCAGATTGCTTGGGTTCACTGGTTACTCATTTCAGCCTCACTCAAACAAAAGTCTGAGGAATTTAACAATGAAGATAGTAGTTATCAGTGGTTCAGTCAAGCTGGAAGGGCATATCAAGTGCTGTCCCGTTGGGATCAGTTCTGGGTCCGGTTCTGTTCAGTATCTTCATCAATGGTTGAGATAGTACACTTATAAAGTTTGCAGACAATACCAGCCTGGGAGGGGTTGCAAGTGCTTTGGAGGATAGTATTAAAATTCAAAATGATCTGGACAAACTGGAGAAATGGTCTGAAGTAAATAGGACGAAATTCAATACAGACAAATGCAAAGTATTCCACTTAGGAAGGAACAATCAGTTGCACACATGCGAAATGGGAAATGACTGCCTAGGAAAGGGATCTGGGGGGTCATAGTGGATCACAAGCTACATGAGAGTCAGCAATGTAACACTGTTGCAAAAAAAGCAAACGTAGTTCTGGGATGTATTAGCAGGAGTGTCGTAAACAAGACACAAGAAGTAATTCTTCCACTCTACTCCACGCTGATTAGGCCTCAGCTGGAGGATTGTGTCCAGTTCTGGGAACTACATTTCAGGAAAGATATGGACAAACCGGAGAAAGTCCAGAGAAGAGCAACAAAAATGATTTAAGGTTTAGAAAACATGACCTATGAGGGAAAATTGAGAAAAATGGGTCTGTATAGTCTGGAGGAGAGAAGACTGAGAGGGGCCCTGTTAACAGTTTTAAGTACATAAAAGATTGTTACAAGGAGGAGAGAGTAAATTGTTCTCCTTAATCTCTGAGAATAGGACAAGAAGCAATGGGCTTAAACTGCTGGATATTAGGAAAAACTTCCTAACTGTCAGGGTGGTTAAGCACTGGAATAAATTGCCTAGGGAGGTTGTGGAATCTCCATCGCTGGATATTTTTAAGAGCAGGTTAGATCTGTCAGGGATGGTTTAGAGTGCAGGAGACTGGGTTAGATGACCTCTCGAGGTCTCTTTCAGTCCTACAATTCTCTGATTCTAAGACTAAGATGAGGGGCACGTCAATGCTACTGCTTCAGTTGATCTAACGTATGTCACTCAGGGGTGTGATAAAGGCACCCCCAGAGCAACACAAGTTACATTGGCCTAAGTGCTGTCCACACCGGCACTGTGTCAGCTGGATATGCTCTCCTGCCCACATAGCTTCCGCCTCTTATGGAGGTGGAGTAATTATGCCGACAGGAAAGTGTTCTCCCGTAAGCATAGAGTGCCTTCATCAGACACGGTGCAGGCTGTGCCGATGTAACACTTCTAGTGTAGACCTGCCCTAAGACTGCTCTGGAAATTGATGCAACAGTTATATGTGGGAGTGGAAACACTATCAGGATGATGTGCAGGGTCTCCAGATATATTCTGTGGACCCAGGTGTGAAGGGCACATGCATGGGGATCGTTACTACTAATTATTTGTATTACAGCAGAGCCTAGAAGCCCCAGCCAGGATTGAAACTCCACTGTGCTAGTGATGTACAAGAAAGACAGTCCCTCTCCCAAAGAATTTACAATTCACACACACAGAAGAGGGGAGAAAATTAGTACAAGTTTTAAAATTTACCAGTTAAAAAGCTGCCACATCAATGGGGTTCTGTGTACACTAACCAAGCCTGGAATTTTGTGACCAATAACACCACACACAAATACGTAGTTCTAAGCACAATCAAATCTCATGCCTCAGGATGTCATCTGATTGTTTTCCTTCCTCTCCTCCAGACAGCACTGTTCAGGTGGGTAAGTGCACTACGGCAGGAGATCGAGAGTTTGCCTTCCATTGAAGCATAAGGTACTGGCCACTGCCCAGAAAAGATTCCAGACTTGATGGATTGAAAGTCTGAGCCTGCAGGGCAAATCCCATGTTCCAATAGGGGAGTATGTCTGGAAGAAATATCTGTATCCTTGGTTTTATTTTTGCTTAGAAATACGTTATCTGTCCCTAATGAAAGACTAAAATCTGAAGCAAAGGAAGTCAGTGTGTGCCACTGGACCAGTTCAGTTACCACTGGCATGAACTAGTGGTGGTGAGCATGGAGGGAGATAGGAAGCAGGCAACTAGGACAGAGACAAGGACCTTGCAGATTCCATACACGGATGTAACTAGAAAATGGAGCTTAAGTGCGTGTGTGTTAAAGGAGCCCAAACATGTAACAGAGGGATGCCAATTAAAAAGATACTAAAAACAGAAGACTTCAACTTCAGTGATTAGTGCTAGGTAATTTGCCTTGTGATAAACAAGCTATCCAACTCAGTAAATAGACCCAAGGTCGTTCTACAGCCTGAAAGCTCTTTTCTTAACTTTTTCTGGTGCCACAATAAACGCCAAAGCAGTAAGTCAAACTTTGCCATGCATCTCCATGTCCTAGGTTCCAGCATCTCCATGAGCCATTTCCTCAAAAGGGTTGTGTGGAGGCAGATAAATTCTTCAACTGCCAGGCCAACAGAGACAGCATGTAATTTTACTAACTGAAGCAGAAAGAGAGGGATGAGGGGAGAAGCCAGGATTTTTTTGAGGTATGTGAATGGAAGATAATTCCTGGGAATATCCTTATCACAGAAAAGAAATCCTCCAAATAATGTGAAAAATCTCAATTTCACCACTGCAGTACTTTGAGAACAAAAGAAAAGAAAGAATGATGGTTAAAAATAAATAAAAAGGAAAATCATCAATGAAAATAGCTCCTGAAACTTTGCAGAAATTTTTACGGCTTTCTCTTGCTTAAATTGATTGGTGTAGCGATGTTATAAAATTACTATTAGGATTCATTGTGCACAACAGAAAGTGCTGAAATGTCAGCCGACTATACAGCAAAAGTAATGGGTCCTGAACCCCGGTTAGTCAAAAATGATTTTGTTTCAAATTAGAAATTGATTTTTTGGACACAAGCCCTTTACAGGCTTCCAACTTTTGTAGCTGTGCCTTGGAAGACATTAACCTCAGCCACTGTTTGGGTCCAGTCTGATGATACCCTTTCAAAAGTTTCTTCACAGGGTCTGCTTTTTAATGTTGGTATGGTCTTAACCAATAATACAAGCTATTTGTTCCTTTGAGAACTGCACCATATTTTTTCTCTTTTGCCATATATATATATATATATATATATATATATATATATATATTTATGCTGACACAAACCACAAACTGGTTGACATGTTCAAAAAAAAAAAAAAAAAGCCAGTTCATAATTGAACGAAAGATTGTGTTAGGCTCTGCAGTGAAACCGCCAAACTGCTTCTATTTCCCACCTCCCCTTCCCAAGAAAGACAGCTTTCTCCACATCATAAGTGGAGATGCTAAGCGAAGAGCAGGATAAATTCTAGTTGCAAAAACATCCTTGTGTGGCAAAATTTCAGGTTGTGATGGTGGTAGCCATTACTCGGGAAGGAAGAGAACGTGAGGATTACATCACAAAAAGCAAACCCCATCAAGCTTATTCTCTGTTTGCTGGGAAAGCAAAACATTGCTGAAGTAATTCTTTCTTGGAAAAAAGGACTAGGTTTTTTTTTGTCCCATGTTAGGGACCTCAACAAAATCACTTGCTGTTTGCTGGGCTTTCTACATCTTCTGTTTTCTTTATAATAGCTACATTTTGGTTGTTTTAAGCAACTTGCAATCCTCTCCCTCTTCCTTGGGATCTAACTGAACCACACATGCACACATGCCTGTAATTACTAAATGCCATACACAAACTCACATTATAAGACAGCATATGCTTCATCTTACCTCTTCTAGACCTGTCGGTTTCCTTCTTTCCATGCATCCACATGGCTCCTTCTTCCACGTTTGCACTAAAGCCAACTGTTCTCCTCCCCAAGCTGCTCCCTCCACTGCTCCCTGGTGTTTTGGATGCTTTGCCTAGTGCCGGTGTTTTGGGAAGGCAATCTTCATACTTAGACACTGGAAAGCTGGAAGGGGTGAAAGGTCATGAGCTGTTAACATGTTGCACATTATCACTGCACTGTTTGTGCAATTTGTCTTGAAGCAGCAATATTCTAGTTGTGCTGTGGCTTTGTTTATTTTCTCTAGCATTTTAATGCCCGAGCATGCTGGGTAGGGATCAAAATGTTAGCAAGTTACTTTAAATGGCAGACTCCAGGGAATTCCCAGGCTCTCAGCAACACACAACATTTCAGAATATGCACTTCAGTGACACTTTCATTGTAATTTAAGAGTGAACATCCACATTTATAGCAAATAATGTTTTAAGGTGTGTAAATGTACATATCTGACTCAGAAACTTACATGAGATTTATCTCCCTGCTTAAAGCTAAATGGATACTTTACAGGTGTTTCTATGTGAGAGGCAAGGTTGATGAGGCAATATTTTTCATTGGACCAACTTCTGCTAGTGAAAGAGACAAGCTTTCAAACACACACAGCTCTTCTTAAGTGTTAGGGGACATGCTTTTCTCTGCAGCCATGTGGGCTGGAAACACACTCTTTTTAACAAAAACTGAGATTCTCATGTAATCACTTGACTCCAGGAGCTAGGGCTTTATGGAAAATACCAAATATCCTGAGACTTATGATCGAATTGCAAGCATTCTATGCCATTATCTAAATCATCGTCAATGATTTAGATAACGGCATAGAGAGTACACTTATAAAGTTTGCAGACAATACTAAGCTGGGAGGGGTTGCCAGTGCTTTGGAGGACAGGATTATAATTCAAAATGATCTGGACAAACTGGAGAAATGGTCTGAAGTAAATAGACTGAAATTCAATAAAGACAAATGCAAAGTGCTCCACTTAGGAAGGAACAGCAAGTTGCACACATACAAAATGGGAAATGACTGCCCCTGACAGGAGTTCTACGGAAAGGGATCTGGGGGTCATACAGGGCCGCCCAGAGGATACTTGGGGTCTGGGGCAAAGCAGGGGAGCTGTGGTGCTTGTACTCACCTGGCAACGGTCCGGGTCTTCGGCGGCATTTTGGTGGTGGGGGGGCCCTTCAGTAGCTCTGCGTCTTCGGCAGCACTGAAGCGCCCCCTGCCGCAGAAATGCAGCCGAAGACCTGGACCGCCACCGGGCCAGGGTTCACGAGGCCCCTGCGGGGCCTAGGGCAAATTGCCCCACTTGCCCCCTCTCTGGGCGTCCTGGGGTCATAGTGAACCATAAGCTAAATATGAGTCAACAGTGTAACACTGTTGCAAAAAAAGCAAACCTCATTCTGGGATATATTAGCAAGAGTGTTGTAAACAAGACGTGAGAAGTAATTCTTCTGCTCTGCTCCGTGCTGATTAGGCCTCAACTGGAGTATTGTGTCCAGTTCTGGGTGTCATATTTCAGGAAAGATGTAGACAAATTGGAGAAAGTCCAGAGAAGAGCAACAAAAATGATTAAAGTCTAGAAAACATGACCTATGAAGAAGATTGAAAAAAATTAGGTTTGTTTAGTCTGGAAAAGAGAAGCCTGAGAGGGGATCTGATAACAGTTTTCAAGTACATAAAAGGTTGTTGCAAGAAGGAGGGAGAAAAATTGTTGTTCTTAACCTCTGAGGCTAGAACAAGAAGCAATGGGCTTAAATTGCAGCAAGGAAGGTTTAAACTGGACACTAGGAAAAACTTCTTAACTGTCAGGGTGGTTAAGCAATGGAATAAATTGCCCAGGGAGGTTGTGTAATCTCTATCATTGGAGATTTTTAAGAGCAGGTTAGACAAACACCTGTCAGGGATGGTTAGATAATACTTAAGTCCTGCCATGAGTGCAGGGGACTGGACTAGATGACATCTCAAGGTCCCTTCCAGTCCTATGATTCTATATGGGAGCTGGGAAGCAAACCACATGTCAGGGGAACAAGTCCAGGCATAGGAGAGAAGCTGGGGCCAGGAAGAAAAGGTGTGGAGTGTTTGAAGTAGAAGGTGCAGATGTCTTGGTAAAATCAGGGCTCTTGGCAATAGAAGGGATGAAGATGGAGAGTAGGAGATGAAAAGTCTGTGGAGGTTGTTGAGAAATGGTTGAGAAAAGAGAGTTCTGACTGGAGGAGCCAGTGATTGGGAGCTCCTGGAACCTTATTAGCTCTGCAGGGCTGAGTTGCATGGGGTGGGGCTGGAGAAACAGAAATGCATGGTTTGAGCTCGGGAGGAAAAGGTGGCATTGGGGTTCATGGAGTAAGTATTACTGTAGTTGCCACAGATACATGCAATTATGAATGGAATCATGGGAAAGGAGATGTCCAGGAGATCACCTCTCCATTATTAAGAGGTGGTACACACTGCACAAGTGTATCAGAACCTCTGCCATACGACCTGTGTGTGGGCAAATATGCTTTGAACAGATACTACAGAAATGGGAATAGAATAAGAAATGTAACCACCTCTGCAGCATTCCCCTTGGTGAAATTTTTATGCATGCTTTCACCTTTTGCCTTGCCTATTGAAGGTCCTTCCTTGATAGCCCCCTGAAGAACCAATTCTCCTCTGTCACCCAATCACTTCCAACTTCTGCCCTCAGTGAAAAGCCTACTGCCTGTGATGGAGATGCCCACCAGGTGTAGCTGATTAGACCTGCGATTGACACAAAGTAAACAATTTGGAAGATGATGATATGAAGGAATAGAATTCAGTTTATCTCCTCATATCTCTGCAGTGCTCACAGATGTAAAAATCAGGAAAATCTTATTATTAAGTCAATAGAATACACACACAGAGAAGATCTGTCGAGTACATAAGTGCCGTTTTACACAGACACCCCGAAAAATGTACACTTCAATAGTTTGGGATACAGTTTCTATGAAATATGCTATGCAAAATGAATTTGAACAATATTTGTATGTAAAAAATTATGCTACTGAATATAGCGTACACTAGGAAAAAACGTGCATCTCTGATGTTTCCATCAGAAAATGATATCTAAATTAAAAGTTTCAAAATCAATGTGCTGTACCAGTCGTTGTTTAATAGGGCCCTCTGCATCTGTTGGACAATTAGTTATACTCCTGTATTATTAATGCAGAACATTATGTAGTGGCTCATGACCTATAATAACTAACTGAAGTGTTGGCTAAAACTTCTCTGAATAACCTCCATTTACTTTAGGGCTTCTAACTACATAACTGCTACTAATGTTGCACAGTGGCTATTAACATGTCTGGTAGACTAAATTAGTATCTTATTCGAATTACATGAAATTAATCTACTAATTCTTGCAGTATACAGTGTAGAAAAGGGTGGATTAGAACCCTAACTACTGATGAAAGGGCCGGAAAGACTCACTGGTTAAAAAGGTCTTTACAAAAATATAGGATTATAGAGATATTTTCCCCTTGTGCTTCTGCATGATTAAGAACATTTAAAGATATTTAAGGTGGCAGCCATTATTCAGATATTTTCTGGGAATTTTAAATACATTTAATTAGAACCTACAAATCTTTTCTGAAGACAGTTACCCTTGAGTTGTAAAGGACTGGGAGAAGGTTACTTTGCTGGCACAGTGTGACACTCTTTACATGGGGAGGTTATACCTAGAATACCGAGTTGGGTTTGGGTAACACTGTGCCAGAGAGAATTTAGAGAAGAGAAACAAAAAGGATTAGGAGGTTGAAAAGGTTCATACAAAGAAACAATAAAATGCTAAACAATGAATCGGGGTTTATTCTTTCAGCCTTTAAACTTTTGCTTGAGTAAGGACTGTAGAATCAGTCTCTAAAAAGGGACACGCTGAACATCTATTTGAAAGGATGTAACCACCAAGGAGGAAGGGGGAGAGTGGTACAAGATAATACTAATAAGGAGCAATGTACTGAAATGAAACAAAGAGGATGTTCGGAAGAACTAACCTGTGACAGAGTTCCATGAGGCAGTGGAATAATCTGCCAAAGGAAGTGATAAAAGCCTCACACCTTAGGAAATTTCAAACTAGAAAATATACCAACAGGAACAATCCTGCACTGGCAGGGAGACCTAACTGACCTAATGGGTCTTTAGCTATTTCCAGTTTATATAATACATCAATACATTCAAGTGTAGCTTGATTAATATGACTTTGTACAGGACATGGTCATTTTCAATGAGCTTTATCATCACTACCTGAAACAGGACCATTGAGAAGGATGGCAAAAGAGGTTAAGGTACTTACTAACCTACAGACTAATGCCGGAGCAGCCAACAAATTCTACCAAAAAAGGAAGAGGCTCTTTCTCTCGTTTCTCACCTCCTAGCTTATGAATGCCTAAACTCTTCAAGAATAATAGGGAACACCCCTAAACTTTTTTCCATTTTGTCTAAGCCTCATATCGCGATATCCCTGCTGAGCTTGAATGGTAAATTTTAAATGTCATTCAGGACCCAATGAATACTGCTAGTATTTGCATTCCTTAAAAGTAAAAAAAAAAAAATAAAAAACATTAACCTTTTGTTTTATTGAATTAAAATGCCATGGAAATGCTGATGTAGCCTTCAGAGACCGAAATACTTTTACAAAGAAGAATAGCTGTCATTTATTAGACACAAAGAACAATTACATGATAGGATGCTTTCTGACAAAAAGCAGATTGGTATTCTCATCATAGAAAAGGCATTGTAAAAAAAAAAAAACCCCGCACAGACCTCTGAGACTTGAATAATTTAAAGCTGCATTTGGTGCAATTTAAATTTTTCTTTAGGGAGGCAAAGTTAAATACCTTTAATTTGTTCTAATTATTTCAAATTTGCAAGTTAATTATGGCTGATCATTAAATAACAAAAAGGACTATCGTCTCCGTAGAGTTTTACCTCCTACCCTCTGCATTACTTAAGCTAGATTTTAGTATGCATGAATTAACTTTCTAAATAATCACACGGTTTGAGTAAATGGCTCAGTAAAATGAGCTCTGATCCTCAGAATAAGCATTAATGGACATTAGAAAGGCTATTGGGACCCATGTTACTTACATTATAAGTATTTTTAATGGGGTCTTATTTACTAATCTTTATGTACTGTTCAAGTCAGGGCACCATATAGATACATTATTCTGCTTTAATAGAGGAAAGTCACTTCTTCAACACACTAAAATAAATGTCCATTTAGAGCCAACTAAATTCAGTTTTAAATAAATGCAGGGAACCTATGATAGAATTTAACTTGTTTCAGCTGCTCACGCTGATGAATCAATCTAACACAATGCTAGCCTTGCTCTCCAAATGGAATTTTACAGATCTGTTGATGTGCTAAGCTGCCTAAGCAGCAAAGAAGCTCTGGTCCTAGCAGAAGAGCAGCACTAACTATAAACCTTTTGGGTGTAAGCAGGCTGAATCTTTTTCCTGTTCTATAGCCAGTGCTCAACTGACTGGTTCCGAGTCATCGATTTTGGAGTCTCACCTTCTACTGAACTCTGACCTATACACACATTTTCCACGGCAGATCAGCAGTAGCCAGAGAACACAAGATTACATCAGGACCAGTCAGAACCCACAAATGAGAGGCAATTCATTTCTCCAATATCTATGTTCAACAGATGGCTACCGTAATGTTACCCTGTTGAGTCCAGGGCTTGGGAGTTTAGCCATCAGTAAAGTAACAGATTGCACTGGTGGGTTTGTTCCAAAAGCAAACTTTGCAGTAATGTTATTTTTCCACTCTGCAATTTCTATTTAAAAAAAAAACCCACCAACAACTTTATTAATGGCACCAGGGTACAATTTGCTGCAATTACAATCTGGCCAAGAATGTGTAACATTTAATGGTGCAAGACTGGTGATCAGCACAAGCAATACATATTTGATGTTGGAATTCCCTTAGCCATTAAGGAAACTTAGCGATTTGCAGGGGGATACACCTTAGACATGGGAGTTGGATGCCTAAATACTTTTAAAACTTTAGCCCTAAGTGACTTGCAGAAGTCTGTGGTGAATCAGGGCATTGAGTCCAGGTCTCAAGTCTTAGACTAGCGTCCCAACCACTGAACCATCCGGCCTCTCACGTGCTGCTAAGTCATGCCCACTCTCTCTGTCCAGAAGTAGCAAAAGGGTGGGCAGTTGAGGCTGAGAGGGAGAATGGGGGTAAATCCTTCCATGCATGAAACCAGAGCAGTTCTGCGTTGGAGACCAGGATAGCTAAAAACAAGTGGGTGAGACCAATGATACCGGTCATTCATTCATGCAGGAGACGGTATTCTTAACAGAGGCCTAGGAAGCACTAGAGGGAACTGTTTTGGAATATGGAGTGGATCAAGCATTGCAGGTGGAGGGGAAGCGCACAAAAGGAGCATACTCGATGCAGCTTACTGATGGTCAGTATGACTACCCCTGTGTTCCTAAGGGCTAAAGCAATCTGTTCATGAGTATATTAACTGCATCAAAAATGTGCCGTTAAAAACCTTGATGTTTTTTCCCACAGAAACAGAAAAGTGTTTGGAAAAAAATCTAAAACTTAACTTTCTTGTTTTTTAAAGACAGAAGAAACTGGCTCTGTCAGAGACCTTGAAGACCACACTTAAGCCTAAAGTGAGTTTTCATGGATGAATTATAAAACCTGGCATTTAGGCATTTATGTAAGACACATGGGCATGCTAATGACATGGGTGGGATCCAACGGCTGTTACAAAGAGGCAGGCATCCTCCTCCTAGAAATGCACACTCACCTCTACCGCTCAAGCCTATCTTTTTTCTCAGGCTTTTCCTCTAGGGCAGGGGCTGAGTATTTGTAGGGGGAGAAAGGAGTCATTATCCTGATAATTTTGTAACTGGGTATTTTATTTTGTAAGTTAATAGAAATCTAAAATAAAAATAGCATCATATCTTCCAAAAAGTAAGTTTTCCCCAGAAAAAAAAATCACTCTAGGTATCATTCACAGGCGCTGGCTTCTAATTTTCCCCAGGGGTGCTCAACCCCCACTCAGCCCCAGGCCTCACCCCCAATCCACCCCTTCCCCCCAAGGCACCACCCCACTTCTGCCCTCACCCTGCCTCTTCATGCCCCCTCCCCCTAGCACACCCCGCCCTTGCTCCTCACATCTCCCTTCCAGCGCCTCCTGCATGCCGCAGAACAGCTCATCCACGATGGGTGGGAGGCGCTAGGAGGGAGGGAGGGGGAAGAGTTGATCAGCAGGGGCTGCAGGCGGGCGGGATTGGGGTTGGGAGAGGAGCTTAGCTGCCAGTGGGTACTAATCACCTACTAATTTTTTTCTGTGGGTGCTACAGCGCTGGAGCACCCACAGAGTTGGCGCCTATGATTTCACTATAACCCGAATTTCAACATTCACATTATGGTGCTTTGAAGAAATGTGTGTCTTCATCCTCACCCTATCTGGATTTTCATTATAGCAAGAATTTACAATTAAAAGGTCCTGCTGTATCAGGTACCCAGGATCAAATGTTCACTCCGTTCCACATTTCTGTTGAACTCACTGTCCTAACGGAACTGTGTTTATTTTAATCACCTCTCCTTCTGGAAGAGGGGTGCTCCAGGCAACATTCTGATCAGATGCTAAATATCCTCCCATATCACATTCTACCAACGTATTGTAATTTAAACCAACGCTTCTCCAGACACTTCTTCACTTGGACCAGCTCCCATCCAAATTCCTCCAATGTTTGGTTCTCAAAGAATTTCATTCTATCAATGGGAGCAAAGGGCACTTAGGACTTTGCACGATTATGCCCTTAATTCGTAATGAACCATGTAAGGTTGTATTAAATCATATAAATCATGAATGAAATCCTGGCCCTGTTGAATTTAATCAGTTTTGCCACTGACTTAAATGGGGCCAAAAATTCACACCACATACCTAATTAAAGGTAAGAAAGCTAAATTACTCTTAAAATTATGCAGTTATGTCTTCCCTCCAAAGCTGTGTCCTGGTTTTCCCCTAAGTCATATTTTGATTCCCTCTCAGCCTACCTGGCTGCCTTAAGAAACAATGAAATGATCTCTGATCATTTCTCTCCTTTTCTACTACCACAGAGTGAATCCAAAAGAAAATTCCAACACAAAACTTTTTATACAGTCATGTAGAAATGACCACAGAAGGCAGGCTGGCAAAGCTTTGGCAGGACAAAATGATGCAATTGTGTGTTTGGCCTTTTTTATAGAGCAGAGTAGAGCAGCTGTCGTTCTAGCAAGCAGTGCTGTCAGCCTTCACAAAAGAAAGTCATGTAAATGTCAAGTCACAGGTATAAAAACAATCCTTCAATACAGCCTCTGTATATATGAAAAGCCTGCCTATATTACCAGTGAAAGCACCATAAGGGATGATGCAAAAGCCTGTTTAGGACAAACAAAGTTTCTGAACTAAATCCGAACTTCTACAGTTCTTGATCAAACAGCGGAACTCTTGCGGGTAGGATGAAAACCAAACATCTGCATGCCATCTTGGTGCCTTATCCAAGAATCACTTTTAAGTGGTTCTGAGGCAGCCTCATCCACCACACACTCCTCAAAATGCCATATGCAAACTATTACCTAACCAAACATCCTGGATTGTATTCCAATTCAGTCTTGAAGGAGGGCTCTGAAAACAGTACATCCCCTGACCACCTTGGTCCAAACAGAACAAAGGGCTTTACCACAGTGCTTCTATCATTGCAAACCAAGCTGGTAAAATCATGCTCAAAACGTAGTGAGTCTTTTCAGGATTGGAATCACCCACCAGCATGGTGCAAGGTCCCTTGTTTTCACGCACATTATAAAACAGTAAGTATATACACACCAGCTCCTCCAGAAGAGTGTTAAAACAGGTTCACAGCTGTTGATAGCAGTACCTCTCAGCAAATGAATAGCTATTTTGAAACCACTCTTTCTGCCAGTGGGTCACATGATGGAACAACCATTCACTGAGGATAAATGTGAATGTAACAGAAGGAGGTGGACAACAAGATAAGAGATCCATAATTAAAGCAATAGATGCTTAGGAGCTGCACTGTTGTAGACAGAAACTGCAGGATGTGGAATGTGTAAAGAAACCAACTCGGAGTGAATCCTATAATACCTGTAGGTGGAGCCATGTGTTAATAATACTTAGCATTTATATGACTTTGTGGCACAGATCCACAGCAACGGTGCTATGCCTCCACCTTCTATTCAAGGACAAAGTGGAACTTCCCAGACATTAAGCTTCCACTTGCAAAAAATAACCAAAACAAACAAAAAAAAATGGCATAGTAAGTTATTACCCCCATTTTGAGGGTGGTGAAACCAAGGAACAGAGAAATTAAACTTCCAAGGTCATAAACTGAGTCAGATGGCCAGGCCTCGTGACTCCCAAGTCCCATGCTCTAGCCCAGCCTTCCAAAAAAAAACAGAAGTCATGAAATTTACCCTCCTAGGCCAAAAATACAAAACTAAACAAAAAACCCCATCACCTGCCTTCATTGTGATGGTGATTATTATAATGAAAAATGTGAAACTTCAGTGACCCATTAAAAAACCCCTCATACATCTGGGTGAACAGAATTTTGCAGATTATTTTAACTATTAGATTATGTTGCCCTGCAGAGAGTCACTTTTGATGAAGGAGTTTTTAGTAAAGATTTAAGAAATTCAAAACTGGCAACTTCATTTGCCTTGAATCTACTAAAACCACTCGATTCACCTTGGTGATCAGTGCCTCTGAAAAATCAAGTCATTTATTTAGATGACTAAATATGAATTTAGAAGCATAACTGTAGGCACCCAAGTTTGAACGTTTTAACCAGTGTTTCATCAAAATCTTCCTATGGCTCTCCCTTTAGCACGTGGACTTACTGTGAATGCAATGTCACAGAATACTAAGTCAGCCCAGATGCTTAAGGAACACATTTAACATTTGCCTCCTGTTCTTTATGTTAAGATCCTAAAGGAAACCAAAAATCCTACACATTGCAGAACTGTCATGAAAGATGCTATAAATATCTGTTTACCCATTGCAACGACTAGGATGGTAAGAAAATCTAAACGATATTTTATCTGCCAATCAAAAAGAGATGACTGAATTTCAGGTAGTAGAAAGTAGAGTTTTGCATGGTTCTGTTTTAAAGTAATTATAATGGTCTGAAATGTCAGTCACAACCCAGTACTAAAGATACCATGCTAGCAATATGGTATGGCTGCTCTTTGTTGAACTGTAATTTATTTACATTGACGTGGCAGCTAGTGGCCCGACCTGTAGCTGCGTGCTACACACCGTACAAACATAGAACAAAAAGACAGCCTCTATCCCGAAGACCTTACAGTACAAAATGAGACACAACAGATGGATACAACAGACAAACAGAGAGGGGGGCACAAGAAAAGAATGAGAATTACTAACTGCTTGTTGATTAAATAGAAGGGCATGTAGTTACACAAATGGGTAAGGCACAACACTTATTATTGTCCCAGGGCTGCAGTTACTTGCACGCTCTTTTGTTTTGAACTCTTAAACATGAAAGAGTTGGTCACATTGTACCTCTTTGGGGCAGGGACCTTCTCTTCGGTCTCTGTTTGTACAGTGCCTGGCCCAAGGGATCCTGGCTTTTCTGCACACCATAGTTCATCATATCTGAAGGATGGAAAAGCCAACTGAGGCCCTTCTCTTATCCTGCAGAAAATTCTAAGTTATTGGTGTTGTGGTACCATCTGCTAGGCAACAAGGAGACAAAGCACAGTGAAAGGCAGAGAAAGAGGCACTCTTTGTCTCCTCTCCTGAAAGAAAGTTTAAAGCTCTTGGAACAGTCTCTCTTTGCGCCTCAGTGGAATTAGGAGGGGAAAAACAAACAACAACAAACTCCAAGTAAAGGGGAGGGGAGAGGAGGGACAAGAAACAGGAAGGATCCAGACCAATGCTAAGTACCACCATGCAGTGACTTTGTATTGACTGCAGGTTCCAATGCCAGAAGATGCTTGGAGACAGCCTCCAGTGGATTTTATATGCATATGGGATACAGTAAGAGGAAGCATGGAGGAAAAAAAGCAATCGACGTAAAAAAGGAGATGCTGCTGCTCATGCTATTGTTGGAGTAACAAGAAACAAGGGGATATAACAATACAATGTGAGCTGCAGGCCAGGGTAGGCAAGCGGCTGCAAACAGAGGGTTTCAAAGAGAGGATTATCGTGGTCTAATTGCGCAACAAGGAAATTAGTCTTAGCAGCTGTATTTTAAATGGAAGTGAATGACATGGATATAAGAGAGGCAGGCCAGAGAAGATTTCACATAGTCAAGGTGTTTAATTTTTAAAGTATGTTATGGAAGAGAAAGCAGCAGCATGTGGCAGCAGACTCGGTGTGTGAGGAGAAGGATGGGGAAAAGTGTTGAGGTGACGCCTGGGGGTGGGGGGTGACAAGAAGGGTCACATGTTCCTCCCCAGATGCCTGGGGGGCATATTCAGCAGGAACCTCAGTGGCGAAAGGAGAAGGGACCGCCCCCAGCCTGGCCCCAGCCCCAGCCCTTCCATACAGCTGTCTCCCCAGTCTGGGGTCTGTTGTACAGCTCCGCCAGAGGACAGGACTGGGAGCGGTATACCACATTCTGCTCCTTTTGCCGCTGCGGTTCCCGGCGCAGCAGGAGGACAGAGTCTGTCATCCTCCCACACCCTCCCCAGGCAACATTGGATGGGGAGGGGACAGGAAAAGCACGAGGGCCCTGGGCTGGGGATGAGGGGTCACGTGGGGAAGTCACATGCCCCCTTTTAGCTGGTGCCGCCCTTTGTGTCCCTCCATGAGTCACCCAACAAGGCTGAGTGACAGGGAGGGTCGTGGTGTTGTCAATACCAGAAGCAGAGAGAGTTTCAGAAAGAAAAGTAAAGATCGTGTTTTTTGCCAGATTAGAGTTGATTAGACAGCAAGACAACCAGAGAAGCAAAGGGTAAAAGAGTTACTGGCATAGTGATGATAGCTGAATCTGTGGAGGCGGAGGTAGTCATCCAGGGATAATATCTGGGCAAATCAAGAAATGCCTGAATCCTCTCTTTGCGAGAAGAAACTGGTTCAAAACTAGTTCCACGAGAAATGGAATAAAATAATGCTGCAAAAAAAACCACATAAAATATTCTCTCCATAAAAATCTAAAGATCATACTGTTTCTAAAATTAGGGCAACCACTAAATGAAAGTTAACCTGAACAATAACTTTAGCTAAACTTCAGCTCACATGCATTAATATAATGAGATGAAGAATATGAAAAGGCCATTCATAATAGAATTCATGAAGTTAGGAACGCCATGCTTAGCTAGCTGCCTTATAAGATATAATTAATGATCCTATAAAGTACGAACTCACCTGGCCATCTACAAAACCATTCTTTACATTGGGTAGGGCAAGCAAGCTGCTGCTTCTATAATTACTGCCCTTTGAGAAGCTGAAAAGCCCTTTTCCCCTGTTCCATCAAGGACCACGTTGCCATGACATGCTGAGCTTTTAACCACTACCCAAATCAGAATGCTATATAACAGCTGGCAACCCAATACACATCTCTCATGATAGACTGGTTATTGGTGAAATGTTAAAGAAAAAGTCATTACCTCTTTTCTATTGCTTCTAATACCCTACATTCCTCTAGATTATTTATAATCCCCACTAAACCCATCCTCTGTTTATAGTCTTTTAACACAATAGAAAAACATAAACTATCTGGAGATCAGCCGTGTTTTATACCACTCCCAGCCATTTGGTACAACAAAGCAAGTTCTCTCTCCATCAAACGGCCTGATCCCTCATGGAGCCCTGATGCTCAGATTCAAGGTTAAAGGATTAAGGCCTGAAGCACTAAGTACCGGAGGAAAGAAAGCCAAATATCAAAAGAAACACAAAAATCAATCCTCTGCACCACAGGGGCAGTGTGAAGAACAAGTCAGCTGGGCTGAATCTAAAATTTTCTCTGTGTGGCTCTCAAAAATTAGCACTGTTATAAATGTAATGGGCAGTTTTGCAAAGACAAAGCACCCCTGGAAAACAACAGAGCTCAATTCAAAATATCATTACACTCTGGAAAGTTTTGTCTCACCATAATTTTAGTTGGAAATGCATAAAGTCCACTTCAGAGAGAGAGAGAGAGGCCACGTGACATTATCATTCTATGAAGTTTGTATATCTACAAGTGACAGAATGTAATATTTAGTACAGTTTGCTTTTTGCTTCACTTCTCTGCATGCTGAAGCGCAGCCAAGGTCACAGGAGGGAGGAAAAAGTGGGTTTAGCTTGGTGCAGCTGTGTTCATGGCCAGAAATAGCAGGGTATGGAGGATTTCCTGCTTTGATTTTGTAATACCAATGGCTTTTGTTCTTAGTACTGCCCCATCAGTTCAGATTTTAAATGGCTTGATAGTTGCAACGGTAGGTTCCAAATACAGCTAATTCAAAAGTACCTTCCAGAACATTTTTGTTTTAATACGATCTGGCTCAACTTTTCCTACTGAAAACTCTTTGGGACACAAGAAAATATACATTAAAATATTAGTTATTTTAAGAACAAATTTTTAAAAATAAATAGAAGATACACAGTTACATATAAGAACGGCAATCTATATGAAAACTAATCAAGCCATGCTTCAAAAGAGTGCTACAATTCATGGAGTGATCTACTAGCTTCTAATGTGTCCTCAAAAGGAGACAACTGCAGGTGTTCTGAAAAACGTCTTTCCCTGTTCCCAAGTGTCTGCACAGGAAAGAACGCCCAGAAAGCATGATGGAACAAACTTACCAAAGCTAGAGGGAAAACGAGAGATTTAGTCACACTACAAATTCCCAGAACATTTCCAATTTCAATATATGAAGCCACAGAGCCACGCCAGGAGATTTACCATGCACTAAACTATCACCTCACATTAACAGATCCAGGCCTTTGGAAAATTCACAAGTGGCTGGTTTTTACTGTATAAAAATTACCAGTGACATCCAGTGACCCCTAATCCCACCCTCTTTCCTCAAGTGTTCACTAATTACAAACTTAGTTTGCTTTTTGAAGACTACAGCTGTAAATCAAGTTAGCTCCATCTTTCCACTAAGACTGACTAAATTGCCTCCCACCTACATCCTAGGGGCGTGCCCGCTCATAGGCTTTCTGTTCAGGCTAGTTTGGACTGCTGAATGTGGCACACGTCATCCTAAGAAGAGATCAGGTACAGTTCAGATAAGAGCAGGATAAAAAACTGCTGTAGTTCAAAGTAAACCTGAGAATACAGTTATCAAAGAAACCAGTACAAGTGGAAATGAAGCTTTAGACTCCCCAGACTAACAAACATTGTTGACTGGTAAAAAAGACTCAGAGAAATCTTGAAATAAACTTCTGGTCACCAACTATTCCTGCTAGTCTTTAAGCCTCTATGGGTATATCTACACTGCAAAAGAAAACATCAAAGCCCAGGTTTGTAGACTGCGGCTTGTGCTATGGCACTAAAAATAGACATTCCTGGTTTGGCTCTGAAACCTGGTGAAGGGGATGAGTCTCAGAGCCTGAGCAGAAACATCTACACTGCTATTTTTAGTGCCGTAGCATGAGCCTGAGCAAAAATGTGCAGAAAATTCAGTATACAGTCTCCTGTTATGTAACAGTGGACTAGGGCAGATATCTGTTGGGGAGATGCTGTGGGTTATATTTATTACTCAGAGATGTGTTTCTGCAGCTAATTCAGCATTTGCACTTCTTGCAGATATGTCAATTACATTTTTATTGACCAAATAAGTTCTCTCTGAGTTTCCCATCTGATTATGCTACCAACTTCAGTGTCAAATAATCTGCCAGAGAGAGAGAAAGCCTGGGTGTTAAAATGGACACAAACAACTGGGCAAGCAGTTTCCAGCTACCCAAAGTAAAAAAGATTCTATAAGCAGTATGCAAGCACAGTTGATTTCTGTCTGTTTTAATTCTGTCAATCTGCCAGTTTTAAAAGTATTGAGGAGCAGAAAAAAAATCCTAGCCAGCTGCATCCAGTAAATGCATTAGTCGCCTAAGTGGCACATCGGGTTATTAAATGCACCTCCAGAGACCAGGGAATAACTATAAATGAATAGGAATTTGATGGTCTTAGTCAAACACTGCACATTCTGGCACGATTGGCAGTTTCTTCTCTAGAGACTCCAGACTGGAATAGTAGGAGGTGATGTATGTCGTGATTGAGGAGAATTGACAGATGGCCACAGGTGTGAAATAACAGGGGTGCTGTCATTTGCTACTGAGATGCAATGGCAAAACTACACTGATGGAGTCCTCGAGGACTGGAAAAGCTGGGGTGCTCCAGGTTAGGACAGAAGTGTATTTGCATAATTGTGAGGTTTGATTTTTTTTTCAAAGAGTGTGTGAAATAAATCACATGTCTGGAACAGCAGGAAGGGCTGCAAGCCATTCTTTTGCATTTATATATAATTGTCTTGAATATTTGGACACATCGGTATAGCTAGCACAAGATACATAACAATTCAAACAATCCTAAAAAAATAGCGTCAATAATATATATTTAACAAGGAGCAAAGATAACTGTCACCCTTCTCTCATAAAATAATAAAAAAGTTATACTGTAAACATAAAATCTTCTAAAAGACCCTTGATAGTGTTCCCTCCTGGAACTATCACCATAACAACGAACATTTCAATAGAGGGAAAGTGCTATTAAATTCTGTGTTTGATATTTTCAGCTAACTAAAAATATAAGAGGGAAAAACACACAAGGGTGAGATAGATCCACACACACAAATGAGAAAAGTGTTTGATGAGATAAGTGGTTGCAAATTACATCTGGAAAATCTCTAGTACTGGAGGGAAAAAATCCTGTAACAGGCACTGTCCATTCAAAGGATGCCTTTATATAACAAACATATTTGATACTAATAGTCTCAAATGTTCCTATATGAAACATGTTCAGGTGAGGGTGCGTGAGGTCCCAGAAATGGATTAGCAGAGGGTGCTATAGGGAAGAAAGGAACAAGGTGCATTGACTGAGATGCTGAAGGGACAAAGCAATACAACAGCAAGGAATGCTATAGGTTAGCATTTAAGCACACAGAAGAGTTAAAAGTAGGGGTACTTGCACGGCATCTCACTGAACTATATCTGGCTCTAGTCAAGAGCTATTAGATAGCCCTCGTTTCCATGGTGTACTATATTCACATTCAGATCAAACAAAGGGGAAAGTGGTGGATTGTTTTAAAATTCCACTCTCCCTGAGGCAGTTATCAGGAGTGCCATATGAACAGATCCTCCTGAATGAGCAGGGAGTGGGTACTTGAGCATGTATCAGGCAAAGGCACCTGAGAGATGGGAAATGTGTTTTAAAAAGCTGTTTTAAGCTAATCAAATTCAGTAGGTTTGCTTTTATTTCTGAATATTTTAAAGCATCTTACAACCTGGGGCAGACTTGAAAAGAAATTCTACAAACCAAACTTGCCTCTAATTTTAGAAGTTATACATCTTTTGCTGAAGATCTGTCCTGGACACACCCATGTGCACACCAAGCTAGTGAAAACTATCCACAATAAAGCCCTGTGGCCTGCTCCCATGGCTGTGCCTGAGAGAACTGGACATCTTGCAACTGCAGATTCTTCAGCTGCCCTGAGATGGCCACTCCGTGTATCAGGAAAAGAGCATTCTTCCCAAATGAGCCCCTCCTTCTGTTTACACCTGACAGTGAAGTGACAAATTCAGCATTACAAATTCGCATCAGGAGGATCCAAGTAGGCAGAGATGGGCAACATTTGTTGAAAGGCTTTGATAATTAGTTAAATGTAAAGGGTACTTATGGTAGAGGAAATGAAACACACATATCCATTCAAAAGTTCAGTATATTTAAAGTGTTCCCCAGAGTCAAAGTTTCCCCTTCCACAAACGGGCAGATTGCCATGAAAAGCTCAGAGAGAAATCAAACTGCTCTATATTTGCTCTTGAAATCTTTTCTGCAAGTAGGTAAAAAATTATGCCCTACAGGAGATGACAAGATGCCTTTAAAGTACATACCTCATTTCTGACTACAATTACCTTTCGCTAGCTTGGCACAGCTGCGTGCTCCTATTTGCTTTTGTTTTTCCATTAAGGGCTCGTCCATTATTTGTACCCATCCTATGAATGCCAATGATGCAGATTCCCTTGCCTACAATTCTCTCCACAGATAATAGAGAATAAATTGCAATTAGATTTTGGTAATTGTAGATAATTAACTCAAAATGAGCTGTTAATTATAAAAATCTATGTTTTTCAGTTCTTGATTGTATTATTTATTTTACTTGTAAATTCCAATGTCTCACTCGAGCAAGTTTAATATTTTAAATACTTTTGGTAATTTTTTTTAAAAATACCAAGAGAATTTTAAACTGAGCTTTGCTTATTTGAAAATTAAAATTATGTTTCGGGGAGGTTCCCTTGAGAAGCTCATCCAAACTGGAAGATAAACAGGGTTGGTTTTCCATCATGATTCTTAATAATATTTTCTACAGCAAAAAGCCTTTGGCATTTCAATACAACTGCCAGATTGCTCAGAAGAGAACAGTTCCCACCTCCCATTCCAGCCACACTCACGCAGCACCCTTTTCTGAGATTGAAAAAAAAAATCACTTCTATATTCAAATGCATAAAAGAGACAAATGGACTTGTCTTCGTAGCCTCTTCCAGTCTTACATTAGAATAGATTATTTAGGAGGCATTCATCTGGTAACCTTTGCAAAACTGACGACTGAGTACAGGAAACAAACTTTCAGATGTCTTGCTGCCAAACTTTGGAACCAGCTGGCACTGTGACTTGAGACTGCAGAAATACATATTAACTTTGAAAAATTACTGTGCGTTTAATCAAGAGAATATGAGAGAGAGAGAGAGAGAGAGGAAAAAAATTATGAAATCTGGAACTCATTTTGTAAACAATGCAGTTTTTCTTCATTTCCCCCTCCAATATTAAGCAGACTTTAGCAAGTTTTAGCAACCTATTGCAAAAAGACCTGCAGATGTTCTAGCTTACATTTCTCCTCAACCAAGTGCAATGCGAGAATATATTTAACAAGATCTATTTTCTGAATCTCCTTTGCTAGAGTGATCATGGAATTACATGGTTTTGTAAAAAAGGGAAAAAAATAAACGAGGATCACTTTTAGGACTCTCCTTATCTGCGGTGGTAACCTATGTTTAAAATACAATAGATTCCACTGCCTGTTAATACAAAAGTGATTGGATAATCAGTAACTCATATAGGAGAAAGAACAAACTACAGAGTCCATGAGGAAGATATCTCACCCCACTGTTGTATTAACTTAGATGGAATACATGAGTCAAAAGAGTTGAAGGTATCGACATGACCCTGTTGCTGTCCAACATTAAACAGTGGTAAACAAGGTTCAGGGTTTGGTGTACAAACAGACCTCAGGTTGCTTAGTACCATGGCAAACACACTATTAAACATCCTTTATAACTTTTTATTAAAGATTCAGAAAGAAAGAAAAACAGTTAAAGCATTTGAACTGCAAGGTATTAAGCAAGGCTTTCATTTTAACAACATCCTCATTCCATTTAGCAGGAGAGGGTCTTTAGAAGGAAAAAACCCTTGCCTGATGGTCTCTTAGAGGGTATTAAAGATGGGTGGAATCTCCTTCCTTAGAGATTTTTAAGGTCAGGCCTGACAAAGCCCTGGCTGGGATGATTTAGTTGGGAATTGGTCCTGCTTTGAGCAGGGGGTTGGGCTAAATGACCTCCTAAGGTCCCTTCCAACCCTGCTATTCTGTGATTCTATGGGAATAACTGTCCTGTTGGGTAAATGAAGTAGTTAGTTGGATACACTGGAGCTATTGTTGCTGCTGCTGCTGTTCAAGTCCAATCCTATTTCTGAGAAGGCAGAACAAGACAAACAAAGGGGAAAGAAAAGAACAGCAAAGATAGAAAATACGGCAACTGTCCCTGGTGTTGAATGTCACTTGCAACCTCACTGCTGGAAAAACACAAGCATAGCACATGGTCTTATTAACTACTCCAAGACCTGGCAAACCAGCACTGGGCTGTTTAGGGCATTCTTTTTAGCGGCCTCTTTCTGGTCACAGAGATACAGCAGTGTTGCACAATATACAGTCTTGGCCAGACTCTTATTAAACAGAAAACAAAATGAGAGGGAGAGGAAAAAGTAGTAGTAAAGTGGGGAAGGAAAAGGACACACTGGGCGGGGAATATGAGTGATAGTTTCACATCCCAAGTGGTGTTCAGCACTCATTAGGATGGAGAAGGTCCAGGATCCTAAGAGACAGTGGGAGTGGTTGCCATGATGGTGAAGTTTACTCCTTCCTGTTCTTTCAGTCAGCCAACATTGCAGGAGCCAGTTCTCCCCACAACGTCTTCTTCTGAGAAGGACCCCAAAAGAGGGAGGGTGAAATAGTCCATCCCCACATTACTCTGTCCACCATTTATGCTCAATTTCCAACACATCAATTTTGGTTCATTGATTTCCAGTCTTACACTGTCCTTGTTTACACAGTCCTTGAATTATATCAGTGGGCTTTTTTGTTTGGACTAATTCAGCCTCTCTCTTTTTTTTCACCTTTCCTCATCAATATTTATTATAGTTCATTGCAACTTTTCACTCACTTCTCACTGTGGAGTTCACACTTAGGGTAAATGTGTAGGCCCAATTATTCCCCTACCATCCCCTCCCCAACCAAGAGTGAAGAAAAGAAAATACAGAAGGAAATTAATAGTAGTCACCAGATAGCAAAACAAAACACTCCTAAGCCAAGGTTGGTAAGCAAATTTCTCACTAGAAAGTCCTGCCGGGGTGTGTGTGGGGGTGGAAATTAGAACTGCAGAAGGTACACCTACAATTTCTGGGCCAGCAGCAGGTGCTGCCTTCCTGGGTGCACACATTTACTGGGGTTCTGCTGCTTGCTGTTCATGATTTGCTGGGATGAGAAGAAGATTCATTGGGTCAGAGACTGCAGGGTTGGCTTGGGATGAGCCAACACACTGCTGAGCCTGTGTCTACCCTTATTATTCGACATCTAGTCAATGTGTGGAGGTAGGAGGAGGGGACTGACCACTAGGAAGACACTTCTGACACCTAGAGTTCTCGTCCAGCAGTTTGCTTTAGCAGCCTAAACAGTAAGAAAGGTTTTCTTTTGCATTGAGAGGCCTGTGTACTTTTTTATTCTCTCCTTCCTGCTTTGCTGAGAAGAGATCTTACACACAGCCTTTGACCAATGCCTCAGGGCCAGAAGATATAAAATGCCAAACTGACTAACCTCTGGCAGGACACTGCACTGACAGTCAGGTCAGAGACCAGAGAGGGGAATTGTATCTGGGAAGGGTTTTCGAAGCAAAAGAGATTTGCCTGCTCTGAATGGGAGTGAGGAAAGGCCAGGTGATCCAGAAGTGCCATTAAGAAGGAGACGGACCACATGTGCCCTTGCAGACTTCCTCCAGTCACTGGGAAATGCCACAGCTATCTACAATTATTAATTGTATGAATTCCAGTAGCGTTTAGAGGCCCCAATTGAGATAAAGGTCCCATTGTGCTAGGCACTGTACAAACACCTAGCAGGCCAGTCCTTGGTCTGAACAGCTTACAATTTAAGAAGACAAGACAACACAGGATAGCATTATTGCTATTATAAAGATGAGGATCAAAGGCACAGAGAGACTCAGCGTATATCTACACTGCATTAAACACTCCTGGATGGCCTGTGTCAGCTGACTTGGGCTGCGGGGCTATAAAATTGCAGTGTAGACATACAGGCTCTGGGACCCCTTGATGGAGGAGGGTTCCAGAGTCTGGGCTCCAGTCTACAATTTTATAGCCCTGCAGCATGAGGCAAGGTCACACACAAAGTCAGTAACAGAGCAGAGAACTGAAGCCAGCTCTCCCGAGTCTCTGTCAAGTGCTTTAACCACAAGACCATCCTTTCTTTTTGTTATGAATAAGTTTGCTAGAGACCAATCTAGACTATTTCATGAGGTCTTTCCTGGTTAGCAGCATTTAATCCAAATCAAACAGAAGTACAAACCAAAAATATGCATGTGGCAGCCAATAACATCTTTTTGAGAAGGAAGAAAATACACCAACACTTAGAAGTACTTGCTAATGGTTAAAAGAAAATGAGAGAGATTACCTTAACCCCATGCCAGTGCCATTCATCACAAGGGTTGGTCCTCCTGGCCCGCCTGGTGCTTCATCAGTGACCATTTCTGAATCAAAAACTTGGCCCTTAAATCTGGAAATGTGGAGATAGTTAGCTTTACATCCTGGGGAAGCTATTGTACCTGCAGCCACCTCCACCCCCAACACACACAAAACTCTGATCTGATCAGAGCACATTATACAGAGAAGCTTTCACAAAACCTCTCCATTTTCTCTCACGCCCCTTAGTTCTGGGGAAAACAGCTTCCACCTGCTCCCTTTGTTTCTGAGGGCTGCGGTTGACAAAAATTCTTTAATTGTACTGATTTCAAAGCACTTGCTCTCTTGAGAAATATGAGAAAAACTTCATGCATCGCCACACTAAGGAATGCCCTAGCACCTGGCAAGAGCTCAAGGATGGCATGAAAGCTGCATAAAATATAGGAGATTGCAGCTGTTCTCCATCTTTAATATGGTGATGCAGTCCGAGGCAACTGCAGGTCTCAACACATGATGTTCCTTCTTTATCTGAGAATACTCTCCTCTGTTCAAATCAAGATAGGAAATAGCATACAGGTAAGTTTCCCCTTCTATTATTATAAAGATCCAGTTTCTGGCTGTCATGGATAGTAACAGAAAGGACCTTAAACCTGTCACTGAGCCAGGACTGAAGATGGCTCATTCTCACTTCAAGCTGGTGTAATTTTCGGCTGCCCTGAAGTGTAATTAAACATACCCAGAGGAATCTGTAGCAGGGCAGTCACCCTGCTCTGGTTTGGAAGGGGTTAGAAAAACAGCTCTGGGAAAGGGCTGTCCCAGGGAGCCAATCACAAGAGGGCTTGAGACAGCCAATCAGGGCCCGACTGGGCCAGTATAAGAAGGGCTCCTTGGGAAAAGGAAGTTAGTCTTGCTCCAAACTAGAGACAGGGGTACCTTGGACAGAGCATACTGGGAAAGGCAGGCTGAGCTGGGGAGCTCTGGCCTGGCAACCTCCCAGGCTAAGGCCTTGTGGCAAAGGCCTGAGGAGGTACTAGGGCTGCAGGAAGGCAGCCAGAGCAAGAAAAAGCAGCAGTTCCAACCCCCTTGCCAGTGATGAGTGGCCATTACATACTGAAGTTGCCCCTGAGAGAAGAAGTTACATGATGACTGGCAGTAGCCACTGAGGCAAGGTGGGTATAGGGGGTTAGGGTTCCCCTGGGAGGAGAAACCCAGAGTGTGGGGACACTGCCGTGGGGCAGCACCCCAAGATAAGAGGCACCGGGGTCATGGAGGGACACGGGGCCAGAGGGTGAGACACTGGCCCATAGAGGGTGCTCTGGAGCTGGATGAGCTAATTCCCGGATGGACCAGCAGGAGGCACCGTGCCGGTGAGTGCTCTGCTTGCTACAGAGTCATTTCCTCCACCAATGAAATGCAGTCACCTCTGGTGTGAAAAGGGACAGCCATTATACAAGCAGAGCACATGGGACTGAAAAATACAGAGCCTATCTGAAACCACAGGAGGGAATTTAGGGAGACAGAAAGCAATGTCGTCAGAATTTGGCCATGAAAAAAGGGCTAACTCCTGCCCTTGCAAAAAGCTATATGGGCATTTTAAGAGCCACTAACTAGTGCAACAGGTCAGGACCTTTTTTCCTTCTCATTTAAATTATGACACCACTAGCACCTCAGAATGGGCTAATCCCAGCACCGCACAATTCTTCCCATTGAGAGACAGGGACAGCCAAATAAATTAGCCTTAGCTGGTTTTGTTTGTCTGTCTTTTACTATCCTCGTGATGGTAAAAGATGAGTGAATAGGTTAAGTTCCTTCCTTGGTGAGTCTTCCTGATAATTTAGCAAGGTGTATATCAGTGGTCCCCAACGCAGTGCCAGCGGGTGCCATGGTGCCCACGAGGGCATCTTAATGCGCCTGTGTCCTGGCCCCTGAGAGAGCACCCGCCAAAATGCCGCCAAATTTCAGCAGCATTTCGGCGGGGAGACGTCTCTTGATGACACCGCTTGTCGTCGACAAGTGACGTCATCGAGAGCGTCGCTCCTGAATTGCGTTGGCGACGCCTCTCGGTGACGCCGCTTGCCATCGACAAGTGACGTCATCAAGAGGCATCGCTCCCGAATTTCAGCAGGGACGCCTCTCGATGACGTCGCTTATCGATGGCGAGAGGCGTCACTGCTGAAAAGCCGCCGAAATTTGGCGGCATTTCGGCGGGTGCTCCATCGCTGCCGTGGTCCTTTGTCATCTGTAGACCTCAGAAGCAATTCTGTGGTTAGCAAGTAGACCAAAGAGGAGAATCATAAAGCTAAAGCTAAAACAGAAAGAGGACATTTGAGAAGGACACCTGTAAATATTAGGCATGTGCAGATATTTGATGTAAATAGTTCAATTGTATTTAACTCTAAAGAGATTGCAAGAAAACCTCTAACATTCAGATTGCTACAGTGTAGGTGCCTTATTTGAAGATGAGATGGCAAATGTACAAGCATCTGCACCTCTGGGAAGAGGTAATGGAAGATATATTCAAGACTCAGACTATTCACTTATGGACCTTCCTCTGTAATTTTTTCTAGCAACTACAGCTTTGCAGAACTTGAAATCTTCTCAGGAGAAACTGGTTAAAATAGGTGCAATTACAACAACAAGAATGATATCATTACAGAGATATTTAAGAGTCCTTTTGTTGGGCAGCCAATGCCTCTCAGAAGACTCTGAAAATATTCATTTTAAAAGAAACTCTTCCTGTGTCTCCTTTATATTCTACATACTTTTTATTAGTGGGAAATATGCATAGAAATAGGATATCTGAAGATTAAATGGTCAGTTTTCAGAATGGAGAGAGATAAATAATGGTGTCTCCCAGGGGTCTGTACTGGGACCAGTCCTGTTCAACATATTCATAAATGATCTGGAAAACGGGGTAAACAGTGAGGTAGCAAAATTTGCAGATGATACAAAACTACTCAAGATAGTTAAGTCCAAAGCAGACTGTGAAGAGTTACAAAGGGGTCTAATAAAACTGGGTGTCTGGGCAACAAAATGGCAGATGAAATTCAATGTTGAGAAATGCAAAATAATGCACACTGGAAAATATAATCCCAACCATACATATAAAATGATGGGGTCTACATTAGCTGTTAGCATCCAAGAAAGAGATCTCGGAGTCATTGTAGAGAGTTCTCTGAAAACATCCACTCAGAGTGCAGCTGCAGTCAAAAAAGCTAACAGAATGTTGGGAATCATTAGGAAAGGGATAGATAATAAGACAGAAAATATCATATTGCCTCTGTATAAATCCACGGTACGCCCACATCTTGAATACTGCGTGCAGATCTGGTCACCCCATTTCAAAAAAAGATAGATTGGAACTGGAAGAGGTACAGAAAAGGGCAATACAAATGAATGGGGTATGGAACAGCTTCCGTATGAGGGAAGATTAACAAGACTGGGACTTTTCAGCTTGGAAAAGAGATGACAAAGGGGAGATATGATAGAGGACTATAAAATCATGACTAGTGTAGAGGGAGTAAATAAGGAAGCACTATTTACTCCTAATACCACAAGAACTAGGGGTCACCAAATAAAATTAGTAGGCAGCAGGTTTAAAATAAACAAAAGGAAGTATTTCTTCACACAGCGCACAGTCAACCTATGGAACCTTTTGCAAGAGGATTTGCCAAGACTATAACAGGGTTCACAAAAGAACTAGATAAGTTCATGGAGGATAGCCAATGGCTATTAGCCAGGATGGGCAGGGATGCAAAACCGTGATTTGAAGTGTCCCTATCCTCTGTTTGCCAGACGGTGGGAATGGGTGACAAGGCACGGATCACTTGATGATTCCCTATTCTGCTCATTCCCTCGGAAGCATCTGGCATTGGCCACCGCTGGAAGACAGGATACCTCGCTAGATGGACCATTAGTTTGACCCTGTATGGCTTTTCTTATGTTCTTAAGAATACATCTGTTCCAACTTACTTCTCACCTGAAGTTATAATCCTTTGTAAACTCAGTCATTTCCAACTGTGATGAGATGTTTACCCCACACTTGCCTAGAAAGGGCTAATGCAGATGGGGAAGGGGGCTAATTAACCCAACAGGCCACAGCTGAAGGGAATCAGGTGGCCAAGTAAACCCAAGGCTGAGTGAGGGAGCCCAACTGAGGAGGAATGATCTGGGCTGGGACTATAAAGATAGGAAATTGGAAATGGAGGGTGCTGACGGGAGAGTCTGCAGTAACTCCCTGAGAGAAGGGCTGGCAAACCCAGAGAGGGGGGGAATTTAGTTGGGGACTGGTCCTGCTTTGAGCAGGGGGTTGGACTAGTTACCTCCTGAGGTCCCTTCCAACCCTGATAGTCTATGATTCTATGTGATTCTAAGCCAGGAAAGTAGGACAGGGCTCAGGGAAAGACACCAAGGTCTAGAAGTGAATAGGTCTTGACTGCTGTCTAGAGGGTCCCTGAGCCAGAACCCGGAGCAGAGGGTGGATCTGGGTTCCCTTGCCAACCATTAAGGGAGTGGCACTACGAGGAAGACAGCCTAGGACTGCTTGAGAGGAAAGACTTTCCGATTCTGGAAGGGGAAAATTGTTCAGTGACCTGGCTAGAGGGCTAAGTCACAAAGAGGCAGCTCATGGAGTAAGAGAGGGGGCCACAAACCAAGATAGAGAGGTGCAGAGACGGTGCACAAACATGGTTAGAGGCATCAACCTCGTGAGCTACTCCCCAGAGTGACCAGGAGGAGGTGCCATCCTAGCGGTGAGTGGAGTGCCTTGTCATATCAACGCACGGACAATTGTGACTGCCTCAGATCAAATAGGCATGTGAAAACTAACTACATACAATTAAATTTTTGGATTCCATATTACATACAAAAGCAGCAGAGAAAGTTACTTAGCAGAGTACAGTTTATACAGGCAAAAAACTCCTTCAGCTATAATATTCCCTTTTAAAACTTGAAAAGCAGTTATGGTGTTGGAGGGAAAGGAGAAAATACAGGTGTGGGATGCAGATCATGTAATTCATAATCTTGTGGGATCCCCTTGTCAGTGACGCTTTTAAAATAATATCTACATCAAAGCTCTCATCAAATCCTTTTGCTGTTTCCTTTACAAGACTGCTAAACTCCATCCATTCCTCCCTCTCCCTTCCACTAAAATCCTTGTATTCAACTGAGTTATATCTCCTCTTTCTAGGGCAACTTCCTCTTCTGTGGTTTCAATACATCTCTATCCTCTCCCCGCTGCCAGTCTACATAAAATGTTGCTGCTAAATCTGTCTTCCCTTCCCACTACTCTGTCAAACCCTTACACAAATATCTTTCAGGGTAAGCTCTCACCTTCTACATCAAGTGAAAGCATCTCATTTTCAGCTCATGATGCTGCACAATTCTGACCCGCCTACATAGCCATTCTTATTTCCTCTTCCCCACTAACCCTTCTACTGCTTAAGCACCTCGCATGCTTCATCCCAACAATCTCTCTTGTATCTTCTTTCCACTTATTTTCGTGCCTTTTTCCATGGGGCCCCTCACTCTCTAGGGCCTCTCTTCTTTACCTCCCATATAACAACCTCCCTGTTTAAATCTCTCTTTAAACCCACTTTTTTTCAGGTAACCTTCCATCAAACAGCACCCAGAGTTCAAGACTGGACTCTCAGTTGGGATTGTGTGTGTATATTGTCTGAATCTGATTTACATCATAGTTCCTTGAGCGAAAAACCACATCTTCTCTTATGTCTGTACAGCTGAGTAAAGCATCAGCACTCAAGTCTATACACACAGCTTTCATTCCCCTCTACTCTTCCTGCTTCCTTTCTTACCTAGCACTTCAACCTTACTGCTCATTCTGTCTTTCTTCCGCTCGTGGTTTTGGCACCTCCTAGGATGCTGTTCCTACACCTTGAACTCCTTGTTCTAGTCTACTAACGCACACTCTCCTCTTTCAAATCCCTCCTCAAGGATTATCCTCAAGGATAATTTCTTCCATCAATTTTCCTATCTTATTCTAGACCACACTTCTTTACCTAACTGTTGTCCCATGTCTAGTCTCGTGGTTATAGCATTGTCTAGTTTAAATTCCAAGTTCTTCAGGGCACAGAGGAGGTCTTACTCTGTGCTTCTCAATGCTCCATGTAAGTGTTTGGTACCACAGAAATTCCTTCTACACTAACAATTATCCTCTATCTATAAACCTCACAAACTCACCTATTGTAATCCAGCCTGGACTGGTGTAGCTGTTGCTGCTTCAGAAGTAGTTTTGCTTCCTGTTTAGCAAGCAGATGCTGGAGACGTTCCTTTTCAACTTCCAGCTCCATTTTCTGCAGCAGAAGCTGCTGTCTTCTTTCCTCAGACAGTCTTTTACTTCGCTCTGTTTCTTTTGATCCAGAGTCCACAATGTCATTCATCCCAGAAACTCGAGAAAGCCTAGAGTAATCACAGGTTTCATGAAGTGGCCCAGAATGTCTTCTGGGTACATGGCTGGCCTTTTGGCTATCCTGAATGTTCTCCAAGCTTCCTGGCTGCATACAAGCCCAATGACTCATTTGGTGAGGACATGTGTTCTGAAATTCACTGATTCTCTGGCCCACATCAGGAGCCATTTGTGTGTGGTATGGGCCCCTTTCCCTTGCTGACAGCATCATATTGTTACATTTTCTGTGCAAGCCATTTTCCACCGGACATTCATTCAGAACCTCCTGTTGGTTGTAGTGGGCTGTGGTCTCATGAGCATGATTATTTCTACAGTGTGGAGGTACTGAAAACAGGGCTGGACTTCCAGACTGTGATGCTTTATTGTTCTTGTATATTGTTCTTGTTTGTGGTCTAACTATACTTAAATAAGAACCATCCAGTTCCAAAGGTGGTAGCTGGCATGGACTCTTCTTGCTGGACACCTACAACAAGAGAAACAAGCTATCATCTTTCAAAATTTAACATTCTATGTTAAATTGTATTGTTCCTTAGCAAAATTTGCTTCTCCTCATCAGTTCATAGAGTAAAGTTGTCATACCAGTACTGGGAGATTCAATGCGTTGTGCTGATGGACATCTAGCAAGACTCATATAATGTTTATCAAAAGGCAGAGATAAGCCTGCTTTCAAATCTACATTTCAATCAGTGTAAACAAGTACAATAAATATGAAACTACTGTCTGCAGGATCCTCAGCATAAACAAGCAGCTTCAGAGTACCAAGCAGTTGTGAGTATCTAGGGTTACATAAAATCAACTTGAAGAGTGGTAAAAAATATTAAATGTTAATGTATGAAAATGTTTAATTTTGAATGCCGAGCCAAAAAATCCATTCAGCCACTATAAATACTCTTTGATTGGCCATTACACAGCAGGAGATTTGATGTAAAACATTTCACCTTGCGCTGAATGGGATATTACTTACCGCCGGAAATTTGATGAGAGTTTTTGAAATGTCTTTACAGAAACACAGATAAAAACCGACCACTTTCCGTAAAATATGGTTCTACTTCAAAAGCTGTCATTTAAATAAAAAAACATGTTTAAATTCAGCTATAAATGTAAGTGATTTTTCAATTAAGTTGGGCAAGTGATTATACTCTGATAAAACTCTGCAGAAAGAAAGCAGTTGTAATTCACATTTGTCATCCCAATGAAAAGTGAACTTGTAGTGGGTGTGTTATACTCACGGCTATTATGTCAGGGACATCAAAATCCTGCTTACATCCTGGAGTATCCTTGCACCGCGGTTTGTCTCGGCAGTTAAGCATTTGTGTTGCTGTGCACATCAGAACAGCAGTGAATCACTTTTCCTAGATGTGTGCGTTAATTTCAGTAACATATTGCATTTAAACTCTGTTTCGGCCCTCAGGCTCTTTGTCAGAGATTTAATTGTGTTTAATTGCAGAAGCCAGGTTTGTTAAAGATAAACAAACTACTTTAGCAGCAGCAAGCAAGCTGAAATTTGGTGGTCACTGATGGACAAAAAACTACAATTTGTATTCTGGTAACACACACAATGAGATTAGCTGCTGTCCATATGTACTGGAAGACAATCTCTGCCCCAAAGATCTTAGATTTAAGAATGCAAGCAACATAAAAAGAGATGAAGAGGAATCTAATCTAACTATGTACAGTTTTTGTATGCATTACTTACATTCTTTATATAAACTAACGTATCAACTCTATTTGACTGCCCCTCGGCTCCTTCATATTAAGTTTCTTGTAGGCCTCACAGAAAATAAAATAATGTAAATTATCCCTTAAATACTGATATTTGATTATTTTCAGTTATGTTTTTACAAAAATTTACTTTTCACCATACGACTGAAAGCCGCACATGCCATGTTTTGCCCCATGAAACCCAATGAGTTGGAGGCATCTGCATTAGTGTCAGCACTAAATGTGCACGAAAAGTCTGATGCTAGGACTGGGTGAAAAGTGCAGGACATTAAAATATTTCAGAAGTCAGAGGAGCCGGCAGGGCAACCTACCAGAATTCAACATGCTGCCAGAAGGCAATCAGAGTTGTTTGTTTTATTTGTTTGGTGCCATTGCTGTGCATGATGATTTTACAGACAAATAAAAACACACTCCCATGTCCCAAGGACATAAGAATGTAAGAATGGCCATACTGGGTCAGACCAAAGGTCCATCTAGCCCAGGATTCTGTCTACTGACAGTGGCCAATGCCCCAGAGGGAGTGAACCCAACAGGCAATGATAAAGTGATCTCTCTCCTGCCATCCATCTCCACCCTCTGACAAACAGAGGCTAGGGACACCATTCCTTACCCATCCTGGCTAATAGCCATTAATGGACTTAATCTCCATGAATTTATCCAGTTTTCTTTTAAACCCTGTTATAGTCCTAGCCTTCACAACCTCCTCAGGTAAGGAGTTCCACAAGTTGACTGTGCGCTGCATGAAGAAGAACGTCCTTTTATTTGTTTTAAACCTGCTGTCCATTAATTTCATTTGGTGACCCCTAGTTCTTATATTATGGGAACAAGTAATTAACTTTTCCTTATTTAATTTCTCCACACCACTCATGATTTTATATACCTCTATCATATCCCCCTTTAGTCTCCTCTTCTCCAAGCTGAAAAGTCCTTTATAATCTAAATTAGACACCACACAGAAAGGGATTTCTGGCAACAAATAAAATATGGGGTGCAAGATGTTAAGGGATATAAAAGAAGAGACCATAAAATAATCCTGTAGCTACATGTTACACATCTACTCACGAGAAATTCCGTGCAATTGCAACGCAGCAGAAAAATGCGCCCCACCCCTGCAGATTCCCTTTGCTTCCTTTCAGAAAATGGAGAAGCAAAGAGAAGCTGCACCAGTACTCACTCACCCCCTACCCAGCTGCTGGACAGTTCGGGCACATCTGTTTGGGAAGCTGTAGGGGGGAGAGGCAAATCACTGGTGGGAGGGGGGTCTGGGGAGGCCCTGGCCGCCCAGGGACATTAGTCTTAGCTGGGGGGGGTGGGAGATGGAGAACTCCCTCCCCCTTCCATCTGGGGTTGGGTCAGATCAAGCCCCAGAAACCTCCCCTGGCTGCAGGAAGCTCTGCACTGCGGGGGGGTGGGGGGTGAGAGACTTGAGGGGGGAAGAGTTCGGCTCAGCAAGGGGAGCTGTTGGGTGTGGAGAGGTCTGAATGCACAGGGATTGGGCAGACAGGTGGAGCAGCTCTTTGTACAGTGACCCCTCCTCCACCCACCCAGAATTCCCCCCCATTGAGCCCTCTCCACATCAGGAGTCCCCTGCACCCAGAAGTGCCCACTGAGTCCCCCAAACCTCACCTAGCTGAGCCTCACCCTCTGCATCAGGACCCCCCCACATCTGGACCCCTACCCACTGAGCTCCAACCAGCTGCACCCTGACCCCCACTCCACCAAGCCCCACTCCCACAGCCCTCTCTACTGAGCCCTAACCACCTTCACCTGGACTCCCCTGCAGAGTCTCGTTCCCTCTGCACCTCCGATCCCTCACCAAACCACTGTGCATCCAGATTCCCCCCTGGACCCAGGCCCCGCACCAAGCTGCCTGCACCCAGACTGTGCCACACAGAACCTTGGTACTCTGAAGGGAATTCTCCACCAAAAAATTAAAATTCTGCAAAGTTCTGTATATTTTAATTATCAAAATAACAAACACAATAAAAATATAATCACATCATTTTCAATTATTTTGGTAATTCATTTCAAAATAGTTGTCAGCAAATCATTTAAAATGGTATGATTATATTGTGTTATTTTGATAAATAAAATATGGAGAATTTTGCAGAATTTTAAAATATTAAAATATTTAATTTTTTTGCGCAGAATTCCCTCAGGAGTAACATCTCACCTTCCCAAACTGCTCAGGACCAGGGCTGGGAGCGCATGCAGTTGCTCTCAAACAATCCCCCTGGCCACAGCTCTGAGGTTTTGATGAACGATATCCAACCCTCCTTAAGTCTTTAAGCCAAATGGAAAAGGAAAAAAATAAGAGATCCCTAAAAATAAAATCCCCAAGATTTCCTTATTTTACCAGTTTGTTTTATTGACTAAAGGGACCAAAGTTTGTTAAGAAATCTCAGCACATGAACAGGGATGGTATAAAATAATTGCCAGGAGCAGATTTAAGGATAAAGGCCCACACTGCAAATTAACTTCGTGACTGAGACTTGATTAAAAGTCCCTCGAGGCCCTAAAAGGGAGGTCCCAGTTAGCATTTGTTGACCCTGGTCACCATTAAATCTGCCCTGATGGTCTCAGAAATAGTATTGACATTTAAATACTTCATAACAAGCCAGAGAAATTTTACCGTTATTTCACAGTTACCGTATGCTTGCGGGGGACAGAGGATTCTCATTAATATCATGGAATGCAAGTAGTGTTTTTTAATTTCTCTAGAGGACTGAGGTTGTAGTACTACGAGGAAGTCTCGGTTCCAGTTTCATATGGCTTTAAAGGCCACTCAAGGTCAATCCTGTAAGATAAATTAACTAATTTTGGGTGGGATGGGCAGGGGAAATCAAGCAACAACTTGGCAAGTTATGTTAATTTCTGTCAATGCTTAAATTGAAAACTATACAAGAATGGCACCAACCATTTAAAAACTAGAGTGACATCCACACCTGAGTTGGATTATCAGGGCAGGGCACACTATAAACAACCTGTGATGGGCAGGACAAGGTGGCAGAGGGAAAGAGGAAGAGAATTCTAAGACACACTCACTTCTGCACTGTGAACATGAGGAATTAGGTACTTTTATTAGATGAGTTTAAAACAGATATTGCCTAGGGAACACATGGGAGCCACGATGGGTTGTGATGGAACAGATGTGCTTCCCCATGTTGGGAGCTCTCCCATTCTTTCTATATATTATTTAATGACATACCTTCCCTTAGCTAAAATGTAAACAAACAAAAGATAAACTGCTGCTTGTGATATATGGAGTTAATATGATTCGATCCAATGTGAAACTGCCACACAGAAATATACACACGCTAAAATCAGTTCACATAATTTTGAAAGAGCTATAACGGAAAACATGCGGAAGCACTATGAATCTCTTATTGCAATCCTTGTAATTTCTGCTGAGGGAGTCAGAATAAAGTATAAACAAATACTGGGCCCTACATCACACACACAAATGCACACGCACACACAGACGAGTTGCAGCTTACTCAGACAGTCTCCAATTTCTACAAAATTCTCTTAAAAACAAGCTGTGGATGTGCTCTGCAGTAGCAATATACACACTGATACAGTAGGCATATTGTTATTTATGTTGTTTATGTGAAACAAGTAACAAAATCAGATCTTACAGTCTCTATGTAGGCCAAATCCCCATTGACTTCAAAGGGAGTTTCTTCCTATGTAAAACAGTATATTTTCCCCAAAGTAACAATTCTAGCGATCTTATGATTGAAGAACAAACTAGTAACATCTGTATATTTATACAGGTGAAATCCTGGACCCACTGACTTCCTCCAAAACTCCCATCAACTTCAATTTCACCTATAGCGCCTGTCTTTAATGAAATTAATCAATATGATACATTAGAAGACAAAGAAACGAAACACATGGTGTGATATAATCATTACAGACTGTATCCTAAGCATGACTCCATAGGTGGGTTTTTAGAAGTTTTTTTAAATAAACAGAGGAGACTATTAAGTGGGTAGAGTATGCAGAAAGGTGAAATGGAAAGGTTACTCGCCCTGTGTAGTAACTGTAGTTCTTCAAGATGTGTGTTCCTATGGATGCTCCACTTCAGGTGTGCATGCGCCCCATGCACCTTCAATCAGAGATTTTCATTAGCTGCGTCCGTTCAGCCTGCAAATGTGCCTTACACATCCTTGTGCCTTGCACTGAGGCTATGCAGGACTGTGAGGGTGAACTGCCCTCAGTTTCTTCTCTACCACTAAGTCCAACTAAGGAAACTCTGAAGCAGAGGGGCAAGAGGGTGGGTAGTTGAGTACTCATAGTGACCCACATCTCCAAGAACTACTGCACAAGGTAAGTAGCCTTTCCTTCTTCAAGCAGTGTCCCTCTGGGCACTCAATTTCAGGTGACTTCTGAGCAGTATTGTCAGGAGGAGGTTGCTTCGGTGTAGAGTCTAGTATAGAAGATAGAGCTGCTCATTGCCGTCTCAGATTTAGGGGCACAGACCAAGGAATAGTATTTGGAGAAAGTATGTATTGGAGACCACACAGAAGTCCTGCAGATTTCAGGTTCTACAGTGTCCTTAATCATAGAATCACAGTATATTAGGGTTGGAAGAGACCTCAGGAGGTCATCTAGGCCAATCCCCTGCTCAAAGCAGGACCAACACCAACTAAAACCAACTTAAGCAAGGCCACAGAAGTTGACTGTGACCTCATAGAGATAGCCAGAATCCTAGCAGGAGGCTGGGTGTTGGCAATCTCACAGCAAGCAATAACACACCTCGAAATCCACTTTGATAGTCTCTGGGCAGAAATAGCGGACCCATTATATCTGTCTGCAATGAAGACAAATAATCTAGGTTACTTCCAGAATAGTTTGGTCCTATCTGTCATCTTATGTATGGAAGGAAGCTTCCCATCCTGAGTTACTGGTGTTGGGGGAAATAAAGCAGGTAACTGTATGATCTGGTTCACATTAAACTCAAATGATACCTGTGACATTCCCTAGGGTACAATCTGGACTGTTGAACAGCTGTCTCCCCTTAATTCTCTAGCCTGGGGTGCCTTTTACACTGCTATGCTGTCAGAACATCCACTCCTGGCCTGATCACACAGCCTTCAGCCATCTTTTGGAGATATGAAGGGCCTGTATTACACATTTCCCCCAGCCCTCTGATTCTAAAAGTGATCAACAAGATCAGGCAGGACAAGGAAAAGGTTGTCCAGATAGTGCCTATGTGGCCAAGACAGGTGTGGTATCCTTACCTGTTTCAACTGTCTCCTTGTTCCATGTTTCCCTCATCCTCGCTCTCAAGTGCTTCATCCCAACATAAAGATTCTTCTCCTCAAGGTATGAGTCCTCGATGGTTTGTGCTGTGACAAAGTTGCACACCTCTTGGTCGTAGTTCCACGCACTCACTTCCTCTCCTCTGGCTCCCTGGCTCCCTCTGGCCTGACTGGAGTGAGCCCTTTTATAGCATCTGAGGGGCTCTAATTAGAGTCAGGTGCTTAACGGCCTCACCTGACTCTTAGCAGGTTAATTGGAGTCAGGTGTTCTCATTAGCCTGGAGCAGCCCCTGCTCTGGTCACTCAGGGAACAGAAAACTGCTTAGCCAGTGGCCAGTATATTCCCCTTCTACTATTCTGCTGTTCCCAACTGGCCTGGGTCTATCACAGAGGGCATAGAGTTTACCTATTCAGTAGAGGTGTCCTGCACTGAACAGGACTCTGCAGTGTTACGAGTGGACAAGAACACTACTTCAAGCAGTTTATAACTGAAAGCTCTGATATTCTACTGCACTCCATTGTGACAGGGCATCGTCCTGCTCCTGACTCCTGCAAGTTGGTGTCATTGTTTCAGGATTTGACAACCCCCCCTCACAGAATCCAAGATCACCTCATTAATTGAAAGGGTGACTCTGATCAATGTTGCCAATTGAAGGGTATTCAATAACTTTTGTTGCAATTCCTTGACCTCTTTGAGTGGTATCTTAAAGGAGTCTGCCATGCACTTGATGTGGTCTTGGAATTGCTTAAAGTCATCAGCCATAGACAGTGGAAGAGGCATTCCTGCTTCATCAGGATGATGAGAAGGTAGTGGTTTGAGAAGTAGTCTCCTCATCTGCTCTAGCTTCCTGTTCCTCAAATGTCTCCCCTGCTGGGGAATGGTCTGAGGTGGTAGAGATTGTCTCCCCCATTATCCTAGTGGGCTAGATTCAGAGCTCTTGACCATTGCTGTTGGTAAGCAGCCAGGGAATCCCAATATGACCATTCCAGGAGGTGAGGGGAGGGTCCATACAGGGGAGGGGTGGCACCCAGGGTTGCTCTCACCACTTGTGATGTCTTGTCCTGGATTCCTCTCTATCTCTGTGACCCACACAGAAAGGATGGTTAGGAGAGGCTGAATGGAAGTCCTCTTCACCCTCCTCCTCAAAGAGCAGTGGAGAAGCCCCAGTTGATAATGGTGGTGAATTGGGTGGTACCAGTGATAAATGAGAGTCCAGAGACTGAACTACTCTCAGTATCTGGGATCCTTGATGCCCATGATCAATGTACAATACGGTTCCTCCGCTACAGTTAAGTCCTTTGAGTACTGAATGGCATGTCGGTACCAATGTGATAACTTGTCTGGGAGTAGATGGTACTGAGGGTTAGAATACTCCAAGGAGGATGCCAGACATAGATGTTTCAATTTATATGGTACCAGTGGTAGAGGTGCATCTGATAGGATTGTCTGGAGGAATGTCCCTCCTTGCCATCCCTGTCATGCTTGGTCCATCCTGAGACTCTCTCAGAGCTGTTTGCTCGCTCTTGGAGGAACTTCTTGGTTTTCTCTTGGAGGAGCTTCTGGCCCTGGCGGTCCTGGAGGAACCTGCAGCCTCCACAGTATTGGATCTAGAAGTTGACGATTTTGAGATCACTGACTGAGTGGGAGACCAAGGTCTTTTTGGAACAGACTCCTTACGAGGTAGTCACAGACTCTCTTCCCGGGTCTTTTAAAGGACTATGAAGCCTTCTCCTTCTTAGGGGAGTGTTGGGCCTGGACCGAAGGAGCAATAGATCTGCCCAGTAATTGCCGTACTCTGATGCAGGGCGAAGGGAGCATTCAATCAACAGATGCCTCAACTTGATCTCTCAGTTCTCTCTGAACCTAGATTTCAGGGCTAAACAGAAGTTACACTCCTGTGGGATGTGCAACTCTCCTAGGCAACAGAGGCCCCTGAAGTGGTCAACAATAACCAGAATAGACTCGTGGCAAGTGAGGCAACGTTTGAAGCCTGGAGAACCACGAATGCACTCCCGAGGAAAGGCAAGTCTCCCTAATGGGAGAAGCAGGGGGGAGCCATTCCTATCACTAAAAACTAAACTAACTAACAACTTATTAAGATAAACTAACACTAAGGAAAAGATTCTAATAGGACAAGGCACGCTGGAAGCAGACAGGCTACAGGTCCATTTTAGGGCAAGGCAGTGGAGAAGGAACTGGGGCCAGTTTGTCTGCACAGCCTTAGACAGCCTTGGTGCGGGGCATGAGGATTTGTAGGGCACGTGTTCGGGCCGAATGGACTCTACTAACAAACATCTCCAATCGAAGGCATATGCACACCTGAAGTGGAGCAGCCACAGGGATACTACTTGAAGGTGAAGAGAACCTTACAGACAGCCAAAACGAGTGGTGCGACACAGGATGATATCTTGAAGAGTGCCACTGGCACACATTACTAACGTAACTAACATACATTTTACATACAGATTCTGAAACTGGAATGAAATTAACAAGCACACTGTTGAAGTGCAAGCCAGAAGAGACTCCAGCTCATACTCTAGTCTCTCAGCTGTGCTAACTCTGCAGTGCTAGCAGGGATGAAAAGTAACAAACACTTATTTTTGTCACTAAAACAAAAAATAATTCTAAACACGCCTCAGAAAACAAGTGTGGGGAAGAAACTGGTGCCATTTTAACACACTCTCTTTTTTAACTACAGACACAGTTTAACTACTGTATAAAGTCTTGTAAAGGAACTACTCTCTGAAATTGTTATTAAGAAAGAATTTCCCTAGAAGAATGTACAAAATGAAAGTTTTGAAATAAAGGAGTAAGATCTACTGAAGTCCAGCTTTACCTTTTCTCTTCTTTTTATTGCACAATCTTTTATTAAAATCTCCATTACAAAAAGTCTAAGATGAATCATTATAAAGTGCTTTGATCGTATGATGATTGTCTGCATTAATACCTATGATAGATAAGTGAGATAACTTAAAAGGTTAGTTGCCTATTTTCCTAGCTGGAGATAAGGTGCTGTGTTCCTCATGAATGATGTATGATTACAATTGCTATATTCAAGTGCATAATACGAATGGTCCATATTCAAAGAAATGATGTGTGGATGCCAGGAAGGCTGCATTTTTCATGTGTAATCCTATTGAACTCAGTGGGACTGCACAGGTGGGACTGAGATGCAAATTGGCCACAAAGGTAGAGCTATGGATAGGCAACGATATATGACTGCAAAAGAATACCTATGATAGTTTGTGGAACCCATTTATGTATGAATTCTAATTTGATTTCTTGAACTCTCTATGTATATGTCTTATGGCTATCTTTTGCTGGAATCTTGCATTATACTGCTTGTGTTAAAGGGGCACTGGTACCTGGGTATCTGCCTCTGAAGGAGATGGTCATTAAAGACCATCAACAATGGAATAGGACTTGCCATGGTAGAACAATGTTTGGTAAAACCAGTTTCCCAAGTCTGGACTCCAGGTGGATGGTAACCGAACAGCAGAGCACCTGATGGAAAACCTTGATCAACTGTAGGGTAGGAGGGATGGTGACTTGAGGCTGATCAGGAGGATCCATAGCAGTGAGAACTGGAAGTCGTAAAAGGCTGAGGGCTGGTCAGAGAGCAGCTTTCTCTCAACAACCGAACAAGAAGAGAAAACTTAACTGGAAGAATTAGAACCAGCAGAGGAGACCTGGGAACCCCAGAAGACACCAACCGAGACCCAAAAAACCCACTGAAGGGTAGTGAGAACTCTGATGGAGAGAACTGTGTATAGCTGTTTATCATTGTTTTTGCATGGATCTGTACATCTCTTGTGCTGTCTAAGATAAAGAGTGATTGGTACAGAAATTCTTCTGTAAAAAGTCTGTCTTATTGGCTTCAACTATCCCATGTCCCCAAAGGGTTAAACTATAAAATATAGTACCCATGCAGATGGAGCTCTTGGGACGTTATTGAGGAGTCTTGGGAGGTTCTTGGGGCCTAGGTCAGCTTGACTGCAGGGTCTCCCCTCTGAGAAGTGGTACCAGAGAGACAGTCTAGGCCCAGGGAGTGAGCCTAGAGGTCAAAGAAAAAACCCATGACTGGAACCTGTGCAGAGCCAGACAGAAGGGAGTTTAAAAGTACATGGATCCAATGTGTGTATCCAAACAGCAGCCTGGTGAGCATCCAGCAAGGGGGACCTCGACTAGGTCTATGACTATACATGTTCTATTTAAGCTATAACAAAAATATGCTGCAATTAACTTTTTTAGTTCTCTTTGCTAGCATTGTTTGTACTTGGAAAGTCAGATGAGCAAGAAACCTGGACTCTCAAATCATTTGAGCCTTTGCTGGTAGACTCCTTTAGCATTCATCGTTATTCACAACAAACATACTGCCCTCTCCCTAGCTTTGCAAGTACTGTCTGCAACCAGTCTTCTCAAAAATGACATTATAATGAGCCAACTGTCCTTAAGCTCGCTATTAAAGCAGTCATCAATAATACAATGCTCCAAGAAAAAAATACAAAACCAGGACTGAGAGCTAAAGATCCCTTTAAATTCAGTCTCTGAAGATATTGTGAGTAGAGTGCCTATTAAGCCACAATGGTAGCAATACAGGGCAATGTGATGTCTGACCATTAAAATTAAGCAAACATGTTTGCTTTGCAAAACAGAACCATACAGAACCCTGCTTGCATAATGGAAAATATGCCACCACACTAATCTTGACAGCACCAGGTCTAACTATTAACATTCAATGTGCTGCCAACATTATAAAAACAGAAAATCAAAATCTTCTGACTTCAATTTTTTACTCCTGCCCTTCATTTTACTGAAGAATCAGTAGTTCAAGACCTAGATAAATATTTCAAAAACTATACTATTTGTGAGCAGAGCAGGTCACTACCATTTCCCAGTGCATTTGGAGTTCATGTGCAATAAGGGCAGCAGAATGATGAGCTGCATTTTTAACACAGGCACACACAGAATAGTTGTCTAGCTATAGAGAATGCGTAATGCAACATCTGCACTGTATGCTTTGCCAAAGCCCCATCCCAAATAAATGTAGTGCATTTTCCCTAGTGCAATTAACTCTCATACTCTGGCAGGTTTTGCTAGAAGATCATCAAGGTAGATTACCTTCCAGCATATGAACTAAATACTTACAGGTGTTATATCATCAGTTATTACTTACAAACTTCTGCATTTAACAAGACATCCAGGCAAATGAATGATCTAATTTATGAATTATTTATAAGAATTTCACAGCATGCTCCTGGCGTCATCCATGGCCTTTTCCAGGTCGTATGACACCAATTAGAGCTGAATTTTAAATTATTCAATAACCTGAATTCTCTTGTCATTTAACATATAGATATCAATGCAGTAAACAAGTTAAGTCTAATGGCCCTGGAGGTTTGCGTTCCTCCGCCCATCAGCAGCAGGGGCTTTGTGCTATTGCCGGAATAGAAAATAACAGAATGCAGCAGTTAAAAACATTTGCAAGGTTTTAATAAGTTATTTTGGCTCCCTTAGGGATTTAGCATAATTTACAAGCGCTGAATTGAAAACACATTAAAGTCCTTAGCAATGTGCTTTTAAAGAAAATTAGGACAGACCGAAAAAAGTGGGCCTGTGACACTGACAATACAGAATAGGTCCCTAATTTGAACTGTAGTAAAACAGATAGTAGGTTAGTTATGCTGTTCATCACCTATTATCTTTTCCCTCTCTTACCTGGTATTCAAAACTAGCCCCAGAAGCAACCTATCTTTAAAGGTAAGACTATAGGGAGAAAGGGAAGAGTTCGTATGATAACCATTAATAAAGACATATACTTGACACTCCTCAGTCACTGCAATATGACAGGAAGATGAACCATTGCCCCAAGCATGGGCCTCCTTTTGCACCTGTTCAAAGACTGCATTTTAATTGCACTTCAAGGATTTAGATGCTTCCTGAGGTTCAATGAGATAGCAGAAAGGACAGATAGAGTGGCAAAGTCCTGTTTGTCCTGTTGAAAATTAATCAGAATCTTGGTGGGTATAATTATTCAAATGAATGCCAGAATACAGAGTAATGATGGTTGTAACGTGAGGATGTACCAAATAAGTGAAAATCCATCTATGCATAAAGGAGTAACCAGAAAAACTCTCTAATTACTCCAAGGGAGATAGACCAACATATCTCACCTCTGTTCCATGGTGCTCCTAGCTCCACCCAGCTCTAATTTCCCTTTTGGCCCTTGTTCATGAGTTATTCAATGGCACAGGAGGCCGCGGGGTAGGGTGGATTGGTATCTACCAGTATAGGAAAAGAAGAGCTGGAAAATCTCATAGAATATGTCCAAATAGTGGATCAAACTAGTTGTAAGGCATTTTGCTTTGACTATCTTCCAGACCTGATTGCATCAATGTTCAAATCCTAGGCAGCGTCCGACGATTGCACATTAAGCCCAGTAGCACGGGCAGCAAAAGTAACTTTTCAGTAGATGGTAATGGTGTTAAATATGTGCAAATCTAGTCCTGCAAGCTCACTTTTTTCATATTATTTTAAAAAAACATAAAAACCCACATATTTACACTTGGAATTGCAGATCTAGCATATTATGGGCGTCAGGCCTTCTTACCTACTACTGGGCTCTTCAGAATTCAATCAGAATTTGGTCCAAAGCTGTGCTCTCTGACCAAAACACAAGACAAAAGCGCAGATCCACCATGGCCTCTCTAAATAGCCATTTTTACTGTGATTAAATAGAAACCAAACACCTCTGGGGATATGAGCAGACAGAAGTTGATGTGGGAAGGTTACTATTGCACTTGCCATTAAAACATCGGCATTTGCCGGCACATACACATCTCAGTGATACCTGACATGAGTTTTCCCCAATGCAGAATTTTAAATGGCAACCACTGTACATACAGAAAACCCACTTCGTCAAAAACTACAACTTGCTCCAAAGGGCAGGTGTCCCCTGCCGATTCCTTTGGATTTGGATACATGCTACAGACCGAGAGAGCTCTTTGCCGTGAAAATAATCATAGAATCAGAAGCTACCAGAAAGACTGAAGTCTTTTAAGTAGCAACACGTGCACACACAGAAGGATTTTGTTTTAGAGAAACAGGTAAAAGTAGAAAGCTATTTCCATGAGAGAGAAATTCCACAAAGCTGGAGAGAATCCCCCAGTTTAAAGAAAAAAATAAATAGGAAAGCTGTGCCCAAGTGAGTGCATTGTAGGGAAATGTCTTCGCAATAGAGCCAATAAGCATTTAGATTCTGTTAATGATTCAGCGTCTGGGAAATAATTCATAAAAAGTAAACAGCCCATTTGATCTTACATTTGTAGGGAGTATCCTGAGGCTAGCTTTCGGCGTCCCTGTGGCTCCAGCTGATTGACCTCTGTTCTACTCTTCAAGTAGTGATTATACCAAGGAATAACAACAAGAATTGCATGGAGGCAGACAGTTCAGTGTAATTCTGTTAAGACAGGTTGACTCATTGTGCCAGTGTCAAAGAGTTTCATACAAGAAAAAGTAAAACTTTTTAAGTGCACTTTTTAGTTTGCAAAGATGCTAAAATACTTTGGAATGAGGATAGGATCAAGACTAACTCATCGGAACTTGATTGCTAGGCAAAGGATAGAGCATGGGGGGAGGGACCATGCATGACCCAGCCCTCTGAGTATGGGCTAAGCAAAGGAAAAAGTGATAAAGCTCTTGCAACCAGTTAAATTGGAAACATGGTACTTGGCCTCCCTGTGGACTTTAAAGAAATGGTTACTGTGGTTCTTCGATACATGATACAGACATGTATTGCATTTAGGTGTGTGTGTACCCAGCTGGAGAATTTTGCCTAGCAGTACCCATAGGAAGTGGTGCTCATGCCTCGTGCTCATATAGCCAGGGGACGGGCTATGAGGCAGTGCTGCCCCAACTCCCCTCAGTTCCTTCCCATCAAACGCCCAGAGACTTGACACCATTGCAGAGGGGATATACGGGGGGGTCATGGAATACATGTTGGCATCACGTCTTGAAGAAGCACACTTATGGTAAGTAACTGTTTCTTCTTCTAGTAGATGTACCCAGGTATTCTCCCGAGATGACTCACAAGCAGAACACCACTCCTTGGTATGGGCTTCACCTAAGCACAGCAAGCACCGCATGTGGGGATCGTTATTGGGGATCGCTCCCCCATATAATGAACAATGTTTAAACCCCAGTGAGGGCATCACCAGGGAATTACTTAAACTACAGCTAATTAACACTAAATCGAACTAATACTATACGAGGGGTACTGATTAACGATATACAGCTAGAAAAAACTGCTAAGAAATAGAGAGGTTGTGAGGTTAGGAACCACACAGAGCTCTGACTCCAGCCATGGGTGGTAAGAAGGAACTGAGGGGCGCTGAGGCGGGGGAGAGGCTATGAGCATGAGGCACAAGTGTGGTCTCCTACAGGTGCTGCTAGGCAAAAATTTTCTGCACATACACCTATGCAGAATCCACAGCTGCATGCACTCGAAAAAAGTATATATGCTGTATTCCAGGAAAATGCTAACGATTTTAATGCTCTGAAGTTTAAGTGACCATGAACTTCTTCCTAAGATAAGAAGGGAGAAGGTAAAGAAGTGCCTGGAATCCAAAGTTGAACACTCCTGATGTGATACAAAATTGAAGACAGAATGCCAACTAGAAAACCCCAGTACTGTGATGACAGAAGCACAGGAAACATTTGCATACACTAGAAACTCTAAATAGCATAAGTGTATGTTTAGGCAGGAGGTGGTGAAGTGAGTTGTTGCAATGACACTGCTCTGGATGAGTCGGAATGGCAAACAGGATAGCCTTTGCTAGACTGAGCAAGCAGAGTTCCACCACTGGTACACCCTTGGAGATGAAGACTCCAGAATTTAGCTCCTCCTCCAGTCTTTCCTTGTAAGTAGCTCATCAATTAGTGCATACACCTATTTAATGAGACATTTGGCAGGCACTATGGCAATAGGAAACATTACATTACTTATCCAAATCAAGATTTTACTTCATGACTGTGCAGGAATTCAGTCTGATTTAAACAGGAAGAGAATGTATAACTAATAGCTCCCGTTCAAAACTATTTACAAGCCTGTGAATGGGGCACATAGACTTTTCTCTGGGGATGGCTGCATGTGCCTGTTTATTTTATGGGATGTAGGGTAACCTCTACTGCTGCATATAAACACATAAAAATGCCAAGGTGTGTAAATATCTGAATGAACAAAACACATTTTCGATTGGCACTTCTTGATTATAATCAGTCCACAGCAGACGCAGAAGCAGTCCTGAGATGTTTTGCAGAATGCTGGATATTGCGACAACAGTATGAGCCAACATCAATAAGATTGATTGGCACAATGTGTATTTTGTGATGTTGTCTGAAAAAGTGGCTGGTGTACCAAGTGGTTGAAATGAATGGTTAGCAAGATCCACTACTGAAAGAGGATCACTGAGAAGAAAATTCATAACCTTAATTTACATTATTTCTATAACCTGCACTGTGGGCTGACACTAGACGTACAGGCATGATTAGGCAATGACCAGATTTGGCACCCCTATGGTAACACAGGCAGACATAGGCACATTACCCCTATGCCCAACCATCTTCTTAATATTGTATCGAAGGGGGTTGTATGTGGTCTCTGCCAAAAGCTAAGAACCAGCTGATTGTCATGGTTATTGTGAGATGTTTGTATTGGAAACAATTATAGAGCTCTGTAATATGCAGGATATTATGCTCCAAATCTGTTGGGAGCGAAACCTATTAGCTGAGGAGAGGGGTAATCTGCAAGCTGACCCAATCAACATGAAAACAATGAACTTCTGTGGAGAACATCTACGTTTACTGCCTGAACTTGTATCAGAGGGGTAGCCGTGTTAGTCTGGATCTGTAAAAGCAGCAAAGAATCCTGTGGCACCTTATAGACTAACAGACATTTTGGAGCATGAGCTTTCGTGGGTGAATACCCACTTCTTCAGATGCATGTGGTGGAAATTTCCAGGGGCAGTATATATATGCTAGCAAGCAAGCTAGAGATAACGAGGTCAGTTCAATCAGGGAGGATGAGGCCCTGTTCTAGCAGTTGAGGTGTGAAAACCAAGAGAGAAGAAACTGGTTCTGTAGTTGGCAAGCCATTCACAGTCTTTGTTCATCAAGGATCTACAACCCATCCTGGATAATGATCCCACACTTTCACAGGCCTTGGGTGGCAGGCCAGTCCTTGCCCACAGACAACCTGCCAACCTGAAACATATTCTCACCAGTAACTGCACACCGCACCATAATAACTCTAGCTCAGGAACCAATCCATGCAACAAACCTCAATGCCAATTCTGCCCACATATTTACACCAGCGACACCATCACAGGACCTAACCAGATCAGCCACACCATCACTGGTTCATTCACCTGCACATCCACCAATGTAATATACGCCATCATATGCCAGCCATGCCCCTCTGCTATGTACATTGGCCAAACTGGGCAGTCTCTACGGAAAAGGATAAATGGACACAAATCAGACATTAGGAATGGCAATATACAAAAACCTGTAGGGGAGCACTTCAACCTCCCTGGCCACACTATTGCAGACCTTAAGGTGGCCATCCTGCAGCAAAAAAACTTCAGGACCAGATTTCAAAGAGAAACTGCTGAGCTTCAGTTCATCTGCAAATTTGACACCATCAGCTCAGGATTGAACAAAGACTGTGAATGGCTTGCCAACTACAGAACCAGTTTCTCCTCTCTTGGTTTTCACACCTCAACTGCTACAACAGGGCCTCATCCTCCCTGATTGAACTGACCTCGTTATCTCTAGCTTGCTTGCTAGCATATATATACCGTCCCTGGAAATTTCCACCACATGCATCTGAAGAAGTGGGTATTCACCCACGAAAGCTCATGCTCCAAAACGTCTGTTAGTCTATAAGGTGCCACAGGATTCTTTGCTGCTTTTGCCTGAACTTGATGCAGGCAGGAGATTTACAAAGGCCAGTGAACCCCAGGAGAGTTCTCAGAACAGGGCCCCCCCTGGGCTAAGAAACAATAGTGTGTGACAGTACATGAGAAGAAATGGCCCAAGTGGTTATCCATTACAGAGGAATGACTGTCAGCAGGAGTTGTCTCATGAACAGTGGAGCCCAGCTCTCTGAAGTGGACAAGCGCTGCAAGAACTACACAGGAAAGTAACTTGTTAAAAAGTGTAGGCTATAGATTGTGGTATGTGTTTTTCTTTTAACTGTAACCTTGGGTTTCCAAATCCTTATACATGCTTTCATTTTAAACTTCAATCTGGTTTTACTAGCAACCTAAGTGCCTTGTGCTATGAAGAGTGTTGAACTGAGTGAAACCAGTGAACTGGGGTCCACTGTTTCCATGGAGGCCAGGGATCGGTGTACATTGCAGGTGATCAGAAGATAGAGAACTGAGCACTCAAGTGTAACAAATTGGGGTGTGTAAACTGAGAGCCTGCAGAGGGAAAGAGCTGGGCTTGCTGAGGCCGGAGGGAGCACCAGTGCTGCCAGCAGCCACTGGCTGGGGAGAGTTTCCCCTGGTGGGGCACAGACAGGGTTTCTCCCCCTGTGTGGTGGTAGTAATTCACCTCGGACTCCTTGGGTAACCATGAAAAGCATCACACCCATATTGCTCACCACTCATCTGCCACCAACCAACTGAACTCAGCAATGCACCTGGCCCCTACTCTAAAATGGTGCCCAGTTTTAGTTTTGTCATGTGTGACTAACGTCTCTAGTTCCCAGACACAGCTCAGAATGCACTGCAGTGCCGCCTTTTGTTTCCATCTGTGGTCCAAAATCCTCTACATAGGCATGTTTGTGAGCATGTTGAAGGGGACAGCCCAAGGATTTGGCATGATGTAATTAGTTCAGGGACACAGACCTTTCAGAAGGCACCAGTGCCCAGGACTCTTTTGGAAGCAGGCACCAAAACTTCACAGTAAGAGAACAGTTCAGTACAAACTCGTTGGGCATGCCAGAGCTTTCCAAAGGCACAACTAGAGATGCAGCAACCTGGGTGGCTTTCTATCTTTAAAGATGCCACTATGTTCTAGTACGGACTAAACTAATGTCCCAAGACTTGCTCTTAACATAGCTTGCCAAAGTCTGAAAAATCCATTCCTGAATTCAGAAGTTATTTTAGGCTAGATTTTAAATTGCATTTTAAATTATTTTTTATACCTTGTCACAAGAGTTGCACTGCAGCTGTTCTTGAGCTCAGGATTCAGTAGAGAATAATAATGCTTTGAGGAAGGGAATTTCAAAGTGCTCCAGACTGGTCTAATTCAGTTCCAATTGAAGTCAGTGGTAAAACTCTGATTAACGCCATTGGGAGCAAAGTTAGACCACACTGCTGGGAGCAGTTGAAAAATTTCACCCTAAATTCCCATGCTGTCTCCCATACCCAGATCTCAAAGGGTTTTACAAACATTCATGAGTTTCATCTAACAATACTGCTGTGAGATAAGGGGAGTTTTACCCCATTTTACAGAAAACTCAAGACAGAAACAATAAGAGACTTCTCAAGATTATACATGAAGTCTGTAGCAGAGAAAGGGAATAACATCTTGGTCTCCCAATTCCTGACAAGTGATAGCTAAAGAAAGATGAAGGTGTGAGTGGCTAGAAGAACTGAGTGAGCAAGGAAGGAAGGAGAACCAACAGTTGCAGACCTCTAGAGAGCAAAAAGAACAGCAAACCAACTCACATGTGTTCAGTCAGGTATTTAAAATGGGCTTGCTTTATTAGCTAACAATCTAATATAAATTAAAACATTGTCTTGATCACAAAATATTCATATGAAGGGAAGTCATGCAGCTGGCTATTTTCTGAGCAGACAAAGTAGAACAGATTCAGTTCTGCAAGACTGAACAGGAGTCAGTTTCCATACTTCTCCTGATATCGAAAAACGACTTGGCACCAGACTGTACAAGTGCAAGCCCCAACTCGAAATACTTATGAAACTAGACAAACCTGTGGTGATTGTGAGTCAACTCATTAAAATCACTAAGGATTATTTAAATTCCCAATGCCTGACATTCAGGTTCTTTATTAGGTTTTTTTTTTTTTTTAAATGACCTGGTAAATAACTTACACGGTCAAACTGGAGATGGGGGGTTTTAACACCCCATTAAGTGACCAGTAAAAGTGTTTCAGTGCTGCATGATATTTTTGGCATGACATGTTAAATGTGATCAAATGGCAGCATTCCAGTGTCTATTCTCGAACTCTTCTTTCTGATGACAGAACAGTTGCAAAGGTACAAGCCCAGCTTCCAGTCCACATAATAACCAGAATCAAACTAATCAGATCTCTTGAATCAGTGTCTGTTTCATTATACTAGATAAGATTAATAGTTTTGTGCTGATTTACCATTTCCTAGAGTACCGTTAACACATTTACAGGGGAGGGATGTGTACTGTAAGAAGCACTCTTGGAAATGGGCAAAACCAGGGTGTGGCTAACGTAAGAACATAAGAATGGCCATAGTGGGTCAGATCAAAGGTACATCTAGCCCAGTATCCTGTCTTCCGACAGTGGCTAATGCCAGGTGCCCTAGAGGGAATGAACAGAGATAATACCATAAAAAAATCAGAGCCTTTGAGGAACTAGAGGCACTGTATAGCATTACATGTGTCAGAACATCGCAGGGTGCGTGGTTATTTTATAAGTTTATCTAATGTTGATATCTCCCCAGAGTCGCTTGTAATAAAAACATTGCCAAGTTACCAATTTTAATTACTGGATTTCTGAAGAAAATAGCATCAAATTCCATGGGAAAAAGTCAACAATGCATAACCCGATTTCTCTGAAGGTGGCAAACACTTCAAAATCAAACTTGGGAACTGGAGAACTTTCAATATGAGGGTATGGAGTTCACCACAGAGCTCTGAAATTGTTCACACTCCCCGTACCAAGCACCAGTTGTCATGACACAGGATAGTTCAGTTTCACAATATGTAGGAACAAGAATTCCTTAAGTCTAGTTTCCTGTCTACATCAGAAGCCCATATCTGATGCCTCAGAAAAAAGCATTTAAAAATAAATCCATGGTACCTCTGTATGTATTCAGCTGTGAGATGGTGCACAGAGGGAAATTCCTTCCTTCCCCTGAGGTGATGAGCTTACTCTCCAAAGCATAGTATGTTATTACTCTCATTTCAGCATGTATGTTTACAATTATTAATGTCCATAACACTATCCACCAGAATGGGCAAATTTCACCATAACAATTACCAAGAGGGAAGTCTATAGGCTTTTTCCTGGATGTGGTTTCTGCTTGACAATTTCTTCCACTGCCTTGGCAAATAACTAGCCTTACGCTGATAGCACTGGCAGTCAGTAATTTCCCTAGAAATACAAGACCCACAATCAACTTTCCACATTTGTGAAGCTACCTATGTACATATCACAGAATCATAGAATATTAGGATCTCTTTTTCTCACTAGTCAAGGCTAAGCTAAATGACTACAGGCTAGTTATCTCCACAGACTCCAATTGTAGATCAGGAATTTCAGTTTCAAAAGGAGATACTCAGCATAGACTATAAGAAATTGTCTCCAAAAAATAAGATCTTGTCAGGAGCAAAAAAAAAGTAACATTAAACACAAGAGGAAGAAACCTCAAACATGAGACCTGTGCCAACTTCAAAAACCTCTCCTTGCCACAATAAGGCTTGAAGAACAATAAAATTGCAACCGTAGTGGTGGACACAGTTAGCAAACTTATACCCCACAGTTTGAGCCTGACTTTTTAACCAAACCTCATTATGATCTAGTTAAAGGAGCCAAGGATACAGAACTGTATTAACATGGTTTTAAGATTCATTTTCCTGCTGGACACAGGAGCAAACTGTTGAGCCTTAATCGTGTTGGAACTGGATGCTCTTACATGGTTGTAATTTTAGCACAGATGGAACCGGAGAATAAGAGAGGGTTAGGCAACTTTAAAATCAGTTAGTGATTAAGGAAAAACTTAGCTTGAAAACCCAATGAAATTCTTCTCCTTATGCACATCAGACATTGTATAGATGTACACACACAAATACAGTCTGTTTTTCTCTTCCCTTGTTCTTTTACTATTAAAGATTGCTAGATGAAAACTAAATCTGTGTTTCTCCAGAGTTCACCTGTGCCTACTGTTTATTTCTCACCTGAAGTCATACTCCTGACATCATAATCATTTTCACTGCCACAGTTTTGAGAGGATTATGGCCAGGCAGGCAATAAGCAGTGGGAGCAGATGAACTCTTAGGAAGCAAAGAGCCTGTTTTCATGCAAATGTCCTTCATAATAGAGAACAAAAGAACAAAGAAAGAGAAAATACAGAAAACGTAAAATACCAGAAGCAGCACTCTTTCCAAATACAGTGCTTCCCCAAGGTTTCCTTTGAGGCATCAGATGCTGTTTAACGACTGTCTACAAAATCATTATTTTTTAAAAGAAAATTGTTTATTTATTGGTTGGTTAAATAAAATCCTCTCTCACTTTTATCTTAGAGCCATGTAATAATATATAGCACTTCCAGAGCACTTTTCATCTTCAAAATGGTTTATAAACATTACCCTTCAGCATTCTGATATTGTAGTTAAGTATTATTATCCCCATTCTACAGATGGGGAAATTTAGGCAAAGAAGTTAAGGAGCTTGCCCAAAACCACAGAGGGAGTCGGTGCCAGAGTTGGGATCTCAGTTCTCCTACCACTAGAGACCATGATACTTCCCCCACCCACTCTTCTCTCTTGTTTAGTGACTATCTGGTCCAGATTTCAGAATAGCTGAGCACCTGCAGTTCCTATTAAAGTCAATGAGGTCTACAGGTGCTCAGCACCTCTAAAGAATCGAACTAACTGTGTGCATTATGTAACTATTCATTTAGAAATGTGACCTTTTGAAAATGCATCATGGTTGAAACCGATCATCAGCTTTCCTTCTAACATGAATCAAAATTACAGTTGAGATGCAAAACAATAAGGATCCTTTATGTACGCAGACATCAATGCAACTAGCTATCTTGCAGCCACTGTTACTGTGATACCCACAGCAAACAGACATACCAGTTCTGGGCTCTCCTTTTATTCAGAGTTCAAGGAAGTAATGCTTGCCTTTGGCACATTCTTCCCATGGCTGCTATAGCTACACTGGCAAATTCCATGCTTGATTTTCAGCACTGGTGCAAGTACCAACGTAAGCATGGCTCAGGCTTTTCCAGCAGCACTTGACAACACAGTGTTCAGGACACTTGAGCTCTGTCCACACTAGTGATTGTACTGGTGCCAAAGATCTGCCATTATATTTGGTAGTGCAAATGTAGCCAGAGCCAGCAGCTCATGAAACAATTATATCACTGCCACGTTCCGGGGTGCAAATCAGATCAATGGAGATTATCTCACCACCTGCCCTGTAACCCTGGGTGCCTTAAATGCTCTGCTACTGGGGCTCACAGCCCAGACATCAACAGCAAGCAGACAAGCATGCAGTTCCCTGAGCATGGATGCACAGCCCTGGTTCTGTACTCTGACCTCAGCAGCCTGCCTACAACATAACAGCCACACCCTGTTTTCCACCAGACTCAGTTTCTACTTGCAGGGCGATCCCAACACATCTCCGTCCCGAATTTCCCCCAAACCATCTGCGCTGAAGTGTTCAGCCCTCTCATAGAACACGCAGAGAATTAATAATGTCCATTGCTCCTTTAAAGAGACAAAAGCATAGCTCAGGGGTCGGCAACCTTTCAGAAGTGGCGTGCCGAGTCTTCATTTATTCACTCTAATTTAAGGTTTCGCGTGCTGGTCATACATTTTAATGTTTTTTAGAAGGTTTCTCTCTACAAGTCTATATATTATATAACTAAACTAGTGTTGTATTGTAAAATAAACAAAGGTTTTCAAAATGTTTAAGAAGTTTCATTTAAAATTAAATTAAAATGTGGATCTAACGCCACCAGCCCGCTCAGCCCGCTGCTGGTCTGGGGTTCTGTTCACCTAGGCCAGCAGTGGGCTGAGTGGGGCCTGTGGCCGGGACCCCAGCTGGGAAGGGTCTGGCAGCCAGAACCCCAGACCAGCAGCGGGCTGTGTGGGGCTGGTGGCCGGGACCCCAGACCGGCAGTGGGCTGTGTGGGGCTGGTGGCCGGGACCCCAGACCGGCAGTGGGCTGAGCGGCTCAGTTCACTGCCACTCATGGGTTCCATTCTCCGGCTCCTGCCAGCCGGGATCGTAGCTGCCGGAACCGCTCAGCACAGTGTCGGTCTGGGGTCCCGGCCCTGCCCACATACAGTGGGTACCTACCTTCTCCCTAGTTCTGGCCCATTCTCTTCCTCTCTCTGCACTGAGCTGAGAGTTGGAGTGGACCGAGTACAAGGCTGGGGGTGAAGGGTCTGGCCAGGAGCTAAAATGAAGGAGGGAGCTCAGGGTTGGGGCAGGAGGTTTGGGTGTGGGGGGGTGCAGATGGGAATGTGAGTGAGGGTGCAGGGGACCCCGTTTGGTGTTCAGGGTGGGGGTGGGGATGTGCAGGGTGCATGGAATGTGGGGGGGGGGGCTGGGGATGTGGGGGGTGCAAGAGTCAGGGCAGAGGGCTGGGGGCATGTGAGGGGGGTGCAGGTGTCAGAGTAGGAACACCAAACGGGATCCCCTGCACCCTCACTCACATTCCCATCTGCACCCCCCCACACCCAAACCTCCTGCCCCAACCCTGTGCTCCCTCCTTCATTTTAGCTCCTGGCCAGACCCTTTACCCCCAGCCTTGTACTCGGTCCACTCCAACTCTCAGCTCAGTGCAGAGAGAGGAAGAGAATGGGCCAGAACTAGGGAGAAGGTAGGGTATGTGTGGGGGTGCCAGTCAGGGCTGGGGTCGGGGGGGGGTCAAGGAGTCCACAGAAGGCTGGGTGGTACAGGGCTCAGGGCAGGGGCCTGGGGGTGTGTAGGGGTGCAGGGCTCAGGGTAGAGGGCTGGGTGACTGCACCCCCCAGAACCCCCAACCCCCCCCACTTCTTGTCCCGACTACCCCCTCCTGGGACCCCACCCCCTATCTAAGCCTCCCTGCCCCTTATCTCCTGACTGCCCCCCCTAGGACCCTACCCCCTACCTGTCCCCTGACTGCCCTAACCATTATCCACACCCCCATACCCAGATAGACCCCCTGGACTCCCATGCCTATCTAATCACTCCCCGACCCCTGACAGGATCCCCAGAACTCTGGACCCATACAACCCCCACCAGCTCCCTGCCTGCCTCATCCCCTCTCCACACTCCTACCTCCTGGCAGTCCCCCCAGAACTCCTGACTCATCCAACCCCCCCAGCTCCTTGTCCCCTGACCACCCACTCCAGAGACCCCCCCCACCCTAACTGCTCCACCAGGACCCTCTTTGCTCCCTGTCCCCTGACTGCCCTGACCCCTATCCGTCCCCTAAACAGACCCTGGGACTCATATGCCCCATCCAACCCCTCCTGCTCCCTGACTGCCCTCTCCAGAGACCCCCACCCCTAACCACCCCCCAGTATACCACACCCTCATCCTGCTCCCTGTCCCTTGACTGCCCCCAACCAGCCCCGGAGCCAGCCCCCTTACCATGAGGCTCCTAGCTCATCCGGAGCCTTGCCACTGCCGCCACCCCCCCCCCGCACGCAGCCCTGCCCTGCCCCGCCCCGTCCCGCCCCTCAGAGCGCGGTGCGCGCGGCAGCAGGGCTCCGGGTGAGTGGGGAGCGTCTTTCCCTCCCCACGGAGCCAAACGCTGCCCCGCGGGAGCGCGCAGCCCCCGCCCCCAGAGCACTGCGCAGGCGGCGGCAGGGCTCTGGGGGAAGGGCCGGCGGTTTGCTGTGCTAGGCCAGCACTCCAGCGCGGGACCGTGGACCTTTCGGCTTGCTGCGTCGGCAGGATTTTTAATGACATGCGGAGTCCCAGCAGGCAGCCGCGTGCCATTAAAAATTGGTTCGCGTGCCATCTTTGGCACGCGTGCCATAGGTTGCCAACCCCTGGCATAGCTTATAACTTTAACTAGCATTAACAATCACTTCAATGCAAACAAAGCACTGGGTTTAGATTAAAAGTAAAACAAATGTATTCAATCAAAAAGTGACAAGTTTTAAGTGAGTTCAAATAAAAAGGATAAAAACAAAATGGCTGCAAACAAATAAAAGTAAGATATGCTTCCTTGTGCCTAAGACTTAACTCAACAAGCTACTGCCTGGGTTCAAGGTAGATTTCTTACCAATCTTTTTTCTTCACAGTCATAGCTGACTCTCCCCCAGTCAGGACCTTCCACAAAAGTACAAAGTGCTGGTTTCCCTTGTTTTCCTGGATGAAAGATCTTTGCCTAAGCAAGTTTCTCACCTATGTTCAGTTCCCAGAGACTTTAACTCCCTTGGCTGATGGACCCATTTTTCTCACCTTGCAATAGCTCTGGCCCTTGTGTCTCCCCAGTGATGGATACCAAGATGGCTTCTTCTTTCTTCTTATATCTTCTCAAACTCACTGTTTTACCCCCAGACTCAGGACGAGCTCATGCTGTTCTTTCCTTCCAGTGGACTTCCCAACTCTCTGCAGAATTTGCAGGCAAATGGGGCTTCCATTGTTTTTGGTTATACCTTAATTTCATTGGAGACAGGCGGCTAGCTGCCCTTCCTCCTGTCTGGGAGAAACATTGTTTCCCTTTTGTTTGGTCACATACTTTAAAGCATAATCATCAGAGAGTATTCATAATCCCTCATATAGTGTTAATACAGACATTTTACAATGATACTAATCACCAGTTGTCATTAGCTTTCAGAAAAGACCCTACTTTTACAATACAGTAATGTTGTTTACAATCAGTTCATTCAATTGCTTATCATTTGAGGTTCAGACCCCGCAACAGGCCATCTCCCCCACTTGCAAGGTTGATGACTTTTTGTTTACCAGTTATGTAAACATACCTTCACTGTCTCTGCCTGACGGCCAGGCTGGTCAGATGAACACACACATGCCACACACGCTCCTATGTTCAGGGCAAACTGGGCTTATGTAACACATTTTGAGAACATAATTCTAAGCCCATATTCATAACTGTTTGTACGCACGCATATATTATATATAGATCATTCAAGAATATTAGTGATCAGTGAGTTATTAGTTTTCCAATGATATCTTAATGACAGCTTTTAGATACAAATTATGACAACAGTATCAGAGGGGTAGCCGTGTGTGCTGCTTTTACAGATCCAGACCAAGAGTCCTGTGGCACCTTATAAACTAACAGACGTATTGGAGCATGAGCTTTCATGGGTATCAATACATCTGTTAGTCTATAAGGTGCCACAGGACTCTTTGCTGCTATGACAAGAGGTGTATTAAACATGTCTGGTCTGACAAGAATTGCTGACACAGTGTAGTGAACTACAAATGGGCTTCTTTGTCATAATTACCTGCTTGTACTCGCTCATAATGTCCTGGATCCCAATCTAGCATTCTGATGAGGAATTTGGAACAATCATTGCAGAAAGTGCTCCAACTATATATCTCAGAGCCTTGAGTTAAAGAGCTATCAAATAACCCAGGACATGACATCCTACTCTTCAGGATAACTCTCCCATTACTTCTGGAATGGACCAATGCCTAAATGTCCCCAGCTGTTCACTGTTTGGGAGTATTCTGGCATCTCATGTATATCCACAGAAGGCACACAGAGCACTTGACAATCCTTTAAAGCATCTTCCATCTGGATGAAGGCAAACAGAAGTCTTCGCCAATGATCGTGAATACAAGGAAGAAAGAGACAATGTAATAGCCTGATGTATGGCTCCCAGACATTGCTAGACTGAGTCAGTCTGTAGAGATGTTAAGGACTCCAGGACCCAGTCACAGTTCAGCAAGAGAAAAAGCATGCTACTTTGTTTACAAGACCCCAAGTTTTGAGATCAAGCCTCATATCTTCCAGTGCTTATTAGCTTCTAAATACCTCATCTCAAAGTCATGTGGGTCTCCATCCAGGAGTATGCCTTAGGAGTGTGTGCCGTTGCTAGAGAGAAATACAGACTCTTTTGTTAGGCCTTGAGCATAACTCCGGAGGTTATAGCAAAACAGTTCACATATCTAAAACATTTCAGTGGCACATATATTGTCTTGAAATAGATGCCTTATTCATTTAAGGTATGTTCATTGAGCACCCTTTTATGCTAGTCACCTTTACAGCCTACCTGATAAAACAAAAATGTTTTACTTCTGATAGTCTTACGGGTGGGGGAAGCTCAGCGGTTTGAGCATTGGCCTGCTAAACCCAGAGTTGTGAGTTCAATCCTTGAAGGGGCCATTTAGGGATCTGGATCAAAAATCTGCCTGGGGATTGGTCCTGCTTTGAGCAAGGGGTTGGACTAGATGACCTCCTGAGGTCCCTTCCAACCCTGACATTCTATGATGTACTACTACTAAGGGCAGGTCCAGACTAGAGCTTTAAATCGATTTTAAGAGCTCTAAATCGATTTAAAGCTGTAACCGTCCACACTACAGAGTGCATAAAATCGATTTTAAGGGTCCCTAAAATCGATTTTGGAACTCCATCTAAATGAGAGGAGTAACCCCAAAATCGATTTCTTAAAATCGATTTTATGATAGTGTGGACGGACATCGAAGTTAATGGCCTCCGGGACGTATCCCACAGTGCTCTAGTGGCCGCTCTACACAGGTAAAGGTACTCTTCTGCTGGCCAGGTAAACAGGAAAAGCCCAGGGAACTTTGAAATTCCATTTCCTGCTTGCACAGCGCGGTTTGCTCTCGCGTTCCCCGAACCCCCCTGCAAACCGCAGGGAAGGAGACCTGCTTGTTCGGGGAACGCGAGAGCAAACCGGGAAAGGAGACCAGCTTCGCCGCAGTTTGCTCTCGCGTTCCCCGAACCCCCCTGCAAACCGCAGGGAAGGAGACCTGCTTGTTCGGGGAACGCGAGAGCAAACCGGGAAAGGAGACCAGCTTCGCCGCGGTTTGCTCTCGCGTTCCCCGAACCCCCCTGCAAACCGCAGGGAAGGAGACCTGCTTGTTCGGGGAATGCAGAGCAAACCGGGGAAGGAGACCAGCTTCGCCGCGGTTTGCTCTCGTGTTCCCCGAACCACCCAGCAAACCGCAGGGAAGGAGACCTGCTTGTCCGGGGAACGCGAGAGCAAACCGGGGAAGGAGACCAGCTTCGCCGCGGTTTGCTCTCGCGTTCCCCGAACCCCCCTGCAAACCGCAGGGAAGGAGACCTGCTTGTTCGGGGAACGCGAGAGCAAACCGGGAAAGGAGACCAGCTTCGCCGCGGTTTGCTCTCGCGTTCCCCGGACACCCCTGCAAACAGCAGGGAAAGAGACCTGCTTGCTTGGGGTTCGGGGAACGCGAGAGCAAACCGGGGAAGGAGACCAGCTTCGCCGCGGTTTGCTCTCGCGTTCCCCGAACCACCCAGCAAACCGCAGGGAAGGAGACCTGCTTGTCCGGGGAACGTGAGAGCAAACCGGGGAAGGAGACCAGCTTCGCCGCGGTTTGCTCTCGCGTTCCCCGAACCCCCCTGCAAACCGCAGGGAAGGAGACCTGCTTGTTCGGGGAACGCAGAGCAAACCGGGGAAGGAGACCAGCTTCGCCGCGGTTTGCTCTCGCGTTCCCCGAACCACTCAGTGCGAACTGACTGTGTGCCGTTTACAGGAAGGGGGGGGGGGTGAAGCTGTACCCAGAACCACCCAGGACGGGGACTTTGATCCCATCATGCACTGGGCTAGTAACCCATAATTCCAAAGGGCAGGGACCCGTGCAGGAACTGTGGGATAGGTACCCAGAGTGCAACGCTCCATCAAAAGATGGACGCCAGGGAAAATGGACGCTCAACATCGATGTAAGTACCTCTAGTGTGGATGCACAAAATTGATTTTATAAAACCTGCTTTATAAAATCGATTTTAAGCACATCGATTTTAGGCTGTAGTCTGGACGTGGGCTAAGACAAACTCATACTATTTTCAGTAAGCAACTATCGATATCTATGAATAATCCAAAGAAAGTTATTTGCAGAAATTACATTTCAATTGGTCCTTTCCATTATTATTATGAAAACTGAGAATGACTGGTTATTAGCAACCACTCCCTACACGTGCATAGCAAACTGACAATTAAATGCCTTATGGTAGTTATTGAACACTCGATCCATTCTAAAAATGAAAGTAACACACAGGAAGCGGGAGGCTGAGGTCACAGCAGGCAAATGGGAATTAGGAGACTTTGGTTTTATTTGCTCTGTGCTTCCGCTTCCCATCTTTAATATGGGGTATCAATACTTCAAGCTTTTTAAGTTCTCAGAAAATTAATTCTGTGCTCAGAACAAGCGCTCAAATTTTATGCTGGATTCTTTCACATGTAGGAAAGTGATTGAATCCCTGTTTTAAGTACAAAAGTCAGCTCAACCTTAACTACAAAACTGCAACCTTAATTACAAAACTGCAACCACAATTCTTTGGCTGAAGGGTGAGAGAGACACTCAGAATATTACTCTTTGAGGGCCATGTAGCCTGGAGTCCTCAGATACTAGACCATAGAGATAGGTGCACTAGAAACAGCTAGATACAAAACTGCCAAAGAATTTTAACATGGAGGAGTGGGGACAGGCGACTATTAAGAAATAAACCTCTCTTACTTGAAGCTTAAACCACCAACTGTAATGGCCATTTACTCAAAGTTAAAGGTGACACAAACACGCTTAAGAAGTCGATGACATAAGGGCGATTCAGCCACCCTTTCCAATGGTCTGAATTATCAGCATTTCACACTTAGAGGCCACTGCTATATGCTGTTAAAGGGGAGAAAAGTCTTCTATAAAACAGTATGGCCAATGTGCCTGCCAACCAAAAATCCTTACTATTATAAAAACTGATTGTGAAGCACAACTTTAAATAAAGTTTGGAAGTGAAATGCTCTCAAGTGTTAGCCTGTGATTTCTGAAATTAGAGGTCAACTCTATTACCCCTGGATGCTTGACTTCTAAAATTCCTTAAAATATAGCACTTGCTTCCTATTTTCAGATACCTCATGTAGTCAAGCATACAGAGGCAATAAAGGTGTCTCTTCACCTGCTATCTGAAGCTTTATTTTTCTCACTTGTAAGTTACAACCAGGTTTAGTAATAGCAATCTTTGCACATACATTTGAAATGTACTTTCATTTTCTACGTTGCAGAGCTCTATGGCTTAGTAAACACCTGCAATTTAGATTCAAAATCATAGCTCTGGGCACTACACATGGAGAATTTTATATTAGTGAAAATTAATGCTACATATTTTTCCATATGCTTGAGCAATAAATTAAAAGACAAAGTATTACATCAATTGGGATTTTCTTAGCCTTCATTTAAAAACAAAAATCATGCACACACAGCTGTAGTTCAGCTTCCTTTCAACTTTCAATAAGAACAACTTTTCAGTTAATCAGAAACAACTGGCTTGAACTCTAGGCATCTTACACTATGTATTGAAATTTGTATGTGTTTGTCATAAACAGATGGTTAAGGGTTAATGCCTCTTTTACCTGTAAAGGGTTAAGAAGTTCACCTAGCCTAGCTGACACCTGACCAGAGGAACCAATGGGGGAACAAGATGTTTCAAACGGAAGGAGGGAAGTTTTCCTTTGTTTAGAGTTTCAGTTTTCAGCTGGACTGAAAAAGATCAAGGAACCAGCCTCTTATAAGAGTACTAAGTTTTAGAAAGGGATCAATAGGTTTATGTTTATTTTCTTTGTAACTTGCCTTGGTACCATTAAGGGAATTATCAAATTTGGGTATTTTTGTGTGTATTAAAGTTTTTGCCCAGGGGAACATCCTCTGTGTTTTGAATCTGTTGTCTGTGAGAGCAGCTGGTATGCTAATCTCTCCCAGAGGGTTTTCTTTTACCTTTCTTTTCTTTAATTAAAAGCCTTCTTTTTAAATACCTGATTGATTTTTTCCTTGTTTTAAGATCCAAGGGGTTTGGATCTAGGTTCACCAGGAAATTGGTGAAGTCTCTCAAGAAAAGTAGTGCTTGGGGGTGGTGGCAGTGATACTAGATCTAAGCTGGTAATTAAGCTTAGAAGTGTCCATGCAGGTCCCCACATCTGTACCCTAAAGTTCAGAGTGGGGAAGGAACCTTGACAGTGTTCATCTGCATCAATATCAAACTCTGAATTCTAGTCTCAGGATGTAAATACAATTGGCATCCACGGGATATTACTCTGCACTATTCATTTTCAAAGCTATGTACAAACATGAACTAATGACCATAGCATTCCTGGAGGCAAATAAGTGTTGCCTCCTAGTTACAAAGGGGTAAACTGAGGCAGGTGTTATGGTGATTTACTATATGCCTGCATCGATAATGGTGCAGACCTACATCACCTTTTGGAGAGCTCAGTTCTATCCCAAATTCCCTGGTGTGCAGGGGGAAACATATACACTTCATTATCCCTTTGGATGCAGCCTGTTCAGCTTGTGGGCCGGTACGGAAGGAGATTGGGGTCATGCCTCTTTCCTTTTTAGGAGTGATTTGCACTCCCTTGATTTCTTTAAGGGAAAACTACTTCCCTCTATGTGGAGGGATGACTGACTTTCATGCAGGGTGTGCAGGGCCCTGGGCTCTTTGCACCCTCCTGCCCAGCGAACATGCCAAAGATAATCTGGTTTCAAGGCCACAGGACAAGTCAATGGAAGATCTGGAATAGAATCCTGGAGTCCTGGCTCCTAGCCCCATCCTTAGCCCACTAGACATACTGGCTACCATAAAACTTTGGACATTTCTAAACAGGGGTAAGCATCCCTTTCCAAATAACAGAACCCGGATGTTGGGCATGGGGAAGGTATAAAGAATTAGAAAGTATTAAGCTGTTCCTGCTCCTAGATCATTCTGGTAACAGTCAGAATATGCCTCTACCATGTATCCAACACTGAGGTTTAGGGTGCATTATACTCAGGCAAGAGTAAAGTGACTACCAACGAGATCAGGAAGGGACCTCCCTTACCCAACTGGCTAAATGCCTGATGAGAGATTTTTGTCTTCCCCGATGCAGCATGGCATGTCCTGTGACTTTATTTTTCCTATTCAGTCCGAGGTCACATATGTACTAGCAGGAGTTAAGCAAATGAATTCATAGAATTAGACCTCATAGATTTAAAAGTAAATAAAAACTACAGAAGTGATGACACAAATTCCAGTGATTTCAAAAAATTTGTCACCTGCTAATTCATAAGCAAAGATGATGGAGAATACCATCATACTGATTATTTATAAAATAGAGGCATAGGCAAATTGTAAACATTTTTAGAACAAAAGAATGTATTCTACTGATGTGCTAGAAAAGAAAGTACAAATCATACGTAAGCCAATTTAAAGTGAAGGTTGAAACTTCTTTTTTTTTTTCCCCCCCTGAGACAGCCAAACCCATAGATATTTGTTTTGCTTGGGTTTTTCCAGCCAGGGAGTCTCTCTGGAACTGGAACAGAACTGAAGTCTTCCAATCCCATATGCCTTGATCTCTGTTTTGGAAGCCTTCATAAAATCACCTTTTTAAAAGTAACTTTCAATATCTTTTCTCCACTGCAAAACGAATGTGCTAAATGCACCAAAATACAATTATCACAGCACAAAGCATATTTATGAAATCTTCAACCTAATAAGCCATGTTCCACTTTGGAACAGCGTGTTGCCAATGGAACAGACTGTTGTCAATCAATCTGATAGATTTTATGAGTAAATCTGCAGTGAACCTACATTGCCGTAAATTGGCTTACTTGAGTCATTTAAACAACTCAGTCTCATATCTTAAAATTATTAGAAGGAGAAAAATAATTTGATTTTTTCCCTCCTCCCATGTTAAGGCACCTTTGGCAAGGGCTAAACATACAAAATCCACAGCTGTAGCAAAGCAACAGCACCCAAATAACTGATCAATCTGGAGTAGAAAAGAGACCCTCCCACACAAAACAATATAAAAAGATCTCAGCTAAAGTCTTGCAGCATTCTGGCATGCAGAGTAGTGACTAACCAAGGGGACAGAGTTCCAACGCACGTAGGCTGTCAAGAATATCACCTCCCCTCTGCCTCCTCTTTTTTTCAAAGATTACCAAAGCCCTTATGCCTGCATCCTCAACACACTTCACTATAATGGTATTTGAGGAAAGCATTGCAGCAAGCGATGGCCCAGGAATAAATGCCTGAATTTCTCTCATACTATATGCAGCACCACGCCAACAGACTTATGACTCCCCCCCCGGGAGACAATTTTCAGCTGCCTTTCAGCAGCTCTCACAGCACTTCTTTGTAAGTGCACGTTGCATTGCTCCTACGGACAACACCAATATGTCGTGAGCCACCTCAGAGAATGAAAATATCGGCCTAAGGGCTTGAGTACAATGATATAATTAAAGTGCTTTTATGCACGGTTGCAGCAAAACCTCAGTTTTTAACACAATTTGTCCAGGCTAGACCAAAAAATAGGAAAGAACACAAATCGCACCGTCTACCTGTCCATGCTGAGCAGCCAAACTACTAGGGTGACCAGATGTCCCGATTTTATAGGGACAGTCCCGATATTTCGGGCTTTTTCTTATATATGCCTCCCACCCTCTGTCCCGATTTTTCACAATTGCCATCTGGTCACCCTACAAACTACGAGCCTGATCTGTGAGGCTTTGCGCTCCTTAAGGAAGGTGCTGTGTGCCCTCAGCTTACATTGACTCCAATGAAAGCCAAGAATGTTCAGCACCTGGCAGGATCAGGCCAAGTCCTATGGTAAATGAGTGTAGATGGAACTATGTTTACAATAAATTAATACAGGTCCTAACTATGGTAAAAATGACAATGCACACGGAACTGAAGGCACTCAGTTTCTGAAATCAAAGCTTAGCCTTTCATGCAACAGAGTAATGCTTTAAGCAACAAACCATCAATCCAACATTCTGTTATAAACACACACACAATTTTTCTAACATCTCTGCATATTGAAAATCATGCTTTGTAGTTGCCAGAATAACTGTTCTCTGTTTGCATCCATCATCCTGCTCACACCAATTCTTTTAAGTAGACTCTGAAAAGGAAGATCTGCTGATTTATAGGTAGTATCAATGACAGCGGTATGAAAACTGAAAAATTACCTCTAAAACCTTCAAAGGGAAATGTTTAAATCTGTATTTCATGTCACTAAGCCTAAGACAGTGAGCTCAATACCAATGTTCTTTTAACACATTCCCATTAATACGAATGAAAGACAAAGCATAATTTCAGTAAATCAAATTAGTTTTTTAATGTATCAGACTGTCTTTAATAGGCCGGTTGATGTAGTAAATTACTCACAAAGTGGGGAGGAGTATAGTAGTCTACACATTTCTAAAGGTAAACCTCAAGAAGGGGGAGGAGTAATTCAGAGTACTACAAATGGAATGAAGTGATGAAATGGAGAACGAGCAAGTTAAGGCTGAGTATCAGAAGAGCTTCCTGACAGCAAAATGTATTAGCTTCTGGAATGATCTTCCGCAAAGACTGGTGTAGCCCCGTTACTTGTAACCTTTAAAGCTGGACTAGACAAAATAGTTGAAAGGGTGTAGTAGGGAGTGATCCTGCATTGGCATGGAGTGGGCAAAAATCAATGGCTCACCACCTGTTCCATACTGTGACCTCCTGGTATAACAGTAAAGGTTGAGATGGCTCTCCCATATAGCCAAAAAATAAAAATAAAAAAAGGAGGGTGGTCATGACCCTTGGGACCTGTTCACAATCCCCCCTGGGATGTGGGGGTATCACAACCCTAAGGTTAAGAACTCCCAGTCTAAATTATCCAACAGTTTTCTCTGTCTCTTACCTCTATGGTTTTTATATCAGCCCCCGCAAGCTTTAGTGAAGGGAAGTGGTGGCTATAAGGTAAAATCATCCACAACCACAGAGGTGATTGTGACACTGCACCCCATATTCTTCACAGTAATATTATGATATGAGTATGACAATCAATGTATTTTATGCAAGATAAGTCATGTGAGGTGTCACTGAAAAAGGTATGATTTACTGAATATGATTATCCTATTTGTATGCATGTATCATTTTTGTATCTAAAGTTAGGAATATCAATTATATATCTGTACTACAAATGTGTTTACACCTGGGGAACGCCTACTAGGCAAAAGGCTCTCAGTCTAAGCTTATCTCCCACCGGGGGACCTTCCTGAGGATGCTACAGACAGCCCCCAACTCATGGCTGCTGTAACACTACAAGGACATGTGACCAGGTCACCTGGTGCTGGACTCCATGATGGAATATCAGTGGGTTTTTTTTCACTAACTGCATGGGAACCAAGCTTTGAAACAAAGGGTTTCCACCATATTCAAACGCTATTTAAGGCAGGGGAGTGCCATCACTGTGGTTCTTCACTGACTCTCCACCCAAAGAGACTCTTGGAAACACCAAGGAACAGAGACTGAACTGGCAGAAGTGCTAGACCCAAGCTAAAGGGATTTTTAGCCTGTGAATGGAACACCTGGGAATTTTAAGCTGTAAGCAAGTGCAGCTTGCCCCTTAAGAATCTGCAGCCTGCTTGTATCATCACTTAGGGTGAGAATCTGCTATTCATATCTAATCTCTTTAGTATATTAAGCTTAGATTGCATTTTTGTTTATTTGCTAGGCAATCTGCTTTGATCTGTTTGCTATCCCTTATAATCACTTATATCTTTTGTAGTTAATAAACTTGTTTTTGCTTTGTCTAAAACCAGTGTGTAGGGGACATAACTTGGGGCAGAAAGTTGTTGTATATCTCTCTCTACATTGAAGGAGGGGGCGAATTTTCATGATCTTATGCTGTACAGTCCCCTGTGCAGCTCAAGACTGCAAAATTTTGGGTTTATACTCGAGGAGGCCTGAGTAGCTGGGAAGTTCCTTAGCTAGAACCTTCCCATGCAGAGCTGATCACAGTGTCTGCATGTGACTGCAGCTGGATCTGTCCCTACCTGTATGTGTGCTGGTGAACATGCAGGCTGGAGCCTGGGAAAGGGCTTGTCAGGCTTGTCACAGCAGTACAGTGCAAAGGGAGCCTAGGCTAGTGGGTTGGGGGACTCAGTAGTAGCCCAGTTCCAGGTGGTACCCCGGGGCGAACTCATCACAGTGATAAATTTAGATGCAAAGAAGACGACTTAAGGAGGAAAGAAAGTCTTCCTCTCTGCTTAAAGGGTTAGGATGAAAAACTGCAGCAAACAATATTCATAATATATGGTTTCTGCAGGCTGCAGAAATCATTCTGAGGTGCTATATACTGCAGGGCTTTATGACATTTTTTTGGCGGAGTTCATGATTGGGATGATTACATAAGCTGTTTATTACTTGCTGTAGCCTATGGAGCGCAAAAAATGAACTGGTCATTTAATTTAGACTACATTTGTACCAGATAGCAGAAAAAGCCCAACAACTCACTGAAGAATGAACAAGCATCAAAATGCTGCCACTGAGGAAACTGCACCATTTCATATACCGTTTTGCATGGGGAAAAGAAATACATTGGCACAGGACAATTAGTATGAAAATGCTTTTGAACTACTAACCTATGCACTAATGCCTAGCAATAGGAAAGTGTATGTGTGCATGGCTGAGTAAAGGAGCTGTGGATGGGAGAGCTGGTGGGGAGAGAGGGGGGGGGGGGGGAAACATGGCAATTGAGTTTCCATGTTTCCCCAAGTCTCAACTAGCACTAATCAAAATGAATTCATCTGACTGTCTGTAGCAGCCAAAAATTTAAGTCACACACAGTCTGGCTGTCCAAATGAACGGTGAGGAAAGGGCTCTCATCAATCAGCATCATCTAGGAAGACTGGCACAATTTCAATAGAGATTGACGGAGTTCAGTGCCTGCCAGACTAATAAGCCAAGCCCCAAGCTGAAAATGTTCTGACTATTCATAACGACATTACAGTCTAGGGCCTCTGATTAATTAATTCAGGAACTAAAGCTTTCAGTTACTGTAAGAAGAGCATTTAAGGTAACTGTATTTCACCCCTCACAGTGTTTGATTACCATATCCTGCTTCTCTGCACTAACCCTGTACCATCTTTGTTACTGGAATGTCATTAACATAATCATTATTTCTAGTGTTGCTGCTATACCGTGTGTAATGTACAGTGCAGTTTTTTCTTCCCCCTCAAGCAATTTACTTTCCTGCAAAAATAAATAAAACAATTGTAAATGCTCAGTGACTTGGAGTTGAGAGATTCTGCTAAATGAGCCTTCTTCAATGCACAAAAAAGCATTTGTCTTAATTGTTACAAACAGCATTATCTTTCAGTGCTCTCCAGAAATGTCTCTGACCAACACCATAGGTTTCTGCCACAGAACAGCAATGCCTAGCAATGTTGCTAGGCAGCACCACTGTGCATACTGACAATCGCTTAAAAAAATTAGAAAGGTTGATCATTTTATTGTTCAGAGACAAGAAAATTCATTTTCATCAAGATAAGACCTTCCCAGCATTCTCAGACCTAAATCTGGTTAGAAAGGGCAGGTATCCGTTATCTTAATGTATTCCAATGAAGCAAAGATGGGTAACACAAGAACTAACTCTGAAGAAGCTGCACTGAAGTTAAGGGGGGCTTATTTTATCCCCTCTTGTGGATACATTTGACAAAGTCAGTCACATAATTCATTATTAACTGAGTTCTGACAGAGTGTGTGTGTGTGTGTGTGTGTGTGTGTGTGTGTGTGTGTGTGTGTGTGTGTGTGTGTGTGTGTGTGTGTGTGTGTGTGTGTGTGTGTGTGTGTGTGTGTGTGTGTGTGTGTGTGAGAGAGAGAGAGAGAGAGAGAGAGAGAGAGAGAGAGAGAGAGACCGTGTCCCAAAGGCAGAATAATACAACTCTAAGCCAAGGAATCCCCAATCTAAGATAAATTGCCAATATTGCCTACATGGAGGGCCAACACACCAGATGCAGGCTCAGTCCCCAAATGGCACTGCTATTTATTTCTTTCAGTTAATTACTAAACACTATTTTTCTGTGGTGGATTACTAAAGAAAGGCTGCACGAGGAAGCATTTTAAAGAGAGATGAGACAGAAACTTGGCAAACTAGGTGAAAGAGGTAGTCTCAGGCATAAGCAGCCGCAAAGATGAGAGTGGGAGAAGGCTGGTAAATTGACGACTTGCTTACTTTTAAAAGGACCAATTTATGTGTTTTTAGTACAGTCCTGCAGGGATCAGTTCTTGGCCCTACAATATTTAGCACTTTTATCAATGACCTGGAAGAAAACATAAAATCATCACTGATAAAGTTTGCAGATGACAAGAAAACAGGTGGGGAGGGGGAGAATGGTAAATAACAAAGAGGACATGTCATTGATACAGAGCCGCCTGGGTTCAAGCAAACAATACGTATTTTAATACAGCTCAGCGTAAATGTATATACCTAGGAACAAAGAATGTAGACCACTCTAACATGATGGGTGACTCTACCCTGGGAAGCAGGGACTGAAAAAGACTTGAGAATCCTGGTGGATAATCAGCTGAACATGAGCTCCCATACGACACCGTGGCCAAAAGAACGAATGCGATCCTTGGATGCATAAACAGGGAAATCTTGAGCAGGAACAGAGAGGTTATTTTAGCTCTATATTTGACACTAGTACAACTGCTGCTGAAATACTGTGTCCAGTTCTGGCGCACACAATTCAAGAAGGATGTTGACATATTGGAGATGGTTCAGAGAAAAGCTACAAGAACGGTTAAAGGATTGAAAAACGTGCCTTAAAGTGATAGACTCAGGGGGCTCAATCTATTTAGCTTAACAAAAAGAAGGTTAAGGGGTGATTTGATCACAGTCTATAAATACCTACTTGGGGAACAAAAATTTGATAATGGTCTAACAAGATCCAGTGGTTGGAAGCTGACGCTGGACAAATTCAGACTGAAAATAAGGCACACGTGTTTAACAGTGGGGTAATTAACCTCTGGAACAATTTACCAAGGATCATGTTGATTTTTTCATTAAATGGCAATTTTTAAATCAAGACTGGATGTTTTACTAAAAATCATTCTGGTGGAAGTTCCATGGGCTCTGTTATACAGGAGGTCAGATTAGACGGTCACGATCATCCTTTCTGCCTTGGAATCTAAGACTCTATGCTCAGACTGGCATGTTTATGTGGACTCTGGTTTGATCAAAATAAGCAGCTGCACGTGCCTACCCCTTGCCTCAGAGAAAGGCACGAAGATCGATCACAGGAAAGAGAATGTCAGGCAAGAATAGGGAGAAAGCTAGTGGGAAGTAATATCTAACGTACTTCTCTACTTTTCACTTCCTGCTCTATACACAACTTCTTAGGCCTCAATCCTATTCCAGGGTAAACCCCACCTTCCATGGTAAGGGCACACAAGGCCCAGAATGAAGAGAATCTTCCGTGGCTCCACCATGCAGTAGCACAAGTAGGCCACTGGAGCGGTGCAGTATTACTACATTCCCTTTGTAGGAATCTGCTTGGCAGTGGAGCAGAATGAAGGGACAGGGCCATGCTCACTGGAGTCACAAACTCTGTGTATCTCCTGACCAGAGCTCTTGGAGTGGGGCACACTAAAGGCTGAGGCCGCTGCTGTATTAAACATAAGAACATAAGAACGGCCGTACCGGGTCAGACCAAAGGTCCATCTAGCCCAGTATCTGTCTACCGACAGCGGCCAATGCCAGGTGCCCCAGAGGGAGTGACCCTAACAGGCAATGATCAAGTGATCTCTCTCCTGCCATCCATCTCCATCCTCTGATAAACACAGGCTAGGGACAGCATTCTTTACCCTTCCTGGCTAATAGCCATTTATGGACTTAGCCACCATGAATTTATCCAGTTCCCTTTTAAACACTGTTATAGTCCCAGCCTTCACAACCTCCTCAGGTAAGGAGTTCCACAAGTTGACTGTGCGCTGTGTGAAGAACTTCCTTTTATTTGTTTTAAACCTGCTGCCTATTAATTTCATTTGGTGACCCCTAGTTCTTGTATTATGGGAACAAGTAAATAACTTTTCCTTATCCACTTTCTCTACATCACTAATGATTTTATATACCTCTATCATATCTCCCCTTAGTCTCCTCTTTTCCAAGCTGAAGCGGCCTAGCCTCTTTAATCTCTCCTTGTATGGGACCCTCTCCAAACCCCTAATCATTTTAGTTGCCCTTTTCTGAATCTTTTCTAGTGCTAGAATAACTTTTTTGAGGTGAGGAGACCACACCTGTACACAGTATTCAAGATGTGGGCATACCATGGATTTATATAAGGGCAATAAGTTATTCTCTTTCTTATTCTCTATCCCCTTTTAAGGACTCCTAACATCCCGTTCGCTTTTTTGACCGCCTCTGCGCACTGCGTGGACATCTTCAGAGAACTATCCACGATGACTCCAAGATCTTTTTTCTCACTCGTTGTAGCTAAATTAGCCCCCATCATATTGTATGTATAGTTGGGGTTATTTTTTCCAATGTGCATTACTTTACATTTATCCACATTAAATTTCGTTTGCCATTTTGTTGCCCAATCACTTAGTTTTGTGAGATCTTTTTGAAGTTCTTCACAATCTGCTTTGGTCTAACTATCTTGAGTAGTTTAGTATCATCTGCAAACTTTGCCACCTCACTATTTACTCCTTTCTCCAGATCATTTATGAATAAATTGAATAGGATTGGTCCTAGGTCTGACTCTTGGGGAACACTAGTTACCCCTCTCCATTCTGAGAATTTACCATTAATTCCTACCCTCTGTTCCCTGTCTTTTAACCAGTTCTCAATCCATGAAAGGACCTTCCCTTTTATCCCATGACAGCTTAATTTACGTAAGAGCCTTTGATGAGGGTCCTTGTCAAGGGCTTTCTGGAAATCTAAGTACACTATGTCCACTGGATCACCCTTGTCCACATGTTTGTTGACCCTTTCAAAGAACTCTAATAGATTAGTAAGACACAATTTCCTTTTACAGAAACCATTTGACTATTGTTCAACAGTGTATGTTTTTCTATGTGTCTGACAATTTTATTGTTAACTAGTGTTTTGACTAATTTGCCCAGTACCGGCGTTAGACTTACCGGTCTGTAATTGCCGGGATCACCTCTAGAACCCTTTTTAAATATTGGCGTTACATTAGCAAACTTCCAGTCACTGGGTACCGAAGCCGATTTAAAGGACAGGTTACAAACCTTAGTTAATAGTTCCGCAACTTCACATTTGAGTTCTTTCAGAACTCTTGGGTGAATGCCATCTGGTCGCAGTGACTTGTTAATGTTGAGTTTGTCAATTAATTCCAAAACCTCCTCTAGTGACACTTCAGTCTGTGACAGTTCCTCAGATTTGTCACCTACAAAAGCCAGCTCAGGTTTGGGAAACTCCTTAACATCCTCAGCCGTGAAGACTGATGCAAAGAATCCATTTAGTTTCTCTGCAATGACTTTATCGTCTTTAAGCGTTCCTTTTGTATTTTGATCATCAAGGGGCCCCACTGGTTGTTTAGCAGGCTTCCTGCTTCTGATGTACTTAAACATTTTTTTATTACCTTTGGAGTTTTTAGCTAGCCGTTCTTCAAACTCCTCTTTGGCTTTTCTTATTACACTCTTGCACTTAAGCTGGCAGTGTTTGTGCTCCTTTCTATTTGCCTCACTAGGATTTGACTTCCACTTTTTAAAGGAAGTCTTTTTATCTCTCACTGCTTCTTTTACATGGTTTTTAAGGCACGGTGGCTCTTTTTTAGTCCTTTTACTGTGTTTCTTAATTTGGGGTATACATTGAAGTTGGGCCTCTATTATGGTCTCTTTAAAAAGGGCCCATGCAACTTGCAGGGATTTCACTTTAGTCACTGTACCTTTTAACTTTTAGCTAACCCCCTCATTTTTGTATAGTTCCCTCTTTTGAAATTAAATGCCACAGTATTAGGCTGTTGAGGTGTTCTTCTCCCCACAGGGATGTAGAATGCTATTGTATTATGGTCACTATTTCCAAGCGGTCCTGCTATAGTTACCTCTTGACCCAGCTCCTGCGCTCCACTCAGGATTAAATCTAGAGTTGCCTCTCCCCTTGTGGGTTCCCGTACCAGCTGCTCCAAGAAGCAGTCATTTAAAGTATCGAGAAATTTTATCTCTGCATTTCGTCCTGAAGTGAAATGTTCCCAGTCAACATGGGGATAATTGAAATCCCCCACTATTATTGGGTTCTTAATTTTGATAGCATCTCTAATTTCCCTTAGCATTTCATCATCACTATTACTGTCGTGGTCAGGTGGCTGATAATAGATCCCTAATGTTATATTTTTATTAGAGCATGAAATTTCTATCCATAGCGATTCTATGGAACATGTGGACTTGCTTAAGATTTTTACTTCATTTGAATCTACATTTTTTTTCACATATAGTGCCACTCCTCCCCCTGCACGACCTGTTCTGTGCTTGCGATATATTTTGTACCCCGGAATGATTGTCCTCAGTCCACCAGGTTTCTGTGATGCCTATTATATCAATATCCTCCTTTATCACAAGGCACTCTAGTTCACCCATCTTATTATTTAGACTTCTAGCATTTGTGTACAAGCACTTTAAAAACTTTTCCCTGTTTATTTGTCTGCCCTTTTCTGATGTACCAGATTCTTTTTTATGTGACTGTTTATCATCTCATCCGGCCCTTACATTATCCTCTTCCGTCCTCTGTTCCTGACTATAACCTGGAGATTCCCTATCATCAGACTCTCCCCTAAGAGAAGTCTGTGTCTGATCCACATGCTCCTCTGCAGCAGTAGACTTTTCCCCATCTCTTAGTTTAAAAACTGCTCTACAGCCTTTTTAATGTTTAGTGCCAGCAGTCTGGTTCCACTTTGGTTTAGGTGGAGCCCATCTCTCCTGTATAGGCTCCCCCTATCCCAAAAGTTTCCCCAGTTCCTAATGAATGTAAACCTCTCCTCTCTACACCATCGTCTCATCCACTCATTGAGACTCTGAAGCTCTGTCTGCCAACCTGGCCCTGCACGTGGAACTGGGAGCATTTCTGAGAATGCCACCATAGAGGTCCTGGATTTCAGTCTCTTCCCTAGCAGCCTAAATTTGGCTTCCAAGACATTTCTCCTACCCTTCCCTATGTCACTGGTACCTACATGTACCACGACCATCGGCTCCTCCTCAGCACTACACATAAGTCTGTCTAGATGCCTCGAGAGATCCGCAACCTTCGCACCAGGCAGGCAATTCATCATACAATTCTCCCAGTCATCACAAACCCAGCTATCTATGCTTCTAATGATCAAATCTCCCATTACTAACACCTGCCTTTTCCTAGCAACTGGAGTTCGCTCCCCCAGAGAGGTAACCTCAGTGGGAGAGGCAACCCCAGCACCATCTGGAAGGAGGGTCCCAACTATGGGAAGGTTTCCCTCTGCTCCCATTGACTGCTCTGCTTCCCTGGGCCTTTCTTCCTCCTCAACAGCACAGAGGCTATCTGAGCGGAGGTGGGACAATTCTACAGTATCCCGGAAAGCCTCATCGACATAACTCTCTGGCTCTCTTAGCTCCTCCAGTTCCGCCACCCTGGCCTCCAAAGTCCGTACGTGGTCTTTGAGGGCCAGGAGCTCCTTGCACCGACTGCACACATACGCCACCTGCCCACAATGCAGGTAATCATACATGCTACACTCAGCACAATAAACTGGACAGCCCCCACTTTGCTGCTGGGCTTCTGCCTATATTGTCTCCTGGTTAATGAAAGGGTGGTTTAAAGAAAGGGGTTTTGGAATATGGTTTGGATTATAGGTTTTAAGGGGACTACACGAGAACAAGTAGGACTGACAAGGGACCTCCCCTCCCTTCCCAACTCCCTTGCAAAACTCCCTGTTAGCAGCCCCTGGTCGCTTGTGCACGGCTTTATAAAGCCGTGGCCTGAGTTAATGCCCCGCCCACTGATTAAGGCTCAGCCAATTACCAGAGGCTTCGAGCTTTCAAACCTTCCTTTGAAGCTCACGGCCTCCAACTGCCAGCCACAGCACACAGTCCTTCAAACAAACAACCAAACAAACAGACTGACAAACACAAGCTCAGCACACAGCAAGTAACCCACAAACACAAACACGCACACGTGCACACACACACACTACAGTCACTTACCCCACAGATGCTGTATGTGCTCCTCCTTCACCTGGGGAACTCCCTTACAAAACTCCCTGTTCGCATGCTTCCTGGTCGCTTGTGCGTAGCTTTATAAAGCCCTGGCCTGAGTTAATGCCCCGCCCACTGATTAAGGCTCAGCCAATTACCAGAGGCTTCGAGCTTTCAAACCTTCCATTGAAGCTCATGGCCTCCAACTGCCAGCCACAGCACACAGTCCTTCAAACAACCAACCAACCAGACTGACAAACATAAGCTCAGCACACAGCAAGTAACCCCCAAACACAAACACATTACAGACAGTCACTTACCCCACAGATGCTGTATTTGCTCCTCTTTCACCTGGAGAACTCCCTTACAAAACTCCCTGTTAGCAGCCCGTTCGCAAAGGGGGCAGTGACAGCCCTGTTGTGGCTGTGGGACCGCATGCAGTGATGGCTTTGGATTGGGAAGGATTCCGGGTACAGTTCATCACTCTCCACAGGGCCTTTATGCAAAGCCCATTATCTTACTCTATCACATTTCCTAATTTACTTCAGGTGGCCTTGAGACGTTCTCGCAGCCTAATGCACAGAAGTAGGTTTCAGGAGACCTGGGTTCTATTCCTAGTTCTGCCAGACCTGTTGTTTGACCCTGGGCAAGTCACTTCCCGTCTCTGAGGCACAATTCACCATGTTTAAAGGAGGGGATGCAATACCACCTATCTATCTCTAAGGGAGGATGCAAAACTTAATTCATCTTTGTTTGTTAGGCACACTGAGGTCTGGGGGTAGAAGGCAATATACTAGTGAGACTATTTATTTATTGCTAAGGGACAATGTCTGTGGTCTATAATCTACTAATTGGTCTGAATACAATGCACTATCCTAGTGCTTTTAGGGATTGTTTTGATTAAAGGTTTTGTTGGGTATTTCATCATACTCACAAAGATATCTCGGTTTTTTTGCTTTTCGCCATTCAACTTACTTTTGATATTACCCTCAGTAAATTCTGCTATCAAGCAACTCCATTTAACATTTGTAATTCAACAGCAAAAAAGAAATAGGACACTTTGGAATAAAAGTGTCCATACGCTACATTTGCACTGAAACAAGAAAAGATGCAAATTAAAACCGATTTAGTTATTTCGGTGCAAGTTTATGTTTGGGCCAGCCCTTACAGAACAAAGCAAAACCAAAATAAGTCACTGAAACTGAAATAAAAGTGTCTATACACGAACTTGCATCAGTTGCACTTACTTTAAGAACATACCTTTAGTTAAGCCATTATAAGTCTGGGTGCCAACCACACAATAGCTCATCTCCCCTTTTCCACACTGCCTTCAACACTATGCACTCCAGCTTTCCAAGTTCTTGGCACAGTCACTGCTATGAAAGCTGTATAAGGATGGCAAATTGACTAACAAGATCAGCAATCTTGTTCTTGAGTTGCTCAATAAGGTGTTAATGCATTCAGATGCATTTGCCTACATGACTTCATCCAAGAGACATAAAATCTCACTGGAGCCCCTTCTATTTTCAGTCCTTAATCCCTAAACCTTTATAACCTATATATGGAAAAAAAAAATGAAAGGGAAGAAGAAAAAGAGATAATGATACACAATGTGAAGACAGCCAATCAGCTGGTAACTCCCTCCTCCCCCCCATACTCTCCATACACAATCAGTACCAGCTGTAGGCCAATTAAACTCAACAGTCCACAGGTGTTCACGGAAACGACTAACACAAAAGAAATTCTTACTTTAGAAATGTAATATTTAAAAGCTTTGAGGTGGAACCAAGAAAGATAAAAGCTAGAATTAAGTTTATTGCCACCTTGTGCTTCACTCTAATGCAGGTTTTGAACAGGGCCTCCCACTGGTATTAAAAGTTGGATGAACATCTGCGTTTAAAATATAGAAAACCAGGCACGTGAAGTGCTTTGAAAAAGCCAGTCCCGAGAATGGATGGGGGAGTTGTATATGTTCATTTATTATTATAGTTGTAGGGCAAAATGATATAATATATTTGCCAAGTGGGCAATACACACTCAATTGTAAGTCAACAGAATATGCTAGATTACTTGGATGTTCATAAATATTTTTGGTGCTCATTTTCCCTAAACATAACTCATTTCCCAAAATAACAATTTCTTTAAGTTTTAATGAGAACAAAACCATGGTAAGATCACATTGCTCTCTCTTACATTCAGATTAAAAACATGAAATGAGAGAAAAGAGGGAAGGAAGCCAGTCCCCTGATAACTCTCTAGGTTCTCTTAAGCAGTGGGATGAGGGGAACTGTTCAGCAAGTGAATTTTCTCCCTCTAAACAGTGGCAAACCACAGTATCTATAAAGTGAATCTCTCTTTATGGTCCTATACCAGAATATGTATACAATTAACATCCAAATGTCTTTAATTCCCATGATACATCTATTAAACAGCAATTCTCCATAAGGCTGTTTAGCCAAACAGCCGCCTAAAATTATTATATCTATAAGCTTTCCATAACTTATCATTCAGGTCCTGTGAAAAGCCATTAATTTGGGTCTCTCTCTGTCTTGGTCTCACAGGAAATATTCTGCAAAGGGATGCAATAAAAAAGTGATTTCTGTCATCATTTCATTAAAATTCCCAGTTAAATTTCCTATCTGAACAGTGTACATAATATAAAAAAACTCAGGAATATTATTAATGGCTCTAATCCTTATAATATGGACTTTAAAAAATAATGAAGATCATTTCTTACTTGTAAGAATATTGTTCATTTTTCATTGCTATTAAAATTTAATCAGGGAGTTTTTAAAAATGTTTAAGTTTCATTACATTTCACCATTTTAAGAAAGGGAAGAAGCTACTGAATTCAGGTGCAGTGATGCTGTCACTCTCATATTTCTCTTCACTGATATCTCAGTTTTAAATCATTTAACCTATTCACTGTTCACTATACCCATTGGTAACCGTTTACTACTTACCTATCTCATGAAAGGCTGAATATTTGTGAAGGGCTTCTGCTCCTTGGGTGAAAGAGGCTACAAGAGCAAAGCATTTCCTCTACTTCGCTATATGCCTAGGCCAGTATTTTCAAACAACATAGGGGTCTAAATTTAGGCCCCTGTCCACCATCAGCTTAGGAACTAAGGGCTAGATTTTAAGAACACCTCATTGAAAATAATAGGAGCTTCTGGGTACCGAGCACTTCTGAAACTCTGGACACTATACTGGCTAAATGGAAGTCTGGCTCTTTTGAAAGGCAAGCACCAATTTTGGATTCTTTCACGCATTAGAAGATCTCTCTATTAATAAGTAGCTTGGTTTTCTGAAGTGCTGAGCATGCAGCAGCTCCCACTGACTTCCATGGGAACATCTGGATGCTCACCACTTTTGAAAATCAGTCCACTTACACACAATGTTAAGAGACTAACTTTAAGAACCCACTCTGGAAAACCCTGTCCAAGTGCTACTTTTTCTAACCACAAAAACTGACTGTTAACCAACCAATACACTTATCATAGAACCGTAGAGTTGGAAGAGACCTCAGGAAGTCATCTAGTCCAACCCCCTGCTCAAAGCAGGACCAATCCCCAGATTTTTACCCCAGTTCCCCAAATGGCCCCCTCAAGGATTGAGCTCACAACCCTGGTTTAGCAGGCAAATGCTCAAACCACTGAGCTATCCCTCCCCAAGTGAGTTAGCTATCTTATGGCAGCAATACATTGGATCAATTGATACTGACTGACCAAATGTAACTGAAGCAGAATTTTGAAACTGGTGAGCCTACTTCATTAGGAGCAGTTTAGTCTCAACACCTTTTCTGATCAGGCCACTTATTCAAATGTCTAACTTTAAATAACAATGTATGAATATTTTGGCCCACATTCCAATACCAACACAACGCTACAAACTAGGGTTGCCAATTTTGGTTGGATGTATTCCTGGAGGTTTCATCACATTACATAATCTTTAATTACAGATTAATCGTTAATATTTGGAGACTCTAGGACAATCCTGGAGGTTTGGCAATGCTATTACAGACTTACTGAAGAGACTGTCACAATAAAAATGTTAAATCTAATTGCAATGTCTCTTTGCTTGTTTCTTCTCCCCAACTTTTGTGACTTGAACAATAAAGGCTAAATAGAAATAAATGTGCCTATTTCATTTACAGGGCTTCATACATAACTCTACAAAATCCCAGGTGCAAAACACTGAAAGAGAAAGTTTATGGTTAAAATCCTGGCCCCACTGAAGTCAACTGGAGTTTTACCATTGATTTTAGTGGGATAAGAATTTCAGCCTACATACACCTCTACCTCGATATGACGCTGTCCTCGGGAGCCAAAAAATCTTACCACATTATAGATGAAACCGCGTTATATCGAACTTGCTTTGATCCACCGGAGTGCGCGGCCCCGCCCCCCCAGAGCACTGCTTTACTGCATTATATCTGAATTCATGCTATATATCGAGTCGCATTATATTGAGGTAGAGGTGTATTTAAAGTATTATTTCCAGTGGATTTTTTAAATCATAGACATATTTCTATTAATTGTAATAAAAAAGATTTTAAAGTATACACAACACCTACATTAACCTGAAAGTATCCCTTTAAGAAGGCCTTGCTATTCAGTTATAACTGTGCTGTTATGCTACAGGCAGTTTTTAATTTTTTTTTCTTTATGCAGAAGGTTTCATAAAAGGAATGTATTGATTTAAACTAGTTTCATTACTACTAATGCTCTGCTTAATTTTAAAGACATTAATATTGAACAGAATAATGTGTTCTATTAATAAACTTTCTGTTGAAATAACAAGCAGATTTATTGCATTTCGTTGTCCAAACAAACACTAAGATCACTTTCCATAACTCACCGTCGGCCTAAAACAAAGGCCAAAAATGAGACTTGATTTAAAAAATAATATAACAATGAGAAATCTAACTTGAAAAATTAACCAATGGATTTTAATCTGATACATACATAATCAGACGAACACTGTAATCAGACAGGTTTTGGTCTTATCTTTACTATACTTTTTACATAAAATTTCCACGATTACCACTGGCATCACGGTAGAAAGAGAAGGAGTTCTAGTGTAGAAATGAAGCTGGTATTTTAACCATTGCAACACGTAGACCTGATCTAAAACACCAGTGGCCAGTTTACATTAGCACTCCTATCATGGATACTACCAGTGGAGCTGCAATGGTGATAGCAACAGTTTGGAAAAAGAAATTTAGTGCAGACTCAGCCTTTGCTTAGTACTGTTAGCTTGCAAGAAAGAACAGAGATAAAAAAGCTTTCGTAGTTTAGTGGTTAGAGTACTATAAAGCTGGATTGCCTGATTCTATTCCTTGCTCTGCCAGTGACGTATTGTGTGAGCTAATAAAAGGTTACATTCTCTCTATTCCTTATTTTGCCATATGGAAAATAGACACAATGCTTCACCTCAATAGGGTGTTGTTGCAAGACTTACTGAGAGAATGGAGGAACAGGATATTCTCTGATCACTGGCTCCAAAACCAACATTAGGGAGGGTTTGTAGGTATTGACAACATTTGTATTAGTCTAACAACGAAATAGCTTCACATTCTGCAATTTTAGCTGCCATCAGTTTCTCTCAAACACTCAAGCTAGAAGATAATGCTTTAAAGCCATTTTCATGCAAGGATTGCAGATGGCATAAAGCATTTGCTTCTCATCTAACTCCAACAGTTCTCCAGATCAAGGTCGCCAAGATTATACGGAAACTGAAGCAGGAAAAAAAGCAAGATAGTTAGCAGACAAGCAGGACCTGCTAGGGCCAGCAATAACTGCTAGTTGCTATTGACAGTTGGTAACAGATAGGCAGGCAGTGAAAATATGGCAGGTTATCACTCTGAATCCCCCTTCCTCAACCATCTCCACCCACATATTTGTCTCATTTACATGCTGCATCTTGTGATCATCCTGAAGATAGGCAGGTACCGCGATCATGTTTGTGTATCATTTAGCAAAATGGGTCCTGGATCCCTGATAGGGGCTTCCAGCTGCTACAGTAATACAAATAAACAGTAGTAGTAATGGAAATCTGTTAGCCTCTGAATATCACTAATGTTTTAGAATGTCCACTCCCCCCCTCCATCTTTGCTCTGTCATAGGAATGCGCCCTTTGAAACTGCATCTTTTCCTTATATCTTTGTACCATGCCTAACATAATGGGGCTAGAGCCTGGAAGCACTACTGCAATACGAGTAAATATCAATTATATTTTATCTCCTGCTTCTTCTGCCCACATCAGCTGCTTGGGCTGCAGAAAGCTGCTCTGTGGTTACTCACACCCAGCTACAGGCGACACTTCATGTCCTGAGAGACTATTTGGAAGTGTTAAAAATAATTATAGGATGGCATCATGCATGTTTATATTTCATTAAGATTACATGGGTGTTCCTGACTTACAGAAAATCTCATCAACAGTAACACAAAGAACCCACACCTGCACAATCCTCAAATCCTGGTTTGCTTCTAAAGCCTAAAAAGGAATAATACTGCTCCACATGAACTCTACTCATGAGCATACCACCATGTAAGAGTCCAGCTCAAACCTTCCACAGTATAAACAGGATCTTCTTCTATTTCACAGGAGCTGGCAAACTGGGCTTGCAAGACTATTACACAAAATACTAAATACACATAACTACATGGAAGATTTTATTATCTCCTGACTAAAGAAACACAGTTTGAAATGTTTTACAAGTATTCACAAGAAGTATTGCCCTCTCTCATTATCAGTCAAAAGAGACCTCTCATTGATTCATTTCGGAATATTTTTACTACCCTTTACATTAAGTTACGATGTCCCACTGAAGAACCACCCTGTATCTTAAGTACCAATTGACCTGTCCTCAAAAACAGCACATATTATATTGAAATGCCCTCTCTTTTCATTAACTTGTATCTATCCCATTTTGAAATAGTGCATCCAGCCATAGTGGGAAACAACCTAGGAAATTGATAATGTTCACTGAAGAGGAAGGAGATATACTTACAGAAAACAGATTGTTGAGTTTCCTCCAAATTTGAGAGCAGTTATCGACTCTGGAACTTACATATCCTTTCTTACCAAACATTATGACCACTTACAGACAATCTCTTCAATATCCACGACGCTTAGAGAAGATTACCCTCTCAGGGAAACAATAACCTGGATGAACTCTGGAGAGCTTCCACTGAGATAGTATTATCATATTCCATAAACACTACCTTCCAACACACACAGGTATATCACCTCTCTGTTTGCCTCTCTCTCTACTTCTACTCCGAGGACCTCCTCTACCCAGTTTGCTCTGATTTAATTTCCACATAATGATTTACGTAAGAAACAAATAGCAACAATGAACACTCAGTTAGAAGTAAGGTTCATAATCTCCTTGTGTATTATGATGCAACTGTCTGCGGTCTTTTGCTTATTTACAGACATTCCCTATCCTCTCAATATGTCAAATGAATTATCTGTGTGCAATCAAGTATTCTTACCGCACCAGAATACTCATTCATTTCTTAGAATAAGCAAACTAAGGATCAGAGATTATGGATCAAATACTAAAAGGTGTTGAGAAGCCTCAATTCTCCCTAAATTTGAACTTGCCCTTGGGTGAACCACAAAGACTTCAAGCCTACAAAATGCTGAACATCACTGTATGGAGGGACATGACTTCAGTGGGAATTGAGGGTGCATAGCATCTCATGTAGGTGCTCAGCATGTTGCAAGGTCAGGCCTTGTGTGACTTTCCAAAATCACAAAGAAATCTGTGGTACATCTAAGAACGGAACTTAGTTTTTCCTCCATTCTGTTACAAGTTAAACAGTGACTAATGAAGCTTCTTTGGACTTAATTTAAAAGTGAACTACAAAACAAAATTAGAAAATGAGTTAAGCACAGTTTTGTGTGTGGCATGCGCCTACTTATCAGGCTGTTAGGGACACTCAGCACAGAAATAAGTTACCTTGCTTTTTCAAAACTCCTCTATGAATTCATTTGGTAATACTGGTTCAGTGAAGAGATCCCAGAATACATTGCTCTGTGTTGTCATTGATTGCATGGGTTATAATGAGTCCTCTGTATGCAAACTGATGCACAGATACTTGCTGGGATCCAGGAATTCTGATCATTTTCTGAAGTTCTGACCAACGGGAATGGAAGCACAGCTCAGAAGCAATAGTCTGGCTAATCTAAAGGCCCTGCCCAGCATTTCAGTAGTTTGTCATTTGCATGAGAGCTTCTCATGGTTATTTTATATCCCACAACTAAGAAAAATAACAGATCTGATTCACCAGGATGTTACTCCACTATAATTGCCCTGACTTCAAAGGAGTTACCCTGGCACAAAGCTGGAATAATGTCATTGTGAATCAGGCCCGACCATTCTTCCTACTTATCTAACTTTTCATTCAAAGATCTCAAAGACTTTTAGAAGGGAAGGTGGGTAAGGATTATTAACTTCATTTCACAGATGGATGGATTGAGACACATTGAGGTTACATGTCTTACCAAAGGTCATGCAGTGAATCTGAGGCAGAGTTGGAAAAGAGCTCAGTTATACTGACTCGTAGCTGTGCTAATAGAGTGCATCCCCTTAACATGAGAAAATTGTAAATGTAAATCAATGGAGGTCACTGAAAACTTTTTACCTGCAGATTTCAGGTTTAGGTAATCATCCTTTCCAGAAGCATTGAGGAGACTGAAGGAGCGAAATGAATCTGTGGTAGTACTTACACAACAATAAGGCATTAAAGAAAGAAAGGAGGGGGACATTTTGCTCAGGATGCCATGTAACAAGACTGCAGCGACAAATCATTACTCCCAGAACACAGCTCAAGGAAATGTAATACTGCCATTTTCCAAATGCTTGGTTATAAAACCTTTCATACATACGATATTTAAAACCATGAATTACCTTTGAGAATGTATCCAAACGCCTAACAGTATCAAGTCATGGTAACAGTTATCTGTTTATAGGTCAGGAGGGCAGTAAATTATTGCGACAGAAAGCAGTAAAGTCTGCATTGTGTCTAGTTGTGCTGTTTAACAGGTTGGAGTGAAAAGCAGGTGATGCATGGAAACTTCAGGTTTTTATAGCTACTGCCTCAATCTGTATTCACTTATATAAAGATGTCACATTTTTAAACATTTAAAAGTCAAATTGTCTGGAGAATAGATTCATATAAAATTTATTTTCAGAAACTGATATTTAGCCTACTGCTATCAGAGTTGATTGCTCTTATGTGTAAGCTTTATTCAAGTTTCCACAGGTTTGAAAATACAAGGACTGACATTTCAGATCCCATACTCAAGTGTGTCATTATCAAGGAACTGAAATGGGAACATTTCCACTTTCTCACGAATACTCAGTTAGGGTGTTACGGTGATGGCCACACTAACTGCTTTTGAATTTTTCCTGAAACTGCTAAATATGGCATGTACTTTAACATAGCCAGGGAGGAAGAAAAATCATGTTTGCAGAAGAAAAATCTAGATTTGGTATGTTTCTGGCACTACATAGCTTGAGAATTAACTAGTTTCCAAATTGTGCCAGAAAGCTATTTGTAAGTGGCTAATGGATAAAGATAACCATACTGCTGATTTATATTTCTTACCTTAATTTACTCTGCTTATGTCAAAGATGTTTGTCATGCCTTGGACTGCCAAACAAATCAGGGCCTAACTTGTTCAGTCAATTCTTTAAGAATCATCATTTCAGTCTTCACTGAGTTATTAAAGCCATGAAAATACAACACTAATGAGACAGCAATGATGGAAGATGTCAGAAACCTATTAACTACAGCCTTTTAGGAAGCAACTGCAAATAAAGGCTCAAACTAAGATTAGAAATATAAATCACTAAGTGATATTCCATAAGCACATCTAACATTTTCATAATAAATGTCACCCCAAAAGATTCCAAAATGCTTTAGCAAACATATAATGTAAGCTCTTTGGGGCTATGTCTGCCTTTGTAAAGCACCTAGTAAATGGAGTCCTGGCCCTTGACTAGGGCTTCTAGGCATGATGGTAATAGAAATAAATAATATACAGGCACTAATTTATCTTATCATTTAAATGCAGCCAACCCTGGGATAGCGTGTGACAGTTTAACAGTGCACAGAAAAATTATACAACAATTGTAGGCTAGGAAGAGAAGAAAAATATTGAAATGGCAGGAAGAGTTTTGATAGACAGAGTGTAACTGAAATTTGGCAGGCGTATGGGAGTTTAATGGCTCTATTGTTTGTGTAAAGTTATATGGTAAACATAGTGATCCCGAAGGACATTTCACTGTTTCCAGGCACTAACTATGAGATTAGTTCACTGACTCAGAACAAAGAATGCAATTTATTGATGTCACCAACTCTACTTTCTGACAGATTTGGGAGGCAGGGGGGAGTTCTCCCCATCTAGGAAATAAAAGCCAATGGGTTTTATTGGGTTCCTCCCCAAAACACAACCTCTTAGGAACATAACAATGATGCTGGAAGTATTTACATAATATTAATTTGGGGAAAAAAATGTTACTAGAAATATTAGGCACTAATTTCAATCTGTTAATGAAAACTATTTAGAGCAAAATTAAAAGGGAACCAATGGGAAAATCAAGACTCTTGTTATGCCTCTTAGGCAGCATGACACCTGTCTGCTCCTTCAGACAGATTTAAGCTCATGGGTCCACTACTAGTAGCTACAAGAGTAGAATAAGAAGAAATAAAGGAAAAATCATAGAATCACAGCACTGGAAGGGACCTTGAGAGGTCATCCACTCCAGTCCCCTGCACTCATGGCAGGACTAAGTATTATCTAGACCGTTCCTGGCAGGTCATAAAAATCTCCAGTGATGGAAATTCCAAAACCTCCTTAGGCAATTTATTCCAGTGCTTAACCACCCTGACAGGTAGGAATTTTTCCTAATGTCCAACCTAAACCTCCCTTGCTGCAATTTAAGCCCATTACTTCTTGTCCTATCCTCAGAGGTTAAGAAAAAAAAAATTTCTCCCTCCTCTTTGTAACAACCTTTTACGTACTTGAAAACTGTTATGTCCTGCTACGATAGCTACAATAAACACAGATTTTAATGCAAGCCGGTTGGTCAGACATGAGAAATGACCCAGTGATAGTTCCAACCATCCACATGGGGAAAAGACAGTTACCTTTTCCGTAACTGGTGTTCTTCAAGATGTGTTGCTCATGTCTATTCCACAATAGGTGTGTGTGCTCGGCACGTTCACCGTTGCCGGAAGTTTTTCCCTTAGCAGTACCCATAGGGGAGTGCTCCTAGCGACCCCTCGAGTGGTACCTCTATGGAGTGGTATAAAAGGCACTGTGTACTCCCCCCACCATCAGTTCCTTCTTGCCAGACAACTCTGACAGAGGGGAAGGAGGGCAGGATGTGGAATAGACACGAGCAACACATCTTGAAGCACACCAGTAACGGAAAAGGCAATTGTCTTTTCTTCTTTGAGTGATTGCTCATGTGTATTCCACAACAGGTGATTCCGAGCTATATCTGTTGGAGGTGGGTAGGGGTTCACAAATTCTCAGGACGGAGCACAGCCTTGTCGAACCGGTGTCGTCCCTGGTCTGGGAGACAATCTCATAATGCGAGGTGAACGTGTGAACTGAAGACCATGTGGCAGCCCTGAAACTGTCCTGAATGGGGACATGGGCTAAAAAGGCAGCCGACGAGTCAAGTGTGCCCTCACAGTTGATGGTGGAGATCAGCCGATCCTTCTTATAAGCTGTCTCGTATTTTGACCGGGTGGCCTGAGCGGGAGTCTGCTGTGGCTTGAATTTAGGTTTAGCCGGAGCCGGAAGAGAGAGACAGAGTCTGGAGACTCTTTCAGGCCATGCAGCTTTGTATCCATTTGTTCCGCAAACAGAGCTTTGCCATCAAATGGGAGGTCAATCATATCTCCCCTCAGCCTTCTTTTGGTTAGGCTAAACAAGCCAAGCTCTTTCAGTCTTTCATAAGACAGGTTTTCCATTCCTCGGATCATCCTAGTAGCCCTTCTCTGTACCTGTTCCAGTTTGAATTCATCCTTCTTAAACATGGGAGACCAGAACTGCACTCAGCATTCCAGATGAGGTCTCACCAGTGCCTTGTATAATGGCACTGACAACTCCTTATCTTTACTGAAAATACCTTGCCTGATGCATCCCAAGACTTCATTAGCTTTTTTTAACAGCCATATCACATTGATGGCTCATAGTCATCCTGTGATCAACCAATACTCCGAGGTCCTTCTCCTCCTCTGTTACTTCCAACTGATGTGTCCCCAATTTATAACCAAAATTCTTGTTATTAATCCCTAAATGCATGACCTTGCACTTTTCACTATTAAAATTTATCCTATTGTTATTACTCCAGTTTACAAGGTCATCCAGATATCCCGGTCCTTCTCCGTGTTAGCAATACCTCCCAGTTTTGTATCATCTGCAAACTTTATTAGAACATTCCCACTTTTTGTGCCAAGGTCAGCAATAAAAAGATTAAATAAGATTGGTCCCAACACTGATCTCTGAGGAACTCCACTAGTAACCTCCTTCCAGCCTGACAGTTCACCCTTTCAATATGACCAGTTGTAGTCTCCCCTTTAACCATTTATCCACCTTTCACTTTTCATATTGATCCCCAACTTTTCCAATTTAACTAATAATTCCTCATGTGGAACCATATCAAATGCCCTACTGAAATCGAGGTAAATTAGATCCACTGCATTTCCTTTGTCTAAATAATCTGTTACATTCTCAAAGAAGAAGATCAAGTTGGTTTGGCACAATCTACCTTTTGTAAAACCATGTTGTATTTTGTCCCAATTACCATTGACCTCTATGTCCTTAACTACTTTCTCCTTCAAAAATTTTTTCCAAGACCTTGCATACTATCTTAAAAATAGGAACTATGTTAGCAATTCTCCAGTCATACGGTACAACCCCTGAGTTTACTGATTCATTAAAAACATGTGGGAAATGGTGTCAGCCTGTACAGAACTGAGTCATGCATGGACATGTGACTTGCCCAGGCACAGCCGGCTTTAGGCACCAGCAAACCAAGCACGTGCTTGGGGTGGCACATTTTCAGGGGCGGCATTCCGGCCATCTTTTTTTTTTTTGCTTGGGGCAGCAAAAGTCTAGAGCCAGCCCTGGCAGCAGCAATGCATCGTGTGTGTGGGCGCCCTAGGGCTGGGACGGTTCACACCGCAGGGGAGCAGCACCCGCACTCTGTGGTTGGACCGGGCAGGCTACGAGCGGGGGACACTCTGGCTGGGGACCGCCCCACGGGGCACACGGAGCAGCCTTCAGGTGCCCCAGGGCATCCGCCCCCCCCAGCGCCGCAGTCGGGGCTGGGCGAAGCAGCCTGAGCTACCCAGAGACTGCGGCAGGGCGCCAGAAGCAGCAGCAGCAGGGCCATAGAGGGAGGGGCGCTGCCAGGCGGGGCCCACATCCCGCTCTCTAGGGCTCCACTCTCTCTGGGGCTACCCTGCCCCGGCTCCTCAGCCCCCTGCCGGGCGGTCCCCCGGCTCTGCCCTCCCGGGTCCTGCTGGTCCTGGAGAGGGAGCCCTGGCTGGAGGGACCCTGGGCTGAGGCATGGCCCGGGAGCCCAGCTGCTTACCCGGACCCTGCCAGCGCCGAACCAGCTGGAGGTGAGGGGGGAGTGAGCAGAGTCAGCACTGGTGGTGGGGAGCCCAGGACTGGGGCAGCAGAGTGTGGGGAGGGGGAAGAGCTCAGGGATGGGGCAGGTGTGGTGGGGAAGAGAGCCCAGGGCTGGGGTGGGAGGCAGCAAAAAAAATTTTTGCTTGGGGTAGCAAAAAACCTAGAGCTGGCCCGTGCCCAGGTGACTCCAAAACTCCATCTTGTAGCTGTGATTCTGCATAGGAAAACACAAGGGGTTTCCACCAACAAGAGAGACTATATAAGGCCCTGGGAAACCCCTCCATTTTGTCTTCATATGGCTCAGAAGATAGCCCCTCCACCCCACAGAGATGCCTGAAAGAAACTGGAACAAAGGACGGTAACTATAGGGATGTGAATGATTGCTGGACCCAGACTAGGTGGAAGTCTAGTCTGTAAAAAAAGCGTATTGCAACATCTCTGAGGGTGAGATTCACCTGCATTTAGTTTCTTATTGTATTAGGCTTAGACTTGCGTGTTTTATTTTATTTTGCTTGGTAAATTTACTTTATTCTATCTGTTATTACTTGGAACCACTTAAATCCTACTTTTTATATTTGATAAAATCACTTTTTACTTATTAATCCACAGCAAGTATTAATTCCTGGGGGAGCAAACAGCTGTGCATCTCTCTCTATTAGTGTTATAGAGGGCAAACAATTTATAAGTTTATCCTGTATAAACTTTATACAAGTAAAACGGATTTAATTGGGGTTTGGATCCCATTGGGAACTGGGTATCTAGGTGTTGGAAACAGGAGGACTTCTTAAGCTGTTTTCAGTTAAGCCTGCAGGTTTTGGGAGGACGTGGCTCAGACCTGGGTCTGTGTTTGTAGCAGGTTTGCATGTCTGGCACAACCAGGCAAGGTACTGAAGTCTCAAGCTGTCAGGGAAAACAGGCTCAAAGGTAGTCCCAGCACATCAAGTGGCACTTCACAAGGGGGTTTCTGTGACCCAACCTGTCACACTAGCATCGCAAGATATTTACATGCCAGATGCACTAAAGATTCATATGTTCCTTCATACTTCAACCACCATTCCAGAGGACATGCGTCCATGCTGATGACTGGTTCTGCTCGATAATAATCCAAAGCAGAGTGGACCGACGCATGTTCGTTTTCATCATCTGAGTCAGATACCACTAGCAGAGGGTTGATTTTCTTTTTTGGTGGTTCAGGTTCTGTAGCTTCTGCATCAGAGAGTTGCTTTTTTAAGACACCTGAAAGCATGCCCCACACCTCATCCCTCTCAGATTTTGGAAGGCATTTCAGATTCTTAAACCTTGGGTCAAGTGCTGTATCTGTTCTTAGAAATCTCACATTAGTACCTTCTTTAACATTAGGGATCTATTATCGACCACCTGACCAGGACAGTAATAGTGATGATGAAATGCTAAGGGAAATTAGTGAGGCTATCAAAATTAAGAACCCAACAATAGTGGGGGATTTCAATTATCCCCATATTGACTGGAAACATGTCACTTCAGGACGAAATGCAGAGATAAAATTTCTCGATACTTTAAATGACTCCTTCATGGAGCAGCTGGTACAGGAACCCACAAGTGGAGAGGCAACTCTAGATTTAATCCTGAGTGGAGCGCAGGAGCTGGTCCAAGAGGTAACTATAGCAGGACCGCTTGGAAATAGTGACCATAATATAATAACATTTAACATTCCTGTGGTGGGAAGAACATCTCAACAACCCAACACTGTGCCATTTAATTTCAAAAGGGGGAACTATACAAAAATGAGGGGGTTAGTTAAACAAAAGTTAAAAGATACACTGACTAAAGTGAAATCCCTGCAAGCTGCATGGGCACTTTTTAAAGATACTGTAATAGAGGCCTAACTTCAGTGTATACCCCAAATTAAGAAACACAGTAAAAGGACTAAAAAAGAGCCACCGTGCCTTAACCACCATGTAAAAGAAGCAGTGAGAGAGAAAAAGACTTCCTTTAAAAAGTGGAAGTCAAATCCTACTGAGGCAAATAGAAAGGAGCATAAACACTGCCAAATTAAGTGCAAGAGTATAATAAGAAAAGCCAAAGAGGAGTTTGAAGAACAGCTAGCTAAAAACTCCAAAGGTAATAACAAAATGTTTTTTAAGTACATCAGAAGCAGGAAGCCTGCTAAACAACCAGTGGGGCCCCTTGAAGATCAAAATACAAAAGGAGCGCTTAAAGACGATAAAGTCACTGCGGAGAAACTAAATGGATTATTTGCTTCAGTCTTCACAACTGAGGATGTTAGGGAGATTCCCAAACCCAAATTGGCTTTTGTAGGTGACAAATCTGAGGAACCGTCACAGATTGAGGTGTCACTAGAGGAGGTTTTGGAATTAATTGATAAACTCAACATTAACAAGTCACCAGGACCAGATGGCATTCACCCAAGAGTTCTGAAAGAACTCAAATGTGAAGTTGCGGAACGATTAACTAAGGTTTGTAACCTGTCCTTTAAATCGGCTCCGGTACCCAGTGACTAGAAGTTAGCTAAGGTAACGCCAATATTTTAAAAAGGGCTCTAGAGGTGATCCTGGCAATTACAGACCGGTAAGTCTAACATCGGTACCGGGCAAATTAGTCGAAACAATAGTTAAGAATAAAATTGTCAGACACACAGAAAAACAAACTGTTGAGCAATAGTCAACATGGTTTCTGTAAAGGGAAATCGTGTCTTACTAATCTATTAGAGTTCTTTGAAGGGGTCAACAAACATGTGGACAAGGGTGATCCAGTGGACACAGTGTACTTAGATTTCCAGAAATTCTTTGGCAAGGTCCCTCACCAAAGGCTCTTATGTAAATTAAGCTGTCATGGGATAAAAGGGAAGGTCCTTTCATGGATTGAGAACTGGTTAAAAGACAGGGAACAAAGGGTGGGAATAAATGGTAAATTCTCAGAATGGAGAGAGGTAACAAGTGGTGTCCCCCAGGGGTCAGTCCTAGGACCAATCCTACTCAATTTATTCATAAATGATCTGGAGAAAGGGGCAAACAGTGAGGTGGCAAAGTTTGCAGATGATATTAAACTACTCAAGATAGTTAAGAACAAAGCAGATTGTGAAGAACTTCAAAAAGATCTCACAAAACTAAATGACTGGGCAACAAAATGGCAAATGAAATTTAATGTGGATAAATGTAAAGTAATGCACATTGGAAAAAATAACCCCAACTATACATACAATATGATGGGGGCTAATTTAGCTACAACGAATCAGGAAAAAGATCTTGGAGTCATCGTGGATAGTTCTCTGAAGATGTCCACGCATTGTGCAGAGGCGGTCAAAAAAGCAAACAGGATGTTAGGAATCATTAAAGAGTGGATAGTGAATAAGACTGAGAATATATTATTGCCCTTATATAAATATATGGTACGCCCACATCTTGAATACTATGTACAGATGTGGTCTCCTCACCTCAAAAAAGATATTCTAGCACTAGAAAAGGTTCAGAAAAGGGCAACTAAAATGATTAGGGGTTTGGAGAGGGTCCCATATGAGGAAAGATTACAGAGGCTAGTACTCTTCAGCTTGGAAAAGAGGAGACTAAGGGGAGATATGATAGAGGTATATAAAATCATGAGTGATGTAGAGAAAGTGGATAAGGAAAAGTTATTTACTTATCCCCATAATACAAAGAGCTAGGGGTCACCAAATGAAATTAATAGGCAGCAGGTTTAAAACAAATAAAAGGAAGTTCTTCTTCACGCAGTGCACAGTCAACTTGTGGAACTTCTAACCTGAGAAGGTTGTGTAGGCTAGGACTATAACAGTGTTTAAAAGAGAACGGGATAAATTCATGGTGGTTAAGTCCATAAATGGCTATTAGCCAGGATGGGTAAAGAATGGTGTCCCTAGCCTCTGTTCATCAGAGGATGGAGATGGATGGCAGGAGAGAGATCACTTAATCATTGCCTGTTAGGTTCACTCCCTCTGGGGCACCTGGCATTGGCCACTGTTGCTAGACAGATACTGGGCTAGATGGACCTTTGGTCTGACCCAGTACGGCCGTTCTTATTTTGCATTTTGTCAAACCTGCTGTGAAAGAGTTCTCAAAATGAACATGTGCTGAATCATCATCTGAAACTGCTAAAACATTAAATATATGGGGGGAGGGATAGCTCAGTGGTTTGAGCATTGGTCTGCTAAACCCAGGGTTGTGAGTTCAATCCTTGAGGGGGCCACTTAGGGATCTGGGGCAAAAAATCAGTACTTGTTCCTGCTAGTGAAGGCAGGGGGCTGGACACTATGACCTTTCAGGGTCCCTTCCAGCTCTGTGAGATAGGTATATCTCCATATATTATATGGCAGAATGTGAGTAAAACAGAACAGGAGACATACAATTTTCCCCCAAGGAATTCAGTCACAAATTTAACTAACAAATTTTTTAAGAGGCATTATCAGCATAGAAACATGTTCTCTGGAATGGTGGATGAAGCACGAAGAGGCATATGAACATTTAGCATATCTGGCACATAAATATCTTGCAACATCGGCTACAAAAGTGCCATTGAAATGCCTGTTCTCTCTTTCAGGTAACATTGTAAATAAAAAGCAGTCAGCAGTATTTCCTGTAAATGTAAACAAACTTGCTTGCCTTAACAATTGACTGAACAAGTAGTAATACTGAGTGGACTTGTAGGCTCTAAAGTGTTACATTGTTTTGTTTTTGAGTGCAGTTATGTAACAAAAAAAAATCTACATTTTGTAAGTTACACTCATGATAAAGAGATTGCACTACAGTACTTGTATGATGTGAATTGAAAAATACTCTCTTTTGTTTATCATTTTTACAGTGCAAATATTTGTAATAAAAATAATAATATAAAGTGAGCACTGTGCACTTTTTATTGTGTGATGATAAAAATCAATATATTTGAACATGTAGACAACATCCAAAAATAGTTAATAAATTTCAATTGGTATTCTATGGTTTAACAGTGAGATTAAACATGATTAATATAATCTTTGCACTTACATCGCACTTTTGCATCCACTGAGGTTAAAGTGCTTTACAAAAAGGCATCATCATCTCCATTTTATAGATGGGAAAACTGAGGCACGGAGAGGTTAAATGGAAGACACTGAAAGAACCAGAATTAGATCAGAGTTCTCCAGGTTCCACTGAATTTATGCAGTCCACTAGAGCACTGTGTCTGCATGAATGTTGAAAACTATTAACCAGAAATTCAAGTCCTATTAATGATATTCCTTGTGTAAGAAATGTAATAAATATTTAAAAATTTGTACTTGGGTGTCTGGGTTTACTCTTTCAAGAGGAACACTAAATGGGACTTCTTCTAGATATATCCTAAGTTTCATTGTTTTTTTTAAAGCCTCTGAGAATAAGGCTTCTGAGAATAAGTCCATGCTCAGGATGGACTTCATCTCAGCAAGGAGGGAAATAGGATTCTAGGATGGAGGCTCGCCGACCTCATCAAGAGGGCTTTAAACTAGAAAGTTGGGGGAGATGGTTGGGAAATGTTTGGGAGATCTCCACGCCAGAACATAACCTGGAGAGGGAAGTAAACAAAGTGAGCGGGGATACCCTTGTGGCCCCAAGATTTGATCCAAGGAGGAATAGTGGAGTAGAAACCAGAGTAACGGGTGATGCTGGTGGCAGACAGTTTGTGCACGACGGGGGAAAGAATGTCACTGACGCCAAACGCCGAAAATTAAAAGGTTTGTACACTAATGCGAGGAGCCTAGGTAACAAGATGGAGGAACTGGAGTTACTCGTGCAGGAAGTCAAGCCGGATATTATAGGGATTACCGAAACCTGGTGGAATAGTACTCATGACTGGAGCATGGGTATTGAAGGCTATGTGCTGTTCAGAAAAGACAGGAAGAAAGGCAAAGGTGGGGGAGTAGCCTTGTACATCAATGATGAAATTAAATGTAGCGAAATAAGATGCGATGGAATGGATAACACGGAGTCCGTCTGGGCAAAAATCACGCTGGGTAAAAAAGCAACTAGAGCTTCCCCTGAGATAGTGCTTGGGGTGTGCTACAGACCGCCGGGATCGGATTGGGATATGGATAGAGACCTCTTTAATGTCTTTAATGAAGTAAACACAAAGGGGAAATGTGTGATTATGGGGGACTTCAACTTCCCGGACATAGACTGGAGGACGAGTACTTGCACGAATAATAGGGGTCGGATTTTTCTGGATGTGATAGCGGATGGATTTCTTCATCAAGTAGTTGAAGCACCTACGAGAGGGGATGCCATTCTAGACTTGGTGTTGGTGAGCAGTGAGGACCTCGTAGAAGAAATGGTGGTAGGGGACAACCTTGGTTCGAGTGATCATGAGCTGATTCAGTTCAAACTAGATGGAAGGATAAACAAATGTAGATCTGCGATTAGGGTTTTTGACTTCTCGAGGGCTAATTTTAAAGAGTTAAGGAAATTAGTTAGGGAAGAGGATTGGACGGAGGAATTAGTGGATTTAAATGTGGAGGAGGCCTGGAATTACTTTAAGTCACAGCTGCGGAGACTGTCGGAAGCCTGCATCCCGAGAAAGGGGAAAAGAACCATGGGCAGGAGTTGCAGGCCAAACTGGATGAGCAAGCAACTCAGAGAGGGGATTAGACAAAAGCAGAAAGCTTACAGGGAGTGGAAGGAAGGCAGGATCAGTAAAGAAAGCTACCTTGCTGAGGTCAGAACATGTAGGGATAAAGTGAGGAAGGCTAAAAGCCGCATTGAACTGGAACTTGCAAAGGGAATCAAAACCAATAGTAAAAGGTTCTACAGCCACATAAATAAGAAGAAAACAAAGAAAGAAGAAGTGGGGCCGCTATACACTGAGGATGGAATGGAGGTTAAGGATAACCTAGGCATGGCCCAACATCTAAACAAGTACTTTGCCTCGGTTTTTAATAAGACTAGTGAGGAACCTTGCGATGATGGAGGGATGATAAACGGGAATGTGGATATGGAAGTGGATATTACTGCAACTGAGGTAGAGGCTGTACTTGAACAGCTTGATGGGTCGAAGTCGGAGGGCCCGGACAATCTCCACCCGAGGATATTAAAGGAACTGGCGCGTGAAATTGCGAGCCCGTTAGCGAGAATTTTTAAGCAATCGATAATCTTGGGTGTTGTGCCATATGACTGGAGGATTGCTAATGTAGTTCCTATTTTTAAGAAAGGGAAAAAGAGTGATCCGGGTAATTATAGGCCTGTTAGCTTGACGTCTGTAGTATGTAAGGTCTTGGAAAAAATTTTAAGGGAGAAAGTAGTTAAGGACATAGAGGTCAATGGTAATTGGGACGAACTGCAACACGGATTTACTAAAGGTAGATCGTGCCAAACCAATCTGATCTCCTTCTTTGAGAAGGTGACGGATTACTTAGATAAAGGAAATGCGGTAGATATAATTTACCTAGATTTCAGTAAGGCGTTCGACACGGTTCCGCACAGGGAGCTGTTAGTTAAATTGGAAAAGCTGGGAGTGAATATGAAAGTTGTAAGGTGGATAAGGAACTGGTTAAAGGGGAGACTCCAGAGGGTCGTATTGAAAGGTGAACTGTCGGACTGGAAGGAGGTCACCAGTGGAGTCCCTCAAGGATCGGTCTTGGGACCGATCTTATTTAACCTTTTTATTACTGACCTTGGCACAAAGAGCGGGAATGTGCTAATAAAGTTCGCAGATGACACGAAGCTGGGGGGTATTGCTAACACGGAGAAGGACAGGGATACTATTCAAGAAGATCTGAACCACCTTGTAAACTGGAGTAATAGAAATAGGATGAAATACAATAGTGAAAAGTGCAAGGTCATGCATTTAGGAATTAATAATAAGAATTTTGGATATACGTTGGGGGCGCATCAGTTGGAAGCGACGGAGGAAGAGAAGGACCTTGGGGTACTGGTTGATAGCAGGATGACTATGAGTCGCCAATGTGATACGGCTGTTAAAAAAGCAAATGCGATTTTGGGATGCATCAGGCGGGGTATTTCCTGCAAGGATAAGGAGGTGTTAGTACCGTTGTATACGGCGTTGGTGAGACCCCATCTGGAATACTGTGTGCAGTTCTGGTGTCCCATGTTCAAGAAGGATGAATTCAAACTGGAACAGGTTCAGAGACGGGCTACGAGGATGATCCGAGGAATGGAAAAACTGCCTTATGAAAGGAGACTCAAAGAGCTTGGCTTGTTTAGCCTGGCCAAAAGAAGGCTGAGGGGGGATATGCTCGCCCTATATAAATATATCAAGGGGGTTAACGTTAGGGAGGGAGAGGAATTATTTAAGTTTAGTACTAATGTAGCCACGAGGACGAATGGGTATAAACTGGATATTAGGAAGTTTAGACTTGAAATTAGACGAACGTTTCTGACCATTAGGGGAGTGAAGTTCTGGAATAGCCTTCCGAGGGAAGTAGTAGGGGCAAAAGACTTTCCTGGCTTTAAGACAAAGCTTGATAAGTATATGGAGGGGATGTTATGATAGGATCGTCAATTTGGGCAATTGATCTTGAATTACCACCAGACAGGTCTGCTCAATGGTCTGCGGGGAGATGTTGCATGCGATGGGTACTGAGTTGCTGCGGAGAACTCCTTCTTGGGTGCTGGCTGGTGACTCTTGCCCACATGCTCAGGGTTTAGCTGATCGCCATATTTGGGGTCGGGAAGGAATTTTCCTCCAGGGCGGATTGGCAGGTGCCCTGGAGGTTTTTCGCCTTCCCCTGCAGCGTGGGGCACGGGTCGCTTGCTGGTGGTGTCTCTGCAGCTTGAGGTCTTCAAACCATTTTTGAGGATTTCAATAACTCGGTCCTGGGATAGGGGTTGTATAAAATTGGATGGGTGGGGTTCTGTGGCCTGCCTTGTGCAGGAGGTCAGACTAGATGATCAGATTGGTCCCTTCTGACCTATGAGTCTATGAGTCTATAATAAGCATACAGAGAATCAGTGGATTTCATCCTTCTGCAGCAGTACCTGGAACATTTGAGGAACCTGCAAAAGAATTCAATAAACTAGCACACAGTTTTTCTGTTAAGGTTTAGGAAATTTAACTATTTTGTCTCTCAATCATAGAAAGTACTGTAAACTCGAATCTGTTTTACATACATGTCAGTTCCAGTGTGAATGCTGAATTTGGGCTGTATGTTTGTGTTTTCACTCAGCTGGTTTGAAAATATTGAATTTACACAGTCCGCATGTCTGTAAGTATTTATACCTGGCTGGTTTGTTGATCGGGGTCAACATTTTGAAAAAGGTAGATCAACTGCTACCAAGAAGTGTTGAAGTCTAGAGATCCTTAAAAAAAGAAAGTTACGTACCCATTAATAGCTAGAGTTCTTTGAGATGTGTTGTCTACATGTGTCCCACTTCGGATGTATATGGTCCCCATATGCCCAAGATTGGAACACTTTAGCCAGCAGTGTCTATTGGCTGCACCTTGTGTCCTTCATGCCCCGGAGCTGGGCAGAGCAACCAACTGACCCTCCAATTCCTTCACAATAATCAATGCCATATTAATAGACTCTACAATAGTGAGGAAAGAAGGGTGAATCCTGGGACACACACAGACAACACATCTTAAGAGTTAGTCTACACATAGTCCATTTCTGGTGACTCAAGCATGGTACAAACATCGGAGGAGGGTACTGTGAGTCTAAACAGACACAAATTGCAACAAAGTCCTGCAGAAAAAACCATCCAAGCGAGATGCCTCTAGAATACAGTGTTGGCTAGTAAAAGCATATACACTACCCCATGTAGCACTACTTATGACAGTTAGAGAAATATCCCTGAGGCCACAGAAGCTGTCTGTGCCCTGGTATAATGTGATCTAAATTAGCTCTCTCATACACTAACTTAATGCAACTGAAACCCACTTGAAAATTCTCTGGGTTGAAATTGCCTGACCCCTAGATCTTTCAGCCATAGAAATAAATAACCTATGTGATAACCTAAATAGTTTTGTTCTATTTTTATAATAAGGTAGAGCCCTGAGGACATCTAATGTGGGTAATGCTGCTTCAGCCCTAGACAAATGAGGCTCTGGGAAGAACTGAGGGTCGGTTGGTTGCTCTGCCCAGCTTAAAACTGTTGGTACAGAGGCTCAAGGTCACAAAGGGTGCAGCCAATGGACATTGCTGGCTAAAGTGTTCTGATTTTTGGCATACGCACACCAGAAGAGGAACACATGTAGGCAAACACTTGAAGAGTGGTAGTTTTTTTTAAACTGGCATACTGGTAGTCCCAAGAGACCCTCACTGAGATCAGGGTCCCATTCCATAGATACTAAGGCTAGAAGGGACCGTGGTGATCATCTAGTCTGACCTCCTGTAGAATACAGACTGTAGAACTTCCCCCAAAAAAGTACTAGAACAGATCTTTCAGAAAAAACATCTAAACTTGATTTTACAATGGTCAGTGATGAAGAATCCACCATGACCCATGGTAAATTGTTACAATGGTTAATTACTCTCATTGTTGTAAAGGTCTGCCCTATTTCCAGTCTGTTTTTTTCTAGCTTCTATGTCCATTTTGCTAGTCGTTGTGCAAATACATAGTAAAAGTTCGCCTCTGCCCCCCAAAAAACTTACAGTCTCAATAAAGACAGACAAGGGATGGGAGAAAGGATATTTTATTCCTGTTTTACAGATGGGGAAGTGAAGCACAGGGTCAGTAAGGGACTTGCCCAGGGTCACACAAGACAGACTGTGGCAAATCCAAATTGAGCCCAGTGCCTTAACTGAGCTAGAAGGGATGAGTTTGAAGAGCTTAGTGTTTCCTGTCACACCTTCTTCTGATCGATCTTTGCATTTTAATTTGTTTGAGTATTTGGTTGTCGTGGTAATAGAATCTTGTTGTTGCTATTGCAACAGAATTTGATTATTAGGGGATAACCCAGCCCGTTTGGGCTCGTTTTTGTTTAGTTCAGTGTGTGGCAATAAATGGCTGGTTGTATGGTTTACAGTTCTCTGGGTCTCCAGTGATTTCTTCCTAAAACTGCTACCTCCAAGGATGTAACAGTTTGGTCCTCCTAGATTTGTGTCACCCTCTGGCCCTTCTGTGACTCTGCTCAAGAAGTAGGCTGCAACCTTCTCCATACCTTTCATTGATTCAGAGGATGTTCACCTTTATCTGCTTCCTTTCAGCCTACAGTTCTGTTCCCTTTGAGAAAACTAGTCAGTAATTTCCCCAGCTATAACAGTCAAAGCTCAATCCACTTTAAATAAAGCAGTATTTATTGGCAATGTGTGGAACGGAGAGGAAAAAGTCATAAAAAAGGATTGTTGGATAATATACATCTCATATATAGATACTACTAAAAGCACCTTCAGGCTAGCCCTAAATTTAAGTTAAAGAAAAATCCAAGTTACCTAAATGCCACCAAACTCATCACTACTCCTAACTAATATTGACTTAAGTTAAGCCCTTGTCTCTTCCTGGCTACTTCCCTTCCCAAATTATCTGATACCTCTGGGTCCACTTCAGATTACAATAGTTCTTTATTTATTGTCCCGATCCATGTTTATCTTTCAGATGGGCTCATCCATCGTTTCAGTAAAGCTGGGTAAACAACAAAATAAATTCTATCATGCAGGTTTGCCTCCCAGCATTCAAAACCCTTTGCATATTTTTTTTCTTTAATCAAGCTAAACAATGCTTTTAAAGGTGACCTGTGAAAAGAGAAAAAAAGAGCTTGGTTTGTGCAGACTGAACTCCCCCCTCTCCCACACACACCCCCTCTCTTTTTCAAGGAAATAACCCAGATGACAGAACTTTGAAAGGTTACCTTTGTTAAGGCAGAGGATGACAGATGTGGACAAGAGTTTTAGTCATAGAGATGAAAAGAAAGCAGGATCTTTGGACTTTTCTGGAAAGGTTTCAGAGTGATAGCCATGTTAAGTCTGCATCAACAAAAACAACGAGGAGTCCTTGTGGCACCTTAGAGACTAACAAATTTATCTGGGCATAAGCTTTTGTGGGCTTTATGAAGTGAAGTGGGTTTTAGCCCACGAAAGCTTATGCCCAAATAAATGTGTTAGTCTCTAGGGTGCCACAAGGACTCTTCGTTGTTTTTTCTGGGAACAGAGTTCTTAGGTTTTTATTTTAAAACTACACAGAATATCGTATCAGTAACATTTAAGATAAACCAGTGATTGATTTATTTTTTAAATAAAATCTAGTCTCCAAAAAGCAATGCTAATCTTCTTAGATCATATACTTCCCAGCCCAGAGACTATGTCTTCATATGTGTTTGTACAGCACTTTGTTAAACAGCATCCTGCTCTTAACTGGGACCTCTGGGTGCTAAACAACAGAGAAACGAATATATCACACACAAGAACAAGAAGGAGTAGATGCCCCTTTGGAATTTGTTGGGATTTGGAATTCACTCTCTGTTAGGTTTTCCCTGCTGCTGCTCAGCTAGGGGAAAACCCAAGCTGAAAACAGAGAATCTGGTGAACAAGAATCTTCTTGAGCCAAAGGAATCAACAGATGTCCTGATAATCTTATACAAATAAGAAATAAAAGCAGCCAGATGTACTTGAAAATAAAAAGATTAATATGAAACAGGCAGAGCCATGGCTAAAGATATTATCCTCCCTTCAACAGAAGATCAAGAATTCCATTCCAGTAAAACTTCAGCCTTCAGTCCAGCTCTTGAAAGTCAAGTCCTGCTCCAAGCTGTGGAACATTTCCACAATTTCATCAGCCACATACTTGCCAACATAAATTGGATTCTTTCCACTGTTTGAGATGGCAGTGAAGCAAGGTATAATTAGGTCAGACCTGATTACTTAGAACAACAGCAATTTTCTTTACATCTCCGTGTAAAGCTTCTTGAAATGGCAAAGGATGAACAGTTGGGAGCAGCAGAAAGATGTCCAAAATAGTTTTTGATAGAAATTTAACTATGTTTTAATATGGATGGCATTTTCTATTAATATCAGGGCAGAAACTTAATGTTCAGATGAGCCCTTCACTTCCTTTACACAAAAGCTCTCTCTTTGCATCTGTCTGACTCTTCTTTACTGAGCACTTTAATTGTCACTTTACAATTAATGCTTCTTTTTATGGGGTGGTGGAAAGTAAACCAATTTCAGTTCAGCTTCTAGGTATTGAATTTATTATAAAAAAGTTATGTACTTAAAACTCCTCTAATGAAACCAGAGGCAGCATGAGATATTAACCCAGAGTTAATGCTAAGAAGGCCAGTTTGAATAATTCAATTAATGTCACCTTAAGTATCTTTTCAAATGGAATTAACTTTATCTCACAAAAAAAGATGCTTCATGTTCCAGTTACTGATTATTGACTCCACAAAAGTTCTATCTTAAATCATTTCACCACCATTTTCCCAACAATTTCAGTCTACCACTGCCAGGATATTTCTTTAAATTTTGAGGGGTGGCTTCTGTTTAAAAGGACCCTATTACTAAGCCGAGATTATGAACAACAGCAATTTCGAGTTCACGAAAGGATGACAAGATGCAGGCAAACTAAACATAACCCAAAGTAGCAGCATTAGTTCAACATGGATAGGAATCAGAGCTGCATTTCAGTCACAAATGCAATAGTATTGTAACTCCTGCAGTCTTTGGTTGCTACACAACCATCCATTTTTTTTTTATTTTTTTTTTTTTTGACAGTGAGAGAAAATTTGGTAACACTGCAGCGTGCCTCATTCTCTTTTGCTACTCCACATTCCTAATACGGAAATCAGCTTTTGGATACTGAAAGGTGACCTTGCACTGACAGTCCAAGTCTGCAGAGAATGGGTAGCCTTATCAGTATTAATCCACATAAAAATAAGGAAGGAAGAGTAGAAAGGTAAACTGCAGAAGATGCCATGGTGATGGGTGTGGCATGAGATCACAAGTCAAATAAAAAAAAAGTTAGATTAGAGATGGGAGGAAGAGAAGAACAGAGACAAGATAGTTCTAACTAGACCATATTAAGAGGCATTATTTACAAAGTGTAATTGGGTGTCCTCCCATGTGGTTCTGCAGGGCAGAGAAGAGAAAAGGTTACCTGTTTGTAACTGTTCTTTGAGTGTTACCTCTGACTATTCACACTTGTGGGACTGGTGCCCTGGCAGTTCAAACTACAGGTGCCAATTCCACAAGTGAGAATAGACAGCAGTTACAAAAAGAAGGAAATGTTATCTACCTCTGCGTAACAAGCCAGGACGGTTATGGTTGAGTAGCAAGCCAACATCTGAAGCTCTTACAGTCTGTTTGATGTATCCAGGCTTTCCCAAACTCAATCAAAATAAACAAACAGAAAAAAATTCTCCATGGTCGGCGATTTAAAGAGAACTCAGGAAAGATTAAAATTAAAAATGGTCTGCACAAACTGGAGAAATGGTCTGAAGAAAATAGGAGGAAATTCAATAAGGACAAATTCAAAGTACTCCATTCAGGAAGGAGCAATCAGATGCACACATACAAAATGGGAAATGACTGCCTAGGAAGGACTTTGGATCACAAGCTAAATATGAGTCAACTGTTGCAAAAAAAGCAAACATCAATCTGGGATGTATTAGAAGGAGTGTTGTAAGCAAGACACAAGAGGTAATTCTGCTCTACTCCATGCTGATTAGGCCTCAACTGGAGTACTGTGTCTAGCTCTGGGTGCCACATTTTGGGAAAAATGTGAACAAACTGGAGAGAGTCCAGAGAAGAACAAAAAAAGTGATTAAACATCTAGAAAACATGACCTATGAGGGAAGATAGAAAAAAAATGGGTTTGTTTAGTCTAGAGAAGAGAAGACAGAGGGACATAATTACAGTTTTCAAGTACATAAAAGGTTGTTACAAGGAAGAGGGAGAAAAATTGTTCTTGTTAACCTCTGAGAAGCAATGGGCTTAAACTGCAGCAAGGGTGATTTAGGTGGACATTAGGAAAAACTTCTTAATTCTCAGGGTGGTTAACCACTGGAATAAATTGCCCAGGGAGGTTATGGAATCTTCATCATTGGAGATTTTTAAGAGCAGATTAGACAAACACCTGTCAGGAATGGTTTAATACTTAATCCTGCTTGGAGTACATGAGACTGCACTAGAAGAGCTCTCCAGGTCCCTTCCAGTCCTACAATTCTATGAGGCTTTCTTCAGCCTAAACAATACAAGAACAAAGGACAGGAAAGAACCTCCTGGATTAATTCTAGTCCACAAGTAACTCCATTATATAATCCTGTTCATAAATTTATCAAGATCCATCTTAAAACTGATTCAGTTGTTTGCCCGCACTACTCCTATTGGAAGGCTGTTCCAGAACCCCCTCCCCAATACAAATGTCACTGAGAAGACTGGCTTTCTGTGGCCTGGAGTTGAAGAGCCGTAAAAAGTCATTTTAAATCAGACCAAATGAGGGCTCCTTATCTGTTATTTCCTTTTTCCTCCATGTGGCTACTGGCTCTGATTATCAATTGCAACTTCACTTGATAGGACACAGCTGGGGGATTACTGCATTCACTACAGAGAACTTTGCCCTGCTACCCTGACACTTAGAATATGCAGCTCTAGTCAGAAAAAGCACATTAGCTCTCTTTGCCAGCCCCTGAACAGCGACTAACATGCCTGGTCACGCTCTGTTTCTGGTGTTCTCTCAGTATAACTTGTTCCTCTGTGAGGATCAGGGTAGGTAAATCACAATGCTGAAATGTCTACCAGGTTCTGGGCAGCTGTAAGGAAAGTGTTCATGACCAATCAGATGACCTTCAACCACTTAAATTATATAGAGATGCTATTCAATGCCTTCTTAGTCCACACAGCTAAATGGTCTCCCAAACTTTAACACTCAGGCCATGTTTACACTGCAGTTAACCCAGGCTCTTACATCGGTTTTAGCTTTAACTCCCCCTGTCCCCCTTCTGACTACATAAAAAACCTCTAGCCCAGGTTTAAAGGTGCTTCAATTATACAGGCTAGTTTACCTGGCTGGTAGTGTAGGTTAGGAAACAAGGCTTAAACTTGGCCTGGAACCCACACACTTTGCAATAAGGACATAGGCTGAATCACTGGAGTCCTCCAGTCTCAGGTGCATCCACCAGTTTCTGCCATTTATCTCAATCTTGTGCTGGTCTGTTCAGGCTTCTGAGTGTCACGCTGATGGGTTTGGCTTCTCTATTGTTCTGCGTGATGTTTCTCCAGGTCACCCTCTTTCTCTTTCCAGGCGTGTCCATGTATCACTTGCTCTGGAAGACGTGTTGGCAGCATCCATAAAGCGTGTCTCAGCACAAAGACCCATTACATGTGCCCCCCCGTAATAAATGAGAGGGGGGTGACTCCCTTTTGTAGACACCAAGCCAGCCAGTTAGCTATAGAATCCCTCTTGGTAGCTGTTCTCTACTTGCTTTACCTGTAAAGGGTTAAAAAGTCTGACTGCATGCGTAGGTAAAGGGAAGTGAGTGGGCACTTGACTAAAAGAGCCAATGGGGGGGCTAGAACTTTTTAAAATTGGGAAAAACCTTCCATTTGTCTGTTGTTGTTGCTCTCTGGGGTAGAGGAGAACAGGGCAGCAGTTACGCTGTGAGAAGCTGATGGCCAGGTACAAAAATCATCAGAATCATACCTAGAAATTGCTTATTTGGAAACCAAGATACGTAAGTAGATCAGAAAATGTGTAGGAAGATGTGATTAGGTTTATTTTGTTTATTTCTTACGGCTTTTGGACTCTGTGCTAACCCCAAATGCTTCTGTTTAGCCGTACTGTTTTGCTTGTAACCTTTAAGCTGGACCTCAAGAAGGTTATTCTTGACAATTAATTTGTATAAGCGGGTTTTTTAAATCTAGCAAAAGCCTATGTTCCAGATGCATTTTCTTTTTGTTTTTAATAAAATTTACCTTTTTAAGAACAGGATTTAATTTTTGGTGTCCTGGGAGGTTTGTGCAATGTTGTTTAATTAGCTGGTGGCAACAGCTGATTTCCTTTGTTTTCTTTCTCAGCTCTTCCCCGGGGGGGGGGGCGGAGAGGGGGAGGTGAAAGGGCTTGAGGGTACCCCAAAGCAGGTGTCCCCAACGCAGTGCCTGCGGGTGCCATGGCGCCCGCCTTGGCATCTAAGTGCGTCCACGTACTGGCTGGCGGACGAGTATCCGCCGAAATGCCACGGAAATTCTGAAGCATTTCAGCGGCGACACCTCTGGATGATGATGCTTGCTGCCGACAAGCAGCGTCATCCAGAGGCATCGCCGCCAAAATGCTGCCGAATTTTGGCGGCATATTGGCGGATGCTCGTCCACTGCCACGGTCCTTCGTGGCTCATCTTCTGGCACCCGCCAGACAAAAAAGGTTGGGGACCACTGCCCCAAAGGAAGGAATTCCCAAGTGCTCTTTCCTGAGTTCTCAAAAGGGGGGAAGGTTTGCACTTGGGTGATGGCAGCATCTACCCATCCAAGATCATAAAGAAGCTGTGACCTTGGGAGTTTAATACCAGCCTGTAGCGGCCAGTATTAATTTTTAGAATCCTTGCGGGTCCCCAACTTCTGCACTCAAAGTGCCAGAGTGGGGAATCAGCCCTGACACCCCCCACCTCATACAGCAATAATGAGGACACAGTAATGTGGGTATGGCTTTGCAGTGGGGATGGTCACACCCAGGCACCACCTGTGTTAACTGTGTAGAGTAGACATAGTTGCAGTGAGAAAAGGAGAGAGAAACATGACTAGACTGCAACCAGTAGGAGTTCACAGAAGAGGAGCTCAATACCTTGAGGTTCACAGAAGTTTGACCAAGAAGTGTCAGCAGAGCTAAATTTAGAAAGGAGCCAGCAATGAAGAGACCTCATCTTTAATAGGTAAAGGAGTTGCTGCCATTAAAATGGGATAAAGGAGGGCAAATGGGACAAGCAAGGTGGAAGGTCTCAATGCATCACATTTCATACACTGGAGTTGGAGTCAGTCCCAGTCATGACTCCATGACAGTCCTTGGCACCAAACTATTCATCAAATGGCAATGAGCACTAGGTGCTGCACTGATATGTGCTGATGCACCAATTATTGAGGTGATGCTTTTTCACTTGTGTCTGTCTTTACATTTTGGCATAGAAGCTATGGAGGATGTCCTGATACCAGGTATTACCCAGGAGCAAGAGCTAAAGATATGTCTGTCTCTCAACTGGTTGAAGGTAAAAAATCTCAAACATAACTTGTCTCACCTCAAACACAGCTGGTATTGCCAGGCTGGTCTGTGCTGAACTACTGAGAGAGCTTCAGCTTGGCTTTTTCAAATTCCCCAGTGAAGTGCAGGTATGAGAGAGAATAGCAGGACCAGAAGTTCTCAGGCAAGATTTGCTAATCTTAGGAACGCCACACCAGACAAAGATACATAAGATTTTAAATGTGGCAGAACACAAAAATGTCTATCAATATTTATAAAATCCAAACCTCACCAACAGGACATTGTATACAACGGGAAACTGAAGGGGAAAGTCAGTTCCTCTTTCTAAATACAAAGTTAAGTGCTGTTATACACTTATTAAAAAGAAAAGCCAAACATCACTCACCAAGATAGACTTTATCAATAGCTCGCTGTGTCTGTGTAGTTTTGTTAGAATGTAAGCTCTAGGACACACAGTGTGTCACCTTCTGGGTTTTCTACAGTGCTGAGATCATTGCCAGCACATAACTGTTATGATAATAGAAGCCCCTAGCAGATGCTTCAAGGCTCAAGATGTAAAAACTTTACCACTATTAGAAGCTATAGGCTTCACGTGAAACACCAAGAGTGGAGATCTGCAGAGGCAATTTTTTTTGAAGAAGAGTAGATAAGAATAACTTTGGTCAGAGTCATTATCTTCATCCTGGCAAAAGGATCAGCTATCAGCAGGTACATAAATCAAGTAACTAGCTATCAGTAAATCACTAATAGCAAGGTCTTTTAGCAACTTTCCGGTTTCAGCATACGGGAACTTAAGACCACTTAACCACTTAGGTAGGACATACAGCATCTCAACCAATATTTTCTCTTTTAACTTTATCTGCAATTAGTAGTTGTTTTATGAAGGTTCAAAAAGAGACGAACTCCTGGATAGACTGGAAAAATTCTTATCAGCCAAGTTCACCTGCTTCTATCTCTTTTTCACTCACTGAAAATTATGCTGGAAATTTAAAAGGCTATTTCTAAAACGACAGCAAATTCTCTATGAAGCACACGTTGTCCAAAAGGGCTCAAGGAAGGCAACAGCACCCCTTACCTTTCCCCTTAGACTGCAAAGAAAGGGATTCTTCACAGCTCCCGCAGCATTACAGTTGAATCAATGAACTTGACCTGACTTAACGATCCATGGGTTGCTTTAAGTAATAATTTCTTACCTCTAGTCCATGTATTAGGGAAAAGGGCCATGGAAATGCCAATCACAGAATAGTGCAAGAACATTTATATACCATAAGACAACACATTACAGTTACAGCTCTGACAGCAAGTGAAAGGATGTTTCAACGGGATCAGCAATGTAGTCATTAAAGAAATGGTGAGAGGAGAGAGCTTACCTGCTGCTCCTTCAGCTTGGCAGCACCAAGCTCTGAGAGAGAGACAGTTAGCTTTTCTTGCTGTTCAGATAGATACTTCTGATATAGGCTCAGAAGTTCCTGGCATTCTCTGTACTGCTGCTGCAGAGGTGAGACAGCAAGTTAAGGGGAAAAAAATATTCCATATTGAAAAGTTAAAATCTAACAAATACCAAATTTATTCTGGGTAAATCTGTTTTGGTCCTGTGGTAACTGAAGCCATAAAATGCAGAGTTCAGAGAAAGACACACCATGTGTGCATGGAATGGATGTGGTGGGGGAGGAGGTTGGGGTGGGAGGGTGGAGATGGATGGTTACTATGGATGTGCCTGAAGCGAAATGAAAAGACCAAGAACAAGTGCAATCTTATCCCACGTCCATAAGACAGAGACGAACCCTCACCAAATTTACAAACACTTGAAGGGATGAGTACAGGAGGTAGGTTATGACATTTCAGTTACCGCAGTTACAGCCCTCTTTGCATATGTGGTCCTATCTGTATTCAGCTAAGGAGGATAGTGCTAATGCTTTAATTACCAATAGCCAACTCGGTAAATATTCCACTTTTTAAGTACAGCTATGGATTTGGTGCCCCATTTGAACTACTGATGGATCATAAACACAGCCACAGTTCCAAGACTACAGGCCTTTCAGAGACCAGCAATGATTTTTGGATTGCTGTAGAAGCAAAAAACTGTGGTATTTGCAAGAATATTAGCAATAGTGTCCTGCCTTGCTTGCAGCACTGAAATTCCAAAAGGAGATAAATCTGCTCTTCACCTGTCATTGTGTAATTCCCTCCCTTGCTCATTTAGCATGGTAAACCGTTTATGCTTCCCCCTCGTTCCACCCCTCCCCAATTTCAATTATGCATGCGGATGGGATAAGGGCTCAATGTCCAAAGAGATTACTCTGAATAAATGCTTTAATAACAAGTCATCACAATTAACATAGGGAACAAAAACTTCTTCAAATATGTAAAATGGTGTTGAGTTACAGATTTTCTTAACATTTTTATGATCTAATCATCGCTCCTGGGCAAATTCATGTTGCAATCATTTTTGCCAATCATGGCTGCATAAATAACTCACCGCTTTGTTATTCCCCATTACGATCCTTTTAAAAAAATAATTTAAGAACAGAGCTAAAAATGGGATGAGCAAAGCTTTTTGGGGAGGGAGCAGAAGGAAGGTGATTAAGATCTAATGCTAAAGTAATAAGGAGAGCTTCTAAAACACCTTTGCTCAGCATCTTGAGATAAAGGAGGGTACAAACAATGGTCTAAATATGCTAATTGCTTTTTCTGGTCAATCCATCTGAAGCCTGAGCGGTTTTACATTTCTGTGCATTTTGTCAGAGAGCACCAAAAGGCTGAAGTGATTTGTGGTGGTCTCAGGAGTCTCTGCCAGCTATGATGTATATAAAAGTAATTTTTTATTCCAGCTGTAACTATAGGCAGTAATGTTTATAGTAGGTGAACATATTAGCCTGGACGCAGGGCATGAATTTTACTGTAGAAAAAGCCAGTACATTTATACGGCCTAAGAGTTAAATGTCAGTATTTGAAGACAAATTATAGGCAAATTTCTTTAAACCCATGTTATGTGGCAGAATATAAAAACAGACAGTTCTATCTTTATCAATTTTTTATGTCTCTCTTAATTCACTCTGCTTCCAACAGCCCCTCCCTCATACAACAGGACCTTACCCCACTATCTGCCTATTGCTGTTCCCTATCGATGTGGGTGAGTGGAATGTATACCCTAATGGGCTTTGGGGTACACACAGTGGGGGCATATCTATTCTTGTTCTTGCCAGTGCATTACACATAGTTCTGTATTTCAAACACAAAAATCATACAGTATGAGAGTCAAACCTAAAGAAACTAATACAGTGGGAATGCATTACACCAGAGGGTCCCAAACTCTGCTCCGTGGGCCACTGGCACCTTTGAAGCACTTGCTGTGCACGTGATGATGTCTCTTCTTGCTTCTAGCTGCTCAATTTAATTAAAAGAGAGCTGAAAACATGACTTGCTTCCCTAGAATTACTTCTACACGTCAGCAATGGCTGGCATTGCCGAAAGGCTATTGTGCGTTCACAAATGGGAGAGGTGATGCATGTGCAAGAATGGGAGGAGAGAAGACCATGAGACTTTTCGCCTTTTTAAATATGGTTCACATTGTGACAGTGGTTAGGAATCCCCCCTGCATTAGAAGATAAAACCGTGTTCATTCACACAATACTAGAGACATTCATTGGGAAGTAACGAGTAAGCAATCAAACAAAAAAGGTATAATATATCAGTGTTCTCTGTTCATTCATTTAGACAAATGTAGCTTAGTTTTAGCTATGATGATACTTCTTACTAAGCTAGTTCATTTACTGCAGTACAATTTTGTAAGACACAAGCCTTAATATGAGATATTACTCTTCCACTCTATTAAATCTTTACTAAACGTGGGGAAAGAGCACCTTACTTTGTAGGAATTAACAGGATTCTATGCCATGCACAAATGCAAATAGGATCTACACCATTTAATAGGGAATGATACAATGTTGATGAGGAGGCTATTAGAACCTGTATAGACACACAGGCTGATAAAATACTTTCACAATCTGCTTTGAAGAAACTCACAAATTTCATGGAGGCGGGAGGGGGAATAAATCTATAGGACTACAAATCCTAGAACTGAAACACAGCTAAATGCTCAAATAAGATCACATCTCTTTAAGAGTTCAAGAGTCCAAATACTGGATTAACAAGATATTAATTATCTGATTAGAGCTGTTTAGGAGTTCACTGAACTGTATTCTCATTTGTTGCACAAAAAATTAACACTTGAATTACTGTAATTTGTTGCGCACAAAAAGTTTATTAATGCAGTATTAAGCTTGTACAGTAACAAGAGAATCATAAGAAGTGAGGAAATGCAAAGGTTCAGGTTTTAACAGAAATATTAATTCACCATGCTGCATAACCTGTCTATTTTATAGGATTCATTTAGTGAAACAATAGATTAAAGTCACAGATACAGAGTTCATTTATGGCTCTGAGGCCACGTCCAGACTAGGAATTAAAATCGATTTTAGATACGCAACTTCAGCTACGAGAATAACGTAGCTGAAGTCGAATTTCTAAAATCGAGGTACTCACCAGTCTGGACGGCGCGGCATCGATGTCCGCGGCTCTCCGCGTCGATTCCGGAACTCCGTTCGGATTGATGGAGTTCCGGAATCGATGTAAGCGCGCTCGGGGATCGATACACCGCGTCCAGACTAGACGCGATATATCGATCCCCGAGCAATCGATTTTAACCCGCCGATGCCGCGGGTTAGTCTGGACGAGGGCTTAGAAGCAAAAACCTTGCTTTGAGAGGTTTGTCTTGAAGAGCCGGGATTGCCCAGGCAGCAAGTGCTAGTAGCATTATGCTTGTGGAGGCCAGGACATACAGGATTGAGGCAGGACCATGGCTACCGCCTACCGCTCCAACTTACCCCCTCTGGGGCACTTAGGATTGTTGGCGGCACTAGCAGCCCCCTCACGAGTTTAGAAGTATAAGCAGCTGTATAATATCTACCAGTTTCCCAATAGTCAGGGAGTCAAGGTCCCTCTACAGTATCCTTAGGAAAAAATAACAGCAAATACTACACATCTACACGGTAGGCATGTTACCATTCGCTTGACTTTTTGTAATGTTCACAGTGCAAACTGTAATGTTGCAACAACACAGCGTTCCCGCTCCCCCCATGTTTAATTTCCTAACATTTGGTTTGTTTGTTTTTAATTGGAAACCTGGGGGTTCTACCAGGGGCTCCCCCAGAAATTTTTCACATAGTACACACAACTAAACCACTACTTTAACTTCACATGGAGCCACCAAGGTCTGGCCCAGCCGCCCTCCATCAAGAGGCCAAATTTCAGTGAGTGGCAATGCGACTTGGTGTACAAGGTTGCAGCTCCATTCAGGTTTGGCACAATGGCCTATCCGTCATGATGGAAGGGCTACTGGGCCAAATTTCAGCCACTCGGTTTGGGGGCCCAAGGCAAACTGCCCTTTTACCCCTTCCGCAGGTGGTGCTGCCCTTGCCAATGGTATGCACCACACATATGGTGTATACAGCTGTCATAAATATAAAGAAAAGGGTAGCATAAAATCCCTCCATGGCGGCTGTACTGAATTATTTTACCTGTAAGGGATTAAGTAGCTCAAATCACCTAGTTGGCACATGATGAGAAGGACCAATGAGGAAAGAAGATACTTTCAAATCGGGGGGTGGGGGGAGGGCCTTTGTTTGTGGCTCTATTTGTTTCATCCCTCTCCGGATGGAGGGAGAGACCAAGCAGGTACAATATCTCCTGAAAACATACCTGGAGTGATCCACCTAAAATTACAGAAATTGTAAGCAAGGAAAGGAAATGTGTTAAGTTATCTTTTGTTCTGACTTGTGAATTTTCCTATGCTACAAAAGTAGTTTTATTCCTGTTTTTGAAACTGTGAAGTTGAGTCCAGAGGGGAGTCCTCTGTGTTTTAAATCTTATTACCCTGTAAAGTTACCTTCCATCCTGATTTTGCAGGTGTGATTCTTTTACTTTTTCTTTAAAATAAAGTTCTTCTTTTAAGAACCTGATTGATTTTCAGTGTCCTAAAGACAAAGGGTTTGGTCTTGCTCACATTGTAACCAACTGGTGTGTATATTATTCTCAAGCCTCCCCAGGAAAGGAGGAGAAGGCACTTAGGGGAATATTTTGGGGGAATGGGGATTCCAAGTGACTCTTCCCTGAATTTTTCTGTAGAACACTTGGTGGTGGCAGCAATACCGTCCAAGGACAAGGAAAGCAATTTGTGCTTTGGGAAGTTTTAATCTAAGTTGGTAGAATATAAGCTATGGGGGGTATTTCATGTGGGTCCCCACATCTGTACCCCAGAGTTCAGAGTGAAGGGGGGGATACCCTAACAACTATGAGCACCACTGTTTTCCTTGACTTACAGAGCCTAATTCCTCCAGTAGCTTCACTAGCAAAGCTTTTCATTTCTGCATATTCACCTGCGTAACACTGAAAAACAACCAACCGGTGCATCTTTCTCTAACCTACTCACTGCTTTACAACTTGGTAGAATTCCAAACATATTCCCTAATCTGCTAATCTAGAACATTTTCATATTTAGCCAAGCAGGGACCTCATAACAAGGACCAGTTACTTGCCAAAGTTTCAAAGTTCAATCTTTTCTGAATTATTCCCCTGAGGGCGAGGGGAGGGGGGAGAAATAAGCAGCAGAAATTTTTATTTAAAACATAAATTCTCACCCTTTGTTGTTCAAAAGAAAATGATATTTCTTGCCTCAAATTTGTAAAGAGATGAAGCCTTAAGACAGAACAAGCATGAGAAGCTTCTGTCCCAAAAGGACATTTTAAAGAGGCTATTATCAAGGGAAGATGGAATTTCGAATGACATTGTTTTACAATCATAAACCAATGACAAGGGGCCCAGTTATCTACCTTGGGTATTATATGGCCCCCCATCACCATAGTACCAAGCACCTCACCATCTTTAATGTATTTATCCTCACAACACTTCTGTGAGGTGAGGTAAGGCAGGGCTCTTACCCCATTGTACAGATGGCAAACTGAGGCACAAAGAGAGTAGGCAATGTGCCCAAGATGACAAAGGATGTCTGTGGCAGACTGTGGTTCAGACTAGCACTCTAACCACTGCACCTTCCTTATTCACAAGCCCATGTCATGTTGATCCTCTGCATGTAGATCTCCACCCTGTTTTAGCAAGTGGGACTCAACCCATCCTGTCCTCCAGGCAGCCCCTCACCCTGTGGAGGAGTCTCTGCAGGTCCAGAGATTATTATGGGAAGAAGAAAAAGCGGAGTGAATCTGGGAAAGAAGACATATAAGAAATATATCATAAGTTATTAAAATATAAAAGTTGACAATAGGTTATAGTACATGTGCAACTGCTCTATCCTTTCAAATGGTAGGGACGTGCGGGCATTAAGGCCTGTGATCTTGGCAGGGCGTGTGGGAGGCTTGTCAGCGCATGTATCTTTTGCATGGGCTAGTACATTTTTCAATCCCTGCCAATGGACAGATATCCTGGTAAATTAGGACTAGTTATTGCCCTTGACGGCAGTCTCAACCCAGAGGACAAGGACTGACACAGAGTGAACTCCCTTCATTCCTGGGGTGTTCAAGTCCGAGAGGAAGAGGATTGGTGCAGCTACAGGAGTTGTAGAACTTTTCACCGCCACTAGGCTGCTGCAGCTGTTCTGTGACAAAGAAAGGTCTTCAGTTTGGCACTGTACACCAGCACTAACCTAGGACCTCCTGCTGCACTGGCACTCACCATTGCCTTTGAACGTTCATGCTTTAGAAACGGTCTATGACTGACTCAGATACTTCAGAGTAAGAAATTTTGTCACCGGGCCAGTCAAACCTGTCTCTGAACATTTACATGTGGTCCAACACAGTGAATTCAGTGTACGCTCTCTGAACAACATTATGAAAAAGTTGTTTGTAAGGCTTAAATTACATTTAAAAGTTTAAAGCTTATTATAACAGCAAAAAAATCACAAGATAAGCAGGGGTTCATGAACAGTCTTCGGGAACACTGATGACTCATCATCAGCTGTTTGCCTAAACTCAATGTAAATTTAATTAAAAGTGAACTGGTTCTGAAGTTGGGTCTGAATTATTTTTTTAATTAAATCATCCAAGCACAACTTTTTTCGATATATTGACACGGTAGGTGATCGAAGCTTTACTTTCTCTTTCTGAAGCAGTACAAAAATATTTTGTATATCGAGAGGCGAAAAATTACATCGTTCCTTAAGAAAAGAAACTATATAGATGCCACTCCCATCTCCACCTGCAGGCTCTCCCTTCTTCCTGATCAAAAACAAACCAAGAACCAACATGAGGTGGCTCCATCTACTCACACATGAAAAGCCACATGCACAATACTAGCAGTTTATTTTTTTTTTATAAACAACCATGTTGTAAGAACATTAAAATCTACACCAAAGTGTTCTAAGATTCTAAGCAAGGATAAGGCTGTGTCTCAACAGCACCACAGTGCAGACTACAGGGAGTGTGAATTCCAGAGTGCACCAAAACGTTGCACTCTTCCCCCGTGGTTACTGCTGGCAAGAACTAAAAGCTGCCTAGTTGCATTAACACAGTCTTCCTTCAAACTGGACTATGTTAACAGAAACTAGGTACTTTTTAGTTTACATCAGCAGGATCCACACAAGGCAGTAAGAGCGCAAAGTGTGGTACACTCCGCATTCCCCCCTCCCCCACATATCTACACTGTGCTGCATTGTGGACTAAGACCTAAATTTAATTAGAAGATCACACTGCTCTTTAACGATTCAGTTTATTACACAACTTGTATTTGAAATATATGCACTACACACACTTATTTCCTCCTCCAGCCCCCTGTTCGATTCACCTCAGAACAACAGGAACAATATGAATGCATTGCCACAAAGCAGAGTCTGGCCACAACACATGCTTCTTGGGCCTTCAAAGCTACACCACAAAAAATGTGGTTTGAACCTATGTGAATTATTGTTCTGTGAAAAGGTGAAGCCTGGTAACTTCCACGTAGCTTCATTACCTAAATTCTGAAGACGCCGTGAAGACTGAAGTTAATTAAATGTTTTATGAATAACTTGACTTCCCTGCTTCTTATGTAACCTAGCTTATGTGGACTGTTTGGCACAATCAGGTTAAGCAGCTGCTACGGAAATTTCTGCACATCCATTTTTTCAATGTATTAAAAAGGTTCTGGAGCAGGCGTGAACACTGGTGCAACAGTATCAGTTCAAGTCAAAACTTCCTTGCGACTTCAGGAAACAGGTATCTGAAAGCACTACGAAGGCGCAAGGTAAGTATAATAATATAGTGCTATGCTCTCAAATGCAAAGCCCAAGAGACATGTTTTCATTCACACTTGAATATTTTAATGCTATTAACCAGTAGCTAGTAAATTAATCCAAGATGCAAGAGTAAAAGAGGAAGACACATGGAAAAAGGTCACAATGCCCACAAAAGTTAAGAATCACACTCCGGTTTGAAGCATCATCATTATGTTATTGAATGATATACCTCTCATACAAAGGAACTGCTAATACATTCCCATTCTGTTTGAAGGGAAATTAAATTTACATTCTTTGGGAATATGGTATCATAATTAGTTCATGACTTGATTACACTTTGAAGTGAGCCAAGACTGCATATGGCGCATACAAATTAGTTAAGTTATGGTTACCCACCTTAAGCAAAAGCTACAGCATTCAGGACAAAGTTAGGGACTAGACTAGGATAGTCCTTTTGAGCTTTCAGACAGCATATGTACGATATCCAGATTCAAATCTCTTCTGTTCCCATCTGGCTTCAATAAGTCCAGAGTAACTTAAACATGCAGTTTCCTTTCCGTCTCCACCCATGCCACCTGCACAATAATTGTTAACATTGATTTAAAAAACGATGACAAGCACTAAGCTTCCTATACTGGTCAAAGTACCAATATGGCTTATTTCTACAAATAAGATGAAAATTACAGGGGCTACAGTGACAGATTTACAAGAGCTAGTATTCGCAGCTACCAAGCCACTTTATTCTGCTTAGCTGATGGCTTTCCTGAGGATACATTTAAAATAAATTTGAAAACACTGAGCTAATACAATACAATGCTGAGCGGTGGTCCCCAATCTTTCTGTAGCCAGTAGCACATTCATGTTTTGAGAAGAGTGTGGCAGGCGCCAACAATTTTTCAAGGCTTATTTTGTATTTGTACATTAAATAATACAAAAAAATCACATTTAACATAACATAATATATGAATCCTGAGAGAAGAGAGAAGCCGGAGAGAAGCTGCAAGGACAGAGAACATCGGCGCCCGCAGCCCCAGAGTTCTCTGTCCCCGGCAGGCGCAGGGCCGCAGCTTCTCTCTGGCTTAAGCCACAGCCCCCGCACCTGCCAGGGGCCGAGAACACCGGTGCCCACAGCCTGCAGCCCTGGAATTCTCTGCCCTCGGCAGGTGTGGGGCCGCAGCTTGTCTCCCCGGCTGGGCACTAGGTGGGCCCCACGCCTGCTGGGAACAGAGAACACTGTGCTCGCAGCCTGAGTTCTCTGTCCCCGTCAGGTGCAGGGCCGCGGCTTCTCTCCCCTGCTAGGCACTAGGCGGGCGCACAAAAATGCCCCAGCAGCACCATGGCGCCCGCGGGCACCATGTTGGGGACCACTGATGTAGAGCATCTGAAAACTGGTCAAACCAAAGGTCACTACAGCAAGACTAAAGGGACAGACTAAGAGCTTTCAAAGTTAAAATTAATTCCTCATAGTACGTGAACACCCTACTAACCCACAGAAGTCGGGTTATTTTACCTCAAAGTTCTTACTATGGACTAATAAGTTTCTTAATCTGAAAAATCAGAAACTTCAGTAGGTAGTTTGCTCAAGCAAGGAGCTCATAACTGGGCACATATGTCTTAAAAATTATCATTGCTGGATGTGCCGGTCAAGCTAGACAGCTTGCCTTGCCCAGAGATGGGTAAAGACACAACACAACACTTCTCATTTCATGCGAAATGCACACATGCTGCAGCACCCATATAATAAGCATGAATTAAAAAAAACCAAAAAAATTAAAAACTGCTCACACAACTTTCCCCCTGGGGAGAGGGAGAGAGAAAGAATGAATCACACACAACAGATACTAGTTAAGTTGCTTAATGCACAAGTAAAAGGTGCTCAGATATCACAGTGACAGACCCAATATAAGAACTGAATAAACAGAATACACACAATACAAAACATTATGCTTTATAAGCAATTGCTAGCTCCAGCATGAGCAGCAATAGGGTTTTATTCGTGGTTTAAAAATTGTGATAGTATAGAATGCTCAAACAAGGGCCAGAAAGAGAGAGAGAGAGATGAGATCACACCTGGGTTCATTAAGGAAGCTTTGCCAAAATCCATATTGATTTAGGAATATACAAATTTCCTTTAGAATTTCCATGGGTGGTGCAGCCATTATCTGAGTTGAGTGGATGCAGTTTCTCTTGGAAATGGTCAAGAACTGTATTACTTATGCATTTGTTCATCATAATTGTTAGATGTATGATCTTCTGATGGGGAGCCTTGAGGACTTAGTAACACATGATTTCTCCGCAGTAATACTCACAGCATCTGTGAAGGGCGGCACATATTTAATCATGTGCAGTAAAAAAGTAAACTCAACCTGTGCTGTATTGGAAGAACGCAAAGCCAAAGAGAGTAGTACACCTCCCACCATCACCACCACCAAAAAAAATCCAAAACCCATGCTGTTTTTTCCTTTTACATATTTAGAGTGCAAAATTAAAACAAATAAAAGGAACACTGCATAATTTATCTGTCATTTTCTATCAAATTGCTCATAATTGTAACCATAAAATGATAATATTCTACCATATGTGCATCTGCAAAGATGACAAAAGCATTGGTCAGCTCCAGAGAGAAGAAAAATAAACCTAACGCTCCTCCTAGTGGCCATTGATGGGGATTGCAATAGCCTCACATTTTATAGAGCCACAGCATTCTTCCTGATTTTTAAGAAGAGAGTAAGTGTCAAACCTGGAGGTTAATTTTGTCATATAGATGGGTCTAACAATTCATAATGAAACATGCAAGTCAACTGTGTAATCCTACTGATACCATTCTTCCTAAAATGAGTCCCCTTTATTCACATTCATTCATGGTATTACATAAAATACCTATCTCTAGAAATGCTGGGTGTTTATTTGGAGACCTTTGTGAGAATTTAAAAACCTTTTATAGTAGCAACTGTTACTGTTTACATTAAAGCTACTAGTCAGACCAATACTACTGACATGCAAACAGCTGTGCTCTTTTCTCTAATTTGAGAACAGGCCTCCTTTAAGGAGTCTGAGAGGAAAAAAGGTGGTTTTAGCCTGTGGGGAAAATGATGTATCTTAAATAGCAGAGGGATGCTCATCCTGTTCCATCAAGGCACACTAATGAGAGTTATTTAACAGGATAAAGTATGAACTGTGTGGCAGCTGTTTGGAGGACAGGGTTGGGGGGCTATCAGGAGATGAGAAAGACACCAGGACTGTAAAACCTGAACTGACTAAAGGCAGAGCTCCAGGACAGCCATCTGAATTAAAAAGCATGCATATTAAATTAAAAGGGCGGCTGCTTTGCAGAGAATGAGAATGCAAGATCACAAAACATCAGCTCATTTTATAATGAAGCTAACCAGGTTTGGGCCTGGTTAGTATTGGAATGGGTGGCCACAGGGGAATACATAGTGCTCTAAGTCTTGTTGCTTCCTTGTGAAAAACAATCATCACTCTTCATAATTTTATATATTTGATGCCTCTGGCTGAAACCTTTTCTTCTGGACCTCAAATAGGAAAAATATTGAGAGAAAAGCAGATCCTCCTTAAGCTGCACGGCCGTTCCACTACGCTCAGATACAAAGGTTTCTGGTTCAATTCCTTGCTGCGTCTGAGTCCTCAACAATCAGGATAAATCTTTTGTTTGTTGTCACCTCCCTCAGTTGCATTTTTGCAGCCTGCACTGCCTACATCAGGCTTGGCTAGTGTGACTTCTTATCAGAATGCACTTAAAGCAGCAGCAAATAGTTTAAGTGTCTCATTCCCCATCTGTAAAATGGGCATCTGAGCCCCCCTATGTCTTGTGATCCTTGGATGAAACACACTAAGACTTGTTGCTGGACAAGGATAGGGAGAAAGAAAAGCTCAATATGCCAGGAAGTCTTGCCCTCCTTGCGGTACTGTTTGCGCTGGTGAAATAACAGCCTGCACGCTGTTCTCATTATAACTATATAAAATCATAGATCATTCTAGCTAATTTTGTTTTTCCTTTTAGAACTATTGCTCTTTTGACAGCTTTTCTAACCTTGTTAGAACACAATCTGCTAGCAACACTGTTGATGAGGGAAATGCAAGGCGCTCTCTTCTGAAAGGCAGCTGAGGTCAAATCAACAAATTCTGTACAAGTCTTATTACTAATTTAAATTTTTTTAAAACAAAAATCTCGTGTGCCAGCGCATGGTAGAGAGTCACTTTTCTCTCATGTGTATCACCCGCATCTCTGTAATTTAGATGCGTATTTCAGAATGACAAAGGCTTCAGAAAGTTAGTGCTTTCTTCTAGAAACTGGCCTTAAATGCACCACACTGAGAAGTGCTGGTTACACTGAACTGAAGCCAATGAAGAAAAGATTTAACAGTCTCTTTATAAGGTTCATTGTTGTAGGACTACTTAATATACAAGATTAACACATCTTATCTCCCAGTTTCACTGAAACCTATTATACCCCTCATTAATACATGCACACTGCTACATCATTTACAAAGCCAAGCTCTCAAACCACATTGTATGAAAGAGGGCGTGTTCTGCTGCTTTTACTAGTGCTATTCTCTCTCCAAGCAACCACTGTGCACTAATATGAACCGAACCTTATAGCTCAGAATGCAAAACTTTGTTTAGAGAAACTAGGCAGTTCTCTTTAGAGCTAAGAATTAAAAATACAACTTGTTTTCCTTCACTCGGATATAGCTATCTGTATTTCAGTTCCTCTAGTTCCAGATCGAGAAGGGGACACACCATTCCACTAGCTAGCACAGACAAACAGAACCATCACCACCAAAATCTGAAGACATTCTGGTGCTCTCCGTTCCCTTGTGATTCAAGATTACTAAAGAGATTACATTAAAGAAACAGAACAAAGAACCATGATTAATCATGTCAACAAAACTTCTAAAAATATTTTCTCTCTAGTAGGGCCCAGAAATAGCTCTCTTACACACAAGCAGGGACACATAAAAACAAACTCTTGAGTGCTAAATACAAAACAGAAGCCCTAAACTCACAAATGTTCACCTTCAAATCTTAAGTGGGAAGATCTCCAGACTGGTGTACCTCAAGTACAGACCCTACGCTTAGATAGGAAAAAACATTTCCCCCCCTCCTATCCCTTCACCTCCAGTATGGAATGAAGGGACTAGTAATTCCCCTGCACCAGAAAAACAGAAGTACAAGGAGGGATCACATGGCCAATACCATCTACTAACACCCAAACACTCCTATTTGGACTGTACGCTCAAGGCAGAAGTTGCCTTTTGTCAGTACAGCACCTAGAACAATGGGACCCAGATAGTTACAGGGGCTTTGGGGCATTCACACAATGCAATAAAGAAAGAAAATTAGTTCCACAGTAAAACTCTTGCAGGAAGCTGAGTGCTGGAAAGAGTCTTTTCTAAGGCTGGGGTTGGGGGGGGTTAATCTACAGCCTCTAATATACCTTGGAAGTGAATGGTGTCTGACAAATGAACTAAATTCCCACTCAGCCCCCACCCCAAGCTTGACCTCTCCAAAGCCACATTATCCAATGACAGGGGTTCTAAATTGAAGTGAAGTACTGGGATTTGTAGTGTCCCCAAGGAAAGCTGGCTTCATCTATGCAGCATCTAGTTTAGAGCCATCCAGGGGTCACCCAGATAACTCTTCATAGATTATCCTGTCAGAAGGGAAAGCATAAACTTGGTTAAGAGCTAACTGGAAAGCATCCATGGGTTAGACCGACCTCTGGGAATATAGTGCACAACTCACAAAACTTTCTACTGTTCCGTTGTGAAGATGCTTACCTCTGGCTGACCCCAGCTTTATATTAGCAAATCAAGTGTCTTAGAAAAAACGGAGTTATTTACCTTATTTACAGTAACTGATGTTCTTTGGGATTTGCTCACCTCACAGATTCACACTGTGGGTTGGGAAACAGCCCAGAAACCTTCCCCTCTGGTAGAAGCCACAGTCCAGGTCAATTCCTCCTGTGTTTGATCAGGAGTTGGGAGATTTGGGGGGAACCTGGGCCTACCCTTTACTCTGGGTTCCTGCCCAGGGCCCTGTGGACTGCAGCTGTCTAGAGTGCCTCCTGGTACAGTTGCGCAACAGCTACAACTCCCTGGGTTACTTCCCCATGGCCTCCTCCCAACACCTTCGCTGTCCTCACCACCAGACCTTCCTCCTGATGTCTGATAACGCTTGTCCTTCAGTCCTCCAGCAGTATGCCTACTCACTCTCAGCTCCTTGTGCCTCTTGCTCCCAGTTCCTCACATGCACTTCCTCCTCTGGCTCCCTGGCTCCCTCTGGCCTGACTGGAGTGAGCCCTTTTATAGCATCCAAGGGGCTCCAATTAGAGTCAGGTGCTTAACAGCCTCACCTGACTCTTAGCAGGTTAATTGGAGTCAGGGGTTCTCATTAGCCTGGAGCAGCCCCTGCTCTGGTCACTCAGGGAACAGAAAACTGCTTATCCAGTGGCCAGTATATCTCCCTTCTACTACTCTGCTGTTCCCAACTGGCCTGGGTCTATCACAAGGGGGGAGAGAGAGAGAGAGAGAGAGAGTGTGTGTGTGTGTGTTCGTTCAACATTAGGAGAATGCACATCCACTCTGCATGCATCAGAGAATCATCTTGTCAACAGTACCTATCAGATCGGCACATGCACCCTTCTCTTTCTTCATGTGCTTTGCGAGGGTATAAAGGATGGAGCCACCCCACCACACTGCATTCCTTAACCACTGCAGGGATGGCGGGTGGGCTGTGGAACATGTAGATGGACTACACATCTCAAAGAACATTATTTAGTATACAGGAAAGTCACCTCTCGAGTGCTAGTCTGTATACATATTCCACATGGGAAGACTCTCTAGCAATAGCCCCACAGGGAGTGGGTATAAGGAGTTTCTGTAAATATGGATTGCAACACAGATCATCCAAATCTTGCATCATCCCTGGCTGCCTATGCTAATGCACAGTGCTTTGTTAATGTGCATATGGATGACCAGATTGCTGCTCTGCAAAGCCCTGAACTGGGAGGTTCACTAGAGATGCCACACAGGTGAACTGTGCCCTGATGAAGTGAGCACCGACTCTGCTGGGCAGCTGCATGCCTGTTAGCTGGTAACATGACTTGATGCATTGAGTAATCCAGTTTGATATTTTCTGCATAGACACAGCTTCTCCTTTTACTTTTTATGTGTAAGCCAGAAATAGCATGGGCAATTTCTGTAAGGATTGTGTTCCACCCAGGTAGAACAATATGGCTCTGCATACTTGGTGAAGACGGAGGGCGCTGTAGGAAGCACAAAGGGCAGGACTCAATACTGCTAGTATTTGTTGTTCAACGCAAACCTCAGGAAGCACTTGCATTATGGTTGTATCGCGATGTGGAAATGCATATCCCTGGGGTTGAGAGCAACCTTCTGGACCAGGGAAGGAGCGATGAAGGTGGACTTGAACATCTTGGATAGAGGTGTTGAGGGTTTTGAGGTCTAATATCAGGTAAGCCCACCCTTTTTCTTGGGAGTGAGGAAAGTACCTTAAATACAATCCCCATTCCCTCTTCTACAGTGCACATAGCAAGAGATTGCACTTCTTGTTGAAGCGGAATCTCATGAGAGGGGTCCCAGAAGAGGGACAAAGAAGATGTGAGGGGGTGGAGTGGAGGGAGATCAAATGAATGGCAGTCTCTCTGGACCACCTCCAAAATCCAACAGTCTGAGGTGATGTTGGACCGGGTCTTCCAGAAAAGGACCAGACAGTTGCCAAAAGGCAGGGAGGGCAGACAATACAAAACAAATTGTATGCTGACTTTGGGCACCAAGTCAAACGTGCTGCCTGGTCAGTACCAATGCAAGAAGATGTGACAGAGAGATAGACACTCTCCCCTCCCAGTGGGTTTTCTCCCCCAGGGCCTCTGTCTAAGGCCTGGGCGCTCAGGCTTTTGTTGATAGGGTTCTGGCCTGAAGTGAATTCATCTGGAGGCTGGGGTATAGATCCCCACGGAACTGAGGATTTCCCTAAAGTCTTTCAGGGATCTCATATCTGCCTCAGTTGTCTCATGGAAGAATGAGCAACCCTCAAAAGGCACGTCCTCAACTGTTTTCTGTAATTCTTTTGGTATGCCTCCCAAAGTCAGCCAGGAAGAACCGCGTATCATGACTGCTGTGGCCACTGCGCAGAAGGCTAAGTCCACTGTATCCAAGTCCACTGTATCCAAGGCCACTTGTAGTGCAGTTCTGGCCACCACATAACCTTCCACCAGATAGTCTGAAAATCATCCCTATCACCTTAAAGGAGTTTAGCAATAAAAGGTGGCAAGTCACATCAGTTGACTTGGTAATATGTTGCCAAGACTGCTTTGTAGTTCAAGATCCTCATTTGGATACTCAAAGTGGAATAGGATTTTCAGCCTGGCAGATCAAGACACATGGAATCTGTCTTTAGGGGTCAATTTCTGGCTGCCCTCGTGAGCTTTTTCACAGGCTGCCATCACCAGCCGGGATTCTGATACCAGGTGCAAATCAAACTCCTGGTACCTGGGACCTAGTATGGTCTATCTGCCCTTTTGGCATTGGTTTCAGTGACATCAGTATCTGCAATAGGGCATTTGTGGGTTGTAAGAGCCGCTCATTGATCAGGATCGCTACATGTCCAGGTATTGACATGTGTAAATTACTGAGGACCTTGCATGGTGTGTTGCACACCTCGTCATTTGGTTTCTCCAAGGTTGCTGTCTACTCATGAGGGCCTGGCATGCTTGCAGTCCTCAAGGGTAGAAGCTGACTTGTCATAAGCCAGGACATCATCCAACAATGACAAAGTAATGGCTGCTACCATCTGTTGTTCAGCAGGAACCTGCTGGATGAGAGTAGCGTGCTCCTGAATAGTGCTGAGGAGTGTCCAGATGCTGGTGCTGGTGTTGGTGTGTGACAGTCCATGCCATGAGCACAGTGGGGAGGCTTGGGTTGCACTGAGGTCCCAAGGGGCCCACATACAACCATCAGGATCATATGGCACCAGAACCCATGAGGTTTAGTATCAGCAGTCCGGTACCAGACTGGGTTCAGACCACGCTCTGCCATTGGCAACAGACATGCAGATCATATCCTCCTAGACAAGACCAATACAACAGAGTCCTGGGACCTGAACAGGGATGGCTGATGGCTTCCTCATGAATCAGAAAAGGTAAGGGAACAGTTCTGCAAGAAGAGAGGCAGGGAGCTCACCTCATGGTTGTAGGTGGAACTTGACCAGACAAAGTTGCCAGATCTAGGAACCTGGTTAGTGTCATGCCTGAATGAGGCTCCAATAGCCACAGGGAAGCATAAGGTGGGGTATGGCTGCAGACCAGTGTGAGGATGACCTGGGGACCAATGCAAGAGGCAACAGAGTGGTTGGTATCAGAGTGAGGCTTCTGCCTGGTACTGCAGCAGCTGGCAGCTTCTCTGTTTGCCTCAGTACCAAAGAGGCTAGAATGACCGTGGACGTATTGGCCCGGGCCTTTATCATGGCCAGTTCTGCTTGGCTTGTACAAACTTTGGTACTCAGGGTACTTTTTCTAAGTTTTGAGGAATCTTTAATAGCCAACAGTCTCATAATCTTGCAGAGCCTCAAAGCGGATGTGAAGAGGGTGATGTTCGCTTTTTCTCCTTAGAGGGCTTGCAGTCAAGAGCCTGATCTATCGCTGTCCTTTCCAGATGAGGAAGACACCGGCCTCAGAGACCCTTCCGCCAGTTTGGAGGTTGAGGATTGGGCAGTCTTCAACAGCCTCCTGTCTTCCAAGGGCCTTGATGCCTGCAGACTCACCTCATCACCTTCTCCATAAGGATAACACTCAGAAGCACCAGGTCCCTTTTGAGAAGCACCTGAAATTTCACAGCACTCCAGGACATGTCCTTCACTGAGGCGAAACAGACACCTCATGTGTTCATCATTCAGAAGCATGACTGCCTCACAGGGCAGAAAGTTCTGAAAGCCCAAGGATTTGCCATGGTCAGACACTGAGGCTGGCACTGCCAGCGACCACAGAGGGAGAAGAGCCTTTGTTCCCCTGGGGCATCCCGAAGACCTAACTAAATACTTGAAACTACTAATTAAATCATTGCTGCAGGAAAAATTCCGAAGAGAATTGCTCAGATGTACCACAGGTGATAGAGAAGAAACTGGGGTGTAGCAGAACAGCGCTGCTTTTTATACCATGGAAAAGTTCATGAGAAAGGGATAGGCACATACGCCACCTCGACAGGTAATGCTGACTAAAAAATCCTGTGACACGTGCATTAGATATGTATTCCGGTATTGTCAGAGCATATTACCACTATTGTGATTGATAACCTCCCAGTACAGCCACAGGGCTGGCCAGGACTCCCAATTCAAAGAGCATGTGCAGGGAAGGTTTGGCATAACTATGAACAGTCCCCTGAGAAGGTATTAATCTTCAGACCACTATTTCAGGAAGCCCTGTATTCCCAGAGATGATGTAGATTCTGAAGCACCCTTTCGAAAAAGTAAGCGTAGCTGAAGGGAGTTCACACTGAGACCGCCACTTACAGAAAAGGAGGCCTTCAGGAAAGTTGACTGCAGCTCTCTCAATGGGCTAGCATCTGAGTAAGTGCAAGGTATTCCTCTTGGGCTTAATTGCAAGGTCCAAGACTTAAAAAGGTAGAAAAAACTGTGTACTGTTTGGGACAGTTGGCGCTGGAAAGATAATATTACCAGCCAGTTTGCCAAGTGCAATAATACCAAGAGGCCATCTTCACAAAGAAAAGCCCAAACCCTCCAACATTCACTTGGTGAATACACGATGACTGCTGGCAGTGGGAACAGAATAAAGTCCTCTAAAAATTAAAGATCCTCAATGACAAGAGTGGGGGGAGCATAGAGAGAACTGTTCAAGCAAGTATATTAAGCCTGTGGCATACACCAAAAAAAATGGTCACAAGATTCTCATGGTGGCCACATTGCAGGCCACAGCATGGAGTTACAAGCCTTGGAGGACCACATGATGCACTAATGAAGGAGATAGCTAGCACAAAGAAGCTGGACAAGTTTTCTATACATTCTTGACCTATGTGAAGGTGATCACACAGTCAGTCAGATCCCTCCACCCATAAAGCTGCTTGCTCTTAAGCCAAGACAGGATTTCTTTAGGAACTACAGTGAACCCTAATCCAGGAAGCCCCAATGTGGTATATGGCTTTCCATGGAGAAGGAACATTTTAGTGATGGCAGTATTAAAAAGGTCTACCTATGGATTGCATTCCCAGGACTCCAATTAGTCTAAACCCAGTCTATAATAGATAAATAAAAAGAGAACATATGACAAGATTTTGCACACTGGATGAATATACATGGCCTGACTTGGTTTGTTTTCTTGTAAACAAGAAACCAACATTCCCATGGTCTTGCTACTGAGACTGGAGTGTGCAGTTGAAAGGCTCTAGACCAGTGGTTCCCAAACTAGGGGCGCCGCTTGTTCAGGGAAAGCCCCTGGCGGGCCGGGCCAGTTTGTTTACCGGCCGTGTCCGCAGGTTCGGCCAATCGCAGCTCCCAGCAGCTGCAGTTTGCAGCTCCAGGCCAATGAGGGCTGCAGGAAGCTGCGGCCAGCACATCCCTTGGCCCGCGCCATTTCCTGCAGCTCCCATTGGCCTGGAGCGGCGAACTGTGGCCAGCAGGAGCTGCGATCGGCCGAACCGGCAGACCTGGCAGGTAAACAAACTGGCCAAGCCCGCCAGGGGCTTTCCCTGCACAAGCGGCGCCCCTCGTTTGGGAACCACTGCTCTAGACAAAAGAGTTGAATTATCTGATTCCCAAGTTCTCGTTAATGTCAGCCAAAGAAAACTCTGAGGTGACAAATTCAGGAAAGCTTCTTTCCCCAGAAGAGCTAGAGACAGCAAGAGCAAGAAGCTTCTGTTTTCCTTGGTGGGCTGGAATATAAAAAAACCCAGGGAGTCTGAACTAGGATTTCTCCTTTGTGCAGGGTAGAGAAGCACTGATGTTTAGCGAATGGGGAGTTCTTCCTTGAGGATGAGAGAGAGAGATCGTGCTTGAGTGGTAGCCTGCACAGAAGCAGCCTAATTTAAGATGCAGAATTAATTCAGGAGCCCACGTTGAGGGGAAGAATCCTCAGGTATCTCTCTCTAATTCCATTACATCACGAGAATGTCCACATCTTCAACAACTTTTGTGAGAAAGACCTGGGTAAATGGAAATTTACTCCTTATGCTTTTATCCTTGCATCTCCCCAGAAGTAGGGAAGTATCCCCATTTTATAAATGGGAGGGTACAAAGATGACACTGACTTGCCTAATGCTACAGAGGGAGTCAAGGAATTGAATCCAGGTCTCTGAAGTCCCAGTCAAATGCCTTAACCATAAAATCTTCCTTGTTAAGCCCAGAAGTGATCCTGGAGTAGCTAGAGCCATGGCTGCAGTGCCTTGGTGAGCTCAAGAGTTCCCAGGTGGAATGGACAAAAGGAACCTGCAGGGAAGTCACAATACGTTCCTTCTCTTCTGAGGCTCTGGCTCCATCATAGATATGGGGAAGAGATGTGGCAAAAACAAAATTAAAGCACTAACTGCACAATGTACGTGCCTCTAAAGTGAGCAGGAACAGAAAGTACCAAACCATGTTCAGATCTGACTGGTAGCACTGCTCTCAGTCAGTGCTAGCAAGGGAGGCATGTCACTTCAGTAAAGATCACCGGAAATGAAGGCAGTAAATGCCACTGTAAGTATTTTAAATGATGTGTGTATCTGTGCGTATTGTGGAGCAGGAAAGGACAACCCAGTTTAACAGAACCTGTGGAGATTTTTCTCCCCAAGTCTGCAAAGCTTTAAAATTAGCACTCTGTGTTTGCTTGGTCTTTCAATGCCTGCATTTATTAAGGAGCAAAATAACCATGTCTCTGAAATGCCAAAACAATATGGATCCATAAATAATGTTCCATTCCTATTTGTACCTAATCTAAATATTTATGTAGTAATTTACCAGTAAAAGATACAAACTGTTTTTTAAAATGTTACATTGTATTAAAGGTTAACCACATGACATGTTTTATTATGAGGCTTTAAATGACATTGAAAACCAATGTCTTGGACGAGCTCCAATAGAAGCCTCATAGTTGAAATGGACACAGGCAGGTCCTCATATTCACTTTTCACAAAGATAAATGTGGAAGTTCAGACCTTTCCTCAGAGCTATTTCAGTCTGCCTGGCCATAGACCAAACAAGCCAGGAGTGCATTGATTTACAGAGTGAAGGCTATCTTCACAACCAGAAGGGCTAGAAACAGATATATTAGTCAAACTTGGCTCTCACACAGAGCAATAATGTAAAGTTTCACTCAGAAAGGATACCTTTACCAAAATTAGGACAAGTCAAAATGCGAATGGTGTACATAAGAGCATTTGGAATTGAGCTTTAATTCTTTTGTTATAAAGATGCTGTGCTTAATAGTAGAAAAATTCCTGCTAGCTACCAAAAAAAAAAAAAGCATAGAATCATATCTCATAGCAATCACACCTGGCGGCTATATTTCTCTAATGACCCCACCCCTCCAGCAATGTCCCTCCTAGCTTCCCGTTACCTAATGCATTAAATTCAAGCCCCTCCTCCTCACTTTCATGGTCCTATAAATCCAGGTCCCATCTCTGGCGCTGCTCTAGAGTCATACTATCACCTACAATCTCCCTACGCTCCTTACTGTTCTCTTTGTCTCCTCCTCCCCGCCTTCACCTTCTACTCCTGCTGCCCCCTGAACTGGAGATAGTTTCCAACTTCTTCTCTGACATACAAACTCACACTTCAACTCTTTTCTTAAAGCCCACTACTTCCAGAAACCCTGCCTCCAAGTCTCCTGAGCAATAATCTCTACACATTCCCAACTGGAACCGTTTTCGCAAGTTGTCCCTATCTTCAGCAGTAAAATCTTTGGGTTATGACCTTGCTCACACAGGTTTAAATCCAGAGTAATTCCAATAACTTCAGCGGAGTTACTCCAAAGTTACACTCATCTGAACAAGATCAGAATTATTTTTCTAAAGTGCTTGGGACCTATTAGCGTGTCTCTCAGTGCTTGGGACCTATTAGCGTGTCTCTCGGTTTTCCTGTCTGGAAATTTGGGATATAATACCTATTTCACAAGCGTGTTGGGAGATTAATGTTTGTCAGTGCTTTGAAGACAAAGAGCTAAGTATTATCATCACAAATTAAAGCTCCTGTCTTGGACTCTATCAAGGCTACATGCACAGCTTTAGCAAATAACGTAGTTTTTAAATGCTTTTCAAACAACCACACGTTCCAGCAGGGAGAATAAACAATATGAACAATGATTAGTGAATACTGCCCAAGTACGCTACATTTCCCTTAACAGACTTAAAGCACATCTGCTCCCAAGTTGGGAAAGGCTGGTTTTCCAGATATAACTAGTAAGATACAGCAGCATGAAGAGATGTATTAATGTCCCTTGCTTCAGTGAGAGACAGAGTACACAGGCTTACTGATGGAATCTGCATTTTTGGTTTTCATTTGTTCTGCTTGGGTAACCTTACCAGACTGAGAAAACACATTTCCAAGCATTACTATTTTGAATACCATTGTTCAGTCAGACTATCTTTTTCTCCACTTAGCCATCTCTAGATCAAAGAAAACTTGGAAACAGAATTTAACTTTCTATCTCAGAGTGGAAACATTTATCCCTAAAATGTAATAAAATTTCTCATCTCAATGATACACAGAAGTACTCGGAATGTATTACACATGATCAATGCTGCAATGAGGTGTAGAATACTAGTGCAAACAAACACAGTTCATCTGTATGCATGCTATCGTTAAATATGTTGTTAGAGTTAAGTGCCTTCCACAGAAAAGAATCATTGCAATTATCAGTGGTGTTAGCAGTTCTCTAAAATACCAAAGTTTACTTTTCGTTACAAGAACTATTCAAAGAAGCTGCTATGCTACAAACATTTCTCTAGTACGGATCACAACGTTCCACTTTCTTATCATTAATAAATGTACAGTCTGCAGGGAATAAACAAGTAGCCCTAACCCAATGGTAATGGAATGTATTAACAACCCATTTACACATCAGTCCTCATTTTTTTGTTTTTTTCTTCAAAACCACCATAGTTACACCTTCTATATTTATGACTGGGGCACAGAACTGACCACTGACTTGGAAACAAGGATGAAACTGGAATCGTCTCCAAAGAAAGCTAACTCGGTGATAAGTTAAGCTTCAGTGGGGTGAGCGAGACCACTGCTCAATTGCTCTTTTCCTTTCTCTGCCTCCTAGAACACAACCTAGACCTCTAATTATCGGTAACTACTATTCTAATCAGTGACATGCAAAACCTATATGTGAACCTAATTATTCTGCACTATATCATCCATGCAAAAAAGGTGACTAAAAAAAACCAACTGATTACAACCATTGCATCTCCCATACCTACTGCCTTTTCTTGCCTTTCATCAAGAAGGGTGGTAGGCCTATTTGATCTCCCATATTTTACCCTGTGCCTTCTAGATCTTACAACCTGGCACATATACTGTCTTTACAAAATATCCCTAGTACTTATAATGCAAAACACTTTATGACACTTCTAGCTCTGGGACAAGAGAAAATGAAGCATGAAATAAGAAATATACTAGCAGAACAATATTCATTGACACTGATAAGTCGGTATACTACTGCACAGAGGAAGTGTTAGTGTTTTGCCTTTTTTTTAAAAAAAAAAATACATTTTGTCCAGCCTTTCTGGTGTCATTGTTCGTTTAGCCCCTTGTTCCTTTTCTCATGTGTCACGTAGCCTGGGTACCAAATTTGTCAAATGCTGCACAAATACATCTAGCAGATCAGTTTTATACCCAATCACTCAAATGACAATCATAAAAAGCTGCTGAACGTGTTTTCCTACATCTTTAGCTGGTCTTTTATGGCTATCTGAAATGTGCCTGATTTTTCTAAAGGTTCATTTTGCCTCCTGCTGCAACCAGATTGACTCTTAGCAGCAGCTGTGTTGCTTACACATAAAACTTCTGTGATATTTTTTTCGCTATTATGAGAGTCAAGGTATTATAAATATATGGTCATTAAAGCCCTATTGCAAGGAACGTAACCCGTAAGAGAATGCACCAATTGGTCTCAGCACTGATTTCAACTGAAAAGGCTTGAGAATTGACTCTTTGAACTACTTTTACAATCTCAAGTTCATTCTATAGCGAAAAAAAAGTCAACGTTTGGCACTGCATCGCAAATGTTGACACTATCCCCCAATCTCATAATCAATCTTAAAACATGCAGCGGACTGTCAAATACATAGCTTTCAAAAAGCTTAGGGAGAGGAGAGCTACAAAGAAGAGCTTGAGAAAGGACACGCAGGATGAAAGCTACTGTATTACTTGAATTCTACATTTCTGGCTTCAGTTTGGAATCTTTGTGGTGGTAATTTTCGATGTTAATGTAAAATAATCCTAAAAAACAGTGCCCGAGTCTGTCAAGGGGAAAGCCAAGAATGACTAATTGGATTTCTTCAAAAAGCTAGTATTGTCTCAAGCAGTAGAAGCAATGCCACATATAGCCCTTAAAGTTTCCTTGGGCTCACTGCAAAGCTTCCTTCTTTTTTCTTTAGGGACATCCACACTGCTGAGCTTCGGAAAAATTAGTTTATATCCAGAATTGAAAAGTGGCGAATGGTAGTGGCCAAGAGGGATCATAGCATCTAAAGCACTGAAAATTGGTTAGTTATTTCCTTGTAATCAAATTCCATCAACTAACGTGTTCTAGAAGTCCAGTGTAGGTGAGGCGGTATATACTTAACCATGTGCTAAACAGGTCATGCCTAGGCTTGTGTTAGGTAGCATATTTTAAAACACACCTTTAAACTCTAACCATTTGTGCAAGTGACATTTAAAAAAACTCTAGCACAACAGAGACAGATCATGGCGGAACACTAAACATGTTAAGATCAGATGACAATGAAATAGTACTGAGGGAAAGTAAAAGTAAGTAAAAAGACTGTGTGTGTGCAAGGAAAAAATATTTTCCATCACAGACTCTACACCTTCAACATAAAACAGGAACTGACCAAATGAAAGTAAGTCTTTGTTGAGCAAAACATGGATATCAGGGTCCTATATCTGGTAGGGAAGTGAGAGCACCATGCTCTGCAGATCAGGCTACTGATGCTCCATAAGGGAGCATTCACTTCAGCAGCTGGCAGGAAGGGGAGGGGGGACAAGCTATACCTTCAAATCAGTAAATCTAGGACCCTGGGGACCACACAGTCCCAAGCAGCTGTCTCATGACCTCTCAAACTCAAGGGAGCCCTAAATCCATATCTTGTGTCACCTTCTTCCCACGGCAAGATTTTTACCCTTACTTACTCACTTGTTTTCTAGACAATCTTCCCTCCTTCCCTCTCATTATAAATGAAGGAGGGACTAACAAAACAGTGTAGGGTGGCCTACACATGGAAATCTGGGGCAAAGCCATTATATGCTTAACTGAGAAAGGTTTAAACCTTTTATTACTGATTTGCTTGAATAATACATCAGGCTTACTCTAATGTAATGTGCAATACGGAATACCCAGTCCTGATTTTCCCAAGAACTCTGTTGTTGGGAACTGTTTAATGTAAAAACCATATGAAAATAAGTTATAAAAAAGCCAAGAGAATCTCAGTAATTTTAAGACTCATTACCTACAGGTACAGTACAGTTCTGACCGTGATGATGGCTAAAGTATTGGGAACACACAGTACTAAGAAATAAATGCTTTTAAATTGCTGAGCGTCTCTCAGCTTTTTATTTTCCCTTTTATTGATTGGAGGAAAGGTATTTACAACAATACTTTTAGTCCTCCCAGAATCTATCTTGACCTTTTTGGAAGGGGAGAATTTGATATTTCAGAGATTCTAAAACACTATCAGTATCAAAGCAGCAGAGTTTAATATTCAAGAGAGAAGAAAATTTTGGCTATCATCATCTGTAGTGATACATGCTACAACACTGTAATTCAACTATACATTTCAAAGCACCAAAAGGGTCAGAAAGAATTTTTCAGTATCTTGCCACACCCTCATTTATAGAGTATTCCACAAGTGACCAGTAGCACTGTTTTTCAACTTCCTTGAAGCATCAGGGATAGGCTACTGCTAGCAATAAGATACTAGACTTGAAGGACTATTGTCCAATGAGATATTGTACAGTTTCCTTTTGTTCCAAAGACCCATGCAAAGTGTTAGTTACAAAACACTTTCAAATATTTATTTTGGGAACATAGTGCATCATCTTTCAGCCAGAGGTATTTCCAGTGGCTTAGTATCCATCAACAACTACTTCATCTACCATGGAGAAGCAGTCACTCCAGGCTGAAACATGGCAGCGGTTTAATAATTTCTTGAACCTATGTTTTAAACTACTGTAGCAGTAATAAAATGAGTTGATTGGGTTGGAAGTAGTTGGCATTTTGGTAAATTGCACAAGTAGTGGAATTGTGACTTTAAAATAATCATGTCCAATAGCATAGCTACATCTGAAAATGTAAGGTCCTAAAATCCAATGTTTTCTGCTCTCAAAGGTGTGTGAGTCAAGGCTTTTGAATCAGAAAAGACAACATTTTTAATGTGTTTACAATATTCACCTTTAAGTCACTTATTCATGTTTCACAATAAATTAGGAAATAAAGCCACTGTTTTTATACAATTTCTTCTAAGAATATATATATATATATATATATGCGCATGCATGAAGGACTGTATGTGTATGCAGATGTACAGTTTAGTCTATGCATAAAATGTACCTTCCACATGAGTAATTCAGGACAGTTAGTTCAAGCTATACCCTAAGAAATGCTTTCTTTTTTCTTAAACTTTTTAAAAAAAATACTGAGTGTTTTATTCCCAGATATGGCAACTGGAGTGGAACCTGTATTTGGCAGCAGACGTCTGCCCTGGTGGAAAAATCTTGCACATCTCATCATTATTAATAATTACTTGGCTTTAGTGCTGATAGAGAGAGAGCACTGACTGACTATTTTAAAATAATCTCTCACACCACAAACAATATGCATTAATCACAGCTAAAGTGCTGCAACTTGCTGTAAGAACTAGTAATGCTAGAGCTGAATTTAAACACACAATCTGCATCCTTCTAAATTAGCTAGAATCTATTCTAGACTGTAAAAGAACTGCAATCTTAACCACACAATATGTACATTTTTTCCCTTGATTGCACCTACTTGTTTTTTCAAGGGCATTCCCATTAGGAACAAACACTTCTCAATTCTCTCTCCCCCCTTATAGCACAGTGAAAATAATCATATCAAGGGAAACTTATTACTGTTTCCAAATTGTGTCTGGCTCTCAGCAGGCACTCTCTCTAGGCAACAGTTTTGCTGCTACATTATGACTAATTTTTTTTTTCCTCAGATGACACTTTGTACTATAGCTAGAGAGAAAAAGGAAAGAGATGTGTGATTTGGATGAGATAAACCCTCCTGAGCCAAGTGAAACAGCAGTATCTCCTCTCTCTCTCTCTGCACCCTCTTGCAAAAAAACCAAATTTTAATTTTCGTGTTAGAGAGCAATTTCATAGTGTACTGTACACACACACACACACACACACACACGTATGTGCACAATTTCACGTTGTAAAAGAAGGTAAAGATTCCAGTTTCCTCTGATTTTAGATATCTCAGTTACTTCATGTGAGCAGAAAAAGTGTCCAATTCAGAGAAAATGGTTATCTAATTTCTGGCTAGCTGGACAAAGCACACATTGTCCAATGCTGCCACCTGCTGTCTAAATATAAAAACAATGAAGTGCTGGCTGCAAAAACTGACATTCAAAAGTATTAGATTAGATAGACTGTCTGCTCCTGGAAAGAATAATGTTTGGGTTCCATTTGGATCTATATTTTAGGGTTTTCCCTTATCCTCACCAAAAGCTTTTTTAATTGTTACTACTAAATGAAACGAAGTCATTCCCACAAGAAAGGAACCCTAACAACATGAAGGGCAGAGACCATATGTTTTAAAATTAATTCAAACTAAGGCCTCCAATCCTGTCTTGAGATTCACAAGCACAAACCCTTGTGGGATTCCTCCTGGGCATAAAGGCCAGGAGTCAAGGGTTTAGACTAACAGATCCTGGCATAATTTAATACAGTGGTCACCAACCGGTTGATTGCGATACCTGGTGGTGCAGTGTGGCTGCCGCTGGCCCCATGTCGCTCCCAGAAGCATCCAGCATAGCCCTGCAGCCAGGGAGGCAGGGGTCTCCCTCCACACACTGCTCCCGTCTGCAAGCACCGCTCCGCAGCTCCCACTGGCTGGGAGAGCTGCAGGGGTGGTGCTTGCAGAGAGGGGTAGCAGACGGAGCCATGTGCCCCCCGTCCATCCCCCAGGGGCCGCAGGGGTGCATTGGCCCCTTCCGGGAGTAGTGTGGGGCCAGGGTAGGCAGGGAGCCTGCCTTAGCCTCACTGCACCTACTGCTGACCAGGAGCCACAGCAGGTAAATGCTGCCCAGCGGGAGGCTGCACCCCAACCCTCATCCCTAAGCCCACTCCTGGAGCCAGCATCCCTCCCGCACCCCAGCCCTGTGCCCCCTTCCGGAGCCAGCACCCAATGCCCCGTTCTGCACCTCAAGCTCCAGCCCTGACCCGCCTCCCAGAGCCAGCATCCTCCACCCCCTGGTGCACCCCTACACTGTGCTCCAGCCTGGATCCCCCTCCTGTACCCAAACTCCCTTCTAGAACTTGCAACCCTCACCCCCTCCTGCACCCCAACCCCTTGCCCTCGGCTCAGCCCAGAGCTCCCTCCCACACTAAGAACTCCTTGGGCCCAGCCCAAAGCCCCCACACCACCCCCAAACCCCAACCCCCGGCCCCAGCCTGGTGAAAGTGTGTGAGGGTGGCGAGAGCGAGCGAAGCAGGGGGGATGGAGTGAGCGGGGCGGGGCTTTGGAGAAGGAGTAGGTCTTCAGGGAAGGGGAAGAGTAGATCCTGGGTTGTCCTTAGACTCAAAAAGTTGTCTTGGGCGTAAAAAGATTGGAGACCACTGATTTAATAACACAGGATTTAAGATACTGTACAGTTTCTAGTCAAAAATAATTTTAGCTATTTAAAGGGCAATGTGTATACACACACAGATCTCAGAGAACTACATTCAAGTCAGTAGGCTGAAAAATTAGCCTTTAATATCAAGCTAAGGGCCTCTTCTGGATATAATACTTTTCTAAATAATCCTTCCCCAGTTATGGAGAAATAGGAAAGATGCACACGGCTTAGAACAAACAAAGGACATATATTCTTTCCACCAGGTTGCACACATTTCAAAGAGAACTGCCGGATGATGTGTTTTTGATGTTTCTGGGATCAGGACAAAAGTCATGGACTATGCCCCAGAACTAGATCATCACAGGAAATTCCATTACTCTGTGCATAAGAGAGTGTTTGCTGCACTGCAGAACCATCAAGTCCTGCCCTTTAACCTGCAGATGTAACCACTACTGCTCTTAGAGCCATCTATGTGAAGGTCTGGTGCATTCACGCTACACTCTGGCCTCCCCAGTACCTCCCTATCTGCTGGATCTCTTAACTTTCCATTAAGAGGAGGCTCACAGGGCATTTGTATTAATTATCTGCATTACAGTAGTGCCTAAGAACACCAGCTGAGATTGGTAGTCCATTGTGCTAGACTATGCAAACATCAAGTAAGATCTTATGCACCTAGTCCCTGTAGGTTTGAGGCATGGAGTGGTGGGGGGGAGAGGGGATGCATGACATCAACATTGGCTCTCCGGTAGCCCCACTCCCTTCCAACTCCCCACCTCACAGGTTGGGGCAAAGTGGTTGATCCCACAGAGCAACTGGCTGTTGGCCCCTTCCCTGTCCCCACCAGCCCCTGGAGAGATACATGAACAGAAAGAGGGGAGATGCAGTGTATGTGACAAGCCCAGCCCATAAGGCTTTCAAGATAAAAACTACAGAGTTACTGAAACTTCTAGGTCTTAGAACTGTGGGCTTGAAAGGAAACAAGAACATGATTAGCCTGAGAAGAGCTAATAAATGTTCCCTCGACATGTAAGTGTTTAGATCTCTGGCTAATGCTTATATTGCTTTTGCAGGGCATTTTTTTCCTCGCCAACAGGATAGTTATAAATAAAAAAGAATCCCGCCAAAAATCCTTTGGGGGAACCAAGGTTAACATTTTAGAACAAAAAATCAGAGCTCTCGAGGAAAAATATCCTGAACAGAAGAAGAAAGTAAGAACTACAGTTGGAAGACCAACTTTTAAAAATTACTTACGCAGCTAGTTTCACAGTAGGGACTCCACAAAGCTTGTTGAGAACTACAAGCTTTGAAGCGGCAAAATCCTCTTCGAAGCTTGGCTCCAAGCAACTTTTGCTTGTAAGTTTTACTCTTTTGTGCTGCAACATACAAGAGAACGTTACTAGTAAGCCTGCAGCACTTCTGATAAAAGAAAATAAAGGTCCCAGCTTTAGCTCCAGCTTCAAAAATAAAAATAAAGAAATGCCTTACGCTGGGGCTTTTACTCATCTCTGGGGATGGGAGGTGGAGGAGGGGCTTCATAAAGACAGGTAACTTTGTAAGCAACTGAAACTCTACAAAATTAGAGAGAGTCCCTTGCAATTCTAAGCCCCTATCCCCCCTGACTAGCAAAAGCACTAGGTTTCTCTCCTCCAGTCTGGCTTCCAGCAAAAATGTGCTGAGCACAGTCACTAAGGACCTCCACCTAGCCAAATCAAAAGGGGTCTTTCTGAATTGTTCCCTATGATCTGCCTACTCCTTTCAGCACCGCAGAACACTTTGCCTCTCCATTCACACTTCCCTAGGCTGCGAGAAGTATGAACTCTTGATTCTCCTCCTACCTTGATCTCTCCTTCAGTAGCTCCCCATCCCCTCCTCTCAACATATTACCACTCTAGTTTGCTCCCTTTGCTGTCCTCTTCCCTTTCACTGAAACTTGATCAGCTCCAGTAGTTCCAGTTATAACCTTCTATGGTGGCAAAAATACATCCTCTAGCTGTGTGGTCTCATTATCTTCTCTTGGAGGCCCTACCAGCAGGTCTCACACAAAGTCTCCAAAACAGAACTTGTAATCTTTCTCCACCACCTCCGTTATCTGTCATGATCACTTCAGGCTCACAACTTTCCCTTCTCCCATTGCCATATCCATTCCCTTGGTAAATCCAGTCACGTCTTCCTCTTTATCAACACTAAAATTCATTCCTTCCTCGCTATTCTCAGTACTAAAACCTTTGTTCATGCTTTTTGTCATGTCTTATTGTCATTACTTATTAGCACATAGGAGTCCCAGTTACAGACTAGGATCCCATGATGCTAGGAACTGTTTGAACACAAAGAAACAAGGATCTTTGCTCCAAAGAACTTACCATCTACATAGGCTTTTCTCCAATTTGCTCACTTCTCATCTCTGCCATCTTCATTCTATCATAATAACAACTGTTAAAGTCACCTTGATTTCTGACAAAGACTCCATCTCATCCCTGAATTCCTTCACTCACTTCAAGTACCTTACTGAAGACAATTCCTTGTCGTCACCTTCAGTGCCTTAAATAAATAATCTTGATCCCACCCCCGTCTCTGTTCCCACTTCCTCCTATACCCTGCACACTTCCTACATTCCGCCCAGTCTTCGCTCCATTATTCCGTCACTCACACAGTTTTAAGTCTTCATTCACCCTGCCCTTTACACTTCAAACAGTCTCCCATTACTTATACAAGTGCCCCATTCTCCTCCTTCAAAACCCTCCTTTCAGGAATCATTACTACCTTGCCATTTTTATTAACTATCTTCCCACATTCTCCTTCCATTGAACTACTGTTACTGGTCTAGCTCTGTCTTTGGTTATCTCAGGGCATGACTACACTTGCAGATGTAGAGCACTGGGAGTTGAACCAGCCTTCAGAGACCGCAACAGGGAAAACGCTGCTGAGTGTTTACATTCTCAGCTGGAAGCGCCCTGGCGTGGCCACATTAACAGCTCTTGCCACGCCACAAAGATCAGTGCATTGTGGTAGCTATCCCAGCGTTCAAGTGGCTGCAACGTGCTTTTCAAATGTGGAGGTGGGATAGAGTGTGACAGGGAGTGTGTATGTGGGGGGAGAAAGAGTTTTGGGGTGCGGAGAGTATGTCAGCATGCTGTTTTGTAAGTTCATACTCCCCTCCCCCCTGCCTCTCTCTCACACATTCACAGCAAGCAACATTCCACACGAATGGCTTGCTTTGTTCCAGAGCAGATAAGCATGCCGGCTGTCAGAAATGGGTCAGGAGTTAGGACGCCTGGGGCTGCTTTAATGTGCCCTAACTTGCGAGTGTAGCCAGGCCCTTAAATTGTCTTTTATACTTGTAAAGCACCGTCTTTTATACTTGTAAAGCACTGTCAATGTATGGCGCTATAACAGGTAAACAATTAATTCAACAGTGGAGAGAAAGTCTCAGGTAAGTTGGACCCAGACACAATACAGAACTTTAGAAAAACATCAACACCTCAGATTAAATCTGAGAGAAAACAAGAAGCCAGTGGGAGCATGGAGATCTCTGATGTACTGTGTTTAATGCAGCAATAAGCAGGCAGCAGTGTTCTGTACTAACAGAAGCTTCCAGATAAATTCCAAACAGCAGGTGCAATAATTAAGTTGGAAAACTTAATCTGAATTAAAAATGTATCGGTTTCTTCTGTGGCCAGCCCTGGTGATGACTATAATTTTCAAAGACCAGACAAACCCTTCCCTCCTCTCCGTAATGCATACAATAAACTATATCCTACAAATGAGCAGGCAGGTAACAAGTTGGAAGCGCAACTCGCTAGGAGTTGTGCACACCCTATTATTTTTGTTAGCACAGCTCCTCCTCTCTCCACCCTCGCTCCGGCCTGCTTGTTTACCTCATCTATTTGTGTCTTGTCTTTTAGCAGTGTAAGCTGAGTGCATGAGAGACTCATTTTCTATATCAGTACCATACCTAGCACAATGGAGCCCCAATCTGGTTAGCCACTAGGCACTGCTGCAATATAAAAGTTAAATACAACAATTCATTTCAACAGGAGAGTGGTGCTATTGCATTCCCCAGGCAGAAACAAAATGGTAAAATAAACAATACCGCACATCATGCACCATGACTGATGACTATCCACTACTGCTCTCCTCATTATAATTAAGAAACTGTACAACCAATGCAAAGTAAGCCTCTCAAGATCCAGCTGGTCCAAGGGAACAGACACATCCAGGACATGCATGCAGATAGCAACCTGGCCCAGTCTATAAGAAAATCAAGCTTGCCCACAAATAGCATAGATTGGTCCCATACAATATGTGCTAACTACTTGTGCTAAAAAATCTGTTCCACTTTGCATTTTTCTGTGACGCTGGGATTATCTTTCCCAGACCTGAAGAAAAGAGCTCTGTGTGGCTCAAAAGTTTCTCTCTCTCACCAACATAAGTTGGTCCAATAACAGACATTACCTCACCCACCTTGTCTAATATACTGCGACTGACACAGCTACAAGTGCACTGCATGGTCATGTCTTTGTCATTCCTTACCCAAGATACACACAGGCAGTTCTTAATCTTGCAGCATTTTCAACCCATCCAGCCTCCTAATAATTTTGCAGTTCTTCTCTTCACTCCTTCCAATTTCTCAATAACTTCCTAGAAATCTGGAGCCCAGAACTGCACAAAGTAATCAAAGGGTAGTCGCCCCAGAGCTGACTAGAGAGACATTATCTACTGACTTCATGAAGGGATGCCTCCACAGACAGCCAAAATATTGCACTTGTCTATTTGCAACCACATCACACAGCAGACTCACATCTTATTGCTCACTAATGCCATCTCTACATCTCTTTCAGCATTACTGCTTCTCAGGTATCCCTTTTCAAGTGAGGAGTCTTCATGCATTCTGCCATGTGGCTCCCTCTGCCAGGAATTCCCTTCCAGGAGGGAGGAGGCTCATAACACATCCTTCTTCCAAGAGGCCTACAAGCCCTAGAATTTGTTTATAAGTATTACCAAAGGTTATTCTTTTAAATGAAGAAGTAACAAGATTTGTAATTAACACCACTACCGTTTCTCTCACATCCCTGCCCTGTCTTTCACTTCTAATATCTACTTAGATTATAAACTCTTCAGGATTCTCACCTGTTTGTGAAGTACTTAACACATTTTTGGCTGCATATGAAAATAAGACTATATGATGCAGTTTGGATTATTTACATCTTTCCAAATTTAGTCCAATTATTATTTTCTATGCTTTTACACTCTAGATTCTTAAAGGAGGATCTCAATTTCTCAGGAGGGCTGGGACACATGACTTATGAGGAGAGGCTGAGGGAACTGGGCTTATTTAGTCTGCAGAAGAGAAGAGTGAGGGGGGATTTGATAGCAGCCTTCAACTACCTGAAGAGGGGTTCCAAAAAGGATGGAGCTCAGCTGTTCTCACTGGTGGCAGATGACAGAACAAGGAGCAATGGTCTCAAGTTGCAGTGGGGGAGGTCTAGGTTGGATATTAGGAAAAACTATTTCACTAGGAGGGTGGTGAAGCACTGGAATGAGTTACCTAGGGAAGTGATGGAATCTCCATCCTTAGAGGTTTTTAAGGTCCGGCTTGACAAAAGCCTGGATAGGATGATTTAGTTGGGGTTGGTCCTGCTTTGAGCAGGGGGCTGCACTAGATGACCTCCTGAGGTCTCTTCCAACTCAAATCTTCTATGATTCTATTGTCTGTATTATATGGTGGAATAGACATGAATAACCACTACTATCTTCTGCATACACACATAACTGTGTGTGCTTGGTAGGCAACCATGAAAGAATGTTTTACACATACTTTTGTTCAGTTTACTGCAATGTAAAACCAAACCTTGTTTGAAGAGAGCATTTTCTTTACACCAACATTAATACAGGACTCACACTCAGTAATGAAATGTGGACGATACTAGCCTGTATAAAAAAAGCAAAAGAACAGAGATAACATTCTCAGAAAGAACAGCTTCAGCTCAAGACTACTACACTCTCAGTCCAAGTCAGTCACTATAGGAATTTAGACTCCAGCAAATGACTGGGATATTTGGTTCAAAGGATCCAAGGAAAGATGGAAATTAAATTGTGACATGTATGCATTTATTAGCAGATCCTAAAATGTCTCTGCCATCTTTGGCTTCCATGATGCAGCAGAGGACTATAAAGAATGTTCTTTGAAGTTACAGAAGGACTAATTACTAATACTCCACCTTGACTGATCTTCTTAAAGACCATATGCAGAGGGAAGAAAGGCAAAGTGCAGGAGCCTCTAAAAGGTGCATTTGAGAGAGAGAGAGAGAGAGAGAGGGGAGATCCATCATGAGTGGTGCTTTTTCTGGATACCTCCAGCAAAATACCTTGAATTTTCCTCTTGTCATGGAAACGAACAAACTTACACAGTCTATTGACTATTTCTGTCTATAAATTATTGGATAAAATGCCCATTAGAAGAACCTTAAGTATCCCAAGCAGACCAGTCTCCTGCTCTACTAGTCTGGATATTTTCTTTCACGGAAGAAAGAATAGGGTATTTCTTTTAAGGAGAGAAGTCTGGTTTTAGCCAACATAACAAGAGTATGTTTTCCCTGAACAAATATCTTATTTCTGATGCACTCTGGCTTCTTAGTTAGGCATATGTAAAGATACGCAAAGATTCTGATCCCACAAGAATTCTACATTCTCCTGGTGTTCTTAAAACTTCAGAGTGCACTTTGACAGCCAGCTTTTCCATTCCATTAATATTTAGTTTTAATTGCCCCTTCCGAAGGCAGATTTGTCATGAAACCTAGTACACCCAAGTCATCACCATCGTCTTGGAGCAGACTTCACCTTAAACCATTAGTCTACCCAGGGAGGGGCAAGCGTATTTGACTTGAGTCTGCCAAATGTTGGGTTTCAAATAGCTATACAGGTAGACTGCTAACAATAAGAACACAAGCATACACTTAGGCCCATATCTGAGTAGAATTCTTGTATCCTCAGTAAAAACTGGATTTCCTGCTGAAGATTGGCCACGATCCTTATCTTCCCGAGTTTTTGTGTGTGTATGTGACAAAGGCTTTTCCCCATTACAGCAAGCCAAAAAGTTTATTCAGTTACTTCCCACAGGAACAACGTGGGGTGCAGGAGGAGAAAATAAGGCAGAAGTTCTAGGACTTTCCCTGTCTTCTCCATCTGAGCAAACTTCCGTGGTCCTCTCTGATGAGCCACAAAGGACCTCAAGGAGGTTGTCAAGGAAGGAGGACTGGGTTCTCAGGCCACTCCTCGTGCACAGGCTAGTGGATCTGGTCTGCTTGCTATGCCTGTTCTCCTCTTGGACTAGAGTGAAGGACCAAGGCCATTATCTGCATGGACAATGTCCTCTGCTGCATAATCATAGCAAGAGAAGAAATCTGTAAATCCTACATCAATAAAGAAAGTAAAAAGGCCATAAACTGTTCTCAAAATTGTTATACATATAGCCTTGTGTAGCTGGGTTAACCCCCACTCCTGCCCTGAAGGGGTAAAAACAGCCCTGGGACGGGGCTGTGGCTTGAGAAAGCAGCTTTTAGGCTGGACTGATTGAGGGAAGTGGCTGCAGCTGGGGCCACGCCCTGAACAGACTCAGCTGGCCCTATAATGGCAGAGAAGCCAGAGGCAGACAGAAGTCTCTCTCTGTTTGTAGAGGGAGATGGGCTTGGATGCAGGGACCGGAGCAGAGTACCTGAGTGAAGCAGGGCTGAGGACAGGTTGAGGAGCTCCAGCCTGGAAAGCCTCAGGCTGCGGCCTAGCATAAGGCCAACAGATACTTGGGGTTGCAGAGGGCAGCCCAGGGGTAGGCAAAGGCTGCAGGTCCAAACCTTCCTTGCCAGTGATGAGTAGGCTGATTGCAGTCTGCCCCAGGGTGTGGGGCTAGACGATGACTGGCAGTAGCCCTATACTGAGGTGAGGTGGGAATAGTGGGTGGGGGTTCTCTGGGGAGGGGAGACCCTAAGACTGAGGGGTTACTGCCAGGGGGCAGCACCCCAGTTAAAGGGGCACTGGAGGCCCCGGGGGCCAGAGGACAGATGGATCACCAGCCTGCAGAGGGCGCTCTGGAGCTGGAACCAAGCTCATTCCCAGGAGTCACCAGCAGGAGGCGCCGCAGGGGTGAGTCCACTCCTCTACACCTTGCCAATCTATCTTCCTTCCTTCCAAAAGAGGAAGAAAAACAACATATCTATCAGGAATTTTACATACAGAAAAATACGTCAGTTAGTAGTAGGCAGATCACAGATAGAAGCATTGATCATTTTGAGATTTATACATGCAAGCAAAAGCATGTTCCAAATTATAGTAAAAAGAATTCATGTCACCACAGTACCCACAACCACAAAGCATGACCAAACCATCCTGTGTAATCAATATCGGTATTAATAAGTACAGAAACTTGTACTATACTTCCAAAACCAAAATGCTTATTAACAGAAAATAGTTTTTTTAAAAAAAGAAATGCATGCCCTTAAAAATATTTTTAGATCCTCAAGCCCCCATTATATGTATATAGTTCAACAGTATAGACAGGAACCCCAAAAAGTAATGTCTCCCATGGACTTTTCCAACTGAAACAAAGTTACTCCAAACTGAACAGGAGCAAATCAGACTCCACAACATACATGACTTCCCTGCATGTTTTGCAGCAACAAAATTTACTGTGGCTATCTAGATAGAAAATGAAGAAAATTCTTTCCTCAGCCTCCCTTTCTACCTTAAAATGGGATCTAATCCTTTCTCTGACACAACCTTCTTCTGGTATGTTGGGCAAATTACTTAATCTCTTTAATCTCCATGATTTAATCTTTGAAGAAACGATAGCAATACTTTCCCAATTTACCAGAGTAAGGATATAATTCATTAACATTTGTAAAGCTCTTTGAAATCTTGAGATGGAAGGAGCTATGGGACTGCAAATACATAATTATTTTAACTCTCTAAATCAGTTTTTCAGTAAGCATCAGCAATGGATAAAATAGCAATATGGAAATGGAAATCAGAAGACAAATTGAAGATTATGGAATGGCATGACCACAGATTTTGTTAAAGATTTTTTAAGCAATATGTAAATTAAGACAACTTTGAGTTGACAGTGTCTCTCCAACAACATAAACTAGTGAAACTGACTAGTCAATTAGTGAAGCTTAAATTACATTTTTTTTCCAGTTTTAGTAATCCAACATATTATTTTAACAGACAGGAAAATTTGTCATTTACATACCATTTTTAACTTTACACTCTCTGATAGAATAAAAATACATTGCACATACAAATCAATGCTTGGCATTCTTCCTAAAGCAAAGTAGGGACTGATGACAAATGAAAAACTTTGCACTGCTTCTTTGTGCCAAAACAAAGCTGGTAGGTCTATCTTTAGGCTACTAATCTTAACACTAGCTCTTTTAGATAGTAATTTAGTTTTCTCTTCATAGTTTAATTGACAAGTGCTGATTTTTATAGAGCAATATTACACCATTAACAATTCTCTTAAAAACTTTGGCTAGTTTTTATGTACAGGATGAAACTATTGTTTTGACAACATCTAGAAAATTAAGTGATGAATCAGGTTGCTTTTACTACTCATCTTTGGTAAAAAGTTGCACAAGAAAGAACATAAATGGTAGGTACGATTTAATATCCATAATTTCACGTTTATGTAAACTTGTCCAGATCACAAAAAAGTGATAGCAAAAATAAATCAAATATGACCTGTATAACCAGGATATTATGGAGAAAAGGTCTATTTTCAGGATGGTCCCAGGGAAATTATTAAAACTAGTTATAGAAATTAAAGATGTGTGAAGGTGACTTTCTACAATGACATGCCTAGAATTATTGCTATAAAATATTTGCAGAATATAAAGTCTTGTATATCCTCAAGCATTTCAGGAAGATTTTTTGAAGTGGTCTCTCTCTCAAAACTTTTAATAGTTTTTCTGTCACTTTTAAGGCAATAGAACACAAGAATGGACATACTGGGTCAGACCAATTCTCCATCCAGCCCAGTATCCTGTCTTCTGACATTGGCCAACGCCAGCTGCTTCAGAGGGAATAATAATCAAGTGATCCATCCCCTGTCGTCCATTCCCAGCTTCTGGCAAACAGAGACTAGGGACACTTCAAAGCATGGTTTTGCATCTCTGCTTATCCTGGCTGACTGTGCATTGTGTGAAGAAATACTTCCTTTTGTTTGTTTTAGACCTGCTGCCTATTCATTTCATTTGGTGACCCCTAGTTCTTGTGTTATTAGGAAGAGTAAATAACACTTCCTTATTTACTTTCTCCACACTAATCATGATTTTATAGACCTCTTTCATATCCCCCCTCAGTCGTCTCTTTTCCAAGCTGAAAAGTCTGTCTTATTAATCTCTCCTCGTGTGGAAGCTGTACTATATCCCTAATCATTTTTGATGCCATTTTCTGTACCTTTTCCAATTCAAATACATCTTTTTGATACAGGGCAACCAGATCCGCACAAAGCATTCAAGATATGGGAATACCATGGATTTATATAGAGGCAATATGATATTTTCTTACTATCTATCCCTTTCCTACCGATTCCCAACATTCTGTTTGTTTTTCTGACTACCACTGCACATTGAGTGCATGTTTTCAGAGAACTATCCACAATGACTCCAAGAGCTCCTTTTTGAGTGTAACAGCTAATTTAGACCCCGTTGTTTTATATGTATAGTTCGGATTACGCTTTCCAACGTGCGCTACTTTGCATTTAGCAACATTGAATTTCATCTGTCATTTTGTTGCCCAGTTACTCAGTTTTGGGAGATTCCTTTGTAATTCTTCACAGTCTGCTTTGGATTTAATAATTAACTTGAGTAGTCTTGTATCATCTGCAAATTTTGCCACCTCACTGTTTACCCCTTTTTTCCAGATCATGTATTAATATGTTAAATAGTACTGGTCCCAGTATAGACCCCAGGGAACCCACTATTTACCACTCTCCATTCTGTAAACTGACCATTTATTCCTACCTTTTAAACAGTTAACAAACCATGAGAGGCTCTTCTCTCTTATTCCATGACAGCTTACTTTGCTTAAGAGCCTTTGGTGAGGGACCTTGTCAAAGGCTTTCTGAAAATTTAAGTATACTGTATCCACTGGCTCATCCATGTCCACATGCTTGTTGACCCCCTCGAATATTTCTAGAAGACTATATTAGGGTTTTCAGCTTCATTGACACACATAAAAACCTAAGGTAAAATAAACGCAAAAGCTTAATTCACTGTTAAGGGTCACAGTAAAAGAAAGTAACGAAGTGAGGACATGCAAAAACTACAGTTTCAATATCAATGTTATGGCATGTGCAGCGCAACTGGAGTATGCTGTATGGCATATATTTTAGTACAAAAATATATTAAACTATACGGTTATAAATAATAGAATCTTCCACAAAAGTGTAATACAGCAGAGCTAACGTTACAAGCCAATAAATAAAAACCCAGTTTAAACTGCGTTAAACCCTCTAAACGCTTATAGCAGCTTAGCCTGCAAGCTCCTTCTTTCAGAGATTTTCGGTTTACAGAGCCTGTAAATTAATTTAATCGACTAGCTACAGCCACGTTCTCCATGTCTACCTTTAAGCAAACAGCTAACAACTTCAAGTTTTGTATAACGTACTCAGTCCCGTATTTTTAAATGCTCCCATCTTTTCTTAAAAACCATTTTCGCCCCCATCAAGAACACTTTAAAACATGCCAAGCCTGACCTTTTAAAGCTCACCCATTTGAGTTATACCCATGACAAGAATGTAGGTGGACAGAACGGCTTTTAAAACTTCTTTATAACTCCAAAACAGGTGAAGAAATTTTGCTTAAGCTTTCCAAAATACATAAATACCTTTGAAAGTTGAATGTGTGGAAACAATGGTGTTAATCTATTTGAAAAGATTAATTACAGCAGTGTTATCTACCGGCAACTGGTCTTCATCAAGATGAAGTTCTGTGTATTCCCACTTCCGAATCAAGGCACTTGTGCTGCAACCCACCGGTTCCAAGATGCACCACAGTCCACCCTCAGAGTAGAAATGTGCAGCGGCCACTTGAAGAAATGAAGGTTACTCACCTGTAAGTAGAGTACTTTGAAATCAGCCTCTGCCCATTCACACTCTTCGGATGCACTCATGGTGCAGCTTGGAACCGGTGCAGGCACCTTGATTCAACCTGAATAGATGTTTTGCCCCCATCAAAAAGGGAGAGAAACATGTGAAAGCGCTCTCTCTCTCTCATTCAAAATACTGACTGCTAGTTTTTAAAATAGGTTCTGAAGTAGTAATTCAGACTCAATCCTGTGAGGTGGTGTGCACCTTCAACTCCCCCAGATTGTAATGATGACCATGGCAATGTGGGAAGCCAACTACAGACATCGTTCCCATATACACACAACAGCCATGGATGAATTCAGTGCACTTTCAGGTACGCACGGAAGTCCTTTGCAAGCCACTTTTATACCCTCAATAAATGGATGCCAGTGGAAGCTTCACAGTTTTCAGCTGTGATAGTCACAGGTAAGCCTCTGGATTTTAAGGCACTACTTAAAATGGTTTTGGCCATGGCCCTCAAGGATGGATAACACGACTGCTGCAGCAATCCATTCATAACATAGGTAGATAAGTTACATTCCTTTATATTTCCAATCAGAAGTCTGAAGTCAAACCAATCCTTTTCAATTTAGCTTTAAACGTATAGCCTGTTTAACAGGTACCTTCGACCACCTCCAACCCAGACCCTTTTTTTGTTCTTGTGATGAAATCTAGAATCTCACAAGGAGGCTAAATTTGGAACTCAAGCATTTTAGTAAGGTCACCTGCAACAGACTAAATAACAAATATGATTTCTCTTGAATAGTAGTCAAAGAAAGTTAAGTTGTGCCCAGCACAAACACCATCTCCTAGATGCTACTGCAATGCAAATAATAATAATAGCAATTAATTATAATTAAATAGCTGTCAAAAAACTGCACAGCAATTAAGAGCTATGGAAACCACAAGATAACGTTACACGGATTGTTTTGGGCAACAACCTTCACACCTAATTTAAACATGGAAACCGTTAAACAGAATCAATACAATGATCAGCACCCTAAAAACCTTTTCTCTGCACCTATAGTCATGTTACTATTTTAAGGGGAGATTCAAACCTCCATTAAAGTAGTAGTTTTATTTTATTGTGTTTTGGAGCAAGTCCTTATATGCCTTTCTAATATTAGAAATTTGGATAATTGAACTGTTGGGATATTTGAACTCAGCAGTGTTTACACTGTATCTTTGACTGATATTTGTCTAATTAGGAGAACATGAAATTACTTTCCTCATGAGGATAGATTGCCATTTAGATGCATTTAGGCAATTCAGTGATGTCAGCTATAGAGAAGTCAAAGATACTACAGATTACGTTCAGATAAACTCTGAATTATCAAACTATCTTTGAAATGGAGTCTCGTTTACAATTTTATGAAAATTCCAATGTAATATATAACTATGAATAAGGTATTAAAGTTTATCTGTATACTTCTGATGGCAGAATTAATGTTGTTAAGATCAACAGGCTGATGACAACGATGGTCACTGGTCTGCACATGTGAACCAGGTGTTACGGTTGATATTGGAATTGTTTATGTAAACATAGCCTGAACTTCCCTTAGTTTTTATGGTATGCTGGGGTTAGATTTTGACTTGTGTTGAAGTTTTATTCAGGTTTTTGTTTAGTTTCTGTTTTGGTTTTTTTGTTTGTCTGAAGCAGCATGTATTTTGAAGATTTTTTTTTTGTTTGTTATTTTACAGATGTTTTCCTCTTGAATTGCACTTAGCATCAATAATATTTATTCTTTTTTCTTGCAAACATCTGATTTAATAAATATTTTACAATGCAACTTTGCATTAAATATGCTATGTACTGCCAGAAAGGATTAACCAGACAATCAAATAGAATATAACCAATTAAAATTTTAACTGTGGGCCTGATTTACACTACCCAGGAAATGGGTCATTGCACAAATGTGCACCTACTTTGAACATTCACAACTGGATCTATGTACACATACTGCATGCATACATATGGCTAGATGCAGATATCCAGACATTTGCACATGTAGTTGTGCCTGTGTTAAGCAAGCACACAATTCCATGCTTACTTAGGTAAAGAAAACTATTAATGTATGCATGCAGTGTTGCAGCCGGGTTGATCCCAGGCTATTGGAGAAACAAGATGGGTGAAGTAGTATCTTTTAGGGACCAACTTCTATTGGTGAAAGATGAGCTTTTGAGCTACACGGAGCTTACACATGACCCGAGGAAGAGCTCTGGGTAAGTTCAAAAGTTTGTGTCTCTTACCAACTTTTACTCAATGTAATTTGCTAAGATTCCAGTTTAAGGTCTGGAGTCCTTAGCTGCATAGTCATAGAATATTAGGGTTGGAAGAGACCTTAGGAGGTCATCTAGCCCCAGCCCCAGCTCAAAGTAGGGCCAATCCCAACTAAATCATCCCAACCAGGGCTTTGTTAAGCCGGGCCTTAAAAATCTCTAAGGATGGAGATTCCACCACCTCCATAGGCAACCCATTCCAGTGCTTCACCACCCTCCTAGTGAAATAGTGTTCCCTAATATCCAACCTAGACCTCCCCCACTGCAACTTGAGACCATTGCTCCTTGTTCGGTCATCTGCCACCACTGAACAGCCAAGCTCCATCCTCTTTGGAACCCCCCTTCAGGTAGTTGAAGGCTGCTATCAAATCCTCCTCATTCTTCTCTTCTGTAGACTAAATAACCCCAGTCCCTCAGCCTCTCTTCGTAAGTCATGTGCCCCAGCCCCCTAATCAATTTTGTTCCCCTCTGCTGGACTCTCTCCAATTTGTCCACATCCTTTCTGTAGTGGGGGGACCAAAACTGGACGCAATACTACAGGTGTGGCCTCACCAGTGTCGAGTAAAGGAGAATAATCATTTCCCTCGATCTGCTGGCAATACTCCTACTAATATAGCCCAATATGCCATTAGTCTCCCTGGCAACAAGGGCACACTGCTGCCTCATATCCAGCTTCTCGTCCACTGTAATCTCCAGGTCCTTTCCTGCAGAACTGCTGCTTAGCCAGTCAGTCCCCAGTTTGTAGCAGTGCATGGGATTCTTCCTTCCTAAGTGCAGGACTCTGCACTTGTCCTTGTTGAACCTCATCAGATTTCTTTGGGCCCAGTCCTTCAATTTGTCTAGGTCACTCTGGACCCTATCCCTACCCTCCAGTGTATCTACCTCTCCCCACATCTTAGTGTCATCTGCAAACTTGCTGAGGGTGCAATCCATCCCATCATCCAGATCATTAATAAAGTCGTTGAACAAAACCGGCCCTAGGACCGACCCTTGGGGCACTCCACTTGATACATACTCAAGCTCCTTCCATAAAAATAAGAAAATCTTAAAGTCAATGAAGGAAAAACACTGGAACATAATCCCTTTCAATTCTCTGTCCTGTGTTATTTCAGGAGTTTAAACTAGTGATCACAGTGTCCTTAAAATCCATTAATCAGTTTCAGAACAGAAGGGTGAGGGGGGTTGGATTAAAATCTACATAACTGAACCCAGCTCCATCAATTTGGTTCTGGCTGGATCTAAAACTAGAAAAGGATATTTTTCAGTTCTGGTTCTGATGCAGCCCAAGTCTCATAAGAACAGCTAGTTTTGTGATATTTCAATCATTTTGACAGCAGTCATGTAAAAACAGCTTGTAAAATCTCAGCGCCACTGAAACCAGCAAAGGTGGTGCTAGGGTGAGGCTCAAACCACGTCTGGCTAAAATACTGAAGACCATGCAAGGAAAGGGTGCATTAAAGACAAAGAGTAAAGGCTCAGATCTTGTGGTGAACAGGAATTAATCAGCAGACAGCCTTTACCAATCAACAGTCAACAAAGATGAAATATAGAAACTTTTCTTGAACATGAAGAGTAAAAACACAATACCAGCAGAAGTCACGAATGGCAATGTGCAAACATAATGTCATCCAGAAACCATCTTTTTTTCACATCACATCCCCTACCTTGAAGAAATTAAAAGAAAAAGTGAAAGTTGCACTATTGTGCTAGCTTCATTACTTAAATTCATTGCAATTTCTGTTGTATTGGTTTCATTTCATTCAAGCACTTTTCTGAATTTTTCCTTTTTCTTGATCTAGCATACCACTTACCAGAAATGTGTGTATGCAAGTCGAACAACTTCTTCTCCTGTGAATCTCCAGCAACCCATTGATACTTTCAAGGTTCTCTTAACAAAGCATCTTCTACAATTATTTTACAGTAGAACACCAGAGTTACGTACTGACCAGTCAACCACACACCTTATTTGGAACTGGAAGTATAAAATCAGGCAGCAACAGAGACAAAAGCAAGTAAATATAGTAGTGTTAAAGGAGAAGCTTAAGGAAGTAAGGAAACTGTTTCTTTACGTGTTTCATTTAAATTAAGATGGTTAAAAGCTACATTTTTCTTCTGCATTGTAAAGTTTCAAAGCTGTATTAACTCAATGTTCAGCTGAGAACTTTTGAAAGAACCGTGTCATTTTGTTCAAAGTTATGAACATTTCAGAGTTACAAACACCCTCCATTCCTGAGGTGTTCATAACACTGAGGCTCTACTATACTCCATAGCTTTCATTATTCACTCACATAGTAAGACCAACATGATTTTGTTTCGAGTGACACCCGCAGTTTACCTGATTCATGCTTTCTAAAAATACTATTCTCTATTGCCCAAATGTCACGGGGAATATTAAATAAGTTTAGTTAATCAAGAGGATTTTCCTCTTCAATTAAATAGAGACAGGTGGTGGACATAAACCCTGTTTTGAATAATGGGGGTTCGGTTAATTGAGATTTTATTGAAATGCACTCCACTGAACCAAAAGCCAACTGTCAGATGGTATGGAAATGTCATTAGTCATGTTATTGCAAAAGTTTGTGTGATTAAATTTACAACAGGTTGCAGATTACTCTAAAGATGTAGGTAGATTAGGGTGTTTTTCATAGTATTACATTTCAAACAGTATAAAGTACTATAGTAATTAACAAAAATCAAGGTTAGTTATTTGATAGGGTACCATCTATAGATCCTGCCTCTCTCACATGAAGCTGAATTAGCTCTGCTATATGACTATTTCAATTGAATCTCTCCCTTTACTCATCCATTTTAAACCAGGAAAGGAAAACTCCACTGTTGTCTTCTGCAAGTTAATTTAAACTGTAGGGAAGAACAACAACATCTATAATACTCAATTAAATGGTTGCCACAAAATATTATTTTTGTTTAAATACGAAAATAGTCAACAAGAATATCTGCATGAGTCAAGCAACAGTTTAACTGCCCAAGTTTTATTGTACTGGAACACAAAGGGTTACAGAAGAAGAGGTCACCTACCTTGTACAACCAACTAAGTGGATTTTAGCCCATGAAAGCTCCTCCTTGTCAATTGATATAACACCTTACTGCTCTGTTGTCCAGCAGTATTCTGATTGGGTGGCCCCGATGTGGGGTAGGAAGTCCTGGAAAGCATAACAAACTGCTCTGAGCTCTAATATGTTGATATGGATGATCACTTTTTGCCGGGTTCATTTGCCCTGAGCTGTGAAGTACTGGCAGTGCATGCCACAGTCTAGCAGGGAGGCATCTGTGGTGATGATCCTTGTGGGAGGAGGCTGAGAGAATGGAATTCCCATGCATACCTTTTGTGACTCTTTCCACCAGTTTAAGGAATCAAGGACCCTCTGAGGAATGGACACCCACATCAAGAGACTGTGCTTATTGGGGGTGAAGCCAGTTCTCAGCCATGCTTGAAGACACCAGGAGTGTAGTCTTACTAAGGATGTCACAAATGGGCAGTCTGCCATATGGCTCAGGAGTTGCAGAAAAGCCCTTCTTGTGATTTGCAAGCTATGTTGTATTGTTGAAAGGAGGCTGGTTGTGGCAAACCTGTCCAAGGACAAGCCTGCTCTAGTGGTGGTGGAAGCCAAAGAAACCCGGATTAAATCCATATGTTGAGTGAGTAAGACTGTAGACTCTTCTGAACTGGAGTCCCAGGGAACAGAACAGTGACAGGCCCTTTCTGACTGCTGTCTGTACCTCAAGAAATGATTGACCCTTCAGGAGCCTATCATCCAGGTAGGGAAATACAATTATTCCCATCTGGCATAGATTGGCTGTGATGGCCAAGAAAACCTTAGTAAAGTCTCAGATGGGGTGCGGGGGAAGGGGTGCAGGGGAGAGAGATTGAAAGGTAGAATGCAATACTAGTGGTAGTCCTTGCCAACTATAAAACATCTGTAGCAGGGGTGCACGTCTACATGAACACAAGTGTGCCAAAGGTTGACAGAGACAAACCAGTCTCCTGGATCCAGGTAGAGAATTATCACTGCTAAGGTTACCATTCTGAAGCAATGAGAGCAGACAAAGGTGTTTGAAGTACTGATGTCCATAACTGATCTCCATCCCCATTTTTGTTAGGGATTAGGAAGTGCCAAGAATAGAACCCTTTCCTACTGAAGTCTGGAGGGGACTCTAGTGTTAAAAGAGATTGTACCTCCTACCTCAAGAGACCCTCATGAGAAGCGTCACTAAAGAGTGATGCAGAGGAGGGTTGAGAAGAAGCCCAACTGGATTGGATAGTCTGTAGAAATCATCTCCACGATCCATCTGTCAGACATGAGCTCCCACGAAGGTAGAAAATGGAAGAGATGATCCTCATAAGGATGGAGTCGGGATAGTTACAGCACAGGATCCAGAGCAGGAGACTGTTTGTGCACTCAACCAGTGGGTCAAAATGGTTGCTTTGAGGAGGTCACTAGCTGGGAAATCACTGTAGAGGATAGTCCTTTCTTCCTGAACCCGGGCTTCCTTCTGCGGGGGTTCAGCCAGTCTTGTGGACTGGTAGTGGGCTAGGCAAGACGGTTGAGCCATCTGCGATATAGAATATTTTCTCTTTGCCACAAGTTTATAAACACCAAGAGATCATAGCATCACCCAGAAGTCGTTAAGTGAATGAAGGGACCCATCTGTGGCATCACTGAACAACTTGGGCCCCTCGAACCGGAGATCTTCAACAGAGTTTTGTAGCTGCCAGGGGAGTTTGGAAGACTGCAGCCAAGAAATTCAGCATGTAACTACTGCCGTAGCCACAGAACATGCAACTGTATCAGAGGCATCAAGTGAGGCCAGAGGAGATGCTTTTGGTAATTGTCTGGCATTCCATTATGAGGGCTTGAAATTGTTTCCTCTGGTCTTGTGGCAAGTGTTCGGTAAAAGATAACTTTAAAATAATGTGTAAAATACTTATTTTCGCATAAGCCCTTGGTAACTAGCTACTCTGAACTACAAAGAAGTCAAGGAGTAGCTCTTGCAATCAGGAAGGTCCAGCCACTTCAGCTCCTTGCCAAGTGGTGCTGAATGGGACCAATGTTGCCTGTCCCATTCATTAACAGCCTTGACAACCAGGGATCTGGGTGTAGGGAGGGAGTACAAAAATACTCCAAGCTTTTGAGTGGAATACAGTATTTGTTGTCAGCCTGTTTACCCATAAGCAGTATAGAATCTGTGATTTGGGCCAGCAGATCATCACTGATGGACAAAGGAATTTTTCCCTGAGTACACATATGGAGGCGGCCCAACAGAGAATGTAGGGGTCCCTGTATGTCCTAACAGAATTTCTAAGATTTCTGCTATTTGTTTCAAACTTGAAAGTCTTTGATTGTCACTGTAAGATGATAAAGACATAAAAGAGTCTCATCTGGTTATGGGGGAGATTTGTGGGAAGATGCTACTTGTGCTTCCCTCTGGCTCTTGCTCCTCTAAGTTTCTCTTGTGGAGGAGTTGCTCTTGGAGTATACAAGATGGGACATTGCAGGTTCCAATAAGCCCACTGTGGTGGAGTATAAGAGAAGGGGACAGGGCCTCAAGGTAGTCGTTGCCAAAGCTCGTGGGTGTATCTCCTGCTGGGAGTTTCTTCCTCAGGATGCATCTCAAGAGAGCAAGGCTGCAATGGGGAGGTGGAGGAACTTTGTATGGACACCCAGGAATCAGATGAGGGGTCACCTCCCATGTCCATCAGAAGGGCAAGCAGTACTGGTAGTCAAGACTCAACTGCCTGGCAAGACAGTACTGGAGAATATGTTGATATGGTCTGGAAGTCTCTCTTCTCCCTGTACCCTTAAAGGGTTCACATGGAGCTGGTGACCATGTCAAGTAACAGGAGGACAACTTGGCCTTGTAGGTGGTAGTAACGAAGAGTAGGTCAACTCTTGGAGGAAAGTTGGTACCCATGGGGAGTGTCTCCTGGTACACCTCAGCAATGGTGACTCACGTTCTTCAGGGATCTGAAGGTCTTTGTGAAAAAGAACTCTGGATGGTGCCAGGGACTCTAGATAGGGACCCTCAGGTATAAGTACATTGGGAGGTACTCGAGATGATATTGAGTTGCAATCTGTGCGTCCTTCTCATCTGGCTACAGAAGACACTACCAATGATGATTTCAGCTTGGCTTTAGAGTCTTCGTGCCTTGAAGGCCCAAGTCTGGTGCCAACACCAGTGCCGCTGTAGGTTATTTAACAGACAGCTTCTCAGTATGCAATGTGGCCTTTTTAGTCAGTGCCAGGGCCTCAGCATCAGAGAGGGCAGGAGCCTCAATTATACCTGTGCTAGGACACAAGGTCTTCTGAGACCCAGACCGAGATGGTGACTCTTCCTCTCTCTTAATCCATTGTGAAGAATGGGATCTCTTCTTTTTTTGAGGATCTGGACAGTTCTAAAGGGCCCTCAGGACCTCTGCTTACTGCAGTAGCACTGAGTGTCACCTGGACTCCCTGAATAAGTCACACATAAGACACAACAAATCTGATGTGTGGGGGAGCGTGACTTGGACACTGCAGATCTCAGAGAACAGTAGCCCAAATAGAGAAAATAAAAACAGGAAGGGTGAAAACAGCCACCGTGCATAAAATTGTGCTAAATAGCAGAAACTCAGACACTCAAAGAAAAAAATATAAAATATAGACAGAAGAAGAAAAAATAAGAGACAACGTAACAAACCGTGTAGCTAGCTACAGCAGACACCATAACACTCCACCTCAAGCCACATACAGCGGAGAAGAAACCAGAGTGGTGGCGACTCTCCCCCTCTGCCTCCCTCCAGCAATCTCCGCTCTCCCCATACCCTCGCAACTGAGCACAAGGGTATCTAGGGCGCAGGCATGGACCCACAGTGTCGATGAAAATCTCCAATGATGGGTTCACAGACACACTAAGAAGTGGAGCACCCTTAAGGACACTACTGAAGAAGAAACCATAGTTGTCTGTAAAGACAACATTGAAATGCACTGGGCTGGGAATCTGAGTCTATCACTATCACTGAAGATGTATTTAGGACAACTGCTTATGCATATGGATTACTCCAAATAAAGTATGTTAATGTAAAATTGTTACTGTGCTGAAAATTCAGGGAAAAGACTTTAACAAGGTGGTAAGTCACACTTTGACAAAACACAGATAACAAACAGCACTGACTCTTCTGCACTGTTGCATTCAACAGCTAGAAAACTGACACCTATTTCTTCAAAACCTATGCACTGAAACAAATTACTAGCAATTAAAGCCATGTTAAGCTATCCTGTACCCTTCTTTACAAGCATAAACTGTGCCCAAAAAGTATAGAACACATGGCTTTTTTTAATGCTGATTTAAATACGACATGCAATTCCCTAGATTTTCCTCGATGTAAATTGTTAAGTAATAAGACTTATAATGTACACATAAACAAAATAAATTCAATAATTAGTTAAGCATTTAGATACAAAATAAATCTCAGCAGAATTTTATGGATAGAGAAACTCAAGTTACCAAAACTGGAGCAATTTATGTACCAGACGAAGTCGACACTATAAAGCTGAGGTTGGGATTACACACACACACACACACACACACACACACACACACACACACACGTTTGTTTCATCCTTAAAAGCATAAATACTTCTTCCTATTGAACCATACATTTTATTTCTATAAACAACCAATTTTCTCAAAAGTATTTAACTTTTATGGAGATCCTGCTTTTTTTTAAATATGAAATACAGTCTATGTCCCTAGCAGTCTGTTTCCCTTATACCGTCCTTGACACTTACAGAGATGGGCTAGAAGCACTTGTGTATTTCAAAAGCAGCAAAGAGTCCTGTGGCACCTTATAGACTAACAGACGTTTTGGAGCATGAGCTTTCTTGGGTGAATACCCACTTCGTCAGATGCATCTGACGAAGTGGGTATTCACCCACGAAAGCTCATGCTCCAAAACGTCTGTTAGTCTATAAGGTGCCACAGGACTCTTTGCTGCTTTTACAGAGCCAGACTAACACGGCTACTCCTCTGATACTTATGTATTTCAAGTTTGTCAGTTGGTCTCCTGTTTCTTTTCTGCCTTTCCTTCTTTCAAGTATTTTCCTGACGGTATTCTCATCAATATTTTGTTAATGTGCATCTGTGTGCACTCAGTAATGTAAAATATATGTACAGCACACATTACATACTCATATATATTTATGAGACTATAAGGGCCTTAACATGTCAAACCAAATTAAACTCACATTTTTAAAGCTAACTTTCCATTTTCTCCCTGCCTGAGGTGCACAAGCATTTAACAGAAGTCTCACCACCATTCAAGATTTTAATCAAAAACAGGAAATTAAGTTAAGCAGGTTATCAGGGGGAAAAATGAAATGATCTATTAGGTCCTGTCTACACTAGAGACATTTACCCTTCTAAAAAACATTTTGTCTCCCCAGCACATTTGTAAATTGCCAAGTATCCACACAAAAATGCTCCAGATATCACTTGAACAATATTTGCTTAAGTCCAAAAAACACTTCAGTCTGCATGGTGTTAATGGCAGTGTAGATGAAGGCTATAGGCCAGTGTAATTACACCAGCTGCTTACTCACAGTGCACCAATGGCTTTTTTGAAATTTCTCAGAATCTACTGTTTCTAGGAGTTGTGCCAAAAAGTAGGGGACAGGAACCTGGAGGGCACTGTGACCGCTGCACTTTGGATCACCACAAGTGAGGAAACAGAGCAAAACCTTGACGTGCTCAGAATTTGTATCAGCAATGGATGCTCTTAACCATTTGTGCTTCAACTGGTTCAGTTAGAAACAGTTCAAATTCCTAGCCCAGACAAGGCCTTCGGAGTGCAACAAAAACTTCAGGAAGCTGTGGTGGAAGCCTAATCTTTGGAGACATTTCAAATTAAAGTAGGCAAAGAACCAGAAAGCACTAAAAAGTACACCCCTGTGCTTGTTGGAGTGAATTGGGGAAGGACTAGATGACCGACAGCGTTTTTTACATCTCTGTTTTTCTGATAAATTCTGCAGTTTATAGACATGAAGGAAGGTGATCAGTAAGGCCTGTGTGCCGTTCCTCTTATTTTCTCTGGCTTTTCTGACAATAGTGGGAGATAAACAAAAAACAATCTAAAGTGGTCTTTTATTCCTGTCTCATCAAATGATGAAAGCCAAAACTGAATACAATACAAGGCAGGAACTATTAAAAACTTGGTCTTTCATTTAAGATCTAGTATAGTACAAGATAAATATCAGTTAAGTGCTACATCCTGCCCTTGCAGCAAGATTGACTCTCTCTACTATGATTTGATTAAGGTCCTTTTGTACATCCAGTTATTTCACTGCAACATAAAGTTTGGTTTGCAATCCAGAAACTTTGTAGGAAACCTGTTCTTTGAAGACTACTCGCACATAATCAGAGTTTTCTTACATTTTCTTACACCGTGGAATTAGAATTTTGCAGTGCACCTCACACATCGTTTCTGCTTAAGAGAAATATACTGCATCCAACAAACTGCCATGATAAACTGTAGAAAAACTGACATTATGGCAATACAGTCTATGCCTCTATTAAATGTACAGAACAAAGTCAACTGAGGTTTAAATAAAAGGTAAAGCACCACGTGGTTGTAATAGGAATCTAATGTCTGTCATCAAGTCTGCTCCTAGCCACCGGTGGAGGGAGTTCCAGACTTGTAGAGGAACCATGACTGTCTGTCCAAGGTGTCTTTGACTGGAGAACAGGGTGTTCTGAGCCAACCCAGGAAGACAACACTGCTTCATAGGAGTGGCCTTGAACAGCCCATCATTGATGGATGGGAAGATGTTGTTAGAGGCAGACAGACACTATTGCCAGGAACTTTGGGGCCAAGGAAGCACTCAGTATTTAAGATGACCCTGATGTATAGTGAAGCATAGCTATTTCTTGCACAATGGGTGTATTATATGAAAATTATAGGTCAAGTGATGAAAACCCATCCCCTTTCTCCAGTGAAAGAATTACAACTGCCAGAGTCACCATCTTGAGCTTTTGAGACTACAAAGCTTGTTTAGAAGTCTTAGATCTAAGATTGGTCTCCACCTTCTGTCCTTCTTTGGCACAAGGAAATACTTTGAGTAAAACCCCCTGGCCCCTGTGAGGAGGGACCACCTCTATGGCTCCGAATCACAGGAGAGAATTCACTTCTTGTCTCAATAAAAGCTCATAAGAACAGTCCCTAAAGAGGGACCAGGAAGGGCAGTGGAAGTGAGGGAGTGATGGAAGGCTCCTTCATCCTCTTCAATGTCATCCAATGGAGGAGCGCCTGCAGAGAAAGGTGGAAAGTCCTGCCGTACTGGAAGACAGTGGTCTGGAGATTGGGGTTTCTGTACTAAGAGATGCTCAATATGATGAAGAGGACCCTGATTCGTGTGTTACAGACAGGTCCTTCGTATATCTGAAGTCTTTTGATATCAAGTAGGAGATCCATACTGACGCAGTAACTGAAACACAACAATATCGCGGACAGTGGGCGTAATGATGTAGGTGTCAAAAGGTGTCTGGCACCTTAGCTTGCTTGGTACTAAGGGTACCAAATGGTACTGACAATGGAGCTAAGCCTCACAGTGCCAGTCCAGAGTGCTTACGCTTGCCCTCCTTGTCCCTGGCAGAGGGTACTGAGCTCTGTCAGAACTGTCTCTCTCCTTTGAGCTCTAGAACGTTCTGGCCTCACTGGTACTAGAGTAAGAATCCTTTGTCTCAACAGTACCAAGTCAACAGGTCCAGGCTTCGGAAACTGCAGATCTCATAGGGGACCTGAGCTTTTCCAGCGCTGTCTCCTTAAGATAAGAGTCTATGCTCCTCTTTTTGGAAGTCTTCCATGAAACCTCAAAAACTCTTTCCCTTCTTAGGGGAAGGCTGCATTGAAGTTAAAGGTGCACTGGGATCTGTCCAGAAACAGATATACGAGAGGGTCTCCTGACCTGACTCAGAAGTTGTTTGAAGGGAACATTCCATCATCAACGGTCTTAGTTTATCTCCTTGTTCTTCCTTGCCTTGGACTTGAGTGCCTGGCAGAAGTTGCACTTCTGGTATATCTAGGACTCCCTCAAGCAATGGACACATTTAGAGTGGTCATTGTAATCAGGTATAGCTTCTCAGCAGGAGAGAGAGCATTTGAAACCCATTAGGTACATATTTATTTTTAATTTTTTTACTATTGGATATAAAGACTGTCTTGTGATTGTAGTGTGAATTAAAATAGTGGCTACTTTTCATTGATACGGCCTTGTAATGCATTTTTTATTAAAAATACTAACTATTCTGAGTAACACAAGGCATAGGGGTCATGTAGTAATTTTTCTTGTCAGCAGGGGGTCGCGGTGTATTGACGTTTGAGAACCACTCAACTAATTGAAACAAACAACACTCAAGGAGGACACGCCAAGGCTCCTTCTCAGGTTGAGGCAGTTGAGAAGGAAACTGAGGGCTGTTCAGCACAACAAGCCATACAGTGCCTGTGCAGGCTGAATGTACACTGCTAATGGAAAATCTCTGATCAAGGGCTCCAGAGGCTTATCCACACTGGAAGTGGAACACCCAAAGGGACACTACTCGAACACGACAAACTTTCCCCCAATATTGTGCCAAATTCAACACTACTGAATTAGCAAGCAGCAGTAAGGAGATAGATGAGGAACAGAAGGCAAAGATAGCAGAATAAAGAAGAAGCTTGCTGAACCCCGTCACCGAACATAACACACATTGCTCTCTGAATTTAGTAAGTGAATGATTTTCTAGCCAGGAGTACTTGTGTTGTCCTATTAATTTATATGGATCAGGGTTGTCACACTCCATCAGAACAGATCTGGACTGCATGGATGGTAGGAATTTTCTGCATGCATTGCCTGTGGCACTCTTCACAGCACTACATCTTACATGGACAAGGGGTGTGGTGGATGTGGGAAGTCTGACACTATGCCCCATATTCTTCACAGAGATACGGTTATGATATGATTATGGCATAACTAAGATGTATTTTATGCAAGATGGGTCATGTGAGATATTATTGGAAAGGTTATGATTTACTGAATATGGCTGTCCTATTTGTATGCATGTATCATTTTTATGCATACAAATTCCTGAAGTTAGGAATATTGTCTATGCATCTATGATAAAAGTGTTTACACCTGGGGAACATCCACTAGACATAATGCAATCAGCCTGGATGGCCTGTTGGGAAGGGCCATTAGGGACTAGGTCTTTGAAGATGCTAATCATCACCCACTGGGACATCTTCCTGGGGACACTACAAACAGCCTCTGAGTTATGGCTGCAGGGACATGTGACCAAGTCACCTGGTACTGGACTCCATGATAATACTAGTATTTTTGCCTCTAACCGGGGGTGGGAATCACACTGGGAGACAAAGGATTCCAGCCATACACAAAAACTATTTAAGGCTGGGGAGCGACATCATCGAGGTTTGTTCTTCATTGACTCCTGCCCAAGAAAGAGGACTGCTAGAAACACCTGAGAACTAAAAGACTGGACTAGGGAAGAAGGACTGAGCCCAGGCTAGAAGGGTGTCTAGCCTGTGAATAGAATATCTGAAGTTTTAAGCTGCAAGCAAGTGTAGCTTGCCTTCAAGAATCTCTGCGATCTGCCTAAAACAACATTTGGGGTGAGAATTTGCTACTTATAACCAGTTTCTTTAGTATATTAAGATTAGATTGCATGTTTGTTTTATTTGCTATGTAATCTGCTTTATTTGTTTACTATCCCTTATAATCACTTAATCTACCTCTTGTAGTGAACAAACTTGTTTTGTGTAAAATCAGTGTGTGTGTAAATCATATCTTGGGGCCAAAAGCTGTGCATCTCTCTCTCACATTGTGTGTGGGGGGGGGGTTTCATGAGCTTCCGCTGTACAGTTCTCTGTGCAGCGCAAAATGGTATAATTTTTTGGTTTTCACATTCCAGGGAGGTCTGTGCACTTGAGTACTGGCCAGTTCCTTAGATAAGCCTTCCCATGCAAAGCTGATCATAGCAACTGTGTGTATAGCTATAGTGTATTTGGGTGCGTCCCTGCCTGTATGTGTGCTGGTAAAGTGCAGTCTGAAGCATGAGGGAGGGCTTGGCTGGATTGCCTCAGCAACACAGTGTAAAGGGAGCCTAGACTGGTGGGAAAGGCGGGCTCAGTGGTAAACCAGTCCGAAGGGGCGGGGGTGGGGGGAACCCGCCACAGGGAGAAACAAGCAAGTCAGGCCATGCCCCATTCCCTATCCGTTCTGGTACATCTTAGGTGAAAGATCATACAGCCTGGGTCTGGATTATCTTTTCTTTAGAGCAGGGAGTCAGGCAGCCCTGATGGCTTCTTTGGAGCTGAGCTGTATTTCCAGACAGACTGGATAGGGGCTCTAAATTAGAGCTAACGCAAAAGCACAAGGCCTCACATGGATCTCTGTGGTTGCCACAACCGCATCCCTCAGGGGCCACAACACACTATTCCACATACGCCTCCACTACCACCCTCCCCCTACAAAATAATACGTAAGGGACTCCACAAGGAACTCTTCGAGATTTTCTTCCTTAGAGCTTCTTCCCAAGAGTTTACTTCAATAAGGGACAACATATGAGCCAGTATTTGCCAGCTACCTTCCATCTTCTGCTTCTAAAACCACCCGAAGGCCCACCTGATCCATGAGACATCTGTGATTTAAAGACCTTTCTATATTGTTCTGTTCTGTATTTCTCTGTATTACTGCATCTTCACCTTCAGACTGTAGGCTTTTGGGGAGAGGAACTTTTAACAGTTCAATGTTTACATGTCTAATGTGAAGGCATTATATATGGTCAACTCAAATCTGCCTAAATTTAGATATTATACAAATAAGCATTACCAGTAAAAAGGTTCCCCTTTATTAAAAAATAATTACTAATAAAATAAAATAAGGGCTTCACTATATTAGGCACTGTACACACATGTATTTATGTAAGATTGTCCGTGACCATATAGCTATTTATTTTCATCTTTGACAAGACACTGCAGGGAGGTAAAACAAAACATCTGGGAAGACAGATTAGGGCAAGGTAGCAGTAAAACAGTTGCTTTTATGCTAGTCATGGTAATCTCAGCACACCAAATGCCTGATTTTTAGCCAAAGAGGCACTTCTTCTATAGTGTTTGCCACACAGTGAACCTGAGGAGACTAGCAACAAACTGACTTCACTATCGAAGCTGAGACAAATACACAAAGTCCACAGCACAGAGAGAAATAAATTGGATTTTAAAAATGTATTTAGTGCTATCTAAGGTGTTAACAGAATCACAAATAAAATTTTAATGTGATTTTTAAATCAATGTTACCCCTTTCAGGCTCCTTTAATATTACTTAATACTAATGAAACATGGCTTTTTCCCTGGCTGCTCCAAACCAATATTTTCCCTCCAATGAGCTACCAAACCACCCCTGTAAACCACAGCTTAAATACTGAAAGGATGAATGACCCTTAACTACAATGGCACAAATGTAATATATTACGTGTATTCCATATGTGTATCTACAGTAGGGTGGTACTAAACAGAAGCAAGATAATGGCAAAATCTGCTCGTATGGAAACACAGAGCAGCAATATACTATCTAAATATTCTGAAGTTTAATAGGCTTATGCCAGAGGATGTTAAACTGCCTGTATGTCAGGGAAACTCACAGGATACACATACTATAAGTAAGTAGGGGTTTGGGGTCTACCTTGCCTAGAGTAGAAGTCCCAGGCTAACTCATAACTGCACTGAAAGGTTGAGAAAAAAAATAACTTCACATAGGTTTTTGATTAGTCTTTGGTATAATAATCATTGAAAAACTTCCTCACTATACTCCATGAACTTCTAGATTTCATTTTTTTAAGTCCCATAAAAATAAAAGCCTTGACACCAACCGAAAACAATTTATCTCAGAGAGTCTTAAGGAGTAAAGCCCGGTCAAAAGGGATTGGAAAATGACACATGAAGCACCACCTACTAGAGCTGCAGGACACACTTTTGTTTGCCCTCAAAGTTGAAGTTTTATTGAAGACAAAGCATTAACAACTTCAATTCAGTTTGCCAGCAATAAGTTAAGGATCAAACCTGTGAACCACACAACGTAAGCCCCTAGCAATACAAGAAGAGTTCAGTATTTTCTACATCTATTCCAAGCTGTAAGAAAAAAAACAGTGATTCTTTAAACAGAATATAAATTGCAGAACTTTCCATTCAACTTTTTTGTTAAATGTTAGCTGAGAAATTGTTTTTGTGTCAACTAAGCGAGACTAGTTTGAAATAAAGATGCTGATAGGAAACTGCGGCAAATTCTCTCTACTTGAGATGGACAAATGAATGTCCTCGGTAAAGACTGCACCCAAGCAAAAATCTAAGGATGGCATTTGGCCATACTGAACTAATATAAATCTTACTAGTTCTTCTTTCAGCACTTTCCCCCTTCTCACTGGTTTCAACTACATGAGTCTACTGTCAGTTGTGCACTGAAGAGAATCCACCACTATAAAAATAGGTTTCTCAATCCCAAGAATGCAGACAAGGCTGCTAAATAGAAGGAAATAATTCTCAAGTGTGAGGTTGTAAGAGGTACAGACTGTAAGACCTTCTGTTCCATGTTCAAGAACCCTCATCTTTCTGCCACCTTCACTTATTTTGGGAAGCCTCTTTTGATCTCCAGGTTTGCTGCCAACACATGCCTTTTCTTAAAGGACGCATCTTACCCTGCCAATGCTTGCCAGTGTACCAGAAAAATCAACATAGGCATTATGGTGCCTCTGAACTACTGAACACCATTACGAGAAGTACTCATGGTAAGGCTTGTCTCTGCCTCAAAGATCTCAACATATAATTTGGTAGAACACAATGATTTGCTAAATGCATACAATGAAAAATATCCCATAGATGCACAGTAGCCCAGGCTTCTGACTGGTTTGATGCTGTTCTCTTCAAGAGCAAGATTCTTACTGCCAGGAAACCATTAGCAGGTAGCAACATCAGTGGTTGACTTGAGACACCAGGAAACATATGATAAACATAGGTCCAACAATATATCTTCCTTCTCTGAATTCAGAGCATTCACCCAACATGATGTCTTAAAAGCACTAAAGCAAAACCAAGCCACCACCTGCAACTCTGAAGCAGGCCCTTCTTGGCTAAAACAGAAGTGAAAGCATATTGGATTCCTAACCAAGTTATCCGACACCTCCTGCAAGGAGGAAATGCTAAAACCCTTTCTAAAGCATACCATGGTTTGATTGGAAGTTAAACCTACCCCTGATGTAACTGACCTTTTCCAAACCAGCTAGAGACCCTGGAGAAAGGGAGGACCAAATGACAAATCACTCCCCAAAAAACTTTCATAAATATGACTGTGGGATCAATCTGGTGGTTGCACAAGGGAACAGAAAAGCAAGAAATTAGGACCACATCACAGACCTAGTCAAGCTCTCCCTGCAGACACCCACCACATTGCTATATTTGGATCCAGACGCTGGATCTGGTGTGCTTCTAAATTCACTAAATCTGAGCAGGGTCCAGGCAGTCTCTAGCTTCTCAGGTTCATTCCTAGAGTGAGGAATCCCAGTTTGGTACTCCTTCTCAGAAGTGGGACCTCCATGGTCAGCTGCCATAGGCCCCGGGACCAGTACTGAACTCTCCAACTCTCCATAGCAGATTAAGCACACACTTTCCCAGAGTTCCATTCTAATCAGTACTCTGGTTTACAATTTAACCCTTCAAAGGAAATCAACTTCCTACACACACAGTCACTGTCTTTGCTTTCTCTATGAATAAAGAGATCCATCCAAAAACCACCTTCTAGTGTCCTCAACACTCGAAGAGCCCTTTGGGTTTTTGGCCAGTCCTTCCACAGACCCAAGACCCTTCTCCTCCTGCTCAGCCTTCAGGTTCTCTCTCTCTCTCTGCCCCTGTACCAAGCATAGTCCAGTTTGTTCAGGTCCAGTAGTCAAATGGTTGCTGTAGCTCAGAAAGCATGTATATTTTTTTTTACAGCAACCTCTTAATTTGTTCTCCTCTTCCGCTGTGGAATTTCCATTATTCCAACTCCCAACCCTACAGACAACCTGGGAGAACTAGCTTCCTTTAGCTTGGCCAATCTCTTTAGCATATTTATTCTTTTACCAATGCAAAGTCATTCCATGTCAACACTTCTCTGGTTGTCCTACAGCTGCTTCCAGACAGGGCATGACATGGTCCTTGAAAATAGCTGATTCAATACACATTGACGGTTATACACAGAGTACATGAGTTCATAAAATCAATTGAAATTCATAAATTGTACATAAATTCCCAAACCATCACAACAAAAAAAAAACTAACTATAAGCCACCCTCCAATGATGGGGTAACACACAGAGCCTTGGCAAGTTTAATATGTCTACTTGCATTGGAACAGGGCAGCCAGGTCTCCCGGAACATACACAGATACCTGAAGTGACAGCTGGACGTCAGAGCCACATTCACTTGAGTTTTATTCCAAAATGTTAAGAGATGGGTAAAATTCTCAAAAGCACCTAAGTGACTTAGGAGCCTAAGTGCCTATTAAAATCAGTGGAAACTTAGGAGAATAAGTCACTTAGGTGCTTTTGAAAATTATGCCTGATGTGGCTAAAAATAATATTTATGGGATAATATTTATAATAAACAGGAGAGAGATCTCTTTCCTGAGATGTGAAACCTAAAACAAGCATAACTGGAAAAGTTCATGCCCCCTTAGGACCTTAACTCCTCTGTTCATAACTAGGGTCCTTCCAAATTCATGGCTATGAAAAATGCGTCATGGACCATGAAATCTGGCTATTGCAAAGGGGGTCAATGTATTGCCATGCTTACTTCTGCACTGCCTTCAGAGCTGGGCTCCTGGCCAGCAGCTGCTGCTCTCTAGCTGCCCAGCTCTGAAGGCAGAGCTGCCACTAACAGCAGCACAGAAGTAAGAGTGAGAATATCATGACACCCCTACACTAGCTTTGCAATACCCTCCCCCCACATACAGCTACATTTTGGGTCAGGACACTCACAGTTACAACACCATGAAATTTCAGATTTAAATATATGAAACCATGAAATTTAAGATTTTTTTAAATCCTATAACCATGAAATTTACCAAAAAGGACCATGAATTTGGTAGGGCCCTATTCAGATAATCACTTTAGATAATCACTGACATATGGTTCTGTCATGAGATGTGACTATGTAAAAACAGGAAAAGATGGTTACTCACCTTTGTAACTGTTGTTCTTCGAGATGTGTTGCTCATATCCATTCCAGTTAGGTGTGAGCGCCGCGCGTGCACGTTCGTCGGAAACTTTTTACCCTAGCAACTCCAGTGGGCAGGCAGGTCGCCCCCTAGAGTGGCGCCACTATGGCGCTTGATATATATCCCTGCCGGCCCACCTGCTCCTCAGTTCCTTCTTGCCGGCTACTCCGACAGTGGGGAAGGAGGGCGGGTGTGGAATGGATATGAGCAACACATCTCGAAGAACAACAGTTACAAAGGTGAGTAACCATCTTTTCTTCTTCGAGTGATTGCTCATATCCATTCCAGTTAGGTGAATCCCAAGCCATACCTAGGCGGTGGGGTCGGAGTGAGAAGTCGCGGCATGGAGCACTGCAGAGCCGAAGGCTGCGTCATCTCTGGACTGCTGGACCAGGGCATAGAGGGAAGCAAAGGTGTGGACCGATGACCAGGTCGCTGCCCGACAGATCTCTTGGATGGGTACGCGGGCGAGGAAAGCCAGGGACGACGCCTGCGCCCTGATAGAGTGCGCAGTCACACGGCCCGTAGGGACGTGAGCCAAGTCATAGCAGGTCCTGATACAGGACGTTACCCATGAGGATAACCTCTGCGAGGAAATGGGAAGCCCCTTAATTCGGTCTGCTACTGCCACGAAAAGCTGGGGGGATTTGCAGAACGGTTTGGTTCTGTCCACATAAAATGCGAGAGCCTGACGGACATCAAGCGAGTGGAGTTGTTGCTCCCTGCGTGACGAATGAGGCTTCGGGAAAAAGACGGGGAGGAAGATCTCCTGGTTGACGTGAAAGGCTGAGACCACCTTGGGGAGAAAGGCAGGGTGCGGTCTCAGCTGTACCTTATCTTTATAGAAGACCGTATACGGGGGATCTACCGTGAGGGCCCGGAGTTCCGACACCCGTCTAGCTGAGGTGATGGCCACTAGAAAGGCAGTCTTCCAGGAAAGATAGAGCAGGAAACAAGTCGCTAACGGCTCAAAAGGAGGCCCCATGAGCCGAGCCAGAACCAGGTTGAGATCCCAGGTAGGGGAAGGGGGTCGGACGTTGGGGTAAAGACGTTCTAGTCCCTTCAGGAATCTAGTCACCGTCGGGTGAGAGAAAACCGAGCGGCCATCCCCACCCGGATGAAAGGTGGAGATAGCCGCCAGGTGAACCCGAAGGGACGATATCGCCAGGCCCTGTTGCTTGAGGGACCAGATGTAGTCCAAAATATTGGCGACAGAAACCTCCATAGGGAGGAAACCCCTCTCTATGCACCAACACGAGAAACGCTTCCACTTGGCCGAGTACGTCGCTCTGGTGGAAGGCTTCCTGCTGCCCAGGAGTACTTCACATACCGGGGTAGACCAGCGTAATTCGGATCTGGTCAGCCACGCAGGAGCCACGCCGCAAGGTGCAGCGACTGGAGGTCCGGGTGACTGAGTCTGCCGTGGTCCTGGGTGATCAGGTCCGGGTGAAGGGGCAGGGAGACTGGGTCGGCTATGGCCACATCCAGCAACATGGGGTACCAATGTTGCCTGGGCCACGCTGGAGCTATCATAATGACGCGGGCCCTGTCCCTGCGCACCTTCAGAAGGACCTTGTGGACCAGTGGGAATGGAGGGAACGCGTAGAACAAGTGGGTCGTCCACAGGATAAGGAAGGCGTCCGCTACCGACCCGGGCTCCCGGCCCCGAAAGAAGCAGAACGCCTGGCATTTCCTGTTCCCCCTGGACGCGAAGAGGTCCACCCGGGGACAACCCCACCTCTGGAAGAGTGAGAGGGCGACGTCCGGGCGAAGGAACCACTCGTGTGAGAGGAAGGATCTGCTCAGGCGGTCCGCCGGCGTGTTCCGTACTCCGGGGAGGAAGGAAGCTGTGAGGTGAATGGAGTGGGCTATACAAAAGTCCCAGAGCCGCATCGCCTCCTGACATAGGGGAGAGGATCTCTTGCCGCCCTGCTTGTTGATATAGTACATGGTCGTCGTGTTGTCGGTGAACACCGCGACACAACGACCTCGAAGCTGATGGGAGAACGCTTGACAAGCAAGTCGGACAGCTCTCAACTCCCGTATGTTGATGTGGAGATCCACTTCCTGAGGGGACCACAGGCCCTGTGTCCTCAGGGTTCCTAGGTGGGCCCCCCAGCCCAGGTCTGAGGCATCCGTTGTTAGGGACACCGAGGGTTGGGGCGGATGAAACAGGAGCCCTGCACACACGACGGACTGGTCTAGCCTCCACCGGAGGGAATCCAATACCCCCTGGGGGATGGTGACCACTGTGTCCAGCGAATGTCTGGTTGGTCGGTACTGCGCGATGAGCCAAGATTGGAGGGGCCTCATGCGGAGCCGCGCATAACCTGTCACAAATGTGCAGGCCGCCATGTGCACAGGGCATGGCATGTCCTTATAGAGGTCAGGGGGGCCGCCTGCAAGCGTTGAATGACAGCCGACAGCGACTGGAACCTGGGCAACAGCAGAAGGGCCCTGGCCAAGGTGGAGTCCAGAACAGCCACGATGAACTCTATCCTCTGCGTGGGGCGCAGAGTGGACTTGTCCACGTTGATAATGAGGCCCAAGAAAGTAAAGAGGCTGCTGATCCTGCGAACGTGGTTGCAGACCTGCAGCTCTGATGTGCCTCGAATCAGCCAATCGTCGAGGTAAGGGAACACGTGAATGCGACTGCGCCGAAGATATGCGATGACGACGGCCATGCATTTGGTGAATACCCTCGGGGCTGTGGAGAGGCCAAACGGGAGGACTGCAAATTGGTAATGATGGCGGTCGACCACGAACCGAAGGAAACGTCTGTGTTGTGGCAATATGGCGATATGAAAGTAAGCGTCCTGCATGTCGAGGGCGGCGTACCAGTCTCCAGGATCCAGAGATGGGATAATGGTCCCCAGGGATACCATGTGGAACTTCAACTTCACCATATGTTTGTTGAGTTCCTGCAGGTCGAGGATAGGTCTGAGGCCTCCCTTGGCCTTGGGGATCAGGAAGTAGCGGGAATAAAACCCCTTGCCCTTCTCGTTCTCCGGAACCGCCTCTATGGCTCCTTTGTCGAGGAGCGTCTGCACCTCCTGGCGGAGGAATTGCTCGTGAGAGTGTCCCTGAAGAGGGACGAGGGTGGGGGGGTGGGAGGGAGGGTAAGACGTAAACTGCAGACGGTATCCCGTCTGCACAGTGCGTAAGACCCAGCGGTCAGATGTTATTTGGGTCCACGCCTGGAGGAAAAAAGAAAGGCGGTTGGAAAACGGGGGGGAAGGATCCGTGGGGGAAACTGGTACCGCGCCCTCGGGTGCACCTTCAAAATGAAGGTTTGGGCCCAGGTGGGGCTTTGGAGGAGCTCTGGTTCTGCCCCCCTTGGTTGCCCGACTGTCTGCGCCTGCCATTCCTGCCACGGCGCCTATTGAGGTCCTGCAACTGGCGGAACTGGGGGTACGGCCGGCGCCGCTGCTGTTGTTGCGGCCGGAAGGGTCTGCGTTGTGTCCCGGGCGTGTGCATCCCAAGGGAGCGCATGATGACCTGATTGTCCTTCAGACTTTTTAGCCTGGGGTCTGTCTTCTCCGAGAACAAGCCCTGACCTTCGAACGGGAGGTCCTGGATGGTATATTGGAGCTCCGGTGGAAGGCCAGAAACCTATAACCCCTGAGGCGAGGGTACGAGCGGCCGAGTCTGCTGCGTCCAAGGAGGCCTGCAACGAGGTTCTTGCGACCTTCTTGCCCTCGTCAAGAATTGCCGCAAATTCTTGATGCGCCTCCTGTGGCAACAGCTCCTTAAACTTATCCGCTGCCACCCAGGAGTTAAAGGCGTAGCGGCTAAGGAGGGCTTGCTGGTTGGAAACCCTGAGCTGAAGGGTCCCCGCCGAATAGACCTTGCGGCCGAGGAGGTCCATACGCCTGGCCTCCTTGGACTTGGGTGCTGGGGCCTCTTGTCCATGACGCTCCCTCTTGTTCACCGACTGCACTACAAGGGAGCACGGTGTCGAGTGAACATGGAGGTACTCATAGCCCCGGGAGGGAGCCATGTACTTACGCTCCACGCCTCGTGCAGCAGGGGGGATGGAAGCCGGCGACTGCCAGATCGTATTGGCGTTGGCCTGGATAGTCCGAATAAAGGGCAGGGCGACCCTGGTGGGAGCATCTGAGGAGAGGATGCTCACCACGGGATCTTCGATCTCGGAGACCTCCTCAGCTTGCAGGTTTAAGTTCTGCGCTACGCGCCTGAGGAGGTCCTGGTGTGCCCTGAGGTCGAGTGGGGGAGGGCTGGTGGAAGATGTGCCTGCCACTGCCTCATCGGGAGAGGACGAGGAGGAGACCCCTGGCAAGAGAGTGTCCATGGGGGGGTCTGTCTGAGCCCGCGCCTCTGACTCTGGAGGGAGCTCAGGGTCCTGCTGTTTGGACCTGTCCTCCCCATCCGGAGAGGGAGGGGGGCGAGACAGCGATGCCTCCGGCACCCTGTGCTCAGCTGTTGCAGGCCTAGGAGGAAGTTGCTGGGGGCCCTGGGCTTGGTGGTACGCCTGGGGTGTCCAGAACCCCCACTGCTGCGGTCCCTGGTCCTGCGGAGGAGAGTCCTGAGAAAGGGCCGCGTGCCTGTCTGTGTCCAGCGCATAAACACTGTCTGCCTGTGACGACACAGACGGCTGTCTGGAAGGCCATGGAGGGGCCGAACGCGGCTGGTAGGGATCCCTTCGTCCTGACGCCGAAGATGTTCTCGGTGCCGGGGACCGGTACCAGGAATCACACCGGTGCAGGGATCGGGACCGGGGCCTGCCTCCGACACGGTGCCGGGATCGGGACCGGTGCCTGCCTCCGACACGGTGCCGGGATCGGGACCGGTGCCTGCCACCGACACGGTGCCGGGAGGTCGACCGGGGAGTTGATCGCCGGTGGGAACGGCTCCTAGAGTCCCAGTGCCGGCAGCGGTGACTTGAACCAGACCGGGACTGTTTGGAGGATGACCGGCGCCACGAGTGCGACCGGTACCGCCGAGGGGAGCGGTGCCGGGACTGCGAGCGGCGCCGGGAGCGGGAGCGTCCACGGTGACGGGGCCTCGACAGCGAACGTGAGTCCCGAGACGGCGCTCTCATCGACGGCTTGCCTCTGGACACAACCCGCACCGGGGGCGGAGGCTGGGTTGGCTCTGTAAGAGCGATCAGGTCCCGTGCCGAAGCAAAAGTCTCCGGCGTCGATGGGACCAATAGCTCAACCCCAGATCTTATGGGGGAGCTAGGAGGGACCGGACTCGACGGACCCTCCGGGCCCGGAGTCGACGGGATCCCTGCTGGTGGTTCTGCGGCCGAGGTAGGTGCCGGGCGCTCCACTCGAGTCTGCCTGGATGGAGTTGCAGACTTCGAGGGCCTTGCTTTGGGTCCCGGTGCCGGGGAAGGACGGTGCCGGGGTGTCTTTCCGGTGCCGACGCAGTCCGGTGCCGGTGTAGAGGCGACGGTCTGTGAAGCTGCCGGGTTGAGTGCCGCTTCCATAAGGAGAGTCCTTAATCTCTGGTCCCTCTCCTTTTTTGTCCTAGGCTTAAAAGCCTTGCAAATGCGGCACTTGTCCGAAATGTGCGATTCCCCCAGGCACTTTAGGCACGCGTCGTGGGGATCGCTGGTCAGCATTGGCTTCTTACAGGCCGCACATTGTTTGAAGCCCGGCGAACCAGGCATGGGCCCGGTGCCGGGTGCCGGGAAGGGCTACGGCCCAAACCCGCTAACAAATATTTACAACTATTTATAATACAACAATTAACTGACTATACTTAACAACTATTTACTACTAACTACAACTATGAACCGTAAAACGAAGGAGAGCTAGGGACATGGAGGACAGCAATGCCGCGCTCCACAGTTCCAACGACCGACATGGCGGTAAGAAGGAACTGAGGAGCGGGTGGGCCGGCAGGGGTATATATCGAGCACCATGGCGGCGCCACTCTAGGGGGCGACCTGCCAGCCCACTGGAGTTCCTAGGGTAAAAAGTTTCCGGCAAACGTGCACGCGCGGCACGCACACCTAACTGGAATGGATGTGAGCAATCACTCGAAGAAGAACTTCCTACTCCACTGATCTCTTCCTTGTCTGTATTCAAACTCAGATCTGCTGGCTGTAGTGACTATCAAATATTTTTACTACTTTTTTACTCATGTTAGTATAATGGTCTGTCAGTGGCTGGGATCAAACCTGAGACCTCTGAAGCTTAATACATGAACCTCTACTACCTGCGCTAAGGCAGCTCTCTTAAATAAGGGTGTCACGTGCTCATCATTTGATAGCTGGTCTAGTCACCACTAGAGGGGGCAGACTGCCACATCAAGCAAGTATCCGTTACATATTCCTCCTGGCTGGGAAAGCACATCCTGAGCTTTAGAGACTCCCCAGTTGAAATCCTGGACAACCCCCTCCCCCCCGCCCCAATGCTAACAGACTCTTGGTGTCAGCAGCTGGGATAAAACCTGGGACCTCTGGCTCGTAAAGCAGGAGTTATGATATTTAAATCTGCCTGAGCCAAGAGACACTTCTCTCTTCGCCAAGCCTGTAGCAGGTTGTCAATCTCTAGCTGGTCCAACCACCACTAGAACAGAACAGAGTGCCAAACCAAGCAGGCACAGGTCACATAAGCAGTTAAGAAGAAGTGTGAGATGTATTGTGCATCACCACAGTTGCTTACTAAGCTTCAATAACTTGCACCTGTACAAACCCACTGAAAATAAACCACACAGGTTTTATTGAATTCCTAACTGGGACTGCAGAACCTTATCTCCAGCCATTCATGAGAAGACAGCTCGTCTTTTCAGAGTCCAAGTTGAGTTTGCAAGAGGAGTAGTCAGAAAACCTATTTTTACTTGCAAGAAAAGCACATTATAGATGGAAATTAATGAGTGACAAACATGCAACCCTACAGTGCTATTTTTACAGAACCAAATTTCACAGTAGAGCTGCACAACACCTTAAATAAATATCAGCTAACAAGTGTGTGGCTTCATCTCTCCAAGTGCACACCCATCTACCAGAAATGACGCAGTACTGGGACAATGGGAAGCCTCCCTTGCTGCAGACCATAGAAAGAAGATGAGGGTTACTGGGCTAGTCATTTTTTCCCCTTTGCTGGAGGTAGATGAATGAGACAGTAGTTTTGGCTCTGCAATTAAGCCCAAGCATAAAAATCATCTGGATGGCTTAAAATCATAGTGTGGGATGCCAACACAGCATATTAACTTTCGCTTTTTCTGCACCTGCATTAGCACAGAGAAGCTGCAGCCCCACGTAGACAGCCTTCCCTTTTGATTCCATGGCTTTTAAAAATGGGAGTGTTTGAGTGAGTTTTGATAGCTGTGATTGTTCGATAATGTTTTATTCTCAATACTCGATATATACATTCTTCAGCTAGTTCATTTTTAAATCACTTTAGCAGTTAAACTGTCACACTTATGCACAATCTGACACCTTAGAGTCATAGTTTGAATATTTCAGTTCTATTACTTTTAATTCTGTGCCAGTTGATCATATTTTATTTAAGGCAAAATGTTAATCTTCTGATCTCAAAAATCACAGTACTTTACCTTTTTATGGCTGCATATTAAAATAAGGATACTTGCCAATTACCTAGAGCCCTCTTTCCAGGATTAAAATGATAAATTGACAACAGGTCAGCTCAGAATCTCTGCAGTACAACAGTCTTTTGCATGCTGCAAATGCCCTCTTCACACTTTCCAGTACTCTAGCTGAAATTAACAGCTAAACTTGTCAATTTACAGCCCACTTGGTTGGATGATCTGACTTTCATTCTGGAACCAAAGCTTAAACAGAAGTATCTTGGCTCCAAAGAACCAGCTCTAATAAACGACTGCAACTGTTAGCTCAAGAGTAGTTACTTGATTTGCAGCTCAGAACTGGGGGTTTTTTGGAAGTCTATTTTGAGGATAACGTGAAAAGAACAGAACTGAAGTGGTTTAGTATTTCTGGTTTTCTTTTTTTCCTAACTGTACTTTTATGCTGCCCAAAACCAGGTGCCACAGTACTTAGCATGGTTGTAGTGCTCAGATCCCTTTACAGAATCAGGTCCTATATTGCGAGCACTTCCAGACAGGGATCTTGTCTACATATTTGTCTGCAAAGCAACTAGCAAGTTATTCACTGTATATAAATAACAGAAGTTCTCACAAGTCCAGAACCAATCAGTGTATGTCACCCACTACAACCATCATAGTTTGCCCACATGGCTCCTTATACATAAAATACCTCTTCCCTTCCAGTTCACCAACCCACCACTCTATCTGTATTTAGTTCCCTCCTTGAGAATCACTTCTTCCAAAAGAAGGGAGACAGTTTTGTATAAAAAACAAGGACAAGGCTGTCTGATGTATTCTCTTTTTTGAACTCCCCTGTGTCCTAGCTTTTTTGTTTGAGTTTTTGGGAGTTGTGGAATTTCTCTATCTTTGTCCTATACAGGGCCTAGCACATGATTTGTTAAGAACCAGCACTGAATAAGAATAATATACAAATATTAATCATCACTGTGCCCTGGAAGGTAGGTAAGTACTATCCCCATCTGTGGAAGAGGGAAGTGAATTAAATTGCCCAATGTCACACCAATAATTTAGTGACAGAGCTTGAAATGGAACTCAGGAGTTGCTAGTTCCCAGTGCTATGCTCATTCCATGAGGCCATGCTGCCTCCTAGCAATGTCCTGCTTAGCTGGATACTTATTTGTTCCTATCAACATAACTAAACACGATGGCTATACCAAAGAGCACCTGCCACCATCTTTCAGAAGCATGGTTTCTAGACCCACAGTCAGTGCAGAGGTAGAGGAAGGGAGTTCACAGGGAACAAATAGGGAGTGTTTTGTTTTGTTTTTAAAAGAGTAAAATAAAAATGATCTTTTACTCTGAAACTTCCCTTTCATCATTTAGTTGTTATTATTAGCACTAGCCTGCCTACACTGTTATCTTTGCCTGCTTTTACTGTCTTAACTTTGGGCTTGACCCAATGGTCTTTGTGGCAGGAACTTTTCTTGTGTAACCATGTAACATCAATAATGTAATACGTAATAAAGGGTAACCACCACCTTTTAATTAGCCACAGCCTTTAAACTGGTGATTTCACCAACACCTACAGGATTATGACAACTTTGTGTTTTAAAAAAACCCAACAAATTGATGAGAGGATTCCGTGGGCATTTCAGTTGCCTGGTCTTCTCTCCAGAAACTATCATCTTCTCCAATCCTGCAGCCTCTGTTCAATGGTAGTCAATTATTAAGATGGTAAATCCGAGGCCTGGTGAAGTTTGTTTAAATTGATAACTTGCTTTATACATGAAAAGTGAGTTGATATACAAAAGTAGTCCCCTTCATGGGTACTATCTCCTCCACAAGGAAAATGCAATTCCCCATCCACCCTAAGTAAGGTATTTGTAAAAACATTTTAGAGTGACTGCTAAGCTTAAGAATGAAGTTTTACTTCATACAGCTATTTAGAGTGAAACAAACTATATCTAAAAAGTGCAGATATGCTTTTTTTTATTTCCTTTGCACTTCAGGGAAGGGGGAGGGAAAAGCATCTCTGATTTGTATATTAAAGCACAAGCATCTGTCCTACTGATGATATTCTAGGGAAGCACATTAGCATAAAATTTAACGATGTCAAATAAGTGGATGTGAAATAGGGACTGCGTAAAGACACTATTTCCAAGCCTGACAGAAACATCACTGTTTAGAAATGCAAATGAAACCATTATGTTCAATAATTATATGAAAATATGAACAGTTCAGCATGTTTTCCAGCCCTGATGGCGGTTAATGGGATGTACGCTTATGTAAATAACTACTATTAAAGCTAATGCTGAAAAAAACTAATAAATTCATACTAAAGCAACTGATTTAGTACGCTTTTAAACCCCAGCAGTGCTCACTTATTAGAAAGGAGTGCATTCTTATGTTTAGAACTCATTACTGTTACAAGTCACTGCAACTCCATCAATTACCATGCATTAATGAAAATGGGACACATACAAAAAAAATTATTGCCTCTCAGCAGTTTTCTTTAAAGACAAAATATAGGGGTATTACCATCATGGGGCCTTGAGGGGAACTTATCAGCAACGTAATCTTTATTATTACAACTGTACTCCCTGTGCTATAACCTTGGGGGATTTTTTTGTCCCAAGAAGGGCTAACCTTATATAAAACTTTTGACATATTTACAATGCAAGCAACTGTGTGACCACCAATAAAAAAAAAAAAGATTTTCACTATTAAAAAGGCATTTTTAAAAACTGAAATTTGCTCTAGTATGTTAGTTGAAAAACATGGACATGGAAAGAAAAATTATTATTTTCAAAGCCAAAACATGACGGTGTAATGAGAACAGAATTAAGTGGCAAGGCCACAGATGGTAGAGTTCTGAGATACTCTTCTGGCTGGGTAAATTCCACCCAGAGTTTTACATTTATACTTTTAATGACCTCCTGGAGAACACTGGAATTAAGACTTCTCAGGAACACAGTGTATGTTTCTTTGGTTGGTTGCTCTATTTCCCTAATATTTTTCAAAAAGTTGTTGACTTTCTTGTTCAAAACACCACAATTCTAGCTGGAAACAAAGCAATGCCAGCATAGCAAGGTGTAAGCTATAGAACCCCTCTGGAAATTAAAAGTTGAGATTTATCCAGTGTCTAACATTTCACAATTATCCCGTCTTTGTTTTCCAAGCATCCTCAGAAAATTAGATACTATTCTGGCACCCACTAGACGGTAATAAGCACAAAGCTGGAAACGTCTTCCCATTAGTTTGTATTGCCTCTCGCTATTTAAAATTAAGGCCAGACACTGAACAAGATCCCAGCCCTACAAATTACTGTATGTGAAAGGACTCCTGCACCCACACAGAGCCCCACTGAAAGCAAATGGTGCTTTATGCTAGCAGAGAAATTCATCTGTGTTCAAATCTGCATTCCAGTACCAAAGGTGGCTGTGTAGGCTATGGATCTCTCACCATAAGTGCAAAGTCAACGAGACTTCAGACTGAACTGTAGAATCCTACACTGTAGAAAGAGGAAAAAAATGTGGTAAGTTAACTTAGTACGCAGCAAGGTGGGGTGGAAATCTACAGCATACTAGCTTGCCGTGTGGCCCTTCAAAGAGTGGTAAGTCAAAGCATATTGCAGATCTTTTAGTACATGGTAGCAGGGTCCACAGTTGCACAAGAAGCTAGAGCACTGTAGATTTATACCTGAGCTTAGTGTGCTTAAAATTGTCATATACACAAGCCCTAATTCTTTTCATCTGGCATGAGTTAACAGGGAACAAGATTATCCTTGAGTACAGACAGATCATACAGTCCACTCGATCAAAGTTAAATAAATAATTACAATTCATTTCAGACAATGTTCTCTCCACTGTTAAGACAGAGAGAGGCAGTTCCTGTCCTGAGGAACTTACAATTTAAAAGACAAAAGACCAGACATGAAGGCACTGAGAGAGACCAAGAGGATGACAGCATACAATAGCAAACTAATTTGTTCACCCCGTAAGGCTAACATGCACGGTAACAATTACGATCACTATGACAAATGTTGGGGAAAAAACAGATTTCATTGCTTTCACTGAACCCGTGTCCTAAGGGAGAGGGGGGAAGTGTTTTGTCATCTAGACCATTAAAACTATTTCACAAGCGAAGGCCATTCTAAGGTTAAAAACAGTAAGACAAAATTGCTACTGATTAATAATAAAGCCATTCATTTTATTCTTCAAATCTAAAGTAATTACAAGGCAGAGTATGGCAAATGGATTTAGCTGAAACCATTACGTCAGAAGACTCCTTTAAAGAAGAACGGTAATTTAAAACACTAAACTGAATAATGAACTCTCCTGAACAACAATTATTATGGGATTGATTTATTGAAAGTGCATTTAATCATGTAAGAAACGTTTCAACTTTCCAAAATAGTTCAGGGAGACTGCAACACCAATAGCAGAGTCAGCCCAATGTGATCATTACAACTGAGGACCAAAAGCAGACATTTATTGAGTTTGGCACAATAAAGTATGTCAATCTCTCTAAATCCACATTTCTAGTCAGTTTGTTACAGTACAGACTTCAGCAATTAACAATCTCATTTGCCATTTGTGCCTCCCTTTAGGAGGCCTCAATCTCTGGATTTTCATGTGGGTCCAAGTGTTACCAAGTAGAATAAAACTCAGAAAAGATGTTCTGGGAGCTCACAGCTCTAAATCTAGCAATGTTTCACCTGAAAAGGTTCAGCAACATTAAAAGAATAGTTGGAACAATCCACCCAGGTAAGTAGCATGGTTAGTTTGCATACTTCTGTGGATAAGGTTAAATTGGCAGTTAGTGAATGTCCTCCACAGTAAACACCAGTTTTTCCAGAATGGAATGAGTTTATCTGACCTATGTAGGGTTATTCTTTAGGGTGACTGCACATGACTTGGGATCTCACTTCTGCCCTCACAGCAAGCGTCTATCTCAGATGATTTCACACAATATCTATAGATGGGCACACTCTGGATCTTGCTTTTGGTTCAGGATCAAAAATGGCCAGAGTAGGTGAATATTACACCTGTGCAAGATACAACTCAGCTCCCAGCATGAAGATAGATTGCTGGTATCTCATATGAAGAGTACTATATAGCCTGTGGGCTGCTACCAGTGACTACAGGATGATGACTCATTGTCTTCAGCCACCAAAACAGTGGCTCAAGAATATTCTAGTGTCAGCCTCAAGGATCACCTTAATATACGAATGGCCTGCCTGAAATGTGTAAAAACTTTGGGGCTAATGTTAAAAAGCAAGCAGCAGTCATCATTCGCCAAGGCAGACTCCATGAAGTCTTATGCCATGGCTTTTGGATGAGGGAGGGTTCCTCCTCCTGCATCGGAAGGACAGCAAGCAAAACTGTCCTAAAAATTTCAGTCTGAATCCCAAAGCCATCAGCTCAGTTTCTCTCTTCCCAAAACCATACCCATGAATTTAAAAGGCAAATCACACAGACAAAATATGTACCTGGAACGTTAACAAAGCTCCCACCGATTTCACTGGGTGTTTTTGACTAATTCTTTGAAATTTTACTCTAAAAATTCTGATTAATACAGTTAAAGCTGATAGACTTTAAACTCCCCTGGTTAATCCTAAACATTGCAACACCAGTGACAGACAACCTGGTCACCTTTTGTTCTGAAGTATTTATTTGCAGTCTATCAGCAAGAGGGATTTAATTAAGACCAAACATTCAGCTTTAAATGAATTTACAGGCTTTGATATGTTTAAACACTTGTTTTAATGTAGGGTGTGCCTGGTGTTAATTTAGGAGTTCATAAAAATTTCAAAATGTATTATTTACCCAGTAGTCCTTGACTGATTCTTATATGTTTAACAAGTTCCTAAATACATATAACAAGTTCCTAATTTAACTGGTGCTGCCATTATGGTCTAGCATACAAATATTCAGGGACTTTTTAATATGCTGAGCTTTTATCCAATAGACCATAATGGTTGCTTGGAAATATTTACTAGTGGCAAGCCAGTATCACTACTGAGGGAAGGACCTTCAAAGTCTGAGGCACTATGAATGACAGAGAACGCGGAGTTACTAAGTTGTCATTGTTTCTGCTCCTCCCCCTGCCCCCCTCCCAATCATCTTCCCATCATCAAACACCTTATATCACTGTAGCATGTATCCATACATTAGAAAGCAAGGAAACAAAAAAAACTATCAATCAGCACTGAACAGTATAAGCTATGGCTATTCAGTTCCCTTAAACTGAAAAACAGAAATGAGGAAAAAGTTATTAATTTCCAGTCATTCTGGAACAGTGGATTTAAACTTCAGTATTATTAAATCTAGACAAAGAGTAACAAAAACCTTGACATCAGGTTTTTTTCTGAGATACCTCTCTTTAAACAATTTCTAATAACCAGTGGGGGAAATTCACTCTGAAGGGCTGAAAATGCATCCATTCATCAAATCAGCTCCGTACCATAGCTCAAAAAAGTGATTCATGTTAGGGTGAGGTCCAATATTAGAGATTCTTTTGAATTCTGGACAGTTAAAATTAAAGCCAAAGGCCAAGATTTTCAAAAACTGATGCCTGAAGTTAGGTTTCTAACTCCTTATTTGATACATAAATAAGCAGACTGACTTTCAGAAGTGCTGAGTACCCAGCAGCTCCCAGTGAACTCCTGCAAAAAGCAGTTCCTCTTCTGTTTCAGGTCTTTTCCTTCTTGCCTTTCATCTCTTTCCTGAAAGGCCAGCCAGAGTGGGGGAAAAGAGACATGCAATAGAACTTAGGTATGAACTTTAGGAAGGAGAGCTAGAGGGCATGACTCTCAGATGCATGTGCAAACTTGCACAGCCTATTCATATGTGCACTTACCACAGCTGTGCACTCAAATCAGGTAATTTCATAAACAGTCATGTTCACCTCTGACCATTTCCTCCAGCAGTAACAGAGCATGCAAATTAGGAATGCAATTGCATGCACAAATATCTGATAACTAGGCCCCAAAACACAAAAAAAATATGTGGATTGGCAGAAGCTTCTGTGTAAAGGCTCTATCTTTATTATCCTCTGTTTCTTGGTTGGCAGCAACACACAATTCTATATATGGGATCATCCGAAACAGGGCTGGGGAAACAGAGGATAAAAGTCAATTTATTTTCCTTTTATCTTAAAAATGAAGGCGCAATCTATGAGATTTAGAGAAGCACAGCAGAGGGTGGGATCAGAAAATCCTCAACACTGATTCTTGCTCTTCCCACCAACTAAGTGAATGGCACTGAGCAAGTCACTTAATTTCTTTATGATGTTCCTTTGGAAAATTGGGGCTAATCCTATATTCCAGAGGTGTTGGGCAGATAATTTAGTGCTTTTCACATGAGAGCTACAGAAATGCATAGTTTTGTGATTATACTAGAAACCTGATTTCATTAAAGGTTTTTCAGATGATACCACATAAGAAGTGAATCTATTCATCCTTTGAGCAAGTTAGCATTCTGTAATCTCACCTTTCCTAAAAGAATGTTTCTATAACAATGTAATATTGATAGTAAAGTACTTGCTAAACTTTTGTGAAACCAGTCAGTAAGAAAAAAATAGCCTTAAGCAGTTAGTGTTAAAAACCATACATGTGCACAGCACTAAAGATAAAAGTCTCAGATTAGCTGAATTAATATTGACAAGGATTTGTTATGTAAGCCTGACTGTTGATTTGAAGCAGCAGATCATGTTCTGTCATAATTTGAGAGATGTAAAGAAATCCAGACACACTCCCAATGTAAAAATTTTAAGAGGTCTATAGGGCTGATGGGTAAAAAATACTTTGAATAAGGGAGAAATGGAAAGGAGTAATTCAGTCTGGAAACTTAGCATCCACTAAGACACCATTCTTTCCCTCCAAACACTGATCATTTGAATAGGGAATAAGAGTTATTGTCAAACAAATTTTCTTCCTACAGTCTAGAACCAGAAGAAGTTTCATTATACAAAGGTTCTTCCTCTCCCCTCCCTTACATTTGAGGAATGTTGATTCCAGTCCTCACTCTCACAAAAATCTTGAAGTTGGTTTGCCTCCATGTTTATGCCTTAGCAGCATCAGAAGAAAAAGCAAATTTTATCTGCTGCAGCTGAGCCAGCAAGAGAGGCCACAGAGCAACAAACCCTGGTTTAATAAGACTTGCAATAATAGTGCCACTTATTTCTTAATGACAGAATTATTATTGTACATTTTTCAAAGGTGCCCATCACTACAGGAAAAACAGTTGTCTTTTAAAAGATATTTATAATACAGAGGCTATCTCCCCAGAGTCTGAAAGTAGGTCATATTTGGGCCCTAAATTACTGATAGCAACTATCTGCTTCATATGACAGGAACATTTATCAGACTTCTATCTAAAAGATTATAACCAAGTCTCAAAGATCAGGGGAGGGAACGTGTTCCCCAACTGGGCCAGGAGCAGTGTCTTAGTCGGAAAATCAGGCCACCCCCACCCCAGCTTTTGGAAGGAAGAGAAAGAAACAGAGTTTGGCAAAGCTATAAGCAACTGAAAGGAGGGTTTTATAATGGGTAGTGCCAGACCACCTTAAAAATAAGTGGTGCTACCAGCCCTGACTACAATATGTGCCCTCTTATGGTTGGGAACATTATGTCTTACTCTGCCAATGATTCAGACAGAGCACTGGGCAGGGCTGTCATCTGTTCAATTTTATCCACCAATGGAAAGTACTCAACTGAAGTGTGTTTTCAAACCTTGGCCACTAAGTATGTCGAAAAAGCTTTTAGTCTCATGTTTTCAAAGGTTTTGATTTGTATAGTTCTCTAACCAAATAGTAGTGATCAGTCACGAGATTGGTTCAAACCAGTTTCTAATAAAGACATAAGTCCATTTCTCCCTATTCTGAGAAACTGCTCAAAACGCAATACAAAATTCTGTGTAACTCACTAATTCAATGTGACTTCTGTGTAATTCAGTGTGAATTCCCCTTCGGCTTCTTGCATGCAACCCTGAGTCAGAACAGAATCTGGCTCATTTACACACCAGTACTCGAACAGCCTAATCCCCCAGAACTCTCTCTGAACTTCTACGCCTTAGAATTGAGCCATTTAGTACATAGCCAAGTGCATCCTCATTGAGCTAGTTATTGCTTCTAAGAAAATAAAGCCATTTCTATATAAAGAGAAAGCCAAGATAATGTATAAGTTCCACAGGAGTTTCTTTCTGATATTCAAATTAACCCCAGGGAAGGCTGAAACTATAGTTGGTTTGATATTTGCCTCTAACAGACTAGAGAGATTAGTTTGCTACTGTAGGGCACTTCTAAGTGCTCAGCTGAATACAATGGTTTGTTAGTACAGAACTAATTACATTAAGTTTTCTAAAAAAGAACAAGGTAGGTCAAATTTTGAGTCTACCAGCCTTCAGAGGTTCTCTTTAAATTATTATATTCCTGCTACCAGCTATGCAAATAAATTCCCCGTGCCTTTAAACAGAACTTGAAGTGGTATCGCTTTACTTGTCAAATAGCAAGAATTTGTATTCAACTTCAGTAAGTCTTTTATACAGCTCCTAGGCACTGGAACAGACTTCAAGAGGTATGAAATTAACTGATTGGAGTTCTGTGGAAGATTTTGAATCATTCATGTATGATGGATAACTGTTCCCATTGTTAAAATTATATTGTTTTAAATTATATCATTGTTTTATGTTCATAGATTTTATAGTTTTATATAATGTAAAACTGCATGTATTAACAGTCTGCCATCTTTGCCAGACCTCTCCTGGAAAAGACATTTATGATTGAACAATCCATTTCTGATAAAGGTTTTTAAAAAAAAAAGGAGGGGGTATATTTCCTTCCCAATGACTAACAGTCATTAGCGTTAATGGAAGTTACATGTACATATTCACCAATACAGATAATATTCCCCCAGAGCATGAATCTCATTTAAATTCATAAGCAGATTAAGACCCAAGAACTAGAACACTCTGTCACAAAATCCTGACCCTACTGAAATCAATGCAAAAGTACAAACCGTGGTCCCACTGAAGCTAAGTCTGAAGTTAGAATAGTCTTTGCAAATTTGTTGTATTTTGTGGCACAAACATGTGTCTTGATATTTCTCAGCAGCTACATCATAGTCAGCAAATCATTCAGCAGTACAGAGAACAGTTTATTTTATCAAAATTAACATCACTGTATTAATCAAACCCTCTCCTGTGTTCCCTGTTGGGATTGTTTGTTAGCCTTCTGAAGGTTTAAAGTAGAAAGACAGCCGTGTAAGAATGAGGATTTGGGCGATGGAATACAAGACAGACCAAGGCTCCAACATATTTCAGAGGTCCCGTGTATGCTCAATCTAGTTATAAACCAAGGCCCTGATCCTGTAAACTGATCCATGCAGGCGGACCCCACTGCATGGATCTGTGCAGATCACAGTCCAGCATTGGGACCCAAATGGGTTTTTCAATTTTTAATACAGGTCTAAACTGCATAATTTGGATCCATTACTCTTTTTTTTTTTTTAAATGTTTGGTTCCATTAATACTACTTTGTGAACCTCTGCCGGTATGAGCTGGCCAAACCCCTGATCTTAAGGTTTATTCTATTTTAATGCTTTCAGTGTAAATTCTGTCTCTGGACACTGAAAGTAGTGGAAAGCCATGTGAAAGGAGCTTTAGCCCTCAATTACAACCCTCTTAACAGGATTAAGTGAAAAAAATCTATAACCATATTTTAATGCATAAACTCCATATTGTCGTTTGTAGTTGACAAATATCTATTTCATAGCAAAATAACATCACAGGAACAGCTGGATGGCAGTTTCAAGCTCAAATGAACTAGCAGCACATGCTGACAAGTCATCTCTGATTGCTTTTGAATGGCAGCACATGCAGATTTATTCCCTGCTATAAATTAGAACAATTATTTCTCTGCAGTTCACTTGTTATTTCAGACAGTGAATCCCACCACACATTGTTGTTTTTTTTAAAAGGATATCTTCCCTTTCCTTGATGATAAGTTCATTCTGCTCCTCTAGCTGTCTGATCTTCTTCTCAAATGACTCCTGTTCTGCTCTCAGGCGCTCCTCTGTCTCTTCCTTTTCCTCACTTACCCTGAAACGATTAGAGAGAGACCAATGGCCCTGTCAGAGCGAAATAAAATACATGACCACGACCACGGTGCCTAATTTCTGATCTTTCCAGGGAAACTTTATACGTCATCAATCCACCTCCTCCGCCTGAAACCAATTTAGGCCTTCATCTGGCAACTTCCCCCAACTTTGAAGTGAAATATACATATGACTTTATGCAAGAAAACTTTTCAAGTAGGTTAGTCTCTTGGAGGGGCAGGGAAGAGGGCTGCATATAAACTACCAAGCAAGGACCCAACGCTTTATGCAATTAGATCTGTGAAGACTGACCCTTGTGACCATAATGGAGCCATACTGAGGTCCATACAAGACTTAAGAGCTTATCCATACAGATCCAGTTGTAGGATCAGGGCCCAAGACAGAGAGTTTAACAACATATTTCCATTTCTAATCTTACAAGCAAAACATTGTTTGTTTGCACATCTTTTCATCAAACAAAAAGTTTTTTAGATACCAGATTTTCTTTTGCCAAATGCTTAGGTATTAATACATGAGCAATTGCTTTTGTCTTGGCCATGAGGCCTTGTATCTTGTTGCTTGGTATAAATAATTGGACAGCAATTAAAACATAACATAAGCAAGGTTTGCAATGATAATTTATTTTTCATTTCAAAGTGAACTCCAAAGAGAAGGGGAAAACACCCAAATTATTCTGGCATTGTGTAAGCTGAAGATTATTACCCACAGACTATTCTCCTACCTATGCTAAAAATGTGGCTTGGAAATCTTGACTTTGTAAAAGCTCTCCAAAATATGCTATTTGCTTTAGACGGATAAACAACATAGATAATGCTCTTCACTTCTGTAGTTCCTTTCGCTGAAGGATCTCAAAGTGTTTTACCAATGTTCAGACCCACAGTTGTCATGCGGAAGATAACGAGATTGAATCACAATGTGTTGAAAGGCCTAGAAACTGACCACATTTCAGTTTACTTTGCTTGGAGGAGGTGGTTTTGGGGCAAGGAGGGCCTGTTCCTTGGGACAAATGGGAAGACACAGGTTGCCAGACTCACTGGATGTCCCATGATCTTCACGGAAATCAGGAACAGGCTCTGTCATCTATGTAGCACCCTAACTCTCCCATGGGGGCGTGAAGGTATTTCAAAATTTCAGGGAGCAGCCACAGAAATGTGGATTGGGTCAGCATTCTCCAGTACAGGAAAATCCACAGTGGGAGTAAGGCAGAATGCCATGGCCAGGAGACACCTGCTAGGCTCCAACCCCCAAGCCTTAACTATAGCTCAAACAAAAAGATTGTACAGAATGAGAAGTAGCTACCAGACAAGGCTGATGCTAAAGCTCAAATCCCTGCTCTCCAAACCCAAGGCCAGAAAATAAATGTATAAGGGGATGATTTGACCCTGTATCTACACCACCTTTATAGTGGGGCAATCTGAGGCTCCAGAGTTAACCATTAAGAGCAGTTTTTTATATCATACATAGCAAGAGATGACTGTGGTGTCAAATCATTCCAGCAACAAAGGGCATATGCCCATTTTCTTGTCCTACACAATTCTACACAGTCGTGGTGTTCACCAATGTAGATCCACCACAAGACTGGCTCATGTGGGGGATGCACACACCAGAGGAGGAATTCGATGAATGTAGAGAAAGCTACATGACCCTGAATCCACCTCAGGTCCCATTAACATTTGCTGCTGTAGCTGTGTATAAGTCAACATATGTCTGTCATCCAACCCTGCTCCCACAGAGAGCTCTAACGCAACTAGCTACAGGAACAGCAATCATCACTTTAGGCTCAGGCTTTTGCAGCTCACCAGAATTAGCTGCTTCTTTTTGAACCTACAGCTGCAGTACCACACATGGCCTAGCTCCATAAAGCCAGTAATAGATGCCTGCTCTCCAAGCAGCATGTAGCTTTCCGGCAAGTAGGAAACAGGGAGGAGGAACCACAAAGCAAGAGAGGAGAAGAGAATAAACAGTAGAAAGGAAAGCAACTATACACACAAATGAGACGGGGGTGGGGGGAGCAGAAAAGGTGAAGAGAAAAAAGGTGACAGCACTTACAATCAGTGGCGATTAACAAATTTGCCACCCCTAGACCCTAAAACAAATTGGTGCCCACCCCCCCCGACACGCGCCAGCTCACCTCCGCTCCCCCGCAGCAAGCCTGGGAGGGAGGGGGGAGAAGGGGAGTTGCGGCACACTTGGGGGATGGTGGCGGTGGAGCGGAGGTGAGCTGAGGCAGGGAGCGGTTCCCTGCCACCCCCCGGGTTACTCCTCACACCCGCGGGTCCCACTCACCTCTGCTCCGCCTCCTCCGAGGGCGCCGCTAGTCTCTCCCTCCCTCCCAGCACTTTCGCGCGGCAAGCCTGGGAGGGAGGTAGAAGGAGGGAAGCACGGCACGCCTAGGGGAGGAGGCAGGCCGGGGATTTGGGGAAGGGGCGGAGTTGGGGAGGAGGCGTGAGCAAATTTGTTGGCCTAGACAATCATACGCCACTGCTTATAATGAGGGGAAATAAAGGACAATGATCATCTGCTAATTGCCAGGGTGATGCTGCACCAAAAAAAGGTTGGACCCACTGATGTGAGCACAGAGCCATGCTGATTTACAACAGAATCATTCAAACTGGATAAAGCATTAGAAAATGCACTGCAGGGAATGATTCTGTATAGGCCAAAGAGGATAGGAACCAAATCTAATGGGTTTTGCCCATCTCTGTATTCTGTGCTTTATTTGTATTGTCTGCATCGTGTTCATGTGCTGCACTGCACTTCATATTTAACGCAGAGCACAGTGCACAAGCAGTTCAGCGATGCTCTTTGATAAATGTTGCCACGTATCTTGTGACATCGCTTACTGCTTTGTCATTTAAAGCACAAGATACGTGGCAGTATATGCTTATGTACCACAAAGCAAGAGACAGTCCATAAAGAGCACATAAGAGACAGAAGACATTATCACTCACAAGAGGTAGGAAAAGGAAGTCAAGGAAAAGGAATACAAGTACTCTGTCAGATTATACTGGATTTATGTCACATCCTGGACAAGGCTCAATAAGATTATTATTTATTTATTGTACTGCCTTCCCTTGGAAATAACAAATGGTTTTTATTGGTATTGGGAAGGACTTTGTGGCCAAACTAAAAAACTTTATTCAGTTTGTGGTGGTTTGAAATAGGATTTTCACCAGTCTTTTCTTCCTCCTGGGGTCAGAAAGACAGCTGAACCTTCAAAGGGCAACAACACTTCTGTCATCCCACCTCCTAATATACATAGCTTTTGGACTCTGTTGCCATTGTTCATAGGAGAGAATGCTTTATTACTGGCTGAGAACAAAGACAACAAACCAATAAAACAATTTCAAGGTTTACTGCTACAACTGCAATCTATCTTCTTGTGCAATTTACATTCAAACCCCTTGGCACAAGATATAAAAAACCTTTGCTCAAGATACCTTTTAAATTTAGCTCAGACTTGGTAACTTTACCAACTACATAAGGTCCTGCATATTTTCTACTAAGGGGCTTACAGAATGAAGACATGTTTTTAGTATACCAGCAATGGAAGAAAATCCTCATGTGATCATAACAGCCACTAGATCAGTGTTTCCCCAACAGTGGTTTAGGTACTGCTCACAGTTTGCCAGGCATATGGCCGTCCAGCACAGAGACAAAGGATAACATTTTCAATAGCACCAAAACGCGACAAGGTCCCAAGTCCTATTTTCAAAAGTGATTTAGGAGCCCATGTCTCATTGACTTTCAATGGGACTTAAGTGCCTAGATTTCTCTTGAAAACTCTACCCAAAAGCCCTGCTTTGAAGAGCTTAAAAACCCATGGATTTGACCCTGCAAAGGGATCCACCTGTATGGAACCTTATGCTTGTGCACAGCCTGACTCTTCAGCACGCATGCAGAATTAAGACCTAAACAGTCAACAGATGGGATGGGTGGAAAGAATGTGACATCAAAAGCAAATTAGTAAAGCCACCATCTATTTTGTTCACTTCACTGAGGGGAAGACCAGGGCTCACAGCAATCAAGGAAATAGTGTTTTAAGGACAGGATTGGCTTTGAAAGTGACAATCAGGGCATCCTGAGCAAGACAGGACAGCAGCGGGTGCACCAGCACAAGACAGAGCAGGGTCTAGCCTGCTCAGTGGGGATGAAAGGTAACCAGGGAGCACCAAGCAAAATACAGCTTTACAGGTGATTAAATAAGCTCTCTTTATCTTGAAGGCAACTTCCACCCCTAACTCGCTGCTGGGTCTGCAGTCCAGGAACACACCTAAGGCCTGAATAACCAGCAGCTGCAGGGCCAAATACTAACTAAACTCAGTGTAGTTAAGGCAATGGTAGGTAGTGGGAAGACAACAGAGAAATGCAGTTGTCTATGCAGTCAAGCTGAAAAGAAGGCAGCAGAGAACCTGACAACCTTACAGAACAAAGTGAACATCCTCTGTGATGTCAGGACATCACCATGCGCTCTGTCAGGTAAGCTAGGGATATGAAAAAAAAAGAATTAGAGAAGTTCATGGAGGACAGCTCCATCAATGGCTATTAGCCAGGATGGTCAGAGGCACAACCCCATGCTCTAGGGAACCCTAAACCTTTGACTGCCAGAAGCTGGTACTGGATGATTGAGGATGGATCACTCAAAAAATTGCCCTGTTCTGTTAACTCCCTCGGAGGCATCTCACATTGGCCACTGCTGGAAGACAGGATATTGGACTAGATGGACCGCTGGTCTAACCCAGTATGGCCATTTGTATCTTTTTATGAACAAGTTGACAATGGCCACCCCAACAGCAAATATACTACCACTGTACTGAACTGGACAGGCATCTCCACACAGCTGTGTACAACTTAACTCCTGCCATACCTATGGCTACAAAGTCCACAAATGAACAGTAGCAACACTCCCCAGCAGTTAACATCTCCACGCCACAGATACTGATTAAACCTTATCCTGCATGCTGCTGTAGCTCTAGGGGCCACAGTCCAGCTGTGTCACCATCAATGCTTGCTACTGAGGTGTATACAGAGGACTGAGTGTGCATCCCCTCAGACTTCCTTCTATGTCCTCTTGGGTCCCCTAAAGATTTCCTTTAATCAAAGTTTCTATTCTCTTACCCAGGTGTCAACACAGGGAGACTATAGTGTTTTTAAGTGTAGAAGGCTGGAATGTCATTGCCTCGGTAATGCTCTCCAGGCTGCCAAGTTGTTACAGCTGCTCAGTGCTTCTGTTCTTGGAGCTCCAGTGTTATCAGCACAAGCAGATAGTGCAGCCTGCTAATTCGGCAGACCGCAATGTTACTCATAAAAAAAGACCACCAGCACAGTTTAGAGACAAAAGGCACTTGGCCAGGTTTATAGCCCTCAAAGCACAGTCCTAGCGCCGGTAGGAGCTACAGGTACAGTAACATGTGAGAGCCCTGTGGCAATGAGCAGCTCAGTCAGCAGCCAGAATTTCTGTTGTCCCCTCGGACACACAAAGGATTATGGCAAGGTACCCCAAGACTTCTAGACAAACAATTTACATACCACCTTAAATATTTCATGACATCTCCTTGTATCTTGTTCCCGAGGTCTTGGGCAAAACATCCCTATTCAAAGGGCTTAAGTTCAGCCGGAGCTGTCTGGAGTGGCGCCCCAATGTACCCCAGCAGGGCTGAATCACTAAGCCCCGGAGCCTCCACCCCCAGGAGAGCTGAAGCCCCAAGACTCCCCTCCCCTGCAGCTGAAGCCTAGAGCCCTGTCGCCCTGCAGGGCAGAAGCCCAAGCTTCCCCCCACCACCAGCCCAGCAGCTGAAGGCTGAATCTTGGAGCCTCAAGTTCCCGCTTTCTCCCCCTCTAGGCCCTGGAGTTTTTATAGCATGTGGTGGGGTTGGGGAGCCCCTCTGGGAAATAATCTATGAGAATTTAAGCCGTGACTATTCATCACTTTTGTCAAACCCTCTTATCTTGTGCTAGGTCAGGAGGTACCTGTGCTACTCTTTTGGAATGTGTTCACATACTTACCCAGTGCCTAGTACTTCTTAGAAGTGCCTGTGTTTTAGCAACACTAGCAGTACCTTTGCTAAGTTCATGTACCAGATAGTAAACTTGTAAGCATCTGCTTTAATACATCGCCTGACTTTGGCTCATAAACACAGGTCTTGCACCAGGCCCAGTGCTCCAGGCTCTCTTTCTCTCTACTACATATAGCAGGAGTAGGCAACCTATGACACGCGTGCCAAAGGTGGCACACAAGCTCATTTTCAGTGGCACTCACACTGCCTGGGTCCTGGCCACCAGTCCGGGGGCCTCTGCATTTTAATTAGTTTTAAATTAAGCTTCTTAAAGATTTTTTAAACCTTATTTACTTTACATACGACAATAGTTTAATTATATATTATAGACTTATAGAAAGAGATCTTCTAAAAATGTTAAAATATATTACTGGCACATGAAACCTTAAATCAGAGTGAATAAATGAAGACTCGGCACACCACTTCTGAAAGGTTGCCGACCCATGACATATAGAATCTCTGGTTTTAGAGCCAAGATATCCACGCCCAACAACCCAATCCACATGCTTGGTAAACCACACAGAGAAAGCAGATGAGTATCTCAGACACAGCTACCCTGTTCCCCCAGCTATCCTCATATCCCCTAACAAAGATGCAATAGGAGGAGGATTTCATCCTCATGTTGTTCCTTAGCGTATAGGAACAGCAAACTCTCCATTCTGAGCTCCTGCACACTCATTGACAGAGGACATGAATTCCATTATACAGTATCTGCCAAGTCAGGCAAGGGCATTCTACATTCTGTGACAATACTATGCACGCATACAGTAATGTTCTGCCACCCTTTTCAGGTGTGTGTAATAATGTACCTCCAGTTGGATGCAGACACTTCAATCTCATTTTGAGACGGGCAAATTGCTATACCAGTGCTCTGCCTTTAACTGAAGATTTAATAAAGGGTGAGGGGCTCGATTTTCTAGGGGCGCCCTCTGTCAACTGAGAGAAGACAAACAGAAAGATCAAGTACTTGTCCTCCCAGTGCTGTGAGGAGTAGGACTGCTAATGAACGAGTCTGCATGGTATATGCATCTTATCTGATACTTCTACTCACCCAAAATACAGCTGAATTCCTTGACTCCACACACAAACTGTGAGGGCAGGGAAGAAGAATTTGGGGGGTGGAGCATAAAGACAAGAATCAGCAAATCTTGCTACTACAGCTGTGAACTATCGCTTAGCGTCACACGTATCTCATTCCTAGTGAGGATGCTCCCTATTCATGGAAGCTGTCGATCCTGGGAATCCTCAAAGGATACAACCCCCCATCCACTATGCCAGACACTGAAGGAGAGTGGGCTCTCAAGACTCTTGTATTAGTTGCAAAAACATGATTCGGTCAAGTGTATTGTGTGGCCACTCCTGCCACTCTACTTAGTTAGTCCCAGGGGCAGTGTCGGACAGATAGCTGGCTGATGCCCATGATATCCCCAACTGTTCCTCTGGAAGGATCCAGGGCAGTTGTGACTCTGTCCAGGAGTGAGAGGGTGTGGATCCTGTGTGTTGCTCTCTCCCCATTACTGCTCTGGGAAGCCTGCATCAGTGTGAGGTGAAGGAACATCTTCCCTAGCTAATAGGTCCTGTGTGGAGAGTAATGGTTTAACTTGTTCCTGCTGGTATAGTTGTGACACTTGCATCAGTAAGCCAGAAGCAGCTGCCTGAGTACATGGGAACCTCTGAGTATTTTTGAAACACCCATGGAGCAGCGAGTCCAATGATCATACCCCACTTGCACTGCTCAGTACACAGAGCACTCTGGTAACTTAGCCATAACTAACCCCAGCTCTGAAATTCCTCAAGGAATCAACAATGAGCAGAGACCCATCTGGAACTTGAAAAAAAGGCACACGGTGCCTGCAAAACCTTTTGAATGTCTAGCATCAGTTACTATGGACAGTGGAGTGATGAGTCCACCCAGATTCTCTAGTTAACGCGAAGAGAGCATTGGATGTATTTAAAAGGCACATAAAGTAAAGAAGATGTGACATAGCCAACAACAGACCAGTTTCATTTGGAACACCCAGTCCAGTTCATGTCCCTTCACCTTAAGATGTAAAAAAGTTTGGATAGGTTCAGAAAAAGACAAAGAGATGGCTAGGATTTACAAGTGACAGAAGAGTGCAAAACCTATAATTATTTAGCCTCAAAAAGAAGATTAGAAGGGATCTGACGGAGTTCCTTCTTTCAACCTGGCCTGAAAATTCAATTTCATCAAGTCTCTAATAGCTAGTGTGTGGTCAACCCTTGAAATTCCCTGCAGCACAGGTCAGAAGCAAATACTATAGCTGGAATTTTTCCAAAGGATAGGATAATATTATAGTTAACAACATTAGAACTTAGTCAAAGTAAGGTAAAAATAATCCTCTTCCATGTTTCAGTATATCAGCTAATCTTCAGCAGAGTCTGGAAGGAATACGCACACACACTACTACTACTAGAGGAAATCTACGCCACTGCACATACATAGAATTTAGGTCCCCACATATTTCTTTGCTTCCCTGCTGAAAAATGACTTTCTGATGGGGAAGTAAAAGGAAGCCACAAGAGGAGTCACGTGACCCTCACCAGCAGTATGTTTCGCTTGCCCAGGGCAGTCAGCAGAGAGATAAATCGCTATGTGGCAGGGGGCAGGACTGGGGATGACCCTGCTAGTGGCTCCTATCCTGTGCTGCGTTCAGCTGCTAGCCCCGGCTGGGATGGGGAGAACGAGACTTCCTCTTCCTGTGCACAGCATCTGGGGCCAGGTCAGACCCACCCCCCTGATTTCCCCTCCAAGCTGTAGGAAGCTCTGAAAACTCCTCTCCTCATGCTTCCTGCACTCATCGCTCCTCAGCTGCAGGGGAAGGGATCACTGTACAGGGAGCTGCTCCTCCATCTGCCCAACCCCTGTGCATCCAGATCCCCTCATATCCAGACCCTCCCGCTAAAACTCATCCCCTCCCTCGCATCCAGAACCCCCTGACAAAGCCCACTCTCCCTGCACCACCCGCCCCAGAAACCCCACCATATCGAGACCCAACCAGCTGCACCTAGATCCCCACCCCACTGAGCCCTCTACACCCAGACAACTACCCTCACCTCGACCCCCCCTGCAGAGCCCCATTGCAGCCAGAGCCCCCTCTAACGCCCCCAATAATCCTCTGTGTATCCAGATCCCCCCAGGATCCCTTCCTGAGCTGCCCACACTCAGATTACCCCACACAGAACTCTCTCAACCCACACCAAGCCCCTCCACACTTGGATCCTGCCCTGCTGAGGCTGCCTGCCCATAGCTGGTGCACCTGGTATGGAGTGGCAGGGCCCTGAGGTGTTTCTGGAATAGGCCTGGTCCTTGCGCTGTGTCAGGGTTGGGTCCAGTCTCACTGCTGAGTCCATGTCCCAGTGGGGAGCTGCACAGTGATCTCCTGCCTCTGTGCAGCCAGTGGCCTGTGCTCCCCACTGCCATTCTGGAGCATCCACATTTATTTGAGAAATAAAATTTGCAGAATTTTGCAGATTTTTAAAATATTGTTTGCAGAGTTTTTAATTTTTTGGTGCAGAATGCCCTCAAGAACAACACACACACACTTTTCCACATACAAAATTGCAAGGGTAAAGAGATGAGGACAATCTCCAGTTGCTCCACCAGTCATAAACCATTGCAGAAAAGTCAAGATATCCAATGAGATGGTCAATAACTTGAGCTATTACAGCAAATCTTGGGTGAAATTCTGACCACTTGCATCAATGGAAGTTCTGCCACTGACTTCAGTATGGCCAGGATTTTATCCCTTCCTTCAGTTTGTCTTGAGATGGGCAGTTATTAACCAAACAATGTCCATCCATGATCCTGTGATAAACATGCAGGAATTATTCTCAGCTACCATGACATTTCCATGCATACAGTGTGGAACAATCAGAACCTATGAAGTTTCTCTCTGGCCAGATGAGGTTTTTATTTTATTAATTATTATTATTATTAATGGCTATTATTGTTTACTGCAAAGTCTATCTGGAAATTTCAGTATTTTACTGGTTCTTTTGCTACTAAGAAATATCAAATTATGGAAGAGTTTTTTTTTTAAAAGCAAATGATGTGAGAGGAGTTAGAGTTTAACTTTCCTATCACTCTTGCAAAGGACTTTTAATTACATCCAATAAAAATATGATTAGATTTAAAAATAAAAGAGAACTAAATATAAAATAATAGTGTTCCACTAATTTTACCTTTCAAAATTAATGTTGCTGCACTTTCTATTTTTCTTCAGAGAAATGACAGGCAGAAATATCAATCTATCCTCAGGGAAAAATCAAAGCATCTGAGACTTTAAAAGAATCCCGTGTTTAAATGAGTTAGTGCATTGGAATTCAGTTGGGAGCAGTGTATTTTGAGTAACAATGTAATAGAGGGTTTTTTTCATTATTAGATTATACACCTATATATCAAACATTGGGGCCTGCTTCTAGAACAGCTACAACATTTGACCATTTGTAAGCAGGCTTCAGTGCAATCTATTCTTCATTACAGCCTTAACTAGACATTCTAACACATGGAATAGTTAAAAATGAAGAGTTGGAAGTTTACTAAAAGATTGTACAGCAAAAATTTGTAACAAGTTATTACGAGGAAAGTATTCCAGTTGATGAAGAGAATAAATCAACATTTCTAGCTGCATCACTGATTTACTGGGTGATATTTCATCTCTGTGCCTCAGTTTCTCTATCTGAGAAAATAAGGCTAATGATGCTTGCTCACTATTGCAAAGCATTTTGAAATCTATGGTTAAAAACAGCTGAAGAAGTATTTTTAGAATTTGTAGGGACATATCAAAATGTTTAGGCAAAAATATGATTTCATATTTTGGACACCATTTTTCATCTCGAAGAATGCATGAAATTTTACAAAAAGTGTTCTTTTCTTTGAAGAAAAAAAAAAGAATACTATGAAAAAATACCAGCAGCCCAGTGAGAACACACAACTGAAACATACAGTTAGGTATACAGCAGATTCCAGGATAAACGTTCAAAAGGGGGTTTTTGTTTTTTAAATTAAAAAAAGAGTGTGACCTCTATTGTATTATGAAGTCTTTGACAGTGTAACTAGGATTTCCAAAAGAATGCATGCCCTATAGTGATGATTGTGTAAAAAATGGTGCATTTGTTCAGTCAGGTAACTTATGCACATTTAGAGACCCACGCAGTATGTGTTTTAATCTGAAATGTTAGTGGAGGGGATAAAATCTGCAGATTTTTTTAAATTCTTTATTTAGAATCTGATTGTTCCCCTTATAAAGTTTTATTTCTCCTAAATTAACTATTGATATTACCATCTGACAGAAAAATAAGCTTCCTAGGGAAAGTCAAGTGCCTGGGATTCCCTAGCAACAGACCTCTCCACTGAGCACACGTGGATGCTAAACATCAAGTAAAGAGATTATGATCTTCTCGATATTATTCTTTAATATTTATGTTATAGTAGCAGCTTGAGGCTCAATCAGGATTAAGGTGCAATGGTGCTTGGAGCAGTACAAACACATGGACCCTGCCCCAGAGAGCTTACATAGCAAAAAAAAATCTGATTTTTTTTGTTTTACCATCAAAAGCAAACAAGCAGGTACTCAATGAAGCTTTTTAAAGATTATAAGTAAGCAATGCTGGTGATCACAAATTGCCTTTGCCTTTAATACATGGAAGAAACATGGTACATCCTAAAATTCACCGTAACGTAACATTACGAAATGTTCTTTCCCTCCTTTTAAATGGAAACTAAAACAGGGTGACTCACTCAGTTCCTTTTCATTTTTCATCTTTGTGTGGTGAGGAGACTCAAATCTTTTTCAATCACGGGGGGGGAGGGGTGTTAAAACATGTAAGACAGGAGATAGATTGCTTATTTGCACTGTACAGTGATGGTCACAAACACCACCCTATACCGAAAACCTATTGACCACTATACTTACCTACACACCTCCAGCTTCCATCCAGGACACATCATACGATCCATTGTCTACAGCCAAGCCCTAAGATACAACCACATTTGCTCCAATCCTCACACAGAGACAAACACCTACAAGATCTTTATCAAGTTCTTAAAACTACAATACTTACCTGGGGAAGTGAAGAAACAGATTGACAGAGCGAGACAGTACCCAGAAGTCACCTACTATAGGACAGGACTAACAAAGTAATAGAACACCACTGGCCATCACAGGCAGCCCCCAGCTAAAACCTCTCCAGCACATCATCAACAATCTACAACCTATCCTGGAAAAGAATCCCTTGCTCTCACAGACCTTGGGAGGCAGGCCAATCCTCGCTTACAGACAGCCCTCACCACCTCCAACCCGAAGCAAATACTCACCAGCAACTACACACCACACCACAGAAACACTCACCCAGGACCCAACCCCTGTAACAAACCCCGTTGCTTTCTCTGTCCCCATATCTTCTCTAGCGACACCAGAGGACCCAACCACATGAGCCACACCATCAGGGGCTCATTCACCTGCACATCTACTAATGTGATATATGCCATCATGTGCCAGCAATGCCCCTCTGCCATGTAAACTGGCCAAACTGGACAGTCTCTATGTAAAAGAATAAATGGACATAAATGACACATCAGGAATGGTAACACACAAAAGCTAGTAAGAGAACACTTCAATCTCTCTGGACATTCTATAACAGATTTAAAAGTAGTCATCCCAATGAGAAAACTTCAAAAACAGACTTCAAAGAGAAACTGCAGAGCTACAATTCATTTGCAAACTTAACACTTCTAATTTTGGCTTGAATAGGGACTGGCAGTGGCTGGCTCACTACAAAAGCCATTTCCCTCTCTTGGTTTTGACACTTCCTCATTATTGAGAGTGGATCACATCCACCCTGACTGGCTTTGTCAGCACTGGTTTTCCACTTGTAAGGTAACTCCTTTCTCTTCATGTGCCAGGATATTTATGCCTGCATCTGTAATTTTCACTCCATGCATCTGAAGAAGTGGGGCTTTTTTAACCACAAAAGCTTATGCCCCTACCTCTAAATGGTAGTTCTCTTAAAACTTGCTCCACTGGCAGATGAGCACTGCAAAGTTTCATACCAGCAAAGTTTGTGATTTCAGAAAACACAGGAAATAACTGAAAGAATTTAATATTTTCTTTTACACGAGAGGAAAGAGCCCTTGTTGCAACTAACAGCCTCGCTACACTTGTGAGTTATAGTGCATTAAAAGAGCCCCAGGCACACTAGCTCACAACCCGTCCACACTGGCAAGGCACGTAGAGCGCTCTGACTCCACGGCTGCAGTGCTCCTGGTACTCCACCTCGGCGAGAGGAATAACATTTGCTGCGCGCCCGCTGGAGCGCCCCAGCGTCAGTGTGAATGAGATGTTGCATTACTGCCCTCTGATCAGCCTCTGGAAACGTCTCATAATCCCCTTAAGTCAAGTGGCCACTCTTGTCATTGTTTTGGATATGCCCTTTGAAAGCTCCGTTTGACAGCCAGCTGCTTATCTGCTCCGAGACAAAACAACCATTACTATGGAATGCTGTGTGAGAGAGAGGGAGGTGGGGGAGGTCTGCTGCTGTCTGAACTTACAAGAAAGCATGCTGACATGCTCTCAGCTCCCCAAAAACTCACTCTCCCCCCACATATATACAACACACTCCCTGTCACACTCCACGCCCCCCCCATTTGAAAAGCACATTGCAGCCACCTGTATGCTGGGATAGCTACCACAATGCACTGCTCTCTGTGGCATTGCAAGAGCTGCTAATGTGGCCACATCAGTGCGCTGTCAGCTGTCAGTGTGGACAGACTGCAGTGCTTTCCCTACTGCGCTCTGGTTTAACTCAAAGCACTCTACATTTGCAAATGTAACCATGCCCTAAGGCCATGATCCTGTAACTAGCTCTGTGTGAACAGGCTCCTGCAATGTGCAGGATAAAGGCCTATTAGCTTGATGCCGCCTAGCTTTTTTTTGGTCAAGGGGGGGTAAGTCTCTTCCAGCAAGAGCAATCACTTTATGCTTATGTCTGTTTAATAAAGATGAAGTTCTAAGATGTCTGGTATTAACTCAAAGAATGACTCTCCCTAAACATAATGCATTTTTAGGTGAAGCTTCTTCTCACCTGGCAAGCTCTTTAATTAAGTTTGCAATGCGTCTCTTGTCCTCGGGACACAAATCCTTTAAAGAAGCACTCTTCGCTCCTCCTTCATTAGTGATCTGAAAAGTAAAATCTGCATTTTAAAATGCAATAGTATATACAGAACAAGTATTTCTGACACTATTAAAAGTATTTCAGGATGTAATGGTTAGAAAATTATGCTAAACAAACTCAGACTGGAAGCATGGTGCCTATTTTTAACCTGAAGAGTAATTAACCATTGGAACAATTTACAACATTTTGAGGTGGATTCTTCTAAAAAAAAAGACATGCTCTAATTCAACCACAAGTTACTGGGCTCAATGCAGGGTTTGCTGGGCAACGTTTTCTGGCTCGTGTTATGCAGGAGATTCAACCAGACAATCAAAATGGTCCCTGGTGGCCTACAAATCTAGGATTATATTTCTATTGTGACTTCACCCAAATTGACAGATCAAAATCAGGAACTCATTGTGTGGCTAAACACAGGAGTCAGAGAGCAACAGGAATGCAACATATAAGCAGTGATCAGGGTGATAACAGGATAGGTATCTTGTTAGCTCCATTGTGTTTTGTTTATTTAGAAACATACACTAAACTGAGTTACCCCCACCCCCACTAGCCATTGTCAGTTTTTTTTATTAGATTTAAAATCTAAACTATACTCAACTGTTTCTCAACTACTGCCAGTCCTGCCCCACAAACAAGATAATTTTTAAATCTAATCTACCATGCTCTCTTCTTTCTGAGCCAGTCCACTCCTATATTTCACCTAAATAAATGGATGCATTTGGTACCCATGTCCACCAGAGGGCGTACACAGTTTATAGTTTAAAAGTCAGTTCTCACAGTATCACTGTTATTGTAATTACATATAATTAAGCTTGGACAAGTTAGATTATTATTGGTCAATGTTGATTTCACTATGCATATACAAACAGTGAAAAAATATTTCCATCAATGATCAAAATTTAGAGATAGGCAAGGAAAACACCATTTGAGAACTTACAGTTTGATTTAAGGGTATCTACACCTCTACCCCGATATAATGCTGTCCTCGAGAGCCAAAAAATCTTACTGCGTTATAGGTGAAACCGTGTTATATTGAACTCGCTTTGATCCGCCGGAGTGCGCAGCCCCGCTGCTTTACCGCGTTATATCCAAATTCGTGTTACATCGGGTCATGTTATATCGGGGCAGAAGTGTACTTTGTATATTGACATGTGAGGTTGACACTTTGTTTTAACAATTATAAAACCTTCATTTTTTATTCTCAACATCTACTGTCATTAAATAATTATTGTCTTACCTGTACTTAATTTCCCACAACTGAATATTGAATTGTAAAAATCTAATTAAGTCCATAAAGAGAGAAAATATCAATCAACATTATATTAAAAAAATTGAATTCTGCAAAGCCTACATATAACTGTGGATATTTCCATGGGCTTCTCCACTGAACTCTAAGTTTGGCCTTACTTAGTAAAAGAACAACTTTATACAGCTAGTGACAGTTATCCAAGGCCTGTGCCCGGCATTATCATACTACAGTGATGAGCTCAGTATAGGAACCTATATGGAATACAAAGCGACCCAAAAAAGGAGGTGGAGATTGAATTATTTTTAATCCATATTATTTTCTCCAAGAATTTGGTAGTAATAAAACAGAAATCAAACTAAGTGGAAGTAATGGCAAATACTCAAGAAAGTTTACAGTGTGCTAGATCTTTACATACATGTAATAAAACCGACACGTTCCTATATGCTTGAGTAGATTGAAGAGTTCTAAACCTTGAACATCAGATGATGTAGTCAAATCGTACAAAATTCTTTCGATTCTACTAGTATCTTATGAGGATGTTAAATAGCAGCTACTAAAGTTGAACAATTTTAAGCCAGCAGACCCAGATAACTTGCATACGAGTTTTAAAAGAGTTGCCCATAGGAGCTTGCTGGACTCTTAACGTTGATTTTCAGTAAGTCTTGGAGCACTGGGAAAGTTTCAGAAGACTGGAAGAAAGCTAATGTTGTGCTAATATTTAAGAAGTGTAAATAGGATGACCCGGAAAATTATAGGTCTTTTAACCTGACATTGATCCCAGAAGGATAATGGATGGCTGAAACAGGACTCGATTAATAAAGAACTAAAGGAGGGTAATATAATTAATGCCAATCAATATGGATTTATTTTGAGAAAAGAACCTAACTAACTAGATATTTTTTGAAGAGATTTCAAGTTTGGTTGATAAAGGTAATAGTGTTGATGTAATATATCTACACTTCTGTAAGGCATGACATTCTGACTGAAAACCAAAAAGGTATAAAAATAACATGGCACACATGGTCTCAAAATGTAACTGTAAACAGGGAATCACCATTGAATGGGTGAGTTTCTAATGTCATCCCACAGGGATTGGTTTTGGCCCAATGCTATTTAACATTTTTATTAATGACCTGGAAAAAAACAAAATCATTACTGAAAGTCTGCAGATGACACAAAAATTGGAGAAGTGGTAAATAATGAAGAGAAGAGGTCACTGATTCAGAGCAATCTGGAATGCTCGGTAAGGTGGGCACAAGCAAAGAACATGCATTTTAATAAAGCTAAATGTAAATGTATAATCTGGGAACAAAAATTTGGACAATGCTTACAAGATGGAGAACTTTATCCTGGGAAGCAGTTAGTCTGGAAAAGATTTGGGGGTCATGGTGGATAACCAGCTGGACATGAGCTCCCGGTGTGACTGTGTGGCCAAAAGGACTAACATGATCCTTGGATGAATAAACATGGGAATTCTTGAGTAGGAGTACAGAGGTGGTTTGACCTCTGTATTTGGCACTGGTGTGACCACTGCTAGGATACTGTGTCTAGTTCTGGGGCCCACAATTCAGGAAGAACGTAGATAAATTAAAGAGGGTTCAGAGAAGAGCCACAAGAATTATTCAAGGATTAGAAAACATGCTTTATAGTGACAGACGCAAGGAGCTCAATGGATTTTAGTTAAAGAGAAGGTTAAGGGTTGAGTTGATTACAGACTATAAGTACCTACCTGGGGGAAAAATATTTAATAATAGGATCTCCAATCTAACTGGTGGCGCACATCACCTCAATATTGGTGCACAAAACAAAACTCATTCCACACATGGATGGAAAAAATTACAGAGAACGTTGCCAATTGTCATGGTGGATTCCCCATCACTGACAGTTTTTAAATCAAGATCGGATGTTTTTGCTAAAAAGATCTGCTCTCATTCTAAAGGAATCATTCCGGAGAAGATCTATGGCCTGTGTAACACAGGTCAGGCTAGACGATCACAATGATCCTTTCTGGCCTTGGAATCTAGACATCTATGAGTTCTGAGTGTTACTAAGTGTTCATCGTACTTAATAATCCTGCCCTCAAAGATCTCACAATTTAACACAAAGTACAATACAGAATAACTGTTGAAAGTATGAAGCAAACAATAACAGTTTAACCTTCCTTCACAATGAATGCTTCTCAGTAATGTGAGTTGAGTGTACACACCAAAGAGAAAATGTGCCCTTCAATCTTTAGTTTGTTTCAAACCAGTGTTCAAAAGCTAAGAAAACGATTACTGTAAGTAGCCTAATAGAAAGACTGGCGATGATCTTATGCAGAGTTATGTTATTCCATACCCTAAGCTTTAAAATGACTCTCATTCAAAGCCTTTTAATTTTTATTTAAATTAAATACTTCCTTTGGTAGCACTTTGAGTTTCAGGCTGCAGGTTTCTTTGATCTGACTACTTCACAGTAGGGTTGCCAACCCTCCCAGTTTTGCAGAGAGGCTCCCGGAATCAGGCTCTATCTCCCAGAGGATACTGAAGACAAACTGGGAGATTTTAGACGCTAAAAGTCTGGTGGCACAGTGGGGCTTAGGCAGGCTCCCTACTTACCCTGGCTTATCTCCGCTCCCAGAAGCGGCCAGCACATCCCTGCGGCCCCTGGGGGGTCTCCACGTGCTGCCCCTGACCTGAGCGCCAACTCCACAGCTCCCATTGGCCAAGAACTGTGGCCAATGGAAGCTACGGGGGTGGTGCTGTGGGCAGGGGCAGAGCGCGGAGACCTCTGACACCCCACTCCCCAGCACAGCTGCCAGAGGGATGTGCTGGTCACTTTTGGGAGCTGCCCAAGGTAAGCCCTGCCCGGCCAAGGCCCACACCCCTCACCCCACACAACACCCCCTGCACCCTACCCCCTGTCCCAAGCCTGCACCCAAATTCCCTCCCAGAGCCCGCACTCCCTCCTGCACCCCAACCCTCTGCCCCAGCCCAAAGCAACTTCTCACAGCAACACAGATGGATTTAGGGGATGAAGAAGCAGCCAGACAAGCTTGTCTTTGCACATTCATAGTCCCCAGCTACTAACAAGTGATGCAAGGTGGCCTCTCAGAGGCAGATTTGTACCTCAACACACATCAAGGTCCGGAATTGTTAACAGTATAATTACACTTTTAAAATGGAATGAGAAGGCCATTGTCTCCACACACAAATGAAAATACAGGCCAAGTTCTATCCAGCTTTACATCTTGTCCAACCCTACTGAATCAGTCAGGGCAGAACATGGCCTTAGACTAGTATTTTGCATTTATACAGCATCTTTAGCCCCAAAAATCCCAAAGCCCTTCACAAAACGTGCCCATACACCATCACATTTGGGGTGGAGATTGGTAGTCAACCTCTTCCCAACATCCAAGGGGAGGAGGAAGAAGAATTTTGGACAAGACCACCAGGGCAAATCCTGATTTACAAAAGGTATCATGGGATCTTCAACGTCTAGACAGCGTTGACAGGACCTTTGTTTTTCATGTCTCATCCAAAAAGGCCTACATATAGCATCCACATGGTACTCAGATCTGCTTTGTGAATGATGAAAGACCAAGTCAGCTCTGCTAGGATTCATATTAGAAGGGAACAATTCATTGGCTTCAATGCAGTGTTCCATCATCTCACCTCTGACTACATATAATTGAAATATATCAAAGTAAAGGGGTCGGTTCTTCCTTCAATAGTAAACACCTCTGACACAACGGGCAGTGGCCATCATGACTCTAGGAGCAAAGAAACCTTGCAAAACTTCACCTGACTGTAGCAAGTAAAATATCATGAGATTTCTTTTTTCCTTTATCATGGAAAGGGTAAGCCTGAACTGTTAAGTCTCCATAAGGATTCTGCAAGGCAAGACAACAAGAGAGTCCACTGTAAAAAGATTATGATCTAGTTTCCATCCCTCTTTATTATTATTTATACAGTAGTAAAAGCTAGGGAGGCTGAATGGGGGTGAAGGCCGAACAGTACTACAAGCTGTATAACACAACAAAAAGACAATTCCGCCTCAAACAATTCACAATCTAAGCACAAAATGAAAGAAACACAGGGTGAGACTTCTGGACAATACAAGACGCAATGGGCACAGCACAGCAGCTGCCTAACCGTTGTCAAGCATTCCGCAGAAACACAGCAGAGGAGAGTTTTACGGAGGGGTCTGAAGAACAAGCTGGCCTTGGGTGTGTTTATCGAGAGCAGCTTCCATGTATAAGGGGAAGCATGGGAGAAAGCACCAAAGTGCTTGTTGGAAAACGGGGGATTCAAGACTGGTATCATTGGCAGAGTGCAGGCAGGAGTCAAAAGCTCAAATGCACATAAAGTAGGGATAAGTAGGGTGGGGATAGGCCATGAAGGGCCTTTAAAGTGAAAACAAGTAGTTATCATGACCTCCGTGACTTCCAGGGCTTCAAGAGGCGGCGGCAGGGCTGGAACAAGGACCCTGCAGACTCAGCCCCGTGGCTTCCTCTGGCGGCTGCAGCTGGGGCCGTTCACCACAGCCCCATGGTGTCCCGGGTTTGGTGGGGCTGCAGCTGGGGTCACGCAACCCCCTTGCAACTTCCCAGAACCATGTGTGTATGTGTCCTTCACCGCGGCGGCCGGGGCTTGGCAGGGGCTTCAGTCGGGTCATGCACCCCTGCCCCACAGCTGAGCCAGCTCTGGAACAAGGGCTGAATGTCTCCCATGGCTGCACCCCCCGCTGCGGCCACTGGGGTCAGGGCTATGCCCGTTGCCATGGTGGAGGGCTCGGCCTGTCAGTCCCTCCCCCCCTTGGGACTCCATTCCTTCCCCCTACCTAACCCTGTCCCTAGTTATTTTTAGTAAAGTAGCAAACAGGTCAGGGGCTCTGTGAATTTTTGTTTACTGCCTGTGATCTGTTCATGACTTTTACTAACAATAACCGGGGAAAAATCTTAGCCTTAGTTATCATTTGATGTGGAAAAGAGGGAACCAGCAGAGGGATGCAAAGTGGGAGGGGGAATGTGGTTGAAGCAGTGAGCCAGCAAAACAATCTCTGCAATAGCACTTGGAATGGACATAAGTTGGGCACGGTGGCATTGGTTAAGGACACAGGAGGAGGGGGATGTGGTAGTCAGAACACAAGGCCTAGATGAGAGTTTTAGCTGTGTGGTAACAGGAATGCTGGATCTTAAAGATATTGTGAAGAAAGAAACAAGGAGATTTAGACAATTCGTGAATGTGCGGCTGTAGAGAGTACAATATAATGGCTAGATCCCAGACCTAAGTGATGGGAGGATGATAGTGACTGACAAAGGAGGCATTAAATAAATATTACTAGTTTAATAGCCATGATCAGTGTTCCACAGGTGAACACAGCTCACCATAGAGTTCTGAATGGTGAGGTCTATTAGACTATGGGACAGTCTCACAAGGAAGTCCCACTGCTTTGGAACTTGTCTTGCAATATACTGCAGAGGAACAGTGTAGGTGACCTAGTAGGTCTTTAAACTTTTATTTCCTATTTTAAAATTAAAGAGATACTATTTCAGAAGTGAAACCAATGGACTAGATTGGATCACTATTTTCTCTGATGTCTTCGGGTGCTTTGTAGCTTATTTCATAGCTCATCAAAGATCTACTGTACATAGAACTGTATGGGAATAACAATACATGTTTAACACAGTCCAACTTGCACATCGTTCATATCAGTCATCAGTTTTAGTCTTTGCCCTGTCTTTAGACTGCAGGCCCCTCTCAAAAGGGACTTCATCACTAGTGCTGCCTGCTAGCCATCATGCAAGTTTGCAGTGGCGTAAAAATCAGTGATACGTAATGATTAGCTACAACTTTTTCTACTATTTGTCTGAACTCTTCAGAATACGAAAAGTTCATGCTTGCTGACCTGCTGCCCTGCTGGGTCTCCTGTGCTTTTCAATGGATCCGTGGAAGCAGAAGGAGCAGCTCCAGGGACCTTCAGCTTAGCTTCGCTTTTTCGACCCTTTACCACATGTCTTGTTCTTAAATTTCCTTCGGCAGAAATGCCTATAGGAGGAAGACAAACAGACGTTGAGAGGAGATTCTTAGTTTGCTCTTACACGCCCCCACCCCCCCCCAAGAGCTTATCACAGACGCTTCCAAATAAACTCTGTAAATACTCCCAAAATAACCTATGGACTGGGAACACACTTGCTAGTTCTGTCCTATGACTGCACAAACCAAAGTACAAACCAAAGGTCCTTCTGTAATAACACCGTAAATAAGGACTAACTAGGCATCACAAATAAGGCTAATGTCACCGCTCATGTGACATATTTTAATGTTTCACATTTTACAGATGATATTTAGTCTCGGAAGCATTCGATTTTTTAATTGGTAAATGTCAATTTCACTGTACACACACAAATGAAAAAATATTTCCATTGACAATAATAAAAACGTACAGAGGCAAAGTCAAAAAAATGCTGCTTGAAAACTCAGTTCAATTTAGGGTATTTACTTTGTATATTTTTATATGTGATGTTGACAATTTGTGTTTTAACAATTATAAAACTAACTTTTCAAATCTCAGCATCTGTCATTAACTAGTGTCTGACCCCTTCATAATTACTCACAACTCTGAAAATTTATCAATAAAAATCTAAAAATGCTTAAAAATAAAAAGTGATATTATCTATTGAAATTATTAAAAAAAGAATTCTGCCAAGCCTACATATATATTGTTGCTGTATATTTTTGCCCAAGATTAATGCTATTTGTTCCTCATGTCAAACTTATGGGTAACCACGATACCTGGTTCTTATCTGGGAGCTTTTCACCAGTACATCTCAAAATGCTTCACAATCTTTAATGTATTTATCCTCACAATACCCCTGAGAGGTAGAGAAGTGCCATTAACCCTACCTGAAGGAGAGGGAAGCAAGGCACAGAGAGGCTAAATGACTTGCCCAGGGCCACAAAGGAAGTCTGTAGCAGAACAAGGAACTCAACCCAGGCCTCCCAAGTCCTAGGTTAGCACCCTGACTACTGTGTGAACACTAGAGAGATTTTCACTATTGCTAACATTAGTTCAGCTCCACTGCCAGTAGCTATGTAGTAAGCTCTGACGACTCAGGTCTTTGGTCTTTAGAACCCTAAGAACCAAATTTTTATCACTGTTCAGAGGTACCAGGCAGTTTTAAATATTTCTCACTTATATTAGCAAACTTGGTATATTTATTTTTTGGGTGGAGATTTCAAAAGTGAATTCCTCTCTTCCATCCCACTCTTCACCCCCATTTAGAGGGGACAGAGTTCCTAAAGTTGTCTGATTTTTTTTGGTCTGCATTATGAACTATTTCTACTGTAAATCCAGAAAGTTATCCTAAAATCACAAACTTTCCTTTCCAGGTCACAGACTGTTAGGCCCTGTCATCATCTGGGCTTGAGCCATACTAGCTACAATCACATTCAGCCATGTTTTAATTCCGCTGTAACATAGTCCCTCTACCTTGCATAACTAGGGTTTTATACAAAAAAAAAAAAAGTAACGTCAACTGTGCTGGTCCAAACCTCGATCACATGGTTTCTCAATGCAGTTTGCAGCCCAATTCCGTCAACACACACACACACACCTTGCTCGTGTTATGCGTTACATGCATATATTTTAGAATCAGGCAAAGACACAACCTTGTTATACCTGTTTTAAGGCTCGCTGTTTGAAAACAGTTAATATGATTATAAATTCTGGGACAATTAATACCGCCATCTAAACTAAATGTACAACAGTTCCATCTTTTATTATAGACTGGATTGATCTCCTTTTAATTCATCTTGCCCCAAAACTAGCTAAGAGATGTTCAAGCATTTAGAGATGTTCAAGTCTTTAACAGCGATACAATTAAGATTCAGCCTACACCACAGATTAGACAGAACTGTGCCCTATGACTACATCGGAATGAGTCCCTAAAACAACTCATCTTCTACCGTATATTTTTATAATCAGTGAGCCATAGATCCTCTACTATAATCTTTTATATCCCAGCACAGGCAGGTTCTATGTCTCATGTGCAACTGAAAAATACAAAACTGAAAAATCACAGCAATGTTTCACTTGACAAAGTGTCATTTACAACTATTAGGAAATCATACCTGGCACATGCACCACTGGCTGTTCTTCATCAGAAACTGTATGCAATTTCATTAAAGGAAAACAAATTAAAGAGAAAGAAGTCCAAGCTGAGATCTACAAAAAGAAATATGAAAATGCACCTTTAAATCTGTGATTTGCAAAAAAATTATTGACCCAACGCCTTTTATGAGTCTCCACCATTTAGAAAGCATCTATTGCAGGACAAACTTGACCAGAACAAAACATGAATGCCGATTTTGAAAAGAAGACACTTACTAACATATGCACTCTGTATGTACTAGCTTTCATCTAAAGATCATCTCAGAGGTCATCTTTACAAAAGATTCACAGGACCAGACCCAGTTGCAACTCTAAGTATTAAGGTAATGAAGCAACACAATATTTATTTGAACTAGACTAAAGTTAACATTATATAATGAATCTCTTAGGACAGACAGCGAAGGCAAATTGCTGAGACTTATGTATGTAGTCACACTGACACTGAACCACATACCACAACAGACTACACAGTGCACAAGGTATATGACTAAGACCATTAAGCTAAAAGGAAACAAAGATTTAAAAGGAAGTTGGTCATTCTCAGCTGATCTTTCCTCAAAGGATAGATGAGAGTTGAATGTCTAGGGACTTTTCATGTATTTGTTTAGGCAGGAGATTTAGATTTGGTTTCAGGCAGTTATTTGTGAATAAAGCTATTTCAGAAATATTCAAATAACTGGTTGTTACAATCATAAATACAATTTACTATATCTAGCCCTCTAAAAGCACCTGGAACTGGGCAACATATTATTTGTATTACAGTAGTGCCTACAGAGCCAAAATCCCTGCCCCATATAAATTAGTCTAAAGATAAGAGCACAAAAAAAAGCAGAATCCAGAGCAGGGTGTGGCCTTTAGAGTCTCTTCTTTAAAGAGACAGTATGCAGTTTTGTTGTAGCAGTGTCAGTTCCGGGATATTAAAGAGACAAGTTGGGTGAGGTAACAGCTTTCATTAGACCAACTTCTGTTGGTGAGAGAGACAAGCTTTTGAATTTACACAGCGCTCTTCTTCAGGTTACGTGTAACCTTGTTTCTCATCAACAGAGGTTAGACCAATAAAAGACATTACCTCACCTATCTTGTCTCTTTAAAGAGACAGTGTTGGTAAGCAGAGGTAAAGATGTTTGTTTGCAAAATAAATAATTAAGCCCACCTTTGATTGAAAGAATTGCAGAAGTCCAACTTGCATCACTATTTACGCTGTTTACTTTTTCCCGTTTTTCTTGTCACGGACAATGAAATTCAATTACATCAGTTCTTCAATTGTCTCACTTTCATGTTCTTTGTCTGCAACGTTTGAGTCTCAAATACTGCAGGGCAATATTTACAAACCATCGTTCTCATTCCCAGTCCTGAGGAAGAGCTCTGTGTACCTTGAAAGCTTGTCTCTCTCATCAACAGAAGTTGGTCCAATAAATGATGTTACCTCACCCACCTTGTCTCTCATATCCTGGGACCGACACAGCTACACCACCACCACATAAACTCTGCCCAGATAAACAGCGACACTTGCAACTCGCCGAGAGCTGTGAAAAATGTAGCCAATTGCACATGCTGAATGCAGTGGTCCACAGGGGAGACAAGAAGTCGCTGTCCTTATGTACCATCTTGATCCAAGAAGCCTCAGCTAGGATCAAGATGCCCATTGGACAACTTTTTCCCCACCATGCAGAGCTTAGACTAAAATAACAATGTCACGGCAACAACCAACATTTCTATAAAGCAGCAGTGCTGTGGCACTAGGTATGGTGCATGAGCCAATAAAACCACCTGCAAGGGACATTCACTGTATTCCAGAACAGCAGCACCCTTCCAAGCTGAGACACCTCCCAGTCTGTGTGTTCCCTACCAAATGTCCCCAGAACAGTTCATATCCACTCCCACTGAGATAGTACACAACCATGTACACACATGCCCACTCCCAGTGCCGAGATGGGCTGAGATACTCCTCCAATTTCATCCATACATGACAGGCTGGGACAGGACACTGTTCCCAGCCCAGGCTGACTCCTATATTTCCACCCCATGAGATGAAACAACCCCATGGTCTCTACACACAAACATACACAATCTGTGTGCACCTCCGCATGAGCAGAGGGCCCTCAGTCTCTGTGTTTCCTTCCTTAGGTACTTATATGGCCCTCATCACCATAGTAGCTGAGCACCTCACAATCTCGAATGTATTTATCCTCACACACACACACACACCAGCGTTATCCCCATTTTACACCCAGGGAACTGAGACACAGAAAGCCTAAGTAACTTATCCAGTTATCCAGGATGTTTGTGGCAGAGCAGGGAATAGAATCCAGGTCTCCCACAATCTAATGCCCTAACCACTGGACCATCCTACAAGTTGAGCCCCCAACACCCCTGTCTCCTACAGGCTCAGTCCCCCACCCCCAACATCCCGGGCTCCTACAGGTTCAGCCCCAACCCCCAAGCCTCCTACAGACTCAGCCCCGCCCGGCCTCTGCTCTGCCCCCGCCCGCTGCCGCCTAGGCGCTCCGCGAAGGATACTGTCCCTGCTCCAGTAAACGGCTCCTCCGGGCCCAGCAGCCACATCCGCCATCTTGAAACAACCGCCACTCCCAGAGTACCCCCGCCGCCCCCAGCGCTCGCAGCCCATTGGCTCCCCGACCCCAGCTTGGTCCTGCTACAGCCGAGCCAAGCCAAGACTCGGGAGGGTCCGTGCGGTTACCCGGAAGAGCGGCGCATTCTGGGAGCTGTATTTCTCCCTACGTCCTGGCCCAGGGAAAGCCGCTCTCAGCGAACTCCAAATCCCAGGAGGCACCGCTCCCAACGGCCCGTCCGTCACCTAGGCTGGAAACTACAGCCCCGAGAGTTCCTCGCTGCGCAGTCTCCGGTACAGGGCGCGAGCGGGGACAAATTCAGCTCCGTTCCCCTCTCTGTGTCTAGGGGTTGAGCTGGGCGGGGGGCGTGCTGAGGATGGAGGACAAGCCCTACGGCAGCCTCAAGCCCTCTCTGGACAGGCTCACCCTGGGGGTCATCCGGATATTGGGTGAGTGAGGGACCGGCCGCGGGCTCTGAGCAGCCCTGGGTCGCCGCGTTGGCATGGAAACGGCGGCCGGGCTGGCATCGGAGTAGCCCTGCCATGGGGGTGGGGGCTGGCGGGGGACTCCCAGGCTGCCTGCGAGCAGAGGTGGGAGTGGGCCCGTACGGACGGAGGACCGGTAAGAAAAGGAGACTGACTGAGGGAGGGAGGGAGAGAGAAGCCTGCTCCCTGCCTAAGAATAGTTTAAACTCCGCTGTTCCCGGCTGGCTCAGCCCCAGGGCTAGGAGTGGTTTCTGGCCTCCTTGTTAATTTCACTCACAGTAGCTGGGGGGAGTGGGGCGGGTGTGTTTGCCTTGTCTGCCCCCGAGATGAGGGGATCTTGTCTCCAATATACACAACAAACACAAGCATTTGGCTGCACAGCTTAAATCCTGAGCTAATAAAAGCAGGTGGAAGGGGAAAACTCACCGTCACATTGGTTTCTTGTCTCTTCCCTCCCTGTCCTCCAGCCAGGCTGCAGACAAGGCTCTGCATCCACCCCCCGCCCCCCCGACCCCAAGCAGGGGTTCTCCTCTAGGCTTTAGCTTCCAGTAGGGACACTGGCTGAGATGCCTGCTGCTGCTGCCTGCATAAAAACAATTTAAACTCAGCTGTTCCCTGCACAGTTCAGCCTCCAGGATTAGAAACTGTTTATGGCACACTTGTTAATTTCACTCCCCGTTTTTGTTTGGGGGGGGGGAAGGGAGGGTGTGTGTGACCATGGCAGGGGCAGTTCTTTTCTGCTCCTGGGATGAGGGGATCTCCTATACACAAAAAAACAATCAAAATCAGGAATCATTGTCAAGTTCAAATCTATCCCATTCCCTCCCCAGCAGAGGATCATGGCTGAGATGTCCAAACCGCTTGCGGATCCTCTTTGAAATGTTACTGAACCGCGCAGGGAACAGCTGAGTTTAAACTGTTCTTATGCAGGAGGCAGGCTTCTCCCTCCCTCAGCCAGTCTCCCTGCTGCAAACTGCAAGCTAGAGGGAAGCTCCTGCAGCTGCTGCTCAGTGCCAGGCAGGGAGAAAGCATGGTGCCTAGTGTCCCCAGCCTGGCTGGAGGAGGAGGGAAGACATGGAGAAAAATGTGACAGTGAGTTTTCACTTTTTCAGGCTTATTCCAATAGTAAAGTTTTATTATAGACAGTACTGTTAGTAGTAATAGTAGCTTTGTTTTCTCTATGTCATGCAATGGGAGGGATCCATGAAGTACGTAGAAGAGGTGGGTTGCTTGCGTTTGGACCATATGGATAAGAAATGTAAATTACTTTCATTCCTACCCAAACCCCAGGGCTCCCAGCTGCCTCTGCAGCTGCTAGCTCCGGGGGTGATTTAAAGGGCCCAGCCCCTAGCTTCAGCTGAATCCCCGAGCCCTTTAAATCCTGATTTAAAAGTCCCGGATTTAAAGGCCCTACCTCTTCCGATAGAGGCCAAGCCTCTTCTGGTTGAGGCCCCTCCCCCTCCGCAGGACTCTGGAGTACCGACAAGTCCTTTAAGTTACTTTCACCCCTGCCTATGAGCTCCATGGCAGCTACATGGGCACATCCTGCCTGCCAGCCACAATACCCATAGCCTCGTATTATTGGGGTCTGTGGCAAAACCCAGCAGGGGCCCTAGGGTGGGACCAGGAGGGAGGGCTTGCTCAGTGGTTTGAGCATTGGCCTGCTAAACCCAGGATTGTGAGTTCAGTCCTTGAGGGGGCCACTTAGGGATCTGGGGCAAAAATCTGCCTGGGGATTGGTCCTGCTTTGAGCAGCAGGTGAGTCTAGATGACCTTCTGAGGTCCCTTCCAACCCTGATAGTCTGTGATTCCATGACACACAGCAACAGATGGGCCCTGCCCCTAAAAGCTCACCCTGACTTACATGCCTTATGTTTTAAACCCAAGAGCACCCAGCACTAAATGCCCTTAACTCCTAGTGCGAGGCTGTGGCCAAAAAAGCTAATGTCATCATAGGATGAACAAAGAGGGGAATCTCAAAGTGGAGTAGAGAAGTTATTCTACCGCTGCTGCAATACCGTGTCCCGTTCTGGTGCCCACAATTCAAGAAGGGATGTTTATAAATTGGAGAGGGGTCAGAGAAGAGCCATGAGAATGATTCGCAGATTGGAAAACCTGCCTTATAGCGAGAGACTCAAAGAGATCAACCTAGTTAGCTTAACTTTCTCTTTAAGGGGTGGCTTGATCACAGTTTACAGGAACCTGTGTGGGGAACAGATATTTGATAACAGTCTCTTTAGTCTAGCAAAGGAAGGTGTAACATGATCCAATGACTGGAAGTCGAAGCTAGACAAATTCAGACAGGAAACCAAGTGTAAATTTTTAGCAGTAAGAGTAACTAACCACTGGAATTATTTACTGGGGTTCTAATAAACCAGGGGTCGGCCACTCCTATGGCACACGAGCCAATTTTTAATAGCACGCGGCTGCCTGCTGGGACTCCACGTGCCATTAAAAATCCTGCCGACGCGGCAAGCTGCGGGGTCCACGGTCCCGGGCCGGAGCACCAACTTAGCGCAGCAAGCTGCCGGCCCCTCTGCCACCTTTCCCCAGAGCCCTGCTGCTGCACACGCAGTGCTCTGGGGGCTGGGACTGCGCACTCCCGCAGGGCAGCGTTTGGCTCCATGGAGAGGTAAAGACGCTCCCCGCTCATCCAGAGCCCTGCTGTTGTGCGCACATCGCTCTGACGGGCGGGGCACGGCTGGGCTGCGCTGTGCGCGTGGCGGCAGCAGGGCTTCAGATGAGCAGGGAGCCTCATGGTAAGAGGGTTGGGGGGATTGGGTAAGGAGTGGGGGCAGTCAAGGGACAGGGAGCAGAGTGGGTTGGATGCGGGGGTGGGATCCTGGTGGGGTGGTTAGGGATGGGGGTCTCTGGAGGGGGCAGTCAGGGATCGGGGGGGTTGGATGGGGCATGGGTTCCGGGGTCTGTTTGAGGAGTAAATAGGGGTCAGGGCAGTCAGGGGACAGGGAGCAAGAAGGATCCTGGGGGAGCAGTTAGGGTAGGGGGTGTCTCTGGAGGGAGTGGTCAAGGGACGAGCTTGGGGGGGTTGGATGAGTCAGGAGTTCTGGGGGGGCTGTCAGGAGGCAGGGGTGTGGAGAGGGGTTGGGGCAGGCAGGGAGCGAGGGGGGGGGGTTGTGGGGGTCCTGTCAGGGGGCAGGGATCAGTTAGATAGGCATGGGAGTCCAGGGGGTCTGTCTGGGTGCGGGGGTGTGGATAAGGGTAGGGGCAGTCAGGGGACAGGTAGGGGGTAGGATCCTAGGGGGGCAGTCAGGGGACAAGGGGCAGGGAGGCTTAGATAGGGGGTGGGGTCCCAGGAGGGGGTAGTCGGGACAAGGAACGGTGGGGGTTGGAGGTTCTGGGGGGAGGCAGTCACCTAGCCCTCTGCCCTGAGCCCTGACCCCCGCCTCACACACACACAAATACACGCATGGTTTTCTGCCCTGAGCTCTGCACCCCCACGCACCCCCCCAGGCCTCTGCCCTGAGCCCTGTACCACCCAGCCCTCTGTTGACTCCTTCACCTCCCCCCCATGACCCCAGCCCTGACTCTGGCACCCCCACACATACCCATCCCCCCTACCCTGACACCTGTACCCCCTCACATGCTCTCAACCCTCTGCCCTGACTCTTACACCCTCCACATCCCCAGCCCCCACACATCCCATGCACCCCGCACATCCCCACCCCCACCCTGAACACCAAACAGGAGTCACATTCCCACCCGCACCCCTCACGCCAGATGGGAGCTGCCCAGGTAAGTGCCCCCACACCCAAACCTCCTGCCCCAACCCTGAGCCCCCTCTCTGATTCTAGCTCCTGGCCAGACCCTTCACCCCCAGCCCTATGCTCAGTGCACTTCCACCCTCAGCTCAGTGCAGAGAAAGGAAGGGAATGGGCCAGAACCAGGGAGAAGGTAGGTACCCACTGTATGTGGGCAGGGCCGGGACCCCAGACCAGCATCGGGCTGAGCGGGTCCGGCAGCCGGGATCCCGGCTGGCAGGAGCCGGAGGATGGAACCCCTGAGCGGCAGTGAGCTGAGCCGGCTGTGGGCTGAGCGGTCTGGGGTTCTGGCTGCCAGACCCTTCCCAGCTGGGATCCCGGACGCAGGCCTCACTCAGCCCACTGCCAGCTTAGGTGAACCGAACCCCAGACCAGCACTAGGCTGAGTGGGCTGGTGGTGTAAGATCAGCATTTTAATTTAATTTTAAATGAAGCTTCTTAAACATTTTGAAAACCTTGTTTATTTTACAATACAACACTAGTTTGTTATATAATATATAGACTTGTAGAGAGAGACCTAAAAAACATTAAAATGTATGACCGGCACGCAAAACCTTAAATTAGAGTGAATAAATGAAGACTCAGCACACCACTTCCGAAAGGTTGCCGACCCCTGTAATAAACTATCCATCAGTGGAAATCTTTAAATCAAGATTGGATTTTCTAAAAGCTATGCTCTAGTTCAAATAGGAATTAATTCAGTGAAGTCCTCCACTGGCTGTAGACTCTATGAATTCCATGTCTTGGCAGATTCATGATGCTGTATGAGAGGTCCAGTCAGGGGGCTGTATTTGTCCCTACCCCTGAAATGTAGCTTTGGGTGAGCTACAGTACCCCAAGCAGAGGCAGTCCCAGCTGACTAATTGGACCTACAACACATGGTGCACAGGAAGAAACTAGAAACCAGAAGACAAAGGAAAAAGAACTGATTTTTTTTAAAAAATATGATTGGTTTAAAATTTCAGTTTTTGAAAGCTTGGGGTTAGCAGTACTGGAGACAGTGCACAGAACTGAGCTTAGAGGGGTTGGTTTTTTTCCTTAGCTTTCTTTCTCGTATGAGATATACATGATTCTGACATGTATCTCTCATGAGTAATTGTTGTGGTAACTCTCAGAAGCTGTCTAGTATACTCACTCCTCCAGAAATCTTTCCTTGTCAGATCACATCATGTCTAATTGGTGACTAAATCCGATTACTTGTGAGGGTATTCTGCACCAAAAATTTAAAAATTCCATGCACAATATTTTAAAATGCTGCAAATTTTATTTCTCAAATAAATGTGGAGGCTCCAGCATAGCATTGGGAAGCACAGGTCACTGGCTGCACAGAGGTGGGAGATCACTGTGCAGCTCTATCATAACCTTAGTCCGAGATTTGGACCTTAGCGTCCAAAATATGGGGGTTAGCATGAAAACTTCCAAGCTTAGTTACCAGCTTGGACCTGGTACTTGCTGCCACCACCCAAAAAATTAGAGTGTTTTGGGGCACTCTGGTCCCCCTGAAAAACCTTCCCTGGGGACCCCAAGACCCAAATCCCTTGAGTCTCACAACAAAGGGAAATAATCCTTTTTCCCTTCCCCCCCTCCAGGTGCTCCTGGAGAGATACACAGACACAAGCTCTGTGAATCCAAACAGAGTGACTCCCCCTCTCCGTTTCCAGTCCTGGAAACAAAAGTACTTTCCTCTTCACCCCGAGGAAATGCAAAATCAGGCTAGCAAATCCAACACACACACAGATCTCCCCCTGATTTCTTCCTGCCACCAATTCCCTGGTGAGTACAGAGTCAATTTCCCTGAAATTTCCCAGAAAAGAAAACTCCAACAGGTCTCAAAAAGAAAGCTTTATATAAAAAGAAAGAAAATACATACAAATGGTCTCTCTGTATTAAGGTGACAAAATACAGGGTCAATTGCTTAGAAGAAATATGAATAAACAGCCTTATTCAAAAAGAATACAAATCAAAGCACTCCAGCACTTATATTCATGCAAATACCAAAGAAAAGAAACCATATAACTTACTATCTGATCTCTTTGTCCTTACACTTAGAAACAGAAGATTAGAAAGCAGAACTACTTCTCCAAAGCTCAGAGAAAGCAGGCAGACAGAAAATAAAGACTCAGACACAAAATTCCCTCCACCCAAAGTTGAAAAAATCTGGTTTCCTGATTGGTCCTCTGGTCAGGTGCTTCAGGTGAAAGAGACATTAACCCTTAGCTATCTGTTTATGACAAGCTCCCCGCTCCCCGCCCCCCGGACACAGATTCAGCAATGAGGCTGCACAGAACCCTGACACAGTGCAAGGACCGGGCCTGTCCTAGAAACACCCCAGGGCCCTGCCCCTCTGTGCCAAGTGCACCAGGTATGGGCAGGCAGGCTCAGAAAGGCAGGATCCCAGGGAGCTTAGTGTGGGGGGATGTGGGGTGTGGGTTGAGAGAGTTCTGTGTGGGGCAATCTGGGTGCGGACAGCTCAGTGGGGGATCCGGGTGTGGGTGGGATCTGGATGCACAGGGGATTGTTGAGGGGTTGGCTGCAATGGCACTCTTGATCCCAGCAGAGGCTTCTCTACCCCACCTCTAAACCATCTAGTTCTTCCATTCTGAAAGTCATTCCTAGTTCTAGGGAATAGATCCTCTCCTCTTCTCTTTGTACTTGTCTCTGATTTGTGTAGTCATAAGCAGTGTAGTGCTACTTTTTCCACACTTTCAAGATTTTAATGTGGTTCCTTTGCTGAATGGTAAAATTGCAACAATTTAGCAAGACAATCCTATTTTTTTTCCTATAGAAAGTTTGTATTATATACCTTTTGTAGTCAAGCTTCAGATAACAAAGGATACTTGAATTCTGAAGATGCCTTATTCAGGGGCTCGGACCAATACAAAGTGTCTTGTTCTTTTGGTTTGCCTTCACCCTCTGAAGGGCTCATAAAAGTCACAGATGATTATTCTGCATAAAATGGCACAAGAGCAGCGATGAGCCTTTTACCTCTCTGGAGTTAGTGCAAGAGTTCTCAAACTGGGAGTTGGGACCCCTCAGGGGGTCACGAGGTTATTACATTGGGGATTGCGAGCTGTCAACCTAAACCCCACTTTGCCTCCAGCAGTTATAATGGTGTTAAGTATATAAAAAAGTGTTTTTAATTTATAAGGGGGAGGTTGCTCTCAAAGAGGTCACCAGTAAAAAAGTTTGAGAGCCACTGAGTTAGTGGAACATTTTTACTGTGGGGAAGATGGTTGTATTTCCTTAAAACTAGGCATGCTTGCACATACTGTCTGGGGGAGCTTACACAGGTAAATGCTGTGGTCTCCATTTTACAAATTCTCCCTTTTTGTGTCTCTTGTACAGAATTGCATACTAAGCTCCAACCTCTGTTGAAACCTGTTGAAGACTCTGAGTTTTCACAGGTGTTACAGGGGTTATAATTTGAGAGCAGTGGGGTTTCACACCTGTCACTCAGGGCCTACTGTAGCCTGCAGAAACTATATGCCTGGTGGTGACACTTGGAAGGAAACACCCTTGATTCATTCTCCAAAGCATTTTCAGGGATGGCAGTTAGAAAGAATCTAACTAAACTGTCCATTTGCTTACTTGTAAACTAAACACGCTTGATTTGAAAATACAGAAAACGTGGAACCACCATGTGGTTTTTACAGTCACTTTTCAGCGCCGAACCACACTTGAATACTTACAACACCCCGTGAGGAAAGAACTTCATTATTCACCCCATTTTACTGAGAACTTGTAACTTGACAAAGGCTAGAGGGGGAATCAGTAACAGAGCAAGAATTGTAATTTATAGTATGGGAATTCCCAACTCCCAACCTTGTGCTCAAACCATTAGATCAAGTCTCTCTTATAAAGTTTGTAAAGTGATTTGAGAACCTTCCAGGTGAAAGGTGCAAAATAAATGGAAGAGATAATTGTGATCCTGATTCAGAATATTTAAGTGGGAGACTTCTCTCCTGGATTTGTTTAGCTTTATCCATATCATTAGCCTAACGTGGTAGCCCTCTTGATTTCTTCCATCTGGATTCCAAGAAGGTGTCCATGGCAGATTTTTTTTTTTCTTCTCCATGTTTAATGTTGCTCCCATCCATACTTATGCACATCTGTTAAGTGTGCTTTTCAGTTTACCCATAGGATATTTTTAATATAACATTCATGTTTTTAAGATACAGTTTCTTTTCCTTTTGATCTTGGATTTGGTACAGACTCCTTTAGAACTTGCAGTTCATTCATCACGTTACATTTTCCTGTGACCGATACAACATTGAATCTTCCACCATCCCAGTTGAGCCTTTGTGCAAGATGAATTAAATGTTCCCGCTGTTTTCTTTGATCATAGAAATAACAATTATTCCATTAATATGATCTGTGAACTTGTTATAAGACATGCAGAACTTAGATGGGAAAAGGCTTGTCAGATCATAGGTTCTACATATCTCCCCTCCAAATGCAGGATAGACTCCCCATTTAGAGGACGTATAGTCTAGCAAGAACTAACTTCACACACACACACACACACACACACACGACTATTTAAAAAGAAACTGGGCAAAGGGGCAGAAAGTCTTCTGGAGGCAGCGGCCCTGCACTGGCCAGATGAACTTCAATGGCGCGAACACCCCCAAAAAAATGTAACCCTCCAACAAAAAAAGCCCTCAGGATTAGGTCCATAATCAGTCTCCATATCTTTTTTCCATACAGCTAATGTTTATGTCCAGGATGTATCCATGAATATGGAATATACCACTTCAGATGAGAGTTATTACTGTATATATGTTGTCCTTGAAAGCATCAGGTAATGTAGCGCAAACTCTTCAGACTAGCAACTCTGAACAGAAGTCAAACTTCCTATATTGACTGCCACTGTCAAAGTGATAGAAAAACTCTGGGTGACCCACCTGTTAGAATAAGGGTGGGCAAACTACAGGCCACAGGCCAGATCCAGCCCATGAGCTATTTTAAGCTGGCCCGCGAGCCACACCTCGCGCTCGGCAGGGCTCCAGCCAGGGCACTGGGTCGGAGCCACACCACGCGGCTCGGCGGGGCTCCAGCCGGAGCGCTGGGTCAGAGCCACACCACGCGGCTCGGCAGAGCTCCAGCGGGGGCGCTGGGTGAGGAACGCATCACGCAGCTCCCAGAAGTTGTGGCATGTCCCTACTCCAGCTCTTACGTGCTGCAACAGGCTCCGCAGGGGCGGTGCCTGAACATGGGGCAGCATGCAGAGCCGCCTGGCCATGCCCCTGTGTAGGAGCCAGAGAAGGGACATGCCACTGCTTCTGGGAGCCACTTGAGGTAAGCACTGCTTGGTGCCTGCACCCCCTGACCCTCTCTCCATGCCCCAACCCCCTTGCCCAGCCATGATCTTCCTATTGCCCTCCGAGCCCCTCGATCCCAGCTTGGAGCACCCTCCTGCACCCCAAACCTCTTATCCCCAGCCCCACTCCAGAGCCCGCACCCCAACCCCAATTTTGTGAGTATTCATGGCCCACCATACAATTTCTATTCCCCGATGTGGCCCTTGGGCCAAAAAGTTTGCCCACCCCCGTGTTAGAACAAAGCACTCAGTACTGGGGAAAGAAATTTGACCAGAGTTATTTGGTGCCTTTCCTGTCTAGCGCACTGTGTTGTGTGTTGTCATAAAGTGATTGTAATGTGATTGACTGCTTTGGGAGCCAATATTTTTTTCCTTTTACACCAGAGCCAGTTTTCAAAGTGACAATTTACCTTTGTGTACTGTGTTTTTAATTCCTGTAGAAGGTAAGCGGTCTTTTTAGAACTGATGCAAAGCAATTTAAATCAGTGAGAATTTTTCATTGATTTCTGTCAGCTTTGAATGAAGCCTTTTAATTATTAAAATTATAATCTGAATAAATGCAAGGGAAAAGGTTCCACAGACTCTCAGCCCCAGTGATGGCACTCTGTAGATATTGTATCTTACATTTATACTATACCCTTCAGTCCAAAGGAGCCCAATGATTATGGACCTTTTGCTGCAAGTAGACCAGCCTGGAGTCCCACTGGGATCCCAAAGAGGACTAAGGGTCTTCTCAAGCAAACCTCTTTGCATGATCAGATCCTACATTCATAAAATAATCACTTAACTCAGTGATACTCAGACCTCAGAAGTTCAGGAGCCAAATTATCGATCAACATTACCCAAAAGAGCCACAGTGCTGTGAATTCATTGTTTCATTTACTATGTATATTCATATTAAAAGGAAAGTTTTTAGATTTTACATATATGTATTATTCTCACAGCAAAACGACTGACCAAGTGTTAATATTTTAATCAACTACAATTGGTTAAAGAGTAAATGCACCCTAAGAATATGAGAATGGCCATACTGGGTCAGACCAAAGGTCCATCCAGCCCAGTATCCTGTCTACCAACAGTGGCCAATGCCAGGTGCCCCAGATGGAGTGAACCTAACAGGTAATGATCAAGTGATCTCTCTCCTGCCATCCATCTCCACCCCATGACAAACAGAGGCTAGGGACACCATTCCTTACCCATTCTGGCTAATAGCCATCAAAGGACTTAGCCTCCATGAATTTATCTATTTGTCTTTTAAACTCTTATAGTCCTAGCCTTCACAACCTCCTTGGGCAAGGAGTTCCACAGGTTGACTGTGCACTGCATGAAGAAGAACTTCCTTTTATTTGTTTCAAACCTGCTGCCCGTTAATTTCTTTTGGTGGCCCCTAGTTCTTGTATTATGGGAACAAGTAAATAACTTTTCCATATTCACTTTCTTCACACCACTCATGATTTTATATACCTCTGTCATAAGCCCCTTAGTCTCCTCTTTTCCAAGCTGAAAAGTCCTAGCCCTTTAATCTCTCCTCATATGGCACCCGTTCCAAACCCCTAATCATTTTAGTTGCCCTTCTCTGAACCTTTTCTAATGCCAGTGTATCTTTTTTGAGATGAGGAGACCACATCTGTACGCAGTATTCAAGATGCGGGCGTACCATGGATTTATATAACAGCAATCAAGATATTCTCTGACTTATTCTTTGTCCCTTTTTCAATGATTTCTAACATCCTGTTTTCCTTTTTTGACCACCGCTGCACACTGCATGGACGTCTTCAGAGAACTATCCACGATCACTCCAAGATCTCTTTCCTGATTAGTTGTAGCTATATTAGCCCTCATCATATTGTATGTATAGTTGGAGTTATTTTTTCCAATGTGCATTACTTTACATTTATCCACATTAAATTTCATTTACCATTTTCTTGTCCAATCACTTAGTTTTGTGAGATCTTTCTGAAGTTCTTCATGGTCTGCTTTGGTCTTAACTATCTTGAGCAGTTTAGTATCATCTGAAAACTTTGCCACCTCACTGTTTACCCCTTTCTCCAGATCATTTAGGAATCAGTTGAATAGGATTAGTCCTAGGACTGGCCGTTGGGGAACACCACTAGTTGCCCCTCTCCATTCTGAAAATTTACCATTTATTCCTATCCTTTGTTCCTTTCTTTTAACCAGTTCTCAGTCCATGAAAGGACCTTCCCTCTTATCCCATGACAGCTTAATTTACATAAGAGCCTTTGGTTAGGGACCTTGTCAAAGGCTTTCTGGAAATCTAAGTAGACTGTGTCCACTGGATCCCCTACGTCCACATGTTTGTTGACCCCTTCAAAGAACTCTAATAGATTAGTAAGACACGATTTCGCATTACAGAAACCATGTTGACTTTTACCCAACAATTTATGTTCTTCTATGTGCCTGACAATTTTATTCTTTACTATTGTTTCAGCTAATTTGCCCGGTACTGACATTAGACTTACTGGTCTGTAATTGCCAGGATCACCCCTAGAGCTCTTTTTAAATATTGGTGTTATATTAGCTAAATTCCAGTCACTGGATACAGAAGCTGATTTAAAGTACAGGATACAAACCTTAGTTAATAGTTCCGCAACTTCACATTTGAGTTCTTTCAGAACTCTTGGGTGAATGCCATCTGGTCCCGGTGACTTGTTACTGTTAAGTTTATCAATTAATTCCAAAACCTCCTCTAGTGACACTTCAATCTGTGACAATTCCTCTGATTTGTCACCTACAAAGGACGACTCAGGTGTGGGAATCCTTCTAACGTCCTCAGCTGTGAATACTGAAGCAAAGAATTCATTTAGTTTCTCTGCAATGACTTTATTGTCTTTAAGTGCTCCTTTTGTATCTCAATTGTCCAGGGATCTCACTGGTTGTTTCTGATGTACTTAAAAAACATTTTGTTATTACTTTTTTAGTTTTTGACTAGCTGTTCTTCAACTTTCTTTTTGGCATTTCTTACTACATTTTTACACTTAATTTGGCAGCGTTTATGTTCCTTTCTATTCACCTCACTAGGATTTAACTTTCACTTTTTAAAAGATGCCTTTTTATCTCTCACTGCTTCTTTTACATGGCTGTTAAGCCACAGTGGCTCTGTTTTAGTTCTTTTACTGTGGTTTTTTTTTTTTTTTAGTTTGGGGTATACATTTAAGTTGGGCCTCTGTTATGATGTCTTTTCAAAGTGTCCATGCAGCTCATTTTTGCATAGTTCCCCTTTCTGAAATTAAATGTCAGCGTTGGGCTGCTGAAGTGTTCTTCCCCCCACAGGGATGTTAAACGTTGTTATATTATGGTCAGTATTTCCAAACGGTCCTGTTATAGTCACCTCTTGGACCAGCTCCTGCGCTCCACTCAAGACTAAATCAAGAAATGCCTTTCCCCTTGTGGGTTCCTGTACCAGCTGCTCCAGGAAGCAGTCATTTAAAATATCGAGAAATTTTATCTCTGCCATTTCATCCTGAGGTGACGTACATATGGGGATAATTGAAATCCCCCACTATTATTGAGTTCTTTATTTTGATAGCCTCTCTAATCTCTCTGAGCATTTTGTCTTCACTATCACTGTCCTGGTCAGGTGGTCGATAATAGTTCCCTAACTTTATATTCTTATTAGAGCATGAAATTACTATCCATAGATATTCTGAGGAACATGTGGATTCATTTAAGATTTTTTGCTTCATTTGAGTCTACATTTTCTTTCACATATAGTGCCACTAATCCCCCCTGCCCCACACACAACCTGTTCTGTCCTTCCAATATATTTTGTACCCCAGAATGATTGTGTCCCATTGATTGTCCTCACTCCACCAGGTTTCTGTGATGCCTATTATATCAATATCCTCTTCTAACACGAGGCACTCTAGTTCACCCATCTTACTATTTAGACTTCTAGCATTTGTGTACAAGCACTTTAAAAACTTGTCACTGTTAATTTGTCTGTCCTTTTCTGACATGTCAGATTCCTTTTTATGTGACTGTGTCTCATCTGATCTGGCCCATATTTTATCCTCTTCTATCCTCTCCTCTTGACTAAAACCTAGAGAATCTCTATCAATAGACTCTCCTCTAAGAGAAGTCTCTGTCCGATCCACAAGCTCCTTTGCAGCAGTCAGCTTTCCCCTATCTCTTAGTTTAAAAAGTGCTCTGAAACCTTTTTAATGTTAAGTGCCAGCAGTCTGGATCCACTTTGGTTTAGGTGGAGCCCATCTCTCCTGTATAGGCTTCCGCTCTCCCAAAATTTTCCCCAGTTCCTCTTAAATCTAAACCCCTCCTCCCTACGCCATCATCTCATCCACGCATTGAGACTCTAAAGCTCTGCCTGCCTACCTGGCCCTGTGCGTGGATCTAGAAGCATTTCTGAGAATGTCACCACAGAGGTCCTGGATTTCAGTCTCTTTCCTAGCAGCCTAAATTTGGCCTCCAGGACGTCCCTCCTACCCTACCCTATGTCATTGGTACCTACATCTACCACGATCACCGGCTCCTCCCCAGCACTACACATAAGTCTATCTAGATGCCTCGAGAGATCCACAACCTTTGCACCAGGCAGGCACGTCACCATATGGTTCTCCTGGTCATCACATGCCCAGCTATCTATGTTTCTAGTGATCGAATCTCCCATTATTAACATCTGCCTTTTCCTAATGACTGGAGTTCCCTCCCCCGGAGAGGTAACCTCCGTGCAAGAGGATACCCCATCATCATCTGGAAGGAGGGTCCCAACTACATGAAAGTTTCCCTCTGCTCCCATTGACTGCTCTGCTTCCCTGAGCCTTTCATCCTCCTCAACAGCGCAGGGGCTGTCTGACCAGAGGCGGAACAAATCTATAGTGTCCCGGAAAGCCTCATCAACATACCTCTCTGCCTTCCTTAGCTCCTCCAGGTCCACCCCCTGGCCTCCAAAGCCCGTACGTGGTCTCTGAGGGCCAGGAGTGCCTTGCATGGAATGCACACATATGCAATACTTTCACAGGGCAAGTTATCATACATGCTACACAGAGCGCAATAAACAGGATAGCCTCCACTCTGCTGCTGGGCTTCTGCTTGCATTCTCTCCTACAGTTACCAAGGTTAATGAAAGGGTTTTTGTTTTAAGTCAAGAAGTTTTGATTATTGTTAAGTTTTTAAAGGTTTTAAAGACTGGAAGTTTTACCTCGCCCGCTTCCAAGTCCCTCTCAAAACTCCCTGTTAGCGGCCCCTGTTCGGCACCCTGTTTTGTTAATAACTTAGATTGGGTAATACTTGAACACTGTGTGATTTGATTATCACGTCCTGCAAACAGCTGGGGGAGACACATTGAAGAGCCACTTGCAACTCCTGAGCCTTAGGCCATGGCTACACTAGAGAGTTGCAGCGCTGGTGAGGGGGTTACAGCGCTGCAACTTAGGATGTGGCTACACTTGCAAAGCACGGCCAGCGCTGCAACTCCCTGGTTTAGGGATTCCAGCGCTGGTGATCCAGCGCTGGTCAGCAAGTGTGGACACCTACCAGTGCTTTTATTGACCTCCAGGGTATAAGGAGGTATCCCAGCATACCTTAGAAGCCTCTCTGGTAATCATGCACACTCCACTGCCCTGGGCTCAGCTGATCCCACCTTTAAATGCCCCGGGAATTTTAAAAATCCCCTTCCTGTTTGCTCAGCCAGGTGTGGAGTGCAATCAATCATTCAATCAATCAGCGACCATGCCTCCACACCCCAGACGAGCCCCAGCATGGAACAGTTCCGAGCTGCAGGACCTCATCAGTGTTTGGGGTGAGGAAGCTGTGCAATCACAGCTGCGCTCCAGCTGGAGAAATTATGGTACCTATGGGCAGATATCACAGTCCTTGCTGAGAAGGGGCCATGAACGGGACGCGTTACAGTGCAGGGTCAAAATAAAAGAGCTGAGGAGTGCCTATTGCAAAGCCCGTGAGGGAAATCGCCACTCAGGAGCTGCCCCCACAACCTGCTGTTTTTACAAGGAGCTGGATGCCATACTTGGGTGTGACTCCACTGCCAATCCGAGGACCACGATGGAGAGTTCAGAGCAGGGAGAAGTGGGGGAGGGTGTAGAGGAAGCCGACAGTGAGGCTACTGGGGTGGACAGAGACACCCCGGAGTCCCAGGAGGCACGCAGCCAGGAGCTCTTCTCAAGCCAGGAGGAGGCTAGCCAGTCGCAGCAGCTGGAAGTTGCTGGTGAGGAAGAAGCTGCGGAGTGTGCTCGGGGTAAGCAGATTTTTTATGTTTTGGGAGAGGAGGGTTTTGGTTATGGCTGCCTGCATGCATGCCTAAACGTGGAATAGCCCATTGATTTGCTCTATCACGTCTCTGTAATCGGCCTCGGTAATCTCTTGAAAAGTTGCAGCGACAGCGTGCTCAATTTGCTTTCGCAAGTTTATAGGGAGAGCCACCGTGGTCCTTGTCCCGGTCAGGCTAATTCGTCCGATCCACTGTGCAGTGAGGGGTGGGGGGACCATGGCAAGCTGCATAGGGGCCACGGCGGAATCCACATTGCTGTAGAAGACCCTCCCTCTCTTCCCAGGTAACACGCAGCAGTGATATATCTGGCAGTAGGAAACCCTATTGAGAATTTAGGGATACTTGAGTGCAGGGTGCCAGGTTCGCGGTCCCCCCCCCCCCAGCACCACAGTGCGTTCCAGTCTCCCCACCCCCTTCCAGCACGTAGCCAGCCCCGCGGTGCGCTCCAGTCTCCCCTCCCTCCTTTCCAGCAGGCAGCCAGCCCCGCGGCGCGCTCCGGTCTCCCCCCTCCTCCTTTCCAGCAGGCAGCCAGCCCCGCGGCGCGCTCCGGTCTTCCCCCCCTCCTCCTTTCCAGCAAGCAGCCAGCCCCGCGGTGCCCTCCGGTCTTTCCCCCCCCTCCTCCTTTCCAGCAAGCAGCCAGCCCCGCGGTGCCCTCCGGTCTTTCCCCCCCCCCCTCCTTTCCAGCAGGCAGGCAGCCAGCCCCGCGGCGCGCTCCGGTCTCCCCCTCCCTCCTTTCCAGCAGGCAGGCAGCCAGCCCCGCGGCGCGCTCCGGTCTCCCCCTCCCTCCTTTCCAGCAGGCAGCCAGCCCCGCGGCGCACTCCGGTTTCCCCCCCCCTTCCTGTCCAGCAGGCAGCCAGCCCCGCGGTGCGTTTCCCCCACCCTCACCAGCAGGCCAGCATTTACGCGGACTGCCCCCCCCGCCAGCAGCTCGCCACCTTCCTGTTCACTACTGTCCCCTGTGCAGGACACCAGCTACCTCCTGTACCCAGAGCAGATAAACCCCAGTGACCCATCGGTCAATTTCCCCCTCCCAGGTGCAGTCGGGGCAGAAACACTCACCCCATTGCTCGCCATGCCTTCGCTTTCCTGGCCTCTCTGTGTTATGTTAGGTATGTGGGAAGGATGCTACAAAAAGTCTAAAAACTCCTTCACTGTGTGATAATAAACAATGTAGCCTCTGTGTATTACATGTTTCTATCTATGTTTATTTTAGTGACCTTGACTAATGCAGCCGGATCACCGGCCTCACGTCGCTTGCAGAACTTGAGAAAAAATCCGCGAAAATCAAAAGAAGAATTGATCAATGCAGTTATGATTCACTACAACAGAGAAAGTAGGAAGACGCAGGAATGGAGAGAGAAAATGTATGAATGGAGGCAAACAGAAAGCAGGAGAAAGGAATTGGCTACCAAAAAAACCTCAAAGCAGATGATAAGCCTCCTGGCTCACCAAACTGAGTCTTTCGAGTCTCTCGTAGCCATGCAGGCAGATCTGTACCGTGGTAACCCACACCCCTCCCAAAGCTCTCTTTCTTGTTCCCCAGTATTTGCACAAAACACCTTTCTCCAGCAGCCAGTTTCTTATTACCCCCAGCTGCCCCCAACACCTGTACGATCACCTACCAGCCCTGATAACTACAATTCTTACCCTGTGCACTCCACCCCCATTACCCTGCAGCATAGTAATCCTGAAGTGCAGCAGACATTGAACAGTAATCCAAACAGGACATATTCAAACCTCTGAATGTACAGTCCACTACCCTAACCCCCCTGGCCTTTTATGTACTGTACTTTGAATAAAGGATTTTATGGCTTTTACAATATGTTTTATTATTGCAGGAAGTGGTAAATATTGTACCCCAAGGTAGAAAGGAGCACAGCAAAGGCACCAAACATTACTGTTGGCTCTCAGCATCAAATTGCTCCCTTAAGGCATCCCTAATCCTTGAAGCCCTTTCCTGGGCCTCTCTAGTAGCCCTGCTCTCTGGCTGTGCAAATTCATCCTCTAGGCATCGAACCTCGGAGGTCCATTTCTCACTGAATCTTTCACCCTTCCCTTCACAAATATTATGGAGGGTACAGCACGCGGATATAATAGCGGAGATGCTGCTTTCCCCCAAATCTAGCTTCCCATAAAGACACCTCCAGCGCCCTTTCAAACGGCCAAAAGCACACTCCACAGTCATTCTGCACCGGCTCAGCCTGTAGTTGAACCGATCCTTGCTCCTGTCAAGCTTCCCTGGTTTCATGAGCCATGGCATTAAGGGGTAAGCGGGGTCTCCAAGGATCACAGTGGGCATTTCGACGTCCCCTACTGTGATCTTGCGGTCTGGGAAAAAAGTCCCGGCCCTCAGCCTCCTGAACAGGGCACTGTTCCAAAAGATGCGTGCATCATGCACCTTTCCAGGCCATCCTGAGTAAATGTCAGTGAAACGCCCACGGTGATCCACAAGCGCTTGCAGAACCACGGAGAAATACCCCTTGCAATTAACGTACTTTGATGCCAGGTGGGGTGGGGACAGAATAGGAATATGTGTCCCATCTATTGCCCCTCCACAGTTAGGGAAACCCATTTCTGCAAAGCCATCCACAATGTCCTGCATGTTCCCCAGAGTCACAGTTCTTCTTAGCAGGGTGCGATTAATGGCTGTGCAAACTTGCATCAGCACCATTCCAACGGTGGACTTTCCCACTCCAAACTGGTTCGCCACCGATCGGTAGCTGTCTGGAGTTGCCAGCTTCCAGATTGCAATAGCCACCCGCTTCTCCACTGGCAGGGCAGCTCTCAATCTCGTGTCCCTGCGCCGCAGGGTAGGGGTGAGCTCAGCACACAGTCCCATGAAAGTGGCTTTTCTCATCCGAAAGTTCTGCAGCCACTGCTCGTCATCCCATGCTTGCAGGACGATGTGATCCCACCACTGAGTGCTGGTTTCCCGAGCCCAAAGGCGCCGTTCCACGGTGCGGAGCACGTCTGTTATTGCCACAAGCAATTGAGTGTCTTGAGCGTCAGGCATTTCAATATCATCGTCTGACTCCTCACTGTCACTTTGCAGCTGAAGGAATAGCTCCACTGCCATGAGTGATGTGCTGGCAACATTCATCAGCAAGGTCCTCAGCAGCTCAGGCTCCATTTGTAACAGAAATCTCAGAAATCGCTCTGCAGACTCACAATGCCGCTAAACTGCTCGGAATGTGCAGCAAAGCACCACGGGTCGTTGAAACAGGAAGCGGAAGGACCCGCACACTTCCTTCCCCTTCCCACAAGCCACAGCGCCAAAATGGGATGAGGTGCTCTGTGAGATAGCTGCCCACAATGCACCACTCCCAACAGCACTGCAAGTGCTGTAAATGTGGCCACACTGCAGAGCTGGTAGCTGTCAGTGTGGCCACACTGCAGCGCTGGCCCTACACAGCTGTACGAAAACAGCTGTAACTACTAGCGCTGCAAAACTTTTAACACTTAAAAGAATCACTTAACCACTGAAGTGCATCCACCTCTGAAGTGGAACACGGCAGTTTTAACACATCATGGCAGCACTGCACAACATCTCAACTCAAGCAAAAAATACTTTCTCCAACTAAAACTACAGGGCATGTTTAGAGAGGCAAAATATAATTACCTGATTTTGAGAGTTTGGCCTGGACACCAGCGCTGAACCTCTGCTTCTATGGAAATTTCCATGGGGTCTTTTGAATCAAGCTCCTGGTCCTTGTCTTTAATGTGTCTCAGTGAAAGGATGGTATCTTCAGCAGCACCGTGCCCCCTAATGCCAAAGCATTGGCTCAGTACTGACACAAGATCACCACCTACTCCCAGTATTTGTTAGAGGTCTCCCCTTTAACTTCACATCAGCCCTGACTCTGCTTAGCTTACAAAACCAGACAGATCGTAGCACTTGGTGTCACGTCTGCAAGGTGTGCTCATGCTCTACTTTTTGTTTTATAGAAGCTTCTCCAGGAGTCGATGAGGTGACATTTGTGGAAAAGGAGCCAGCTGAACGTCACTCTGTTGTTTCCTGGGAGCAGGTGGGTAGTTTCATTACAGCACTGTAATGGGGTTTTTCTGACTATGCAACAGGCTATGCATGCATGCAGGATACTGAACAGTGCTACCACATTTCACATACAGCTCAGCCCATAGGTAAGAGAGACTGAGATTTGTGACGCATATTGGAGCAATGCTGTCTCCTTTTCAGTCAGCACTCTGGCTTCCAGCCACACCACCTGCAATTGCAGTGTTGTTGGATCTCACAAAACAAACAGGCCACTGATGCATTCAGATGGGAGCCCTCTAAGGGACACTTGAGTGCTGCAGAGAGTAGGAATGGTGACTCAGTAGGTGGTTGTCATTCTTCTGCATCAACCCTGAAACCAAGCTCCAGCATGGTGTTAGGGGCCACTGTGTTGCTTGAGGCGTTGTCTTTCAGATGAGACATTAAACCAAGCTCTTTATGGCCATTAAAGAGAGGCTTGTAGTACAATCAAGTCATTCAGTGCTCCCACTAACACCCCACTCATCAGTTTCCCTTCTCAACCTCAACTACCTACCTTCTACTTCCCATATCTCCACTCCAACCATAAATCTAAAACACTGATGCACACATGCTACTCCTAGGGTAATTCTGCGCCAAAAAAATTAAAATGCGCAGAATACAGCAAAGTTCTGCATACTTTATTTGTCAAATTTTGTTTCAAAATATGTCCACAAGTATGCCTGGAACAATACAGACAACAAAAAAGATTCAGAAAATGTTTTTTTGACAAATGGATTCCTTACTAAGCATATTAATACAGAACTTTAAGTAATAATTCATTTAATCTACAATTCAGAAACATATTTCCCGCGCCCCTCAAAGGCAGTGTAAAGGCTTGGGGTAGTCAGGGGTAGCAGTGGAGTTGAGGAAGAGGGAAGTAATTGCTGGGAAGGAGCCTGGGAGTGAACCTTTAGTGCTGTTGGGTGTGGGTTGGAGAAGTAGGGAACAGGTTTTTTTGAAGGGGGGGGAAGGGATTGTTAGGGAGTTGGGGAGCCTCCCCCATGCAGACCCTGACGGACCCCAAGCCTCTCTCATTCAGTCAGGCACATCTGCCCCTGTCCTCATGTGTCCCTGCACTTCCACTCAGACAGCCCTACTCCCCTGTCCCCATGTATTCCGCCACCCCCCTCTCCTATGTGTCCCTGCACCCAATGTGTCCTCGTGTGGCCCTGCACCCCCATTCCTATTCAGCCCCTGCTCCAGTCTGCCCACCCACGAGCCCTTCTGAATCCCAGTCTACATGACCCCCACTCTCAGGAGCCCTATGTGCCCCACTCTATCTATCCACCCATATCCCCATGGCTCCTCACTTGGCCCCCAGGGCAGGGCACTGTGAGGAATGCAGCCTGTCATCCTCCCTATCAGCTGCTGACTGCTGTAGCCAGTGCGCCAGCTGCCTCTGTTCTGGCACCACAGCAGCCCCTGGTGGGAGAAAGGCATAACTGCAGCGCCTCTCCTGCAGGATGTATTTTCTGTGGAGAAAAAACAAAATTGGTGAATTTTGCATGTGCGCAATGGGGCAGAATTCCCCCGGGAGTAACATCTATGCAGATTTAACTTCTTTAATTTCTACATACAAATAACCCAATTTACCTTGTAGGCTACCCCTCCACCTATCTCTTCCTAAGCATTACAGAAAAATATCTCTCACGGTCACCGTTTACAGCGTAGCACCAGACCTCACTTATCTACGCCCACCAAAAAAGCCAGGATAGAGCTATGAGTTAACTTATGGAAGCCGCATCAACCTTGTATTAATCATCCAATGAAGTGGGTTTTAGCCCACGAAAGCTTATGCTCAAATAAATGTATCGGTCTCTAAAGTGCCACAAGTTTTCCTCATTCTTTTTACATTTCATTGTGTTTCCACAACCACTAGGTGGCACTGTATACCAGTTTAGTGGTGGGGAAATAATCCACTGTAGATTAATATTTTCTCTATAGTCAAGTTGTAACAAGGTTCCTTTACAATCCCTGTTTTTAACTCCCTCTATAACGTAGGCTAAGAAAAATGGTTTGTCCTGAAATTTAACTGCATTCTATACATCAAGGAAAATTTTTCTGCAAATCTTGAAGAAAGTTGGTCAAGTATTTTTGAGTTAGGTCACTAAAACAACAAAGCCTTTGAATATGAGCCCACTCAATCATAGCTCCATAGCTAAGGCTGGGGGTGGGGGGAAAGTGGAAATGAGGGAAGGCAGGTGGGGTGGGGGAAGAGGGAATGGGGAAGGGGGTGATATAAGGCCAGGGGACCTACCTAAGAGCTAGGCACATTGCAGCCCTTGGTCTCCAGGAAGCACAAGGACTACTCTCTCTGGACTGCCCCAAAGAGGGGTGAGGACAGGCAGCGCAGTAGATCCATGCCAGCCTGCAAAGCAGGACAAGCACAAAGGGAAGTGTGTAGTGCCTCAGAAAGGGACACAGCAGAGGACGTGCTTAGGGAGTTCTGAGAGGCATTTGGTTCAAAAGCCCAAAAGAAAGGGGATTGTTTCCAGTGCACTCTCTTCTATACGGTTTTATAATCTGATAAAATCAGATGCACAATTCTGTCTCTGCTATTTATAAATGCTGTTCTTAATGGGTCTGAGACTGAGGCCTGCTGCAGCCCATGTGTGCTGCTTTGCTAATGCAAAGGGGTTGTAAAGCCGGCAAACACATCCGCCTGTGAATTCCCCCTGCATAGAGCATGGAGGACATGTCTGGAACATCTCTCCTCTGGGGATATTCCCTGCTGCCAGACGAGTTCTGGAGCCTTCAGCAGTTGAATTAGACCAACCCTGAAGTGGTAGTAACTTATGTGGAGAGACAAATTGGCCCGTGGCCATCTCCAGTGTTAGAGAGCCATAAAAAATTATATACATCTCCTTCACCCCTCACTAAGGTCTCACATGCAGTGAGCTCTGTGCCTTTTTGTGTTTAGAGTAGTGTTTGTAGAACCTTATGGATTTAATTTCTATTAACACCTATGGGATTGTTCCCAATAAGGGGCTATTTTATTATTATTTTGAGTTAACTGCCTTAGGTAAAATCATCTTTTTTATGTGGGAATCAACACATGTTGGACAACATAACCTTACCAGCTGATAGAGTTCTCCACCACCCCAGAAGGACACATGCATCAAACGTGTTATTTCTAGGTAATTTGGGGATATCATGGACAATAAACAAAAGAAATGAAAATCGCATCAAATATGGGGCATCTTGGTTTTGTACTTTATGAGGCTGGTGAGTGCAACTCTGGAAAACACCAGATGAGCAGGGTGCATGCAGCTGGTTGAAGAGGCTGAGGGTAAGCAGTTTCGGGCAGATCATTTGGGCTTATCTGACTTCTGCTCTAAGAAGACACTGTTTAAAATCACAAACCCTTCTGAGGGAAGGTAACTTGACAGATCAGCCAGCCTTCTCGCACACTCATGGAAAACGTTGGACGATATCCAAGATCCCAAATGGGACCACATTCTACTCTGGCATAGCAACTTGTCTTCAGATCCATCCTCTGGAGAAGGCAATGAAAGGGTGTTAGCTGAGGAAGTTCCTAAAATGAAGGTAGAAAGAGGGAGAATGTGACTGGAAACAGAGATGTCAATTGATATGTCCTCCTGGAAGAGAAGGGCTCAAGGCAGCAGGTCTATCCAGAAACCTCTTATCTCCTTCCATGAATAGACCGTTCATCACTAGAGTCCTGATTCTTGTCTCTCTCAGGAGAGTAATTCCATTGAAGTCAATGGAGCTGTTCACGTGTAAAAGTTTATTAATAGAAAAACAAGATTAAATGATTAAACAGGTGTTTTAAATCGATGGAATGTGGCATGTAAATACTTGTATTCTGGTGGGGCTTTGTAGCACATCAATCATCTCCAGACATCCAGCCTCCTTCGTTGTTTTAATCCAAGTCCTTGCAACTAGAGTTATGAAGTTAGAACTTCTGAACACTGCAGTGTGAAATTACAAATATTTAGCTTTGAAAACAGTCTGCAAAACGGGCACGTTTGTTATAGGCATTTGGAGAATTTAAAGCATTTAAAGTTTAGTATTCTTCTAGAACAGGAGTGGGCAAACTACGGCCCGTGGGCCGGATCCCGCCCGCTAGCCATTTTAAGCCAGCCCTTGAGCTCCCACTGGAAAGCGGGGCTTGCCCCGCTCCAGCTGGAGAACAGAGTCAGGGGCTGCTCCACGCGGCTTGCGGAAGCAGCCGCATGGCCCCGCTCCAGCCAGGAAGCAGAGTCAAGGTCCGCTCCACACAGCTGCTGGAAGCCGTGGTATGGCCCCCCTCCAGCTTCTATGTGTTTCAATGGCCCTGCTCTAATGACCCCCTCTGGCACTCCAATGGGAGCTGCAGGGGCGGTGTCTGCAGATGGGGCAGTGTGCAGGGCCACTTCGCCACACCTCCATGTAGGAATCAGAGAAGGGACATGCCACTGCTTCCAGGAGCTGCTTGAGGTAAGTGCCACCTGGAGCCTGCACCCCTGAGCCTCTCCCCACACCCAAACCCGCTGCCCCAGTCCTGATCCCCTTCCCGCCCTGTAAACCTCTTGATGCCAGCCCAGAGCACCCTCCTATACCTCAAATTCTTCATCCCCAGCCCCACCTCAGAGCCCGTGGATGGCATGGACTGCTGTGGAGATGGGGAAACTGCACAAAATGAGTGTAGCAAAGGAGTGGCTGCATTTGCTTTAGGTTAGATAAATACAAGGTATCGGAGTATTTATCCTTGTTTTATGGGCTTTGGGTACTAAATATTTGATTGTGGTTTTTAATTTCCTTTCACATAAATCCAAACATTTCTTTTCTTTCTAAAAAGCATTTGGTTCTCTGAAAACATACCAGATTGACAGTCCTGCAGCTTGCAGTGCTCTGCTACATAACACTTAGCATAGAATATCAGGGTTGGAAGGGACCTCAGGAAGTCACCTAGTCCAACCCCCTGCTCAAAGCAGGACCAATCCCCATACTGCATCATCCATGAGCGTCCTGCTCTGAAGGGACCACCTCACAGTATAGAGAAAACCTTGAAAACATGACCCGAAAGTTTGATAAACCAGAAGGCACATAAAAAGAACCTCCAACATATTATCTTTAAAAATCTCATCATTTGGGGGCCTGACTCGTGATGCTGGAATATTTGCAGTTGGTGATACTGTAAACATACAATCTAGTTTGGAAAAAAAGTTTGTTTATTGTTTCAGGGAAATAATTTGATATGAAGAGTAGTGATAGTTGGAGCCCTGCACGGATACAAAAATGTGGATCCGCATCCACCAGAATCAACATGCTTCTGACCTGCGATCTGCTAGCCGTCTTTTATGTGTATCCGCACCCGCAGCAGCAAGCCGTCTCACAAGGGCTGGGGTGAGCAGAGATGAATGGGAGAGCAGGGTCTCGAGGAGAAGGGGTGGTGACGTTGCACCCCATAATGCTTAATAGAAATATGCTTATAAATATAAATATGACATAACTGGAATATGCTTTATGCTACATATGCCATGTTACATATCTTTGCAAAGGTTATGTTCTACCGCATGTATTCATCCTATTCATATGCATGTATCATTTTGATATCTAAAGTTATGAGCATTGGCTCTATGCTTGTATTTAAAGTGTTTGCTGTAGAAAGCACCTGAGGCAGATTTGATCAACATAGTGTGAAGGGGTTATTCAAGTACATGGAAGTACTTGGCCAACAATGAACTTTGAGAGACGCCAATCCACATCTGAGCTTTCCTGGGAATGTGGCTTGGCCTGTAAAGTTCTGAGTCTTCTGAGTCTGTGACTTGCCCATGTGACTCCAAAACTCCATCTTGCAGCTGAATTCTGCATAAGAGAGAAGAAGGAGTTTCCACCCACAAAAGAGAGTCTATTTAAGCTCCTGGAAATCCCTTCATTTTGTCTTCAGCTGGCTCAAGAGATAGCCTCTCCACCCCCAAAGGATACCTGAAAGAAACTGAAACAGAGGACAGTAACCACAGGGATTGAGTGATTGCTGGACCCAAATTAGAAGGAGGCTAGTCAGTAAAAGAAGCTTACTGGAACACCTCTGAGGATGAGATTTCATCTGTAATCCCTTTCTTGCTGTATGAGGCTTAGACTTCCGTGTTTTATTTTGTTTTGCTTGGTAATTCACTTTCTGTCTGTTATTACTTGGAACCACTTAAATCCTACTTTCTGTATTTAATAAAATCACTTTTTATTTATTAATTAACCCAGAATATGTATTAATACCTGGAGGGGGGACAAACAGCTGTGCATATCTCTATATCAGTGTTTACAGAAGGCGAACAATTTATGAGTTTATCCTTTATACAGGGTAAAATGGATTTATTTGAAGTTTGGACTGGGAGTTGAGTACGTGAGTGTTGGAGACGGGAACACTTCTTAAACTGTTTTCAGATAAGCCTGCAGTTTTTGGCAGACATGATTCAGACCTGGGTTTGTGTTTGTAGCAGGCTAGCGTGTCTGGCTCAAACCAGGCAGGGCACTGAAGTCCCAAGCTGGCAGAGAAAACTGGCTCGGGGATAGTCTCAGCACATCAGGTGACAGTCCCCAAGGTGGTTTCTGTGATCCAACCCGTCACAGGAGCATCACATCGCGTGCTGCTCCCACGTGCTCATGAACAACAGTAGCAGCAGTGCATGTTGCATCACAGTGGGGCGGAGGGGTGAGGCACCAGGGCCCTGCCCACTCCAATCCCTGAGGCCGGGAACAGGTCCCTCTGCCCAGGAGCCAGTGGGCTGGGAGTGTGGCCAGTGTTGCCAGTCCAGGCCATGGTGGGGATGCTGGCATTGCCCAAGGGGCCCAAACTGCTGGACAGGAAGCAGTGTGGTGAGCAGGTACTGGACAACCATAACTCTAGTCTGCCACCTACCTACTGGCCTCCGGCCCCGAGCGTGCTGCACCCCCCACCCAGGCTGCCCAAGCCAGATGCCGCATGGCAGGCACTGTAGGTGAGTAGAGCCCTGTGCGGTTGTGTCCACATCCAATCCACTATCCGCAAAAATGGTCCGCGGATGTGGATATACATGGATATGCAGGGCTCTAGTGATGGTAAGAAGCTTCATGCAGCATCTTTCCTTGGCTCGTTAAAACTGTCTCCTGATGTGATTCCCTTCTGGTTTTCAAATTCGTTATGCAGTTAGTATTAGGAACTAAAATATGAGTGGAATTTACTGTCTAAGGGCCCAATCCCACAGTTCCCACAGAGCGTAGTGCCTGCATTGAGCATACGTTTATGCTACTGGATGGTATGTCATACCTACTTGCGTGCATGTGCCTATCACACTTTAGTGATTGAAAGTCCATGAAAGAGAGAAGTCCTAATACCACTGCAGGTCCTGTAGCTCAAATGGAAGAGATTGGTTGGTTTGGTTTCAGTGATGGCAAAGCACTGTCCCTGACGAAGCTGTGTGTGTAGATTAGCTGATGACCTTGGGTCTGTGATTTGGGAGTGTGAATTCATTACACAAGGTGCCATGTCATGAAAATTGTGGGACACTCCTAAAATATCCCTGTTGCTAGTGATCGCAAAATTGTTAAATCAATTGCATGAAATTTTCCCAGAGATGCCTTTAGATCAAATAACTGTGTTGCGAAACGGATCCAAGAAACTTGAAAGCATCTCTCCAGTTGTGTGATTTGAGTTGTGTTGGGGCTCAGTAAGATATTGGGTGGCAAATGTTCCTGTCTCAACAGTCAGTCAGTTATCTGGATCAAAGCATGCTGTACCTCTTTCCTTTGATAACATTTAAGAGCATTTGTGATTACAGAAAAACTCCTGTGTATTGCCAGAGGATTTAAAGAATTTCTACCTAATGACTGATGGCTTCCACATGACCTGGAGTGTTAAGTTTGATGGTAAGTCTGCCTGTTTCTTTCCTTTAGGTTAAAATGTCCATTCTTTCTGTGCCTTCCCTGTGGCAGCTACAGTCCCTTCCTCTTAATTTGATCACTGCTTAACCGAATCCTCCCACCACAGAAGCGAAATTATTTTGAAGGAAAAATAACCACTATGCCCTTTGTTTTGCTGGGTTTAGCCAGTTGTTGGATAATTCAATCACTGATGTAGAAAATGACCCTTTAATTAACAAGGAAATACAAAGTGCTGCGTGGAATCAAAAGCCAACACAAGGAAGGCCCCAGTGATAAAAGATGAACACAACCTGAATTTCTTTGCATGATACATTGGGCTTAAGCCTGCGATCCAGGCACATGCAGGATTCCCGTGTGGGAACTTTGTGTGCTGAGCAGTTACTAGGATCAGATCTAGTTTTGATTACCTAAATGCCAGTATGTACTGTCCAAATCCAGATATGCCCGTCAGTCATCAAATGGATGAGTGCATAAGTTTGACTTCAATCTGCAAATTTTGTCATACTCAGCTCAGAGGGAACATCAGAGGGAATAGCCAGCATGGATTTGTAAAGAACAAATCTTGTCAAACCAATCTGATAGCTTTCTTTGATAGGGTAACGAGTCTTGTGGATAAGGGAGAAGCGGTGGATGTGGTATACCTAGACTTTAGTAAGGCATTTGATATGGTCTCACATGATATTCTTATCAATAAACTAGGCAAATACAATTTAGATGGGGCTACTATAAGGTGGGTGCATAACTGGCTGGATAACTGTTCTCAAAGAGTAGTTATTAATGGTTCCCAATCCTGCTGGAAAGGTATAACAAGTGGGGTTCCATAGGGGTCTGTTTTGGGACTGGCTCTGTTCAATATCTTCATCAATGACTTAGATATTGGCATAGAAAGTACGCTTATTAAGTTTGCAGATGATACCAAACTGGGAGGGATTGCAACTGCTTTGGAGGACCGAGTCATAATTCAAAATGACCTGGACAAATTGGAGAAATGATCTGAGGTAAATGGGATGAAGTTTAACAAAGACAAATGCAAAGTGCTCCACTTACAAAGAAACAATCAGTTTCACACATACAGAGTGGGAAGAGACTGTCTAGGAAGGAGTATGGCAGAAAGGGATCTAGGGGTTATAGTGGACCACAAGCTAACAGTGTCAACAGTGTGATGCTGTTGCAAAAAAAGCAAACGTGATTCTGGGATGCATTAACAGGTGTGTTGTAAACAAGACACGAGAAGTCATTCTTCCGCTCTACTCTGCACTGGTTAGGCCTCAACTGGAGTATTGTGTCCAGTTCTGGGTGCCGCATTTCAAGAAAGATGTCGAGAAACTGGAGAGGGTCCAGAGAAGAGCAACAAGAATGATTAAAGGTCTAGAAAACATGACCTACGAAGGAAGGCTGAAAGAATTGGGTTTGTTTAGTTTGGAAAAGAGAAAACTGAGAGGGGACATGATAGCAGTTTTCAGGTATCTAAGAGAATGTCATCAGGAGGAAGGAGAAAACTTGTTCACCTTAGCCTCTAAGGATACAACAAGAAGCAATGGGCTTAAACTGCAGCAAGGGAGGTTTAGGTTAGATATTAGGAAAAAGTTCCTAACTGTCAGGGTGGTTAAACACTGGAATAATTTGTCTAGGGAGGTTGTGGAATCTCCATCTCTGGAGATATTTAAGAGTAGATTAGATAAATGTCTATCAGGGATGGTCTAGACAGTATTTGGTCCTGCCATGAGGGCAGGAGACTGGACTCGATGACCTCTTGAGGTCCCTTTCAGTCCTAGAATCTATGAATCTGGTCTTTAGTTGGCTTCCTGCTTTTTACACAGTTCTAATTCTGTCAAACCAGATGGAAATCAGAATGTGGTCAAGGGACTTTGCAGAGGTCACACAACACGCAGTAACTGTGTCCGGGGGATGAGAGCCCTAGCTACCATTGTGATAGTGGGGCACTTTAACAATGAACAATATTTAAATGAAGGGCCTGATCCTACTCCCGTTGAGATCGGTGGAAGCTTTACCACAGACTTCTGTGCTAGCAGGTACAAACCTTGAGTCTCGTTCTGATCTCACAACAGTTTAACTCCATTGACTTCAGTGGATTTACTCCAGTGTAAGTGATAGCAGAACTGGGTCCCCTTCCATCTGGGCCTAGCAGGAACAGGGAGAGACTTTCACTCTGAAGCAGTCACCTGACCACAGTTATCCAGGCCTTTGCCACCTCAAAGTCGGGTTCTTGCAGGGCACTCCAGCTGGAGACTGCTAGCTTCAGCTAGTGCATGCAGAATGCGCTGATCTCCTTGTGAAACGGAGTGTCACATGAAGAGCACACGGCCCCAGCATGTGCTCTGCCTGCTGGGTAGTTCAAGTGGAATTCAAGGTGTGGTGATCCACAGAGCCCTGAACAGGTTAACTCTTTATTACCTGACTAACACTTCCTCTTGCCCTCTTCCAGACTGCTATAGCTGCAGTCAGCACCAAGGCCTAAGCTGGAGCTTCCTCACAGCAAATGAGAGGCAGCTGCTGACTTGGTGATCTCTCTGAGGTGCACTCAGCTTTGCTCCACCAGAGCCTACATCTGTCAAATCTGCAGGCCTGCTGCAATGCCCATTTCTATGTATTTTGTGAAAGGTTAGGAGTTGGACAGAAAGAAAAGACCTCCTCTGCTCTCCTGTCGTTCGGGTGTATTAATAATCACTTGTCACTGTGCATTGCAGATAACCCCATGCCACTGGGCTCCATGGTGATTAACAGCATCTCTAAGCTAAGTCGCCTTGGTGGATCGTCGGCGTACGCTCTACCCAATGCACCAACTCTCGCTGACCTGGAAGATGATCTGGATGAGGAAGGTATTGTCCTCTTAATGGCACACGTGATGGTATACCCAAGTGTCAGAATGTGCTTTTCCTCCTTCTTTCTGATGTATAGGGGTAAGCTGCATTTCTGCAGCATAACAGGCCAAGCTGCACTTTGCTAGCACAGGTAGAGAAATCACAGGTCACTCTTAACGAGACCCAACTTGTGCTGCTCCAGAGAAGGAATGGACTGGATACTTAGGGTCCACCAAGCATCATTAACACCACCTCCTCACCTGTGTTGTCTCCACACCTTTCTCAACCAAACTGCTCCCTATCCTTTGTTTTTCCTTGTCTTAAATTGTTAGCTGGGGCCTCCTCTTTTCATTCAACTTGGAAAGAGCATGTACATTTACAGTATAATATCAACACCACTGGCAATAATTGTCGTGGTGATGGATAGGCCTATTGGATACACTGACTTTGAATGCAGCTCTTCAGAGCTGGAAATGTCACTGGAAAAAGCATTGAAACAAGAAGCAGCAGTGGAAGATGCATCTGGATGTGTTAGGCATTTGGCAAATAAAAAGATCCATTCCCTTCCTCTACCAGCTTGCAGTCTAACAGGATATGGTATAACGGTGGCTCTTTGCAGAAAAATAATAAAACTTAACAAATTGCTATTTGATTTCTGTAGCACTTGCTCCTTCCAAACCTGGCTGGATTCTCTGCTTGTCAGGGAATCCTGATCCTCTTGCTACTGAAATCAAATGGGCCAGATTCTGTTCTCATTACCAACATGCAACTCCACTCAATTTGCCTGGCACATGCAAGAGCAGATTATGTCCCCAAAGGAGCTCTCCCTTTAACTTCAGTGGGGAGCTGCAGATTCTAACAATTTATATCTATTTTCTTTTATTGCAGAAAAAATTCCATTGTCCTTTCTAAACAGTGTATTTGTCTTGACTGATCCCAACTTACTTATGAGATTGTCATGAAAACCCTAATAGTTAATTGTGTTGGGGTTTTTTGGTAAGGTTTTGGCTGCTGTTGCTTTTTTAACATTTTACTAAATAAGCAGGGTTCTGTGTGAATAATTATAGCAAAGATTTTAAAACAGCTATTCCACAATGATCCAGCTGAGCTATTATTTCCATGTAAGCTGGTTTTCTAAGGTTTAAATACGTGTAGAATACATAGTAAAGCACCAGTTATAAACAACCTTAAGCCCTAGCTTCTGAGAATGGATATCTCGATTGGCAATAAGATTGATGAACATCTAAGTTCTATGAACTGCAGGTGAATTTACGTGCAAGCATGAAATTACTACTTCAGGGGGTCTCTGGGGGTGTTTATGTATGAGCAGAACTAGAACATAGTGATTGTCATAAAATTTACTGCTCATGGTATCTTTTCATTCAATTGTTTTGAACTTTCTCGCTCTACATTTCAGTTTCTGACAATATTTTGATTTATTGTAAGAATTAATAACTGTTAATTTACCAAATAAAAATGAATCCTTCCAAGCCAAGTTATGGGCCAGCTTTTCAAACACGCCTCTACAATGGCACCCATAAGTGTTCCATATGCATGAGTTTGTGCATGCAAGAGCTGTATTTGTACAAACTCCTGCACCCATGTGTGCACGTGCAGTGCATGTCAACAGCTCTACATGTAAAAGATGCAAGCATAGCTTTTTCAGGCCTCTTTGCAAACTTGGCCAGGGAAGATCTAGCCAGAAATGTTGTAAAGTGATTTTGTTTCTTTTTAAAGGTAATGAAGACCAGCCAGAAAAGCCTCACTTTGACTCTCGTAGTCTGATATTTGAATTAGACCCATGCAATGGGAACGGGAAAGTTTGCCTTGTTTATAAGCACACCAAACCAGGTAAAGACTGAAAAGAGTACAGTTACCCAGTCATGATAAATGGCTGTGTTTGGATAGTGCTTACTCTTCTGAACTTATGTGCCATTTTGGGTGAACCCTTGGAGCCAGGATTTCCCCCTTGGTATTGAACAGACGAGTCCACATTGTAACCTCCATGCTTTTTCTACCTGCCTAAAATATTTGCATACAGAGAGGGGAAAGGCACTGGGCTAGCTCCCTGATCCTGCAAACATTTACACACGTGAGTAGCCCCAAAAGGTTCAGTAGGGTCACTCCTAGCTGTAAAGTTACTCATGCGTGGATGTGATGGTAGACTTAGCATTCCTTAGAGACAGAAAGGAGAGACACAGAGAACTTGAAGCCACTGAATGGGATTCAGACCCTGTGCTTTGATGCAGTGTCTCCCAATGCTAATTAGAAACTATCTTGGCAATGGGCCTATCAGCAGACCTTAGCAAAGGACACACCACAGAGCGAGAGAGATGTGAGCTGAGCTGGTAAAGAGCTGTCTGCGGATGCATCTACACTGCACCCTTCTTTCAGAGGCATGTAGGGTACACCCCCGCGTGGCCCCCCTCACATGCGTATAAATAGCAGTGGAGCCAGTGAGGCAGGCTCAGATGAATAGAATGCAGACACACCTGCAGGGCATGGGTGTTATTCGAATACATACCCTACATGTTCTCCACTCACCCAAGCCGAGCCTCCCAGCCGCTCTGCTATTTTCAGCAGAGTAGTGTCCCACTGCTTCCCTGCTGCTGAAGCCTTTCCCCTCTGGGCGGAGCGGGGAGGCTCTGGGCAGGGGGAAGGCAGCCTTTCCCCCCTGCCTAACCCTTTTCCTCACTGCAGTGAAAGGCTCCAGCAGCAGGGAGCTACTGATGCTTTTCCCCATAGTCTCCTCCCAACCAGAGCCTTTCACTGTAATGTGTAGCTGCATACCGCAGTGTGGACACAGCCTGCTTTTCACAGTAGCTTTTACCTACACGTACATTACATGCTGCCATCAGTGGTGTGTAGTATAGATGGAGCCTGTCACAGACACCTGGAAGAGTTGCAAACACCAGCCAGACTTCCAAGCTATAGGACAAAGACAATATCCTGCAGCCCGGGTGCAGGTGATGGTCTCCTCGGGGGAATGGTGAAGTACATGGCTCTCTGAGAGATTTTTAGCAGTAGTTATCTGCGGTGTGTCTATTTAACCTTAGTTTCTCTCTGTCACTCACACATTCACTCACCCCTCTATTAATATACCAGTTCCTAATAAAAACACCCTAAGTTGTCAAGTGGTGACTAGTTGGAAGTTTCCCAGATGGGCCCAAGAGAGAAACCTCTCCTCTGATTTCTAGGAGGCAGACATGAAAGTAGTAATGATCCAGCTTGAGCACTGCCTGGGAGTGAGGAACAGGAGTCATCCCCTAACCCAGCAACGTGGGGAAGTGGACGCAGGCAAGGACCCAAAGGTTCTAGGCAGATTTACACTAATGAGACTGCTAAGTAAGCAATCTGGAATCACGGTGCTAATGTGATCCTGTGTCATTTAGATTTTACACTGTTTGGAGGCTGTTGCTTCTAGAAAAGTGTGATTGCTCTGAAGAGGAAGAAAATCCTCTGCAAAGCAGGATTCTGTTGGCAATACAAACCCCACTGAATGGTCCCTTTGAAACTCAGCCTATGCTCAGCAATCCTGGTGAGGACAACTCCATTTAGTCTCATTCATCAGCATTTTCCCCTGGGGGGGGCAGCAGATAAAGATGTGCAATAATGGTGCTTTGAGCTTGTGCCTTTCATCCAAGGAACTCCATGTACACTACTCACGTTGTGTCTCAAACCCTGGCCAATAATTATTATTATACCCATGCTGCAGATAGGGAAACAGGCACAGGGACTAGTTGATGAGCATACACTGAATCAGTAGCAGAGCTGGGAATGGAACCTAGAAATCAATTTTTGGGTCCCAAGCTATAACCACTAGACCATGCTGCCTCTACATGATACGTTGGTTCTAGGTCCTACCCCTTTGGAAAAGCCATCCTTTACAACATCAGAAGTAACACAACACCACTGCATGTCTCCAGCTGACCTCAGTTGGGAACTCTGCAGAAAAGGACCTGGGGATTACAGTGGAGGAGAAGCTGGATATGAGTCAACAATGTGCCCTTGTTGCCAAGAAGGCTAACAGCATATTGGGCTGCATTAGTAGGAGCATTGCTTGCAGATCGAGGAAGGTGATTATTCCCCTCTGGAGTATTGCATCCAGTTTTGGGCCCCCCACTACAGAAGGATGTGGACAAATTGGAGAGAGTCCAGCGGGGGGCAATGAAAATGATTAGGGGGCTGGAGCACATGACTTATGAGAAGAGGCTGAGGGAACTGGGCTTATTTAGTCTGCAGAAGAGAGGAATGACGGGAGATTTGATAGCAGCCTTCAACTACCTGAAGGGCAGTTCCAAAGAGGATGGAGCTCGGCTGTTCTCAGTGGTGGTAGATGACAGAACAAGAAGCAATAGTCTCAAGTTGCAGTGGGGGAGGTGTAGGTTGGATATTAGGAAACACTTTTTCACTAGGAGGGTGGTGAAGCACTGGAATGGGTTACCTTGGGAGATGGTGGAATCTCCTTCCTTAGAGGTTTTTAAGGCCCAGCTTGACAAAGCCCTGGCTGGGATGATTTAGTTGGTGTTGGTTTTGCTTTGGGGTTGGACTAGATGACTCCTGAGGTCTCTTCTAACCATAATCTTCTATGATTCTTCTCATCCTTCAACTTCAAAACTATGCTGCCCTTTTTGCACATGTTCCTTTGTTTCATTTCCAGTTGTCACCCCAGACACTGAGATATGGTTTCTGGACAGAGCTCTGTACTGGCATTTCCTCACCGACACCTTCACTGCCTACTACCGACTGCTGATCACCCACCTGGGTCTCCCGCAATGGCAGTATGCCTTTACGAGCTACGGTGTCAGCCCTCAGGCTAAGGTAGGCGAGCAGGAGCTTTACTTTTGTCCCTGCCTGCAGGTATATGGGATCTTGGGGAGCAATTACCACACAGGTGGGGTGCAAAATAAACTTTATTAAGAAAATGCAAAAACAGGGAAAATTTAATAGTGAGGGGTATGGGGTTTGTTAAGGTAGGCAATTGGGGAGGGAGTTCTTTTAGTATAGTATAGGGGGTTTCAATAGTGGGGTACAATCCAGTGGGGTACAATACAGTTGGTAACCAACTAACACTGAAGTATAAATGTAACAGGTAGCTAACAATTTCTAGGTAAAGGGTGTGTCACAGCAGCATATAACCAACTAACAGTTATGGGTAAAATGTGTTAAATAACCAACAACTCTAGGTAAAAATGTGTCACAGTGGTGTAAATATAAAATGTGAGGTGTGTGAGAGAGAAAAAGGGTAACCAATGGGGTTTTATGCTAGACTTCAGTAATACAATTGAGGTTTGGCAGCAGTAGGAGTGGGGTGAACACGTGGGGGAAGGGATTAAAAGAGAGAGAGAGAGAGAGAGAGAAAGGCAGTGGTAGAGGAATGAGGTTAGGGGATGGGGGAAGAGGAGCACGTGGTGGAGCAGAAACCAAAGATAGAGGCGCTACAGAGGGAGATTTAAACTCAGGGAGACACAGAGAGCAGACAGGCTGCAAGTTTAAACAGCAGAGAGACTGCAATGAGTGACTGGGGAGCTCGGGGGGGGGGGGGGATTGGGGCAGTGGGAAGACAAATTCAAATAGTAAAAACCTTATCTATCCCCTAACTTAATCAAACTTATATTAAATGACAAGCAGCTACAGAATACAACCAGGCAATGATTTTCTAAACTTATCTTAACCAACAATTAGGCAACACAACAAATATCACAGAAACTTACAAGCTCTACAATCTTAACAAACTATGACTTATTAAATTAAAAAAAACAAGACCTATGGTGCACCTTATGCTATGGGGAGGTTACAGAGGGCAGAGTGGTATGTATCCAGGACCCAGCTCCCAAGGAAGCCAAGGGATGGTGGCTACAGCGGTGGATACAGCTGAAAGCAGAGAGCCCCAAGGCAAAGCCCACAGGAGCAGAGCTTAGCAGTGGCAAAGAGCCCTGTAGTTTAAGAGAGGTTTTAAGACACAGACCAAGGTTTAGCTTGAGTCTGTGTGCTGGGGAAACAGAGCCAGCAGCTAAAATAATAAAATAAAAGTATAGAAAGTTTTACAGAGGGATTCTTACCAGTCCCCAAGGCAGCAGCAAAGGCAGAAGCAGCAGCAACATCAGAAGAGGCAAGGAGGGTTCGGTACAGTCTCAATAATCAGGAGATCTCTCAGGTAGCAATTCGTTCTTCGTGGGGGGGTTTTCAAAAACGGGGGTACGCTCAAAAATAAAACGAGAGCAGAGAAAGGACCCCCCAGAACCCCTGGCTGATCAGACCAGGCAGCAATGCAGGAACCTTTCTGAGGTGTGTTTCAAAAATGTCTGGTTTTAAAGGCAAACTTGGGCAGTTTCCCACCAGTAATCCTGATAGGCTCCCTCTGTCACAGGGGAGGGGGCACAGGGGAAAAACTGAAGGTAAGCCCAGAGACATGCCTGGACATAGTCCTGTGCAATAGGTGACTCAAGAGCACATGAGACTATGACTCATGCCCAGGATCTTAAAACCACAATAGGCCTTGCAGCTCTGGACATTGCCTACCCTACACCAAGCCCAGGTTCAACGAGGTGATAACAGGACTAACCCTTTGAAAAGGGCAGTGGTCCCACTTAGCATGCAGCACAAGTGGCCATCCCTTTGAGAAGGGCAATGGCTCTTGTTAAACAACTTAAGGGGCCCTCCCTTTGAGAAGGGCAGTGGCCCTGGTAAACAATTTAACAGCCAGGGAAGGGCGGCCACAGGAGAACAGAAAACAAAATGGAGTCTGGGGAAACAAAATGGAATAGGGGAATAGCTGTAACGGACAACTTTGAATTGCCGCTGCGGGCGGCGGGGGCAGTCCATGTGCCCTTGGGGCAACAGGTGCGTTTCCGCAGCGGCGGCAATTCGGCAGCAGCTTCTATGTTTAGCTGAAGCCACCCCGGACAGCTAAATGTAGAAGCTGCCACTGAATTGCCCTCACCGCGGAAACACGCCTGCCGCGCTAACAGCACACGGACTGCCCCAGCCATCCGCGGCAGCATTTCGGCGTGCTGTTTGGGGGCAAAACCACAGGGACTGCCGCCCCTTGCAGAATGCCACCCCAAGCACCACCTGAGCAGAGCTAACCGTACATGAGTGGGGAATGTGCCGCACCTTGCATTAGGCTGTAGCAAAGCATCCCCCTTGTCCTCTGCCACCCCAAGAAATGTTGCCTGAGAGGGGAGTGAGAGTCCCAATATCTCCCAGGGCTACTCACTCCTGGGGTGGTGCTGGTTACACATTGCTCCTTGCTCGGGGCTGCAAGTAAAGGCACAATCTGATTCTAGCCTGTACTTCTCACTGCTGCTCCCTGCTAGGTAGCTGCATTTATAGCCTCCTGCCTTTCCTCAGAGTTTCTGACTGGGCCTTCAGTCCCAACCTGGCTCATTACTCCACCCTCTGCGCCTGTGGGAGAGAACAACGCTTAACACTGTGTGCGCTGACCCATGCTGTCTCTATTCATGCTGGCAGGGCCTTTGCTCCCTGCCACACGTAGCTGTTCTGTGGCTTCTTGTTTTATCACAGAATTTGCAGACATGCTATCAGCAAAATGACATTCCCTGATTCTAGGCACGTGAAACTGTCCTTTGAAGCCAAGAGCAAGTTTCAGCCTAGTGAGGACTGCAGGATCATGGCCCTCTGCATTTCAGTTTTCCTCCACATCATGCTATACTCTAAATAAAACCTACCTGATTGATTGAGGCTGTACCATTGTACTCTAGCAATAGCTTTTCCCAGCCCAGGATTGCATATATTCACTAGCCCTTGTGTGAAATGATCCCCATGCATTCCCTAACCATTCCCTAACCAATCAATTGCCTCTTCTTTTCGATTATGTCTTGCTGACTTGTTAACCTTTCACCACTGTAATCAGGTAGTCTTCATTAACGCTATCTTTTGGAAAGGCCTCGTGGGAGCAGATATTGGAGACCTTCCCCTTAGTTCTACCACCCATTTAGTGTGTGCATTGACCCTCTGTTTATCTTGTTCAGTATTATGCTGTGCACTGGACTGAGGATGGTTTGAGGCAGGGTTTTCCTATTAACTCCTGCAGTCCTTTCCCTGGCTTCAGGAGCCAGCTGACTGTAGTAGAAAAAGCAACAGAAGACAGGAACATAAATTGCAGAGTGAAACTTCCTGGTGGCAACTAGATAATGCTGACGGTGATCCAGAGTTATCAAATCAGTCAGAAGAGAAGTGAACACAAGGTCTGAGTGAAAGTTTGCACAACTGAACCTGCACTGTTAGAAGAACATTGGAGGCTTTTTATTTCACAAGAGGACCAGCAATTCTAGCTTCGTTTTGTTTGGCAAGTTACATTCCAAGGTATTAATAATCACTTGCTACTTCTCTGAATCCAAATAAATTAAGCCTGGTTCCCCTCTCTCTGACATTGGTATAAATCAGGGGTAACTCCCTAATGTCTGCCGAGTTACACCTATGGAAAACTAGGAGAGTCAGGTTTCACGTATGGCCTTTCTTTGCACAATGGGCTGATCCAGACATCCCGGTTCCTTGGCAAAGTTATATCCCAGTCCTCATTCTGCAACTATGAGCCATCTCTACTATAAAGGGGAAGAGGCAGCCTGCGCTTGTCGGTGGCTTGCGGTGCGGTGTGAGCTGTGGATTGCAAGGCACAGAGTTGCAGCGCTACGATGGAGGCAGAGGCAGCAGGTGCAGACACACTGAGGATGACTGGGTGCGGCAGCTGCGGCATGTATATGGTCCTAGAGGGAGCACCTGAAAGGAGTTTCATCTGCATGAAGTGCCGTCTGATAGAGCTGCTGGAGGAAAAGGTAAGGGGACTGGAGATGCAAGTGGAAACTCTGGCTGAGTTTAGAAGGGGATTTGAGCAGATGATGGAACGCAGACATGATGAGGCACAGGGGACAAGCTCAGGCGAGCGGACAGAAGCAGGACCTAAGGACTCTGAGGAGGGACTGCTGGGTGAGGAAAGTGGACGGTGGAAGCATGTCACTAGGAGAACCAGACAGAGGATAAGACGGGCCAGCGATGGACAAATAGAACTCAGGAACAGGTTTGCTGAGTTGGGAAATGAAGATGGAACACAGCAGGCTGCTGAAGGAGTAACGGCAAGGAAGAAAAGGCAAGCAGCCAATCCTGCAGATGGAGGGGAGCAGTCAGTGGAGGCAACATCAAGTACGAGCCCTAGGAGGATTGTGAGGGCGAATACAAATCGAGAGGAATCACAGCCAGCTGCTGTGGGGGATAGACCAGAGAATCGCATTGTCACCAGGAAAAGGCAAGTCTACGTGATTGGAGACTCTTTACTGAGAAGAGTAGACAGGCCTGTAACTAGACCTGATCGGGAGAACAGAAGAGTGTGCTGTCTGCCGGGGGCTAAGATACAGGATGTGGACTTGAGCCTGAATACGATCTTAGCGGGAGCGGGAAAAAATCCGTTGATTATCCTTCATGTGGGAACGAACGACACGGCTAGTTACTCACTGGACTGTATCAAGGAGGACTATGTCAGACTGGGGAAGAGGCTTAAAGACATCGAGGCTCAGGTGATCTTCAGTGGGATTCTGCCGGTTCCTAGAGCAGGGCAACGAAGGAGGGACAAGATTATGGCGATCAACAGATGGCTCAGGGAGTGGTGTTATAAGGAGGGCTTTGGGATGTACGGTCACTCGGAAGCATTTACGGATAGACAACTGTTTGCTCAGGATGGACTTCATCTCAGCAAGGAGGGAAATAGAATTCTAGGATGGAGGCTCGCCGACCTCATCAAGAGGGCTTTAAACTAGAAAGTTGGGGGAGATGGTTGGGAAATGTTCGGGAGATCTCCACGCCGGAATATAACCTGGAGAGGGAAGCAAACAAAGTGAGCGGGGATACCCTTGCGGCCCCAAGATTTGATCCAAGGAGGAATAGTGGAGTAGAAACCAGAGTAACGGGTGATGCTGGTGGTAGAAAGTTTGTGCACGACGGGGGAAATAATGTCACTGACGCCAAAAGCCGAAAATTAAAAGGTTTGTACACTAATGCGAGGAGCCTAGGTAACAAGATGGAGGAACTGGAGTTACTCGTGCAGGAAGTGAAGCCGGATATTATAGGGATTACCGAAACCTGGTGGAATAGTACTCATGACTGGAGCACGGGTATTGAAGGCTATGTGCTGTTCAGGAAAGACAGGAAGAAAGGCAAAGGTGGTGGAGTAGCATTGTACATCAATGATGAAATTAAATGTAGCGAAATAAGATGCGATGGAATGGATAAGACAGAGTCCGTCTGGGCAAAAATCACGCTGGGTAAAAAAGCAACTAGAGCTTCACCTGAGATAGTGCTTGGGGTGTGCTACAGACCCCCGGGATCGGATTGGGATATGGATAGAGACCTCTTTAATGTCTTTAATGAAGTAAACACAAAGGGGAAATGTGTGATTATGGGGGACTTCAACTTCCCGGATATAGACTGGAGGACGAGTACTTGCACGAATAATAGGGGTCAGATTTTTCTGGATGTGATAGCGGATGGATTTCTTCATCAAGTAGTTGAAGCACCTACAAGAGGGGATGCCATTTTAGACTTGGTGTTGGTGAGCAGTGAGGACCTCGTAGAAGAAATGGTGGTAGGGGACAACCTTGGTTCGAGTGATCATGAGCTGATTCAGTTCAAACTAGATGGAAGGATAAACAAATGTAGATCTGCGATTAGGGTTTTTGACTTCTCGAGGGCTAATTTTGAAGAGTTAAGGAAATTAGTTAGGGAAGTGGATTGGACGGAGGAATTAGTGGATTTAAATGTGGAGGAGGCCTGGAATTACTTTAAGTCACAGCTGCGGAGACTGTCGGAAGCCTGCATCCCGAGAAAGGGGAAAAGAACCATGGGCAGGAGTTGTAGGCCAAACTGGATGAGCAAGCAACTCGGAGAGGGGATTAGACAAAAGCAGAAAGCTTACAGGGAGTGGAAGGAAGGCAGGATCAGTAAAGAAAGCTACCTTGCTGAGGTCAGAACATGTAGGAATAAAGTGAGGAAGGCTAAAAGCCACATTGAACTGGAACTTGCAAAGGGAATCAAAACCAATAGTAAAAGGTTCTACAGCCACATAAATAGGAAGAAAACAAAGAAAGAAGAAGTGGGGCCGCTATACGCTGAGGATGGAATGGAGGTTAAGGATAACCTAGGCATGGCCCAACATCTAAACAAGTACTTTGCCTCGGTTTTTAATAAGACTAGTGAGGAACCTTGCGACGATGGAGGGATGATAAACGGGAATGTGGATATGGAAGTGGATATTACTGCAACTGAGGTAGAGGCCGTACTTGAAGGGCTCGATGGGACGAAGTCGGAGGGCCCGGACAATCTCCACCCGAGGATATTAAAGGAACTGGCGCGTGAAATTGCGAGCCCGTTAGCAAGAATTTTTAGGCAATCGATAAACTCAGGGGTTGTGCCGTATGACTGGAGGATTGCTAATGTAGTTCCTATTTTTAAGAAAGGGAATAAGAGTGATCCGGGTAATTATAGGCCTGTTAGCTTGACGTCTGTAGTATGTAAGGTCTTGGAAAAAATTTTAAGGGAGAAAGTAGTTAAGGACATAGAGGTCAATGGTAATTGTGACGAATTGCAACACGGATTTACTAAAGGTAGATCGTGCCAAACCAATCTGATCTCCTTCTTTGAGAAGGTGACGGATTACTTAGATAAAGGAAATGCGGTAGATATAATTTACCTAGATTTCAGTAAGGCGTTCGACACTGTTCCACACACGGAGCTGTTAGTTAAATTGGAAAAGCTGGGAGTGAATATGAAAGTTGTAAGGTGGATAAGGAACTGGTTAAAGGGGAGACTCCAGAGGGTCGTATTGAAAGGTGAACTGTCGGGCTGGAAGGAGGTCACCAGTGGAGTCCCTCAAGGATCGGTTTTGGGACCGATCCTATTTAACCTTTTTATTACTGACCTTGGCACAAAGAGCGGGAATGTGCTAATAAAGTTTGCGGATGACACGAAGCTGGGGGGTATTGCTAACACGGAGAAGGACAGGGATACTATTCAGGAAGATCTGAACCACCTTGTAAACTGGAGTAATAGAAATAGGATGAAATACAATAGTGAAAAGTGCAAGGTCATGCATTTAGGAATTAATAATAAGAATTTTGGATATACGTTGGGGGCGCATCAGTTAGAAGTGACGGAGGAAGAGAAGGACCTTGGGGTACTGGTTGATAGCAGGATGACTATGAGTCACCAATGTGATACGGCTGTTAAAAAGCAAATGCGATTTTGGGATGCATCAGGCGGGGTATTTCCTGCAAGGATAAGGATGTGTTAGTACCGTTGTATACGGCGTTGGTGAGACCCCATCTGGAATACTGTGTGCAGTTCTGGTGTCCCATGTTCAAGAAGGATGAATTCAAACTGGAACAGGTTCAGAGACGGGCTACGAGGATGATCCGAGGAATGGAAAAACTGCCTTATGAAAGGAGACTCAAAGAGCTTGGCTTGTTTAGCCTGGCCAAAAGAAGGCTGAGGGGGGATATGCTCGCCCTATATAAATATATCAAGGGGGTTAACGTTAGGGAGGGAGAGGAATTATTTAAGTTTAGCACTAATGTAGACACGAGGACAAATGGGTATAAACTGGATATTAGGAAGTTTAGACTTGAAATTAGACAAAGGTTTCTGACCATTAGGGGAGTGAAGTTCTGGAATAGCCTTCCGAGGGAAGTAGTAGGGGCAAAAGACTTTCCTGGCTTTAAGATAAAGCTTGATAAGTATATGGAGGGGATGTTATGATAGGATCGTTAATTTGGGCAATTGATCTTGAATTACCACCAGACAGGTCTGCTCAATGGTCTGCGGGGAGATGTTGGATGCGATGGGTACTGAGTTGCTGCGGAGAATTCCTTCTTGGGTGCTGGCTGGTGACTCTTGCCCACATGCTCAGGGTTTAGCTGATCGCCATATTTGGGGTCGGGAAGGAATTTTCCTCCAGGGCGGATTGGCAGGTGCCCTGGAGGTTTTTCGCCTTCCCCTGCAGCGTGGGGCACGGGTCGCTTGCTGGTGGTGTCTCTGCAGCTTGAGGTCTTCAAACCATTTTTGAGGATTTCAATAACTCGGTCCTGGGATAGGGGTTGTTATAAAATTGGATGGGTGGGGTTCTGTGGCCTGCCTTGTGCAGGAGGTCAGACTAGATGATCAGATTGGTCCCTTCTGACCTATGAGTCTATGAGTCTATAAAGCTCTTTGCACAAAACTCTGTGAGCTGACCCAGGTTCCTGATAGCAGGAGCTTGACATATGTTTAAAATGTTCCAAAGTTGATTCTTGCGGTTTCCCTCCAAGTCTCTAATGTGTGGTTTCCCCACTCCCCCCATGTCATCCTTCCCTGTAATCTGCTTTTTTCAGCAATGGTTTAACATGTACAAGCCCATCACCATCAACACAGCTCTACTCTCGGAAGAACCTGACTCCTTTGTGAACAAACTGGACCCCAACAAGGTATTTAAAAGCAAGAACAAAACTCCGGTGATCAAAAAGAAATTGGCATCGCAGCCAGGAGGCTCTCAGAAAAGCCACGCAAGCACGACCTCCTCCAAGACCCCTTCCCTATCCGGGAACTCCCTGAGGAAACGAGAACCCCAAACCTGACTCTGGAAACCAGTTTCATTCCAGACTGTTAAAAACCCACTGTGGTGTCTCTTAGGCTTGGATCAAACCATTCCTCATGCATGAATAGACTTCCCAGTGCAAGCTGTGTTGCAACATTTGCATGAAATATAATAATTTAATTTATGGGAGATATGTCTGGAAAGCCAAAAAGCCGCAGGTCCTGGACAGATGGTGGTTAATTCCTTTCTATTCCAATGGGCAAATACTTCTGTGTGGATAAAAATGCCACTGAGCTGGGTGGAGTGTGTTACTACTGATAAAGTGCTGCAATGGACTCAAGTAAAATCAATCTCTACCATTTTCATATACATCTTATTAAATACAACATACATACACAGATATTTCCCTGTGTCCTTTTTAGAAGGAAAAAAGCATGCAGTGATCATTGCGTATAATGAGAGCAGGATCAAACCCACTGAAGTTGGTGTTGTAGTCAAGGGGAGCATTAAGGGAGCAGGACTGGGCCCCGTGATTATAGCCCAATGATATGTAAGGGCTTCATGCTGGCCACCCACAAATCCCATTGAGTGTTCAGCCTGGGATCAGGCTCTGACGTATTTGTGCAGACTGCATGTTAAACAGAAATGACCTTCTGCTAAAGACCACACCTGATGTTGTGCGCACTTGGCAAGAGCTGGCCGGGCCAGAGCAGTGCAAAGGTGCCAAGTCATCTAATATGGCGAGCAGGTGGACTAGCCAAGGATAGTGCTGTAAAACGATTATGCACATCCAGAAGCATCTAGGAAACCCTCTTACAAAGAAATCCCGTTTTTCCCAGGCCAGTGCTGCTCTCATAAGGCCCCTGGCTCCAGGTTAACAATCTGCCCTGGAACAACATGGGATTCCCTATCACCATAGCTGTCTGTGCTTGGTGCTGAGCACCTCCCCAACTCCTGCAGATCTCAGTAGGCAGGGAAGGTGCTCAGCAACTTTCAGGATCAGGCATCTCAGGACTGGGCTCTATAAAAACCTAACTGTGGGTCCCAGCCCATCAGTAGGTCTTGGAAAGGTTGCAGAGGGGTCAGGGACTCGGAGCAGAGGAGTTCTCCAGGGGATGGGTGGGTGGGTTGGAGAGCAAGCCTGCACCACACTTACCCTGGAGCAGCGTCTCCTGTCCAGAGGGCTGGGACTCTGGAGCTGGGAGCCGGGCACAGCTCCGCAGGACAAGAGTCGCTGCTGCAGGGTGTGTGCAGGGTCACTCTCCAACATACAGACATCGGGGCTCCCCTACACATTGGGGCAGGACTAGGGTTGTGGTGCCAGGTCAGTGAGTGCTGCTGCAGGTGCCAGGGCCGAGAAGGAGGTGGTGGCAGCGGCGGCAGCAGCAGAGGAGGCCTGTGATTTTTGGGGACCCACCCCACACCCAAATTTGCAAAACAAGACACAATGCAGTGGGTGGGACTCCTTAGTAAAATGTTTCAGAACCACTGTCCTAACACAGTGAAGCCCAGCCTCCCCTGGTCTAAACAAGAGCCGCTCCGAACAGAGAAAGCAACCTTCACTGCCAATTTGGGACCAAACGAAACCCAACCATTTTCCTCTTCTCTTTTTCACCGTCTGTTCTGAGACGCTTTGAATGGAGGAGACTGGAGCCCCAAGTCCAGTGCAGTGGTCTGGCTACCCAGGCTGCAGCAGCTGTAGTGGGAGATGTTGAAGGATTTACCACAGGATGGCATTTGACCTTGCTAACTGCCTATGTGTGGAGAAGATCAAAAGCAGTAGGGTACTCCAGCCTTACCACTTTCTACAGCTCTTGGAGCCAGTGCAGCTACAGGAGAACACAGAAGCTTTACTGTCAGAGATGCACATGCCAGTAAAAACCCAGCTTGCCTCTCAGTTCCCAGGCTGAGTTGTAAGGCTGACCATTAGAAAAGCCATTGTTACTTGTAAACTGGGTAGGATTTGCTTCAGAGGCGTTGAGAGCCCATAAACGTGGAACCCCATGTTTCTACACTTTAGACAATGTAATTTTTCAGGGTAGAACTGCACTTTAACCCATTCAATGCTGGTCTTCAACTGTACCCACTATTGCCTCCATTTTGGCACATTCCGTTTTCTTAGCTGTACTGAGAACACTTAGTAGCCACCAAACAATCTGTGCGGCTAATAGAGACATCCAGGGCACCATCTCAAAACAAGCAATGATTCTTTCCATTGGGGTGTGTCTGACTGCTAACATGATTGCATAACTGTGGAATACCAAGCTACCTCACAAGGTGTTGTGGGGGTTCTTTACTTGATGTTAGTGCAGCCCCTGGAAGTATTAAGCACTGGATAAGTGTGATGTATTTTAATAAAGATTTTAATATTGTCCTCCAAAATGCCGGTTTTTGAAGAATACCAGATCCTCTAAAGAGCACGCACACACGACTAAGGACAAGAGTCTTTGCCGTGCTTCTAAGAGGCGCAGCACAGAGTGAGTAGCCATGAGGGAGTGGCCTAAGATGGCTTTAGGCTGATCCCAGTCTTAGGTTGTTCCCTGGCCCCCACTGTAACTGAGACAGCCCTGAGGGACTGTCTGCATTACAGCAGCCTCACTCGACTGCCCTATATCTGGCAACACAGCTCAGAATCTCTGCAGTGCAGCTGCCCAACTCCTAACAGGTTCCTGTCATCCTTAGCCCTGTCCCTGGCATGCCCCTTACACCAGGAGTTCAGGGGGTCCTGGCAAGGCAGTTTACTGTGGTTACTGTCCTGAGGGAATCCACCCCCAGCTGCACCAGGGACTTTAAGAGCCTTTTGTCCAGCCCTTGTTTGCCCCAACTGTCTTGGCTTTGAAGGTGGGTGACAACCTTTCATGAGCACCTGTTTGTTCAGTGTAGTAGCAATAACAGGGATACACAGGAGGCCACTCAGTGATCCACTCACTCATCCCTAGTCCACTCTGAGCTAGTGAATTTCACATTTAGGATACTGCAAAATTACATGAGTGGAATCACTCGGCTTTGCTTTTTCCACCTGAGTGATGGGTTTGGTGTATTATTTCCAGGGGTGAAAGTAACTTAAAGGACTTACCAATACACCGGAGTCCTGAGCAGGGCGCGTGGCCTCAACCAGAAGAGGTGGTGCCTTTAAATACCCAAGCCCTTTAAATCAAGAGTTAAAGGCCCAGGGGCTCCGGTTGCGGCTGGGAGCCCCGAGGCCTTTAAATCACCCCCGGAGCTACCAGCTGCAGAGGCAGCTGGGAGCCCTGGGGTTCTGGGGTGATTTAAAGGGCCCGGAGCTCTGGCTGCCACTACCGCAGCAGAGCCCCTAGCCCTTTAAATCACCGCCGGAGCCCTGCTGCCGCTACCCCAAGGCTCCGGCAACGGGGCTCAGGAGGCGATTTAAAGGGCCCATGGCTCCAGCCACTGCAGGGAGCCCTGGGCCCTTTAAATCGCCAGCTTGGGGAAGCTGGTCCAGTCCAGCATGGCGTACTGGCTCTTGCTGGTACGCTGTACCAGACCGTACTGGCTTACTTTCACCTCTGATTGTTTCCATAAAGAAAAAAAATTAAACGTCCATTGAAGTTTAGAACAGAGCCACTTTCAGCCCCACTCAATACTGTTCTGTCCACCAGAAATCCCAGCTAGTCTGATTGAGTTGCACAGACTTTTAAAAGCCACCCTCCATTTTTACACCTATAGATTGTGCAAGTAAATAACTACAGGTGCAACGGATGTCCCTTGGACATTATCCACTGAGTTATTGAATGTTATTTAATTAGTAGTGTGAAAACAAAAACTCAATGAAGGCAGGTTTGAACACTTGATCCGGTGATGAAGTCATGTGGCTGATCGAACCTTCCTTTCCAGCTTTGTCCTAGCAAAACTTGGACATCACACATGGTTAGTCTGCAAATCGTCCTTTCCTTTCTTATCTCCGCCTTCCAGGGCAGACTGATTGTGAAAGTCAATTAGGAGTTTGTAGGCTAAGGCACCAACAAGACTTCCCAGTGTTGGAGCTACAAGTGGGACCCACCACCAGTAATCTCCAGCCCTAAAAGAAAAGACAGGACAGGTTTCTGGTGAATCAGAATATTTGCTTTGCTGTCATATTCTACCTTAGGTAAGATAAGTTTGTCTTTGCTACAGAGTCAAATTCTAATCTAGCCAAGTTATTTTTCCCCACAGAATGCATTCATACTTGAAGGAAGTGAGCTATGATGTAATTTTGCACATTTAGAGAGCTTTCTGTCTGAGGATCTCAAAGACTTCAAGGGTTCGATCCAAAAATCAATGGAAAGATTCTCCTGGATTTCAGTAGACTTTGGATCAGACCCTAGATGAATTAAGGCTCAGAATAGCCTTTGAGGGCTGCAGGTATTATCAACATTTTACAGTCGGAATCAGAAAGAGAGAAGGCCAATGCCTTTCCCAAGGTCACACAGGAACCCTATTTCAGCATAAGGAGTAGAAACCAGGTGTAAGTCCTTTGCTTATCCACACAACCATCGTTGCTGTAATGGGAATTGCAATCTGCATGCTGTCATACATTGAAGCAATGTGCGACTCTCACTTAATCTCACTGTAAATGGCATTGGCCTATATCCACATCCACTATAAGTAGATCCCAGTGCTGTTGAAATGTGTTTTGATTATTTGGTGGCTCACCCTTAACTACTATTTTAAAATACGTTAGACAACGCAGTCAGAATGGGACCAAGAAGATTCTGTGCCAGCCAGTCAGAATGCTGGGTGAATGTTGTGGCATATGAAACAGCAGCATTCCCACTGGAGTAGGGAACCAACTTGCGTACTGGGATTCCAACTGGTCAGAGATTAGTTTCTCCCTTAAAGTGCTTTTTAAATAAGGATTAATAGAGTTTACCTTATATTAACACATTTTTCAGGTCACATATTTGCAATCAGTACAGTGTAAAAGGAAAGATGGTAACCTACCTAAAGACTTCAATTCCCCAGCCTGCTATTGCAGTAAAGATCCTTGGAGGCAGGTCCCTGGAGGGGTTTATTGCATATCCGGTGTTTATTCCCATTGTCATGCCGATTACTAACACCAGGAGCCCAGTGATCACAGGCTGAGTGCCCTCTAGGGCTCCATTATTCTTCTTGTCATAGATAGCGAGAATGCACAGCATGAGCACCGTTGTGGCCAGGAACTGTGGGATCCGCAGAAAGCACAGGTCAGTAGAGAAGTGCATGTCAAGGCCAAAAGGAGTCACTGGAACATGTGAAAGGAGCAGAGCCCAGAGTCAGGAATGAGGAACTGGAGCAGAGCTAATCTCCAGGCTACCTTGTCAGGACAACTGACCTGCAGCAGCTGCTTGATTAGCCATGCCACCTGATTAGCTGCCAGGGGCCAGCAGGCTGGCTCTTAAGCCAGCAGCCGCAACAGCTCACTGGCTTCTCCACATGCATACTGGTGCATGCTCCTGTGTTACCTGGTTCCTACTGCTCCTGCCTTTAACCCCTCCTTGATCCCATGTTCCCTCCAGTTCCTGCCCTCCAGTTTGACCCTTGGTTCTGACTACTGACTCTGGCTTAATCCTGGCTCTGGTATCCAGTTCCTACCCTCTCTTTTGATCCTTGGCCTTGGCTCTGGACTACTCATGCCCACTCTGACCACTAGGCATGCTGGCTGCTCCAGTTTCTAGGCTAGACCACCCTCATCCTGGTTGACTGACAATTTGAAAAGATACATTATCCCTGGACTAGATGGATTGTGAAGCATTTTGTCACCATTTTGAATCTGGCCAAGGTTGGGAGTAACCAGAAGTTGTTCGTATCTGGTCACAGCCAGCCTATGTGAAGCAAACAGAGGGTCTTGCCCCATTCCAAATGAGTGTGTCCACAGTACAATAGCCACTAACATAATTATACATGTGTAAGTGTGTCGGTATAAACTATTTTTCATGTCCCTGCACCTCTAAGCCAAAGTACCTTAGTTATTCTGAGTCCACTTGTACCAGACTCAGAGGGAGCCATAAAAACCTGTAACAATGAGCCCAAATAGCTTTTCTAGATGTAAAAGTGTCATGACTTTCAAGTCAATTATGTCAGCAAGACTCAAGGGACCTGTGCCCAGTTGGGAAGTTGGAATCCCCACTTGCTGATGGAAAAAAGCTCCCATTTCTAGCCCTACAGCATCCCAGCCATCCGGGGCTGGGATTCTGTTGGAGATGACTGCATTTGTCCCTCCCCACTTTGTGAGAATTTGCCCATAGATAGTAAGGTCCTGCCTTTTGCAGCTATTCCATACACACATCAATGGGAGCTGAAGACTTGTAGCTACTGGGAGCTCTCACTGTCATTCATCTTCTTCCTCAGAAGTGACATACTCTATGTTGCCTAGAAGATGGAACAAATCTGAGGACACCTGGAGACTCTATAGCTGTCACTTTGTTACGCACCATGGGCATTCAGAACTTCACCAGGACAGAACCCAGATCCTGCTGCTCCACAGGCATGGTGGGGACAAGGGAGGCAATTGTAACTAGAAGCTATGGGATGAAACCAGGGAATAGCTTAGAGACATTTCATATTAGACCAGATGACACACTAGTGATAATTAGGGAGCCGGAGGGAATTGGTCCTGCATTGGCTGGAGAATGGATTAGAGGGCCCTACATGCCTCTGTCCCTCCTAAATCAGGCTGTTCCCCATGTGGAAGAAGGAGCAGGTTTGGCCCCAAAATGGCAGATCTTACAAGGATCAGTGAAGGCTCTGGCTCCTTCTGCTCCCCTATTGGCCCCCAGGTTCTCTCTGCTCCTGCCTTCGGCACAGCTCCTGCTGGAACTGTGCAGACATGAACCTGGAGCCCAGAACCCTATGTACAGGAGTGGCCACAGCACCAGAGCCCAGATTATCAGTAACTAACCCACACACTCTGCAAGGTGGATGGCATGACAATACCACCTCCACCCCTTCCCATCCCTCAATCAGGCAGGAGTTCGTACCCTGCAGCGCTCTGAGGAGTGGAAGAGGGAGCAAACTGCACTGTGAAGTGGCTTTCCTGCTGCTGTCCCCCACAGGTCAGGCTTGCCTGGATCCCTACGCAGAGAACCAGGGAAGGGTTTTTAAGGTGGACTGCAGTCATGCTGATTGCTTGACAGCTGAACCATGCTCCATGGCCAGAGTATTTAAGTTCTGAGGAAGGCTTGTGATTCTCACCTCCTGGACTAGTGCAAGCAAAACATGTCTTGGGAAGATGCATTCACCCTCACACAGTCACCAGGATTGCAGCCAAACTCACAGAGCCTCTCTGACCAGTTCCTGGCAGGGCAGGGGTCTCTGCCTTGAATGAGAATGTTGGCAAGTAGTTCTGGCCATAACACGTTGGAGGAGATGCGCCCACACAGAGAAGTGGGGTCACAGAGCAGGGAAACAGCAACTCAAGTTATGGTCCCAAAGAGGCTCCTTCACCCAGATATGAGACATGAATTTTTAAAGCCTTATGTTTGGAAATAAACAAATAGGGAGTGTTCAACAAGAAGCCTGGAGTGGGGTCCACAGCAAAAGAACTTCTAACAGAAGATGAATCCCAAACAATAGAAGAACTTTGTTTACATGGATTCCACATGCCAGCAAGGTGAGTAATGCCCCTGTAGAGCAGGACTGCTACAGTGCTGCCAAAATTACTGCACAGCCCAGTGGAGATGATGCAACGGTAATTTCATCACAGCAGAGACAATGTTGAAGGGAAGGAATGATGTTCTGCATCTCACTCCATGAACAGAGGGTTAAAAGCCTGTAGGATCTGATCCTGAGAAATGCTCCCGTAACTCCCATGAACTCAAGCAGAGCCTAAACCCTCAGGGTGTCCTGGACGCAATCACCATTCCAGAGCACATCTCTGCCCTCTCCGCCAGCAGCAGAGGATTTATTCACAATGCCAGAGTCAATGGCTTCATGGAAATTAACATACAACCAAGCAGCAGCCTGACTGCTAGCAATGAGCAAAAACAAACCACCAATATTCTCACAGCTGGAAGCCATCACTTTAGGAGCCACATGCTAAAAGAATGAAGAGTGAGAAAGGGGGGAAGTTAGTCATAAATGTGCAGCACATGGAGAGCTGATCCTCCAGACTTCACCCTGTCCGGGTCCACCCTACGAGCCTCATTCCAGGCACCTAATTCTCTCTGTACTGCTCCACCATGGGGCTGAAATCACAAGATCAGCCTTTTCCCAACAACTCTCTCCACCAGCCTATTCGGAGCTGGCTCAGAAAACCTTCCATGATGTACAAGGAGCAGAGAAGCCCCATATGTGTCTGCCCTTCCCTCACTGCCACAGGGTGTGAGTGGGTGCTGATGCTTTCCTAACCCTGGGTACATTTCAACGGTGATGGACCATGGAAATAGTTTTTGAAAGAAAACAAACAAAAAACTGTAAAAAGCTTGAAACATTCTCAGTAGCAACCAAGTGCCTTACAGAGCAGGCACCTGTTGGAACAGACAGATGTTTCCAAAGGGAGCTCTGCTTCAATACCGATTGTTCACTCCCCCATACTAAGACTCCAGCCACCCTCCTCGGTGCTGTTTCCATGCACCCATCTGCCAGTTAAGCCACAATACTACAGCTAGTCATCTTTAAATTCAGCCCCCTGTGCCGCAGCCAAACATCCTCCTCCACTGTATGCTCATCAGGGCAGTTGAAGTGTCTTTTACAGGGCTGAGCATGCTACTGCTGCTTAATAACAGCCCTCTGCATGAAACCTGCAACAGCATCTAGTGACCAAGCAAGGCAGCTGTGATCACAGCTGTGCTCCAAACACAGCAGTGACAAGGCAGAGAAATCCTGGGTACGGACCTCATTTACAAATCCTCCCAGCAGAGTCATATACGGAGCAGGGTAGGTGGCGAAGATTCCAGCTGTGCCATTAGGTCCCATCACAATGAAGTGTCCATCCGAATATTCACACAGTGCATCTAGGAGAAAGCGGAGACATGGGGTTAACCCTGCTGCTGAGGCTGGCGCACACAGAGGCCCTCAAACTGTGGTGATGAGGGCAAGCTAAGGAGGTCTCACCCTAACTAAATGCAAACACATTGATTGCAGTCAGGACAGGCACAAGACAGAGTGGAGGGGAGGAAAGAGACGTGGCCAAGCAGCCACTCCTTTCCCAGGGAAGTGAGATATCTTCTCTCCCTGAGACTTTTTCCAGCAGAACTTTATTATGTCCACAGGCTCTCAGCCCTCACTGTGTGCCTCTCTGACAAGCAGAGGCTTGGATGTGGACTCTGCAGGTACCAGTGAGGAAAGCACTGGGGCCTATTGGGAAGAACAGAGGCTGCTTCTCTGCTCCCTTCCCCCAGACTTTTCAGGCTTGCCTGAGCTGGCCCATAGCAGCTCCCCCTCCTGGGAATTGCTGGCAGAAAAATAAATGCCAGTCCCTTCTTGTCCAGACTTTCAGTGGGGATGAGCCCCCCACCCCACTGTACCACACCCCAGTGGAGATCAACAGCAGCTGCAGCTGCTCAGTTTTTAAAAGCAGGCCATTCTGCCTGCGTCCTTTGCTAAGTCTGCACCCTTCCCTTTGGGCTCCAGACTCACCACAGTAATCTCAGCCCCTGAGACTCCTAGTAGGCCTGCCTGCAAGGTACTCCACTTGGGGTGGCACTTGCAGACCTTTGAAAGCATTGGCTGTCTCAGAATGCAGCTGCCTGACCACTATGGGACTACACGACACCGGCTTTCCAGCAAATGCATTGCCTTCCTGTGTGCACTGCAAGCTATTGGCTATGATCTATAAGGCTATGTGAGTAGGGCTGCACTGCAGTGTACGCCCAGGGTTTGAACTCAGGCACAAGCCTAACCCTCCGTCTGTCTACACACAAATTATGCTAACCCAGAGTCCCACAACCCCCCGGTGGTGGAGGGCTCAAGCATGAGTCAAGTTGGGACCCAGAGTCCATGCCCTATTGCTTTGCAGTATAGCTACAGCCCCACTGAACTCATGCTCTGGGAGTCCACCAAAAGTATCCCACATGCTGACTTCCTTTGTCTTCTGCATAGTCAAGTTTGATGGACAGTCATGTTTTCCCATGTTGCACCATGAACAAAAGGCTATAGCAGCCATATTTAGGGAGGGCACTAGGCAGTCTGGGATATGGGTGGTTGGACTCAGGCTTGCATTATCCAGTGTAAATGCTGGAACCCCAGATTAGGTTCTGGGGCTCAACACTTCCTAACTTGGGGTTACAAAGGAATATAGATGCTCAAGCCCCAGGTTAACAAACCCAGGGCCTGCTAACTTCAGTTCTACCAACCCTGGGCTTGCATTGCAGTGTAGATATATCCTACATGGCTAGCCAAGAGAGGCCCTCTCCCCCAAGACACAACAATAGGTGAGGTAGTGGAGGACTCAGATTAATGATCCCAAGACTTAGCTGTCTGGACGCTGCTGCCAGGCATTCTCAGCTGAGCACACTGGGATTTGCCCTTATTGGGGTCTGAAGGGGAGGGATAGCTCAGTGGTTTGAGCATTGGCCTGCTAAACCCAGGGTTGTGAGCTCAATCCTTAAGAGGGCCACTTAGGGATCTGGGGCAAAAAGCTATCTGGGAATTGGTCCTGCTTTGAGCAGGGGGTTGGACTAGATGATCTCCTGAGGTCTCTTCCAACCCTAATATTCTATTCTATTAAATAAGCCCAACTCTCTTGTCAGGGAATTGCTGGAGGGGAGTGGGAGGGGATAGCACTGAGTTGTATATTTGATTATGAACAGAGATCCCAAGGCAGATAAGAGCTCTCACCTTATATAAATCTAATATAGACACAGGAATATGCTCAAGGACAAACATAATAGTGTGGTTACCACCAGGGATCAAATTCAGACTCAGCTTTGCAGGGTCTGAGTCCCTACAGTGAGCCGCAGGATTCACATCCCCCACTGGGAGCTGCAGAAGACTCATCTCTTCAGTGGATCAGGAACAGCAAGTGAACCAATCCATTCCCAGCAATTCCCATAACGTTGGAAAAGCAACCATACCATAGTACATGCAGAACACTAGGGATGCTGCCAAGAAGGAGCCCAGGAACTGGCCAATTATATAAGCTGGCAGCTTTCTCCAGGGAAGATTTCCTAAGACGCAGTGTGTGAAGCTTATGGAGGCATTCATATGAGCTCCTGTTTAAAAACATACATATACATGTATAAATACACACACACATATTTATATATATTACATCTGCTTCATAAATAACGTGTCTATGCCAGTGCAACAACTCTAAAGCCTCATAGTTGATGGTCAACACAGAGACTAGAATCCTGGACCTCTGCTCCCAAAACACCAAGTGCCAAGAATTCAGAAGCTTATATCTACTGCTGGAGCAGGTGAGCCAGTCCCTCCAGGAAATAGCAGGGGTGCCTCTAGCAGGTCTGATTCTCAGGTGCCTGGCTACCATTCTGGATTCCGAGTATGGCTTGGAAGAGATCACCAGTGTCCCAGCTCCTGTGCTGCCAGTGCGTTAGTTCATTGCTGCATCCCAGGCATCAGGGAGCTTGAGATGTTCTCCCATGCTTTGCTAAGTTGCCATTTGTTTCCAGCACAGTGAGCACAGCAGGGAACAGACCTATGGGTTCATTGAGCCCTGATTCATGCCCGGCATCTTGTAAAGCAAATCACAACAGTACCACTTACACCCACGTGCTATCACTCTCCAGAGGTGTAAATGATGACACAAGGTGCAGGGTAATGGTGAATCAGGCCCCATCACAGATACATGCTAGGTTCTGAGAAGTAACACACTGGCTGAGCATTTCTGCTCGACAGTCCATGTACTGTTCCACTTTCACCTGAAGCCATAAGTTACATGGTGACAAGCACTGAGGGCCTGACCCTAAACAGGGCAACGCAGAGTAACCTCCCCTAAAGACAGTGGGAGATGCAGGTTCTCAGCACCTCTAAAATCAGGCCCTAAGTCTGGTTTTAAAGTAAAAGGTTGAGATACAGGGAGGGGATGACAAGCCCTGGGATTTCCAAGTGAGAGCCATACCTGAAGGGCTGAGGAGCAAAGCCAAAAAGACAAGAATACACTATATCTGAGCAATAACCTGCCAGAAAGGTCTTCAGCTTAGCTCTGCCTTGGGAAGCGTGTTCTCACTGTTATTAATCATTACTTAGATTACAGTTACACCCAAAGGAACTGAGTAGGACAGATACAGCCCCCGTCCCAAGGAGCTCAGCTCACAGTCTCAAAATGGATTTATTTTAGCCTCTTGGCAACTTGTTTTTCTAATGAAGCAAGAGAGTTTTTCTGCTTTTGACAGGAAGGACAGTCTTGCAGTTCAGGTACTGGACTAGAACTGGACAGATCTGGGCTCAATTCTTGTCTCTGCCTCAGAATTCCCTGTAGTAAATGGTTAGTGGTGAGGATAATTAACCACTGGAACAATGTACCAAGGGTTGTGGTTGATTCTCCATCCCTGACCATTTTACAAACAAGACTGGATGTTTTTCTAAAAGATCTGCTCCGGTTCAGATAGTTCCTTCTCTGTCTTGTCTGTTTCGATTGTAAATTCCTCAGGGCAGGGGTCATGTCTGCTCTGTGTTTGTATAGCATTGGACACAATGGAAAACTGATCTTGGTCGGCACCTCTATGTACTATGTAAGACAAATTATTATCATGCTCCCATTATCCAGCCTTTCCGACCAGCCCCTCTTTTCTGTATGAAAAGACCCACGATGCACATTTTCTTTATCAAACCCTTGCATTCAGTGCAATGAACACACCCACCCTATGAGAAGGAAAAACAATATGCAAAACTCAGACTAAAGGAGGAGCTAACTTAGGGCCCTACAACTGAACTGAAAAGACAAGCATCACCTTGATCTTTGCGCTGGTCTAAGCCTTCCTGGGGATGGGAAGATGGAAGGTTTTCTCTTGTGATCCAAACAGATTTAGAAAGCAGTAACTATTTCTTCCTCCTCCACCATTCCCACCATCTCCAGACATCAGTTGTTTGGGATCCACTCTCTTCATCTCTGCATCTACAGACCGTTCTTAGAAATCTCCTGTCTGTTTATTATGGAGATGGAGCCAAACCAAAACCCCAGCTCCAAAGAGCCCTGAAGTGGGTTTTAGAGGTGAACCTCACAGCCAGCCACTGACCCATAATGGGCTGAATTGATAACCTCATCTCAACCCCCTTTGCAGCTCAGACCCAACTCACATTTAATCATGGAATAGAAAAAAAAATGGTTACCCACCTTTTTGTAACTGTTGTTCTGTGTGTTGCTCATGTCCATTCCACTGACGTGCTCGGCCGTCAGAGACTTTTGCCTTAGGGCCTGTAGGAGACCTGTAGGGCCGGCTGTGGCACTCTATGGAGTGCCATGCTCATGGCACGGTATATCAGGCCCCGCCAGCCCTGCGCCCTCTTGGTTTCTCCTTGCCAACAACTCCAAAAGAGGGGCAGGAGGATGGGTAATGGGATGGAATGGAATGATCAACACATCTCAAAAAACAATAGTTACAAAAAGCTGGGCAACCGTTTTTCCTTCTTCGAGTGCTTGCTCATGTCAATTCCATTATAGATGACTCACGAGCAGAATCCCAGGAGGTGGGCTTGGAGTTCATAGTCTCGCAGATTGGAGTACTGCTCTGCAGAAACCAGCATCAGCCTGAGCCTGCTGGATCAGCACATAGTGCAGGGCAAATGTGTGGATGGACAACCAGGTCGCAGCACAGCAAATTTCCTGGAACGATACCTGAGCAAGGAAGGCCACCGATGATGCCTGTGCCCTAGTCGACTGGGCCATCACAGCCGCTTGCAGGGGCACCTTCGCCAGCTCATAACAGTAGCAGATGCAGGCCATGATCCAGTACAAGATTCTCTGGGTAGACACCAGGCAACCCTTCATCCTGTCCCGGACATTTAGGTAAAGGCACTCCAGACCTTTCAGGAACTGCGCCGTCATGGGATGGGCGAAGACCAACCTGCTGTGAAATGAGGGATGGAAAGCTGAGAGGCCACCAGGTGCACCTTGACTGAGGAAAGCGACAGGCCCTGCAGCTTCAGATATAGCAAATAGCCCAGGATGACTTGCAGGAAGGCCTCCTCCGCCCGGATGCGGTGATCCGAGGCCCAACATGTGAACTGCTTCTATTTTGCTGTGTACGTAGTCCTGGTGGAGGGTTTCCTGCTGCCCAGCAAGTCCTGCTGGACACCGGTGGAACACTGCCGCTCCTCCCCACTCAGCCACGCAGAAACCAGGCTGTCAGGTGCAGCACTGCCAGGTCCGGATGCAGCAGATGCCTGTGGTTCTGGGACAGAAGATCCGGCCGAAGAGGCAGCTGCAATGGGGTGGCTGCTGACAGGAGCATGGCGAACCAGTGCTGATGAGGCTGTGAGGATAACCATTGCTTTGTCTTGCTTCACTTTGAGCAGGACCCTGTGGATTAGCAGCACTGGCAGGAAGGCATACATGAGCAGTCCTAACCATGGGATCAGGAAGGTGTCCGACAAGGAGCCATTGTCTCTGCCCAGCAGAGAGCAGAACTCATGGCACTTCCTGTTCTATCTAGACACAAACAGGTCCACCTGGGGAGTCTCCCACCTGCAGAAAACTAGGCTGACCACCTCCGGATAGAGCGAGCATTTGTGGTGAGAGGAGAATGTCCTGCTGAGGCAATCTGCCAGCACAGGCACCAACCTTTTTCGGCACTGATGGGTGCTTGTGCCTCCCACCCACCTACGCCCCAACTCCACCTCTGCCCCAAAGTCTGCACTCCAACTCTGCCCCTCCTTGCCCCTATTGGATCTCTTACCAAATCCCCACCCTGGCCCCACCTCCTCCCCCAAGCGTGCCGCATTCCTCCTCCTCCCCTCTTCCTCCCAGGCTTGTCACGCGAAACAGCTGTTTCGCAGCGCAAGCGCTGGGAGGGAGGGGGAAGAAGCAGGACATGGTGGTGCACTCAGGGGAGGAGGCAGAGGTGAGCTGGGGCAGGGAGCTGCCAGTGGGTACAGAGCACCCACCAATTTTTCCACGTGGGTGCTCCAGGTCCGGAGCACCCACGGAGTCGGTACCTATGTCCGCCAGGACTTTCTTGGCTCCAGGCAAGTGGGCGGCCACCAAATGAATGGCGTGCTGCACACAAAAGTCCCAGAGGCTGAGAGCTTCCCGACAGAGGGTCGAAAACCTGGCGCCACCTTGCCTGTTGATTGACAATACTGCTGCAATGTGCTACATTAGGACCTCTACCACCTTGCCTTTCAAGTGGGGCAAGACAGCCTGGCATGCCAGGTGAACCATCCAGAGCTCCATGACATTGATATGAAGGGCTGGGTCGTGTTGCAGTCAAATGGGCTCCCCAGCCCAGGTCTGACACGTCCGAGACCAAAGTGAGCGAGGGCAATGGGGTCACGAAGGGGACTCCCTGCAGCATCGTCTTGGGATCCCGCCACTAGTCCAGAAACGAGAGGACAAGGCTCAGCACCGTGACCGCTAGGTCCAGGGGGTGCTTTCTGGGAATGCAGACCAAGGCCAGCCACGCTTGCAGGGGCTTCAGATAAATCCAGGCATGGCTTACCACATAAGTGCATGCGGCCATGTGGCCCAATAGTCACAGGCATATGTGGGCCATGGTAAGCGGTTGGATTTGTATGTGGCCGATCAAGTCCGACATGGCTTGAAAGTGTACTTCCAGCAGGAAGGCCCTGGCTCGTGTGGAGTCAAGAACCAATGAATTCTGTGTGTTGAACCAGCGTTAACATGGATTTTTCCATGTTTATTAGGAGACCCAGAGTGCCGCAGGTGGAGCGCACCAGATTGAGTCTCCTCTGGGCGTGCTCCACAGACTTGCGCTTGATAAGACAATCATCAAAATATGGAAAGATCTTAACTCCTTGCCTCAGGTAAACCGCCGCCGATGCCACGCATTTCATGAATACCCTGGGGGCTGAGGACAGGCCAAAGGGAAGCACTGGAAACTAGAAGTGGCAGCCTGCCACTATAGAGATCAGGAGCCATCTGTGCCCTGGGAAGATAGAGACATGAAAGTAAGCATCTTTTAAATCAAGAGCGGTGTATCAGTCCCCTGGATCCAGAGAAGGGATGATGGAGGTAAGGAATACCATGCGGAACTTCAACTTCACAAGAGACTTGTTGAGGCCACACAGGTCCAGGATGGGTCTGAGTCACACTTTTGCCTTCAGGATTAGGAAGCAGCAGGAATAGAATCTTCGACCTTGCATTCCCAAGGAAGCTCCTCCACGGCCCCCAAATATAGGAGGTTCTCAACCTCCTGAACAAGGACCCATTCGTGAGAAGGGTCCCTAAAGAGGGACAGGGAAGGGTGGGGCAGAAAGGAGGGGTGGCCACAAATTGCAGGGGGGGGCCCCGAGTCACTGTGTCCAGGACCCAACGGTCTGAGGTAACATGCGACCAAGCTGAACAGTAAGGGAACAGGCAGTCAAGGAAGGGACAGGACAGGTCTGGGCACTTGGCTGGTGAGTCGCTTCCGAGCACAACTGACAGCGTGACGAAGACCTGGTGCAGAGAAGATCGACTATGCCTGGGCGAGCTTCAGCGTAACAAGGGGGATCGGAAGCGTGGTGCCAACAGTCCATGACAACAGGATGGAAACCTGGGTCAGCACAGAGACCAAGAACGTGGCGACCTAGGGCTCTCTCTTGGCTCCAGAGACCATTGGCGCTCACCTAACTTGTGCAAGGCCTTGGCGGCGGGCTTGCCCTCACGGAGAGCCATAGCTGGTTCCTTTGCTGCACATGGTATTGGCTGTGGCACTTTCAGTTCTCCTGATACCAGGCCCTCAGAGGGGGTCAGCTGCGCCATTGACCTAGGCCATTTACCAGTTACCAGGTCCTTATGGGGGGAGGAACTCCCCACAGCCAAGCTCTTTAGCGGGCCCAGAGTGGGCGTGAGGCCCGAGCAGGGTCATTTGCCAAAGCCCCTTTGTTGGACTTGGCCAGTGCCACCTTCTTAGTTTTTTCTTCAGTATCAGCGATGGGGATCGGTGCTAGGAGGGCCCTAGTGCTGGAGGCACGCTACGCACCAAAGTTGAAGTGCTGGGTGCCATATTAGGCTGCTCCAGCTCCGAAGCTGGGCACAGGGCAGCCTGCATCAGGAGTGCCCTGAGGCATATGTCATGCTCTCTTTGTGTCCGCGGACGAAAGTTCTAGCAGATGCGACAATGCTCCTTTATATGGTTTCCCTGAGGTGCTGTAGACAGCTCTCGTGCGGGTCACTAACAAGCATAGGCCTGTTACGGGACGAGCAGAGCTTGAAACCCGGAGAGCAGGGTATGCCCCACGGGGGGCAAAGTCCCCGCTGGGACACTATCTAACTAAACACTTAACAGGTACTTAACCACTAACTAACAACCATTAAAACTATTTACAGGTAAAGCAGGAGGCTAAACTAGCTAAGAAACCATTGACCACTTGCAAAGCAAGCGACAGAGGCGTTTTGACTGACCACCATGGGCGGTAAGAAGGAACTGAGAGGGCACAGGGCTGGCAACACCTGATATAGTGTACCATGAGCACTGCACTCCAGAGGGCGCCACAGCCAGCCCTATGGGTACCGCCAAGGCAAACGTCTCCATGGCCACGCACATGGGATTCCTACAATGGAATTGACGTGAGCAAGCACTCAGAGAAGTCCTCTTCACCCAGTCCACTTTCACTAGAGGAGATCTGCTAATCTCCACATTAACAGTGAGAGCAGATTTCAAATGCAGGAGAGATTTGCTTTTCATTTCCAGCACACCCTCCCTATCCCCAGCCCTGGAAATCTATCTTTCCCCTCAAATCTAAAAAACAAACAAAAACCTTCATTTGGTAATATTAAAACCAAGATTTGCTTTAATTTCCTGCCAGCATGGGGCCCAGTCTCTTCCGTCAAGGCAGAAGAATGCAGAGATTAGAAAGGAAAGGCAGGATTGACCAATCATAGGAAAGATATGATACTGTTCCCCTGAATCACCATCCTCAATATGTACCCATGTGTGTGTGTGTATCAGACTCATAAGCCATTAGCTGTTTTACTTTCACTGGCAACACTCCATATACAATAGGTGACAAGAGGAGAAGAGCCCTGATTTTGCAGGGGGTAACATCACTGCTACATAAGGCTCACTAGACACTACACAGTTATCTTTGTCTCAGCCATTCCTTTATCTGTTTATCTCCCTGTTGCCATCCCTTTCTTTCTCTAGGGGCTGCCTGCCAGGGATGGTGTCACTTTAAACATCCAGAAGCATTTTAAATTGGGCAACATGGAAATGTTCTCTGGCTTCCAATCACCATGGGGTGAGATGGCCTCTCGGGGTGGGAGAGAAACTCTGTGGTTCGCTGAGTTTTCCCCAAATGCTGCTGTTGAGAGTGGGGTTTGCCACACACCACCATCCTGGAATGAACAAGTGGGACCATCCCTAGACCAAGGAATCCCAGAGCTCTGGGCAGGTGCAGGAGACCCACAGGGCCATCTGCACAGAAGCAGAGAGCCACGCACAGGTGGAGATTTCAGCGCTGAGGCTCCTTGCTGCATGCTGCTCCTGGAGGAATGGAATCTCCTCCACTCACCATTCCCACTTTCCAGGTTCTCAGCACCCAGGTGTGTTACCCCTCAGCCATTCACTCACTGGGGTTTGGCCTGCACTGCTTGGATAGCAAAGCACCAGTTCCTTTTCCCATGAGGTACTGAGCATCTCCCATCGAGTGCCCCAGAGCTGGGGGTGCTCAGCGCTTTGCAGGATCAGGCCCAGAAGAGTAAAGGAGGCAACCCAACCATTCGATTGTACCTCTGGCCACTACAGGATGAACAACACCATAATCCCTGGTACTAGCACATTGCACCGCTGTCCTACTCACCAGAGATGCCGCCGGCTGCATGAATCCCCATAGTCACTCCAATTCCAAATGCCAAGTTGATGCTCAGATACTTCCCAAATTCTCCTTTTCCTAATATCACCTGAGCAACACCACCTATACCAAAGAACTGATGCAGAGAAAAAGAGTCATGCGTCACACAGTTTTCTATGGCTGCTGGCAGGCAGGACAGCTGAGAGATCACCACTCTCTAGAAATCTCTTTCACAGCTCCTTTCCAGCTCATTTCAGAGCACCTTCTTTTCCAAAGGTAAGTCAGTGGGAAGCCTAAATGGGGATATAGTGTGGGGGTGGGTGACGTGGGGAGAGAACAGAGGGAAAAGCCAGGGATCAGCAATTTTACATAAACAAACAGACCCAAACCCACAGGAATTTCTCCAGTGATCCATAGGCAGATTGTATGCATTCGTGTGTCCATCGCCTCAAGGTTGCATTTGGAAAGCTACAGCTACCTCATAGACTCATAGACTCATAGACTCATAGGTCAGAAGGGACCAATATGATCATCTAGTCTGACCCCCTGCACAAGGCAGGCCACAGAACCCCACCCATCCAATTTTATAACAACCCCTATCCCAGGAACGAGTTATTGAAATCCTCAAAATTGGTTTGAAGACCTCAAGCTGCAGAGAATCCACCAGCAAGCGACCCGTGCCCCACGCTGCAGGGGAAGGCGAAAAACCTCCAGGGCCCCTGCCAATCCGCCCTGGAGGAAAATTCCTTCCCGACCCCAAATATGGCGATCAGCTAAACCTGAGCATGTGGGCAAGACTCAACAGCCAGCACCCAAGAAGGAATTCTCTGCAGTAACTCAGTTCCCATCCCATCCAACATCTCCCCGCAGACCATTGAGCAGACCTATCTGGTGGTAATCCAAGATCAATTGCCCAAATTAACGATCCTATCATAACATCCCCTCCATATACTTATCAAGCTTTGTCTTAAAGCCAGGAAAGTCTTTTGCCCCTACTACTTCCCTCGGAAGGCTGTTCCAGAACTTCACTCCCCTAATGGTTAGAAACCTTCGTGTAATTTCAAGTCTAAACTTCCTAATATCCAGTTTATACCCATTCGTCCTCGTGCCTACATTAGTACTAAACTTAAATAATTCCTCTCCCTCCCTAACGTTAACCCCCCTGATGTTCCGATAATGTGTTCTATCTTCAGTGGGTTTTTACAAATGTTAATTAAGCCCCAACATACCTGGGAGGTGGGTAAATATTATTGTTCCCATTTTACAGAGAAGATTTTAAGAAGCAGTAATTGTCAGAGTCGGGATTAGAACGCAAGAGGTCTGCTCCCCAGCCCTGTGCTCAGATCCTGCCATTGGCTCACTGTGCTCTTGGACAAGACACTTCATTTCTCTGCCAGTTTCCCCATCTGTATAATGGGGATAATAATACTGACCTCCATTATGTGTGTAGAGAGAGAATCAGCACAGGTGCCTCCTTGACATAACCAGCTTTTTACTAACAATTAGCTGCTGCTTGGTGTCATTAATTATATGTCTGTTGTTCTTTCATAGAGGAGTCATTTTATCCCCAGGCTGCTCCATTCCTGATTCTCCTGTTCTCTGCCTCTGCTACCTTCTGTCTTGTCTTTCCCTTTGGAGCATTTTGATAGACTCTCAAGGCTCATACAAAGCTGCCAGACATGATAACCACAGCTTAAAGTTAACCATTAATAACCTGCCAGTGCTACAAGCACTGAAGGGGATACAGAATGAGAACAGCACATTGCTGAACCTGCAGTTCACTAGAGAAATGTATGCATCAGCCATGCACGCACTTTCACAAACAGTGTCTCTTCCTTACCATCAGGAGGAATGTCCCCAAGGCCTCAGCCAGTGCCTCCCTGACAGTTCTGTTTCTGATCGTGAGTGCTTTCTTAATTTTCTCCAGCATTTTGCTCTCCGGATTCGGCTCACAGCAGATGTTGTCCCTGTTGTGAGAGCAGATCTCATGTCACAGAACTAAGTTACCCTTTGAAACTTACCACCTTCCTTTTATTCTCTCACAGCTCAGATCATTTGATTAAAGAGAAACAAACCAATGAAGGAACCACTAGCCTTAAAGTCCCCCCCCCTTTTTTTTTATTTAACCTTTCATCTTTGCACTGTGAAATACCAAGGCAATTATGAGGTAAATGAATATTACACAGATTTGCATTTCTGCTATGAGACAAAACAAACCCTGCACGTCACTATGTAGAGTCTGTCCCCATGGAGATGGAACTATAAACATCTTGGTTATGTTCCTAGAACCTCGCTAATTCTTCATAATCTTTTACACAAGACACAAGCCAATGAATACCTCAGATTATCCGTGTTTTGTATTACAATGATCTGGCTCGTGTGTAGGTGCCAATGCCCTTAATGGATGGATTTAGAACTGCTCAGCAGTGTGTCATAGGCTCTGTATTGAAACCAGCTCATGGAGATTTTTCTTTGGCTTCTGTGCTTTTAGTGCAGGAGGATCAGAGATCTGCCCCTGCTGTCACTTGGAAGTGCTGAGTGACTCTGGTGTGCAGCAAAGTGACTTGTGAAAAACCAGCTGGCCAGAGATTTGCTACTGTCTGATATTTCAGTTTGGAGGATAGTGCTACAGGGGAACATTTTAGTAACTCAGTAGTTGAGGACTCTTCCCCTTTGCATCAATAAAAAACTATCATAAAGCCCCTTTTGCCTTCATCTCCTCCTCTGCAGGGCAGGCCCTTATCATTGTGGATTTGGGGATTTGGTATTTTCTGATTTCACTTGTTTCCATTAAAAAAAAAAATTAATTCCCTCTTTGTGAGTTTTTTATCAACATTGTTTGTACATTGACAACAGTTAAGTAGCCTTCCTATAAATGCATTAAAATGTTCAAAATTGGATTGCAATGGGAAAAACTGACTTTGCAAAATAAAATAAAATCTACAATTTAAACAAAACTCCTTCAGATATACAGTATACGGTAAAAGTAGCACATTTGAAATGACTTTTTAAAGAGGCACGCAGTATTATGACCAAACTGACATTGCTGAACAGTAATATGAGAAGTCCATAAAAGTGTGTGTGTGTGTGAGAGAGTGAAGGGAGTGTGTGTTGGGGGAGTGTGCAGGGGGAGGAGTGTGTGTGTGAGAGTGAAGGGAGTGTGTGTTGGAGGAGTGTGCAGGGGGAGGAGTGTGTGTGAGAGTGAAGGGAGTGTGTGTTGGGGGAGTGTGCAGGGGGAGGAGTGTGTGTGTTGTGGGGAGTGTGTGTGTTGGGAGAGTGTGTCGCATTCTGTCTCTTCAAGCAGACCACTGAACAGTTGTTCACACAGCAGCCAACAACCACCAATCCTGAGCCAGAGGTTGCTGCACAGACAGGTGCCCCCTTGTCCCTCATCCCAGCTCCGCAGAGACCAGGGACCCCCCACTCCCAAGCTCTGCACAGCACAGCAGATCAGGAGGCTGCAGGTAGCTCAGCTGTGCAGCCCGTCCTGCCTGCCGCTGGCAGCTCCAGGGAGAGCAGGAATCCTCGATAATGTTCAGATTCCCTGAGTTCCTCCGCGTTCTTGTTAATGGCCTATATGTCCCATCCACACTCCAATCACCTGTCCACCAGCCCGGGGAGGTCATGTAAAAACGAACTCATGTCAAAACATTGTCTTACGTCCTCTCACATGAAAGCGAGGGAGATTGTTCTCTTGGGATAACACCTATTAGCTAATAGATAATTGACTGTGAATGATGTGGTGGTTTAAATCAACGGTTCAGGGGCCACAAGCTGGTTTCAGGGGGCTGCAGGGCCCCATGGCTGAAGCACGGGGCCCCAAGCCCTGGTGCCTCACAGGGCTAAATCCCTGAGCCCCTTCCAACCCCCAACACACAGGTCTGAAGCCAGGAGTCTTGAACATACACAGACAATTCCCACTGGGCCCTAGAGTTTTTATAGTATGTTGGGAGGGCCTCAGAATGAAAAAGATTGATCACCCTTAAATAAGCATAGGATTTACAAGGTATAATACACACACATGGTTCTGGTAGCCAACAAGGACAACAATGTAAAAAACACACACAAACCTCTTAGAATCCCAGCAGTAAGAGATGGAAATCACCCACTATCCAGGTCCCCATCTCTTGCCAGTGCTGGACTGTCCCCTACAAAACTCCTTACCATTTACTATTAATTAAAAGATCCAAGTGATGAGGCTTCCACCATCTGTCAGGAGATGATTCCCCAGCTTAATAAATCTCACTGTGGAGAATTTTCCCTACTATTCAACCAAAATTTTCCCTTAATGTCATCCCAATTGCTTCCATACCTCTTTAAATAGTGATTTGACATGCTTACCCACCACGTACCTGAAGGCCATAACCAAGCACAACTCTTAGTCGTCACTTAAATTCAACACATTTACCACCTTTTAGACTCTTTTCTCCTGAGTCCAGTTCTCCAGCTCCTTGATTTCTTGTCTTGCTCCTCGCTGTACTTTCTGCGATGTGTCAGTGTCCTGCTGGTACCATGGTGCCCAGAACCCTCACAGAATTGCAAGTGCAGTCACATTAGCACTGCATAAATAGGCTCTGTTACCTCTTTACTTTGTCACATGATGACAATGCAGATGATGCGCCCAACATTCCATACGTGGCATTACTGCACAGCACAAATGTGTCTTTTGGGGTCCCCCCAGACCAATAAAAAATTTTGTGACTACCTACCCTGTAATTTTGGGAGCCTTTGTGCTGTGCAGCTGTGGTACAATTCCCTCACACCAATACCCTGCCCACAAGCATAAGGTCTCATCCTAGCTCTTGCCAGCCTAGTTACGCTTTGCAAAGTGACATCAGCCCTTCCAGTTCCAGGTCTCCCCAAATCTGTCTTTCCCAAGTTCTTACTTACAGACACACAGACTCTTCCCCTCTGGTTTGTTAGCCCCAAGGGTGTGAAACCAGCCCGCCAGTGATCAGCTTACTTTGGCACACATTTGCACACTTTGCACACCAGAGACCTGCTTGGGATGAAAATAAACAGTTTATTTAATAGAAAAAATACAGATTCAAAGATGAAATAGTGTGGGGGAATGCAAACATATCCAAGTTACACAGAAAATAAACATACAGACACAACCTGAGACTTTACACTTCTATATTGGATAAAATCCCTTTTCTAACAGGAGTAACCTACTGCCTTAAAACAGTTTGCCGGAATACGCCCTGCTACAGGGAAATCAGTGTTCATGGACAGCCTCCCACCTTGCAACGATCCCCCAAGTTCTCTTTCTGCTAGTCTGAAAGCTTCCTTTGTTTCAATAAATATTAAATTTAAAGAAACTATACAGGTCAATAAAATACCTCACCACATAGGATCCTCATGACACAGGACTACACTAGGGAAATAACTTCACCTCTCTCTGCTTCTTCTTCTGTCTCAGCAAGGGGCGGTTTTTATGGTCTGGGGGCAAATCCTTATCTTTGGAGAGAGTTATTAACCTCGTTATGCTGCTTAGCTAAATATGTAATAAATTCCCATGCTGCCTGAGTTCTTAATGACCATTTAATCAGGAAGGATGATAATCACACTGTCACCAAGGAGTCCCTGCCAACACCTTGGGATATTCACTTCCCCACCAGAGAGCTGAGCCATTGTCTGAAATAGGAATCATACCAATGCCTGGCCAAACACAATTCTCAAGGCTCCATATATAGTTTGAAATCTATGCAGTATAAACACAGACTTACTCTGTTGATGGAAAGAACAGAAGTGTGTCCCAGGAAACCATGCTCCAGCATGGTGACAGAAGCCATGAGTTTCTGCAGGTGCTGTCTTTCAGATAAGATGTAAAACTGAGGTCCTGGTTACTGGTGACCATCAGAGATCGGTCAGTATTTCTCTCATTAATTGAAATGTAAGTCAGCCTAAATTTCCTGTAGCTCCCAAAGGATCTTAACTTTTCAGACAAATTCTGCTCTTTTTTACCCCATGGTAAATCTCAAGTATTTGCACTGACTTTGGTGGAGTCACTACAGATGTAACCAAGAGCAGAATTTCACACCAGCCCTAGCATTTTGTAGACTGGTCCTGAAGCAAGGAAATTGTGACATGACATCAAAAAATCCTACTTTAGAATCCATCATATGTGTTACACAATCAGTCCTATGTGAGTTGTGGTTATTCTGCATGTCAAGCCCTATTTCTACCCTTCAGTGTCCAGAATGTTTGGTTTTAGATCACAATATTAAAACTTTGCTGTTTTCTCTCATTTTCCATTCATGGATTCCAAGGTACCTTTCGAAAAGAGGGTAAACACAATTTCCTCCATTTTACGGACAAAAGCATGGAGGGAAAGAGACGTTAAGGCCAGAATAGTCAAACCTTGGTGCCTAAAGTTAAGTGCACACAAACACACCCGGGGGAAAACAGAGCTGTTTCTGGTGGCCATCCAAAAGCCTGTCAGAAAAGCCCCTGCACCAATTACAATTGACCCAGGAACACAGCATGAAATCTCCCCATGGCTAGAATGGAATTAGGCCCAGCCTAATGTCACTGAACTCACACACTAAGGACTAATGCTGCTGATGCCCAGAAAGCTTTGTATGTTAGCAGGTGATGTGCTCAATTTGGGCTGGCACTTCTTCCTGCTGAAGTCAAGGACGTACTTCTCATTGACTTAAGTGGTGGAGAACTGGGTACAAGATATGCCCTCCCGGTTACATTCACAATGAGCCCTCATGTTCGGTGTTGGTGCCACGTGTTCGCTAACCTGCATTGTTTTGCAGCATAAAATTCATCTTTCTCCCCCACCCCGCCCTCCCGATAACATGGCTTCATTGCATGAGGAACGAAGCAGGGCTGAGAGATGGGTCTCATATCCCCTGACCTTGGAGCAGGTGCTGAGGCAGCAGTCTAGTTGCCACAGCTGCTATTCCATTTTATAATCTGCAACAGAAGACACAGCCTCCACAGTAACCATAAGAGAGTGCTGTCTCTCCTCTAACACATGGGACTCCTCTGGGCACCAGGAGGGTGTTGGAAATAGTAAGGCAAGGGAAGGAAGCAAAATCCTGATCTACAAACATGGAGACAAATTCTCTCTCTCCTCCCTCTGACCTAAGGGTCAAAACAAACTGCAAAGAAAGTTAATTTGGGTTTGAAAAATGGATTTTCCCAGGCAGGGTTCATCCAATTGTCCTGACAACCACACCCACCTTGCATACAGTGAGCTGCATGGACCGAGCACTACATTAAAGCATCTATAAACCTGAATCACCCTATCAAACTCAAACTGATTTGGACCCCAATGTAGGCCTGATCAGCACCACCAAGGGACTAGTTAGAATTGCTTCAGCCCTGCTGCTGCTTCAGCACACACTACGGACCTGTCCTTTTTTATGCCACTCTCTTCTCCATGGAATGTGATCACATGGTGGCAACAAACCGTATCCGACCAGATCTTGTGTTCAACAAGATTGGCAGATTTCTTCTTGTCTCTTGCAGTTGTTCTACCCATTGAGGGAATGCTCTTGTACCTAGCACAGCTCTTGCTATAGAGACATTTCCACTGCGTGTTTATACAGCTGTCTGCTTCCTGAGGTACCTGCCTATTTGGAAACCACCTGCCCAGCAGCTGGATCTCTTTATATCTGGATCTCTTAATATCTTCTCTGGAATCTAGTTTCTCCACCAACCGCTCACGGTTAAGATGAATTTTTTAAAAAAAAATATAGTCTCTGTCCTACTCGGGCTTTACTACAAACAAAATCATGTTTTCCAAGGAAGGCAACAAGATGTCATGTAGCAAAAGCATCTCTCCTGAACATCTGCTGAAACCATAGGCTTTTCCATACCTCTCAGTTCCTTTGGTTTGTCATCCTGTGCTGTCTTAACTTGGGGCCTGCTGCTGGGCCTATTGAAGGCAATGGGAATTACAGGGCACAGTCACCTAAGGCCCAATCCCACACGGTGCTGATTACCTCTTACATGCCACTGAATGTCCTCAGCTCCCCACTCGGCAGGAAGAGTGCTTATCAACTTGGAGCGGCTGCTGCTGACCCTGTTAACTTCTCAAAACATGGCCCTGTCCTTCTAAAGACTCATCAACAATTTGCCCAGTAACACGGAGTCTGTGGCAGAGGCTGGACTTAAATTCCAGTATCCTAAGTCCCAGATCAGTGTCTTAACCAAATGACCATCCTTCCTCTCACAGCTCCATGCTGTGTTTTCTTATCCCCTGCTAAGAATTGGCTCCAGTGATTATAACAGTCTGCTCCTTTTTCTCAGCTAAATCTGTTAAGGCCCTGCCTTCACTAGAAAAAATGGTGGGTCTTTTTACCAAGCGTGGTTAGCTAATGCATGGTAACATCCTAGAGTGGGCAAGGCGGCTGTATTTGTTATGAGTTAGATCAGGGGTTCTCAAACTGTGGGTTGGGACCCCAGAGTGGGTCACAACCCTGTTTTAATGGGGTTGCCAGGACTGGTGTTAGACTTGCTGTAGCCCAAGCCCAAGCCCAAGCCCAAGCCCCGCCACCCAAAGCCAAAGCCAAAGCCAGAGCCCCAGCACCTGGGGTTGACGCCAAAGCCCGAAGGCTTCAGTCCTGGGTGGTGGGGCTCAGGCTTTGGCTTCAGCCACAGGTGGTGGGGCTCAGGTTACAGGCCCCTGTCTGGGGCTGGAGCCCTTGGGCTTCAGCTTCACACCCTCCACCCGCTGCCCAGGTGATGCGGCTCGAGCTTTGTCTATGGACCCCGGTCTGCGGTAGTGAGGCTTACTTGGACTCAGGCTTTGAACCCCCATCCTAGTGTCATGTAGTAATTTTTGTTGTCAGACAGGGTCGCGGTGCAATAAAGTTTGAGAAACACTGGGTTAGAAGGTCAAGGTTAATGTTTATCTTGACCTGTGACAACTGCAAACCAATTTTTTACCTCCGGATTTTACCCTCTATTAGCTACCATGTGTTAGCTAACACAGTAAAACAAAACAGAAACGCCACCTTTTCTAGTGTGGATGTTCCCTTAGCTCAAGTAACAGAGGCCTTTTTTTTGGGTGTTGAAAGTCTTGGGTCAAGTCCTGACAACTTTAGTGCCTGTCTGCGTGGTGCTGTGGGGGACTACAGGAAACAGTTGTTCTAGGTTCTGCAAAACCTGTCCTCTGAATGCAGAGCTCCCACTGAAATAAAAATACAGTGGGCTCACAGGATTGGGCCATGAATGGCATTCTCCCAGCTGATTTAACAACCGAAGTGTCTCTTCTGCACCCAAGAGCTCATGTTACTCTTAATCATCCTAATCAAAGCCATGAGCTTCCCATTTCTCTAGGAATGGCTTCTGCCAGTGACATATTAATTTTTAATACCAGAGAGATTACAAGCCACATTAATTTACTGCCATGGCAGGTGGGCTACTCACAGTGTGAATGGAGCCAAATCCCATCCTCTCTAAAATGAAAGCATCTCAGGACTGGCCATAGCAGTCAACATCCCCCTAAACCTGTGTCTTATTTGCAGTCATTCTGAATCCAAAGAGGCTCCTCACTTGCAAGCAGTGGTTGTTATAGGCCCAGGTACAAAACTGAGCTGGGGTGAGGAACGTGTGACTAAGAGCTGTACTAATCATGGAGCCGACCATATGAGTGGCTGAACACTGCAAGATGCTGAGTGCTCTCAACAAGCATTGACTTCAATGGAAGTAAAGAGTGTTCAGCAGCCTCCAGAATTAGCTACTTCACTGACAAGAACCTGGGTAAAACACAGAACATATTTTAGCTCTTCCAGAGTACAGGAAGGAGTTAGAGTCTGGGTCCACCAGACTTTATGGTTGGAACTCCAGGTTCTTTTGGCTCTTCTTACCCTTAATAATGAGCAGACTTCCCTGACCAGCTCTACCAAGACACCCCTCCATCATCTGGGTCCCTCTCTCTGGCCTGGTCTGATCAGGACCTCTCTCAGGATTAGGATGAAGGCCTGGGGACCCATGAGATGGTGGGGGTGGCATCCATGGTGGCGAAGCTTGCTCTAGTAGCCAGTTTTTTACCCCAAAGTCTCTTTCTTTAAGGACCCAAGAGGGGAACGATGGTGAAACAGCCCATCCCCTCATCATTTTGTCCACCAATAAGGCCTAGTTTCCAACTCGCTAATTTTGGTTCACTGATTTTTCTTTCCATTTTTCTCAGGTAGGAGGCATGATCTTAACACAGTCCTTGAGATATATCAGGAAGCCTTTTTGTTTGGACTCATGCAGTCTGTCTCCCTTTCATACATCATTGACATTTAGTATTAGAGGATTTTGCGACATCTTACAAACTCATGTACTTTTTACAGTTTAGCTCACAGTTATAGAATCACAGAATCAAAGAACTGGAAGGAACCTTGAAAGGCCATCTAGTCCAGTTCCCTGCACTCGTGGCAGGATTAAGTATTATCTAGACCATCCCTGACAGGTGTTTGTCCAACCTGCTCTTAAAAATTCCCAATGATGGAGATTCCACAACCTCCCCATGCAATTTATTCCAGTGTTTAACCACCCTGACAGTTAGGAAATTTTTCCTAATGTCCAACCTAAACCTCCCTTACTGCAATTTAAGCCCATTGCTTCTTGTCCTATCCTCAGAGGTTAAGAACAACAATTTTTCTCCCTCCTTGTAACAACCTTTTATGTACTTGAAAACTGCTATCATGTCCCCTCTCAGTTTTCTCTTTTCCATACTAAACAAACCCAATTTTTTCAATCTTCCGTCCTAGGTCATGTTTTCCAGACATTTAATCATTTTTGTTGCTCTTCTCTGGACTTTCTCCAGTTTGTCCACATCTTTCCTGAAATGTGGCACCCAGAACTGGACACAATACTCCAGCTGAGGCCTCATCAGTGCGGAGTAGAGCAGAAGAATTACTTCTCATGTCTTGCTTACAATACTCCTGCTAATACATCCCAGAATTATGTTTGCTTTTTTTGCAACAGTGTTACATTATTGACTCATATTTAGCTTGTGATCCACTATGACCCCCAAGTAATGGTGAGTCCAATTATCACACCACCCACAGAAATTGGTCTATGGCCACTGGGGGTGTGTGGGATGTACTGCTGGTGAGAGGTGGACAGCCTCCAGTCCTTTGCTTGTCCATAGAACAGACATAGTTCTAACTATTCCAATATTTGAAAAAGAACCTTCTCCATCTCAGCCCAGCTTCTCCTTCCACCTGATCCTCAGCAAAGCAATGGCTCTATGTTTATAACCTTCACTGGGCCAAATTCATCCCTGATGTAACTCCACTGATTTCATTTGAGATGAAGGCTCTGAAGCTGTGTCTACATTAGACTTTTTTCTAAAGCTCCCCACAGCTTTATATGTACCCGAAATTTCTGCTGTTAACTGGTTACGATTATGTTCTGTTAGATATTTTAATTTAAAAAGATACATGTGCATACATAAAACCACCAGAGGGCAGTCAAGCATTGAGATTATTTAAATTTTGTCTTGTCATTTCTGTGAGGGAAGGGCTATTGGTCCCTAGCTACGGGACAACAGCATATTGTTATTTAGATTGTGGTTGCACTAGGAGACCCACTCATGGGCCACAGCACATTGCACTGGGCCCTGTACAAACACATAACAACAAGCTGCTCCCTGCCATGAGGATTTTACAGTCTGTGCAGCTTATTAACCAAGACAAAAGGTTTATATACTAAGGGGGGTAGCGTATGGACACATGGATAAATAACTATTTCAAGCATATTTTAAACCAACAGAATATATGGATATTTATACCAGAAAATGAACAGATACAATTGGCTTCTTCCTCGCCCACCATTCAGACTCTCTCTCCTCATCCCTGCCGTTTCGGTTAAAGGTTGTTTAGATGCTGATTTGCACCCATAGCCAGTGCTGTACTCTCGGGGTCCTTTTAATTCCTCAATAACCAGACAGAAACACAAAACCTTAACAGCCTCAGTGTGCAGCAAATCTTGCATGTTGCAAAGCCAGTGCTTCTCTTAGTCCTTTTCTCAAAGGCTGGAAATGTTATCTGCATTGCAACCCAGAATTTATCTGCACCCTTTCAAAACTATGAGGTGTGTCTAGTAAATTGCCCCAACCAAACACAAAGAGAAACAGACAAACTCAGATAGAAGGAAAAATGATGAGTGCCTCTATTCTATATGGCCCATAGATGGGAGGTGATTCTTGTCAGCTGGAGGCTGGAATTGTGGTTCTTTCCTCAGGTAGACAGAGCCCCTTGCCTATCTGAGCACAGGTTGGAAGGATGGCACCAGCGGGGGTGGCGCCTGCGGACGGAGCAGCATGCAGATCCATCTGGCCACTTTGCCATGTAGGAGCTGGATGGGGGACATGCTGTTGCTTCTGGGAGCTGCCTGAGGTAAGTGCCAGCTGGAGCCTGCACCCCGATCCCACTCCTGTGACCTGACCCCTTGCCCCAGCCCATATCCCCATCCTGCCCTCCGAACCCCTCAGTCCCAGCCTGGAGCATTCTCCTACACCCCAAACCCCTCATCTCAATCCCCACCTGAGTCTGCACCCCCAGCTAGAGCCCTCACCTTCCCCGCATCCCACGCCCCTGCCCCAGCCCTGATCCTCCTCCCACCCTCCAAACTCCTATCCCAGCCCAGAGCCCCCTCCTACACTCCGAACCCCTCAGCCCAGAGCCCTCTCCTACACTCATCCCAGAGCCCACACCCCGAGCTGGAGCCGTTACCCTTCTCACATCCCAACCCACTGCCTTAGCCTGGAGCCTCCTCCTGCACAGTGAACTCCTCATTTCTGGCCCCAACCCAGAGCTCTCATCCCCTCCTGTATATCCAGCCCCCTAAGCCAGACCAGTGAAAATGAGCAAGTGAGTGAGCCTAAATCACACAGCTTTACACCTTCACTAGTGTATGAATTAAAAATCCTTCCTCAAACCATGTGGTGAGTAAACATGCACTCCCTTTGCTATTCTCTCCTCCTCACCCGCAGTCTCTCACTCCTTTTTTCCTTCTCTTCATCCTGGCCTAATCAGCAACAGGCCCTTTGATTCCATCTCGCTCTGACTCAGCTTTGTGCATCTGACATCCTAACACATTAACACACCACAGCAATATGCAATCAAACCAAAAATGGCATCTCAGAGCATCCCCCTTGATAAGCACAACTAGGCTCTTACAGCACTGCTAGCCCGGCCATTGGATTTGCTGGCAGAAAAATTCCAAACATGCTTTGCATCCCTGTGCTTGTGCCTGCTTTAAATCAGCAGATAAGGCAAAAGCCATGGAGGCCACAGGCCTTACAGGGTATTGCTCTCTTGCGATAAAAGGATCATTGCTTGCCTTAACTGTAGATAGGGTGACCAGATGTCCTGATTTTATAGGGACACTCCCAATGTTGAGGTCTTTTTCTTATATAGACTCCTATTACCCCCACCGCCTGTACCGATTTTTCACACTTGCTGTCTGGTCACCCTAACTGAAGACCAGACCTTTCTTGAAGAGACACCTTCACTGACAGCTTGAAAGGGAAAAGAGACAGGAAAACAAAGAGAAAAACTACTGTCCCTGTATGCAGCAGCATCCATTGATTTGAATCAGGACCTGAAGCTGAACAACGGATCTGAACCATCCCAGATCCTGATCTGAACTTCATGACTAACCCAAATTTCCCAAGCTCTGGGAAAGTTGGGATTCTGAGGCAAATTCAGATCCAGATTTTGAGACCCAGGCCCACCTCCAGACCTATTGTAGTGCTTGGAACTGATTTGCAGGATGCCTCCTAACTGGCTTAGACTTGTTTTGAATACAGAGTCAAATTCAGCTCTTGCCTTAACAGGAGTAACTGCCCTGAATTTGGCCCAATATTTAGTTAGCATCAATATTTTATTCTATCTATATTGGTTCTTATACCACAGTAATCACTGTAGTATCTGAGTCCCAGTCATGCATTAAGCAACGTGTCTAACATCTGTCACATGTTGTTTGTTCTTTCATCTTCTCCCCAGGGAGAGAAGTACATGCAGTGGAATGTCTTGCTTTAGTAGGTGGGTTTTGTTCTGTATCATTTTAAAATATCCATGTTGCTTTGTGTTTGTTAGAGAAGGCTGGTCAAAGAAATGAACCTTGCCCTTGGAGCAGAAGGCAGTGAGGTATGTGATGAACTTCCTGGGTAGGTTCATTAACCATCTCCAACTGGCCCGAGACAGTTTCGTCTTCTGCACAGATGAGCTTTTAGCCTTATTGCAGATAGCTCTGTTGTGTCAGAGGAGAGCAGTCATCAAGCACAGTACTTTAGGCTCTTTTACATACCCTGGGCCCAGGCCATGGAACTCCTTGAAGATAAGGACTGAGAGTTTGACCTTGATTCAGTATTTTGTGGGAGACTGGTTAGGGAGCGAAGAACAGGGGTGATGTGCTCCCAGTAGACACAGTTGCTGAGATGTGCGGCAGCATTCTCTGGTCTAGCTGGAGTTTCCTAAATAACAGCTCTGTGCCCAGATGTACTACATTGCTGTAGCCCAGCTGAGAAGTGACAAAGGCCTGAACAACTGAGGCCAGATCATCCCATCAGGATAGGACGGAGTGTCCTAGCCAACTGAGGGTGATAGGAGGCTTTACTTGTGGAAACTATCTGGAGAGTTTAGCATCAGCGAGGAATCCAAGAGTACTAAACTCCTAAACTATGGTCTGCATTGATCAACTGTAGGCATATGCCCTCAGCCAAAGGAGACTGCACCATGACTGCAAACTCCTCAAAATGCTTTCCTCTGCCCATCAGCATCACCTCTGTCTTACCCTGTAGCATTCTGCATATAAATAAGTTATTTCAAGCATCCCACAAAGCTCGGCTCACAGGATTAGTATAGATTTTGAGGCCAGAAAATGCCATTATAATTATCTAGTCTGAGCTCCTGTGCAACATAGGCTAGAGAATTTCACCCAATTACCCCTGTATGTAGGATTTCACATAATGGTTATCTCAGTAGCCAACACGTCTGATCATGAGCACTAAATTTCTAGGGTGACACTCTGCCCTCATTGATGTTAATGGCAAAACTCGCATCTACTTCAGTACGGCCAGAATTTCACCCCTGGGGTCTGTTCCCAGCCCTACCACTGACTGACTCTAGGCAAGTCATTTAATCTCTCTATGCCTCGCAGCTTGTCTACCAGTGCTTCTATATTGTGATGCCAACTTTTCTCAACCTAGCACTAAAAATTTCCTAAATCTGGTGAAAAATTCCCAGATAAAGTTTGTTATTTCAAAATCTGAAAGGAACATAAGATGTGTGTTTTTAATAACTATATAATATATATTATATCCAAATTATTCTTATTTGTTGGAGATATATCACATTTATTATAATTTTTATACATAGACATGTTTTTCAATTTTAAATTTATGTTACCTATACAGTAAATAAAATATTTAACACATGAGGAGTAGGATTGAAATTATAGAAAACAATGTATTTTACACAAATTTCACTAAAGTATTACAATACAAAAGTATTAATAAGTACAGCATGTGCCCTGCACTGTACTGTACATCAAAGTTACTTTGAAAAAAATAAAAAGTAAACATATGATTATAAAATAAGATAAAAAAGCAAACAAAGAACAAATAACTCTTTTATATAATTTTCCTTATTATTATAATCTCTGAGTTTTACTTTGTCAGGAGTGCTATCCTGTTTTTGTTTCAACGTGGACGGATCTTTGTCTACTTCTGCAGTCCTCTTCCTCTTCTCACCAGCCTTACCAGTCTCTTTATTCATTTTTTATGTTAGATAAAAAATGGAAAGAGATCTCTGAACTATGGAGTGCGATAATTAATGTAATGTATATTTCAATTTATATTTAAATCAAAGAAGGGAACATATTATATATTATTACCTAACACAGTAGATGAAGATATTTAATATTTGCCTGGAGGAAGGTGCTGTTACAAATTTATGAACAGCCAAATGTTCTGGTCCAAATTCTCTGTGCAACTCCAAGCACGAAAGACAAATTTTAGAGATGTAATGACAGATCAAGAAACTAATCATAATCAGTAAATATTGCAATATATTTAATTACTGGAAGAAACCTTACCTAGAAGATAAATTTGATAACCATCTCATTACCTGTCAGCCAGCTGTTGCTGAGGTTGGTTTGTTGTGAGTGCATGTGCACACTTGTGCCGTCATGATATAGTACGTTGAAGCACCACCAACAGGAGAGCAGCATAGCCAGATTATGAAAATCATGTGAGAAATATTCACTAATGGAAGAATGCGTTCTGAGGGAAATTTAAAAGAAGCACAAATATTTTACTTTTTATGAAAACTTCCTAGGATTTTTGACATTTGGAAAGGCTTTCACTTTTTATGAAGTTTTCCCAGGATTATTTAGGTTTTGAATGAAAATTCTCAATTTCTCAAATTGAAATAGTTTACTCAAAAATTCCCAGATTTTGGGAAATTTCCCAGGATATAGAAGCACTGTTGTACTGCTATGCAGAATAGTATAAAGTGACTGTTGGCCCATTCTTGAAACCTAATGGTTTTTTGGTTTTGTTCTTTTTGGTTGGCCCTCTCCCCATAGAGAAAGGGGAAGGGCCAATGAGAAATCAGGCTCCTGAGAGTGACATGTCCCAGGACCAATGGGGAAAGGCCAGTTTTCCAAGTCAGCCTGATTGACAGGGCAGGCAAGCCAATGAGGGAGTCAGGAGCCTGGAGTCCCGTCCTCCGTGTGAGCTAGAACTGCCTGACCCAGAGCTGGGCAGAGCTAAGGAGAGAGCCGCAGCCTGAGCTTGGCGGGCCGGAGCGGGGGAGCAGGAGCCTTGCAGACCAGCCCGGCCAATGGTGGGCCAGGACTGAGCTGCAGGGGGAGCCCTGGTGCCAGAGCCGGGATCGCCGACTCCCTCTGTGCCATAAGTGACCTCGGAGCTGAGCGCGGCAAGCGGCTGGGGAGTGCCGGGGGGGGACCCGGGCAGAGGGATGTCAGACAAGAGGCCTTGCAGGCAGGTCTCGGAGCAGGAACGTGCCCCCAACCTCAGGGCCAATACTGGGGAGAAGGGTCCTGTCCCCGAGAGCCTGAGGCGTGTGGCCACCGCCAGGGCAGGTGTCTGACCCGCGGTGTCACCACAGCACAGCCAGGCCCTGGGACGTGCGAGGAACAGACTGTGACCTGCCCTTACAGCCCAGAGCCGGCTGTGTGTGGTGTCCCCGTGCCCACAGGGCGGGTTCCCTCTTTCCTTTAACCATTTCCAGTCATTCCTTACTGTACTTGGGTTTGCATTTGGTTTGAACTGAATGTAGTGAGCAGTGGGCCAGGGAAGTGGCCATTGTGGACAGTGCCCTGCAGTGGGGAGACCTTAGCTCCTGTCCTAAGTGACCAGAACAAGGCTGAGGGATAAGCCTCCCAGGAATCCTGGGCCCAGCCCTGTGGAGGGTGGGAGGAATTTACTATATAGTCATATTAAAACAGTATGGTAGGGAAATTATATTATATTATTCTCACAGCAAAATGACCAAGTATTATTTTATCAACTATAACTGGTTAATAACACAGTAAAAACACCCTGTTTGGATAACAACTTAGACTGGTTAATAAGTAAATCACACAGTGTTTAAGAATCATGTCCTGCAAAGAGCTGAGGGAGACATATTAAAGAGCCACTTACAGCTCCTGAGTCTCAGAGTATCACTGACTTAACCCTTAAAAGAATCACTTAACCACTGAAGTGCATCCACCTCTGAAGTGGAACACGGCAGTTTTTAACACATCATGGCAGCACTGCACAACATCTCAACTCAAGCAAAAACTACTTTCTCCAACTAAAACTACAGGCATGTTTAGAGAGGCAAAATATAATTGCCTGACTTTGAGAGTTTGGCCAGGATACCAGCGCTGAACCTCTGCTTTTATGGAAATTTCCATGGGGTCTTTTGAAACAAGCTCCTGATCCTTGTCTTTAATGTGTCTCAGTGAAAGGATGGTATCTTCAGCAGCACCGTGCCCCCTAATGCCAAAGCATTGGCTCAGTACTGACACAAGATCACCACCTACTCCCAGTATTCGTTAGATGTCTCCCCTTTAACTTCACATCAGCCCTGCCTCTGCTTAGCTTACAAAACCAGACAGCTTGTAGCACTTGGTGTCATGTCTGCAAGGTGTGCTCATGCTCTATTTTTTGTTTTATAGAAGCTTCTCCAGGAGTCAATGAGGTGACATTTGTGGAAAAGGAGCCAGCTGAATGTCACTCTATTGTTTCCTGGGAGCAGGTGAGTAGTTTCATTACAGCACTGTAACGGGGTTTTTCTGACTATGCAACAGGCTATGCATGCATGCAGGATACTGAACAGAGCTACCACATTTCACGTACAGCTCAGCCCACAGGTAAGAGAGACTGAGGTTTGTGACACATATTGGAGCAATGCTGTCTCCTTTTCAGGTAGTACTCTGCCTTCCAGCCATACCATCTGCAATTGCAGTGTTGTTGAATCTCACAATACAAACCAGCCACTGATGCATTTAAATGGGAACCCTCTAAGGGACACTTGAGTGCTGCAGAGAGTAGGGATTGTGACCCAGTAGGTGGTTGTAATTCTTCTGCATCAGTCCTGAAACCAAGCTGTAGTATGGTGATAGGGACCCTGTATTGTTTGGGGTGTTGTCTTTCAGTTGAGATGTAAAACGAAGTTCCTTATGGCCATTAAAGAGAGACTTGTAGTGCAATCAAATCATTCAGTGCCCCCATCTACATCCTACTCATCAATTTCCCTTCTCAGCCTCAACTACTTACCTTCTACCTCTCATATCCCATATTTCCATGTTCATTTTGGACAACCAACATCCCGCCTCCACTCCAACCATAAATATAAAACACCAACACACACATGCATGCAGATTTCACTTCCATAATTTCTACATAAAAATAACCACCCAATTTACCTGTGGGCTAACCCTCCACCCATCTGTTCATAAGCATTACAGAAAAACATTTCTCACCATTTGCAAACACTGAGCCTCACTTACTTACACCCACCAATAATGAAGCCAGGACAGAACTACATATGATGTAACTTACAGAAGCCACATAAATGCTAAAACCCTAAATTAATCATCCAAACAGGTGATCATATAACTACTAATCACAGTCAGAAATAAGGCTGGATTTTGGTTTTTCAGGCTGATGGTTGACAGGTGTGGGCTGTGGTTGATGGAAAGAAGGTGGATGAGGTTAAGAAGGGGTTCTTGATGTTGAACGATTTAACAGCTTATTTCCATTGCTTTTTACCATTTGCTCTGGCAGGATCTGAAATCTACTAACTTTAATTCAAAGTTAACAAATGTCCTTTTGTGTGGGGATACAAATAAGCTGTAGAGTTTGATCTCTTGGAATATTACTAAGATCTCACGAGGTGCTTAGTGCATTGAATTCCCATATAGTCTTCAGTAGGAATTGAGAGTTCTTGACACCACACAGGTAGCACTCAGCACCTTGTGGAATCTACTGATGAACTTTCAGCTCTTCTCTTCCCCCATTATTCTTGAATTATTTGACTTTAAGTAATGTTTTAGACATTATGCCACTCACTGTGTTTTCACAACCACTAAGTGGCATTGTTTACCAGTTTAACGAAGGGGAAACAATCAACTCAGACTTGAATATTCTCTCTATAGTAAATTTGTAACCGGGTTTTATCATAATGCCTGTTTCTAACTCCCACTATAACATAGGCTAAGGAAAATGGTTTGTCCTGAAATTTAACAATCTAAACATCAAGGAAAATTTTTCTGCAAATCTTGAAGAAAGTTGGTCAAGTATTTTTGAGTTATAGGTCACTAAAACAAGAAAGACCTTGAATATCCAAAACCCTCCCTCCACCAGTAATTTTTTTTTTTTAAGAAGAGCGGCAAATTTACTAGATGGGTCTCATGGTTAAGGCACTGGACTGTAACTCAGGAGATCTGAATCTTCAGTTATGCCAGAATCATAATCTGCACCTCTCCTAATGTTCTATTAGTTTTCATAGATATATGCAGCACCACTACCACTCTATGAATTTAACAAATATCCCATCCGTTCTGGGAGCTACTGACTGTGCATGTCTAATCAGCTATTTAGGCTCTATACATCTGCACATCAAAACTGAAAGCATGCCCTTCCATTAACAGGCAGTTCTGCATGATGGCAGATGCCAAAAGCCATTCCAGCATTGTGACACTTTTCCCATATAGATCCAGAGAAGAATGTAATGTATTTGCATGCATTCAGGCTCCATCTGCTGGGCAGCCAGTTGAGTGTATTTACATGGATAGCTGAATGTCAAATTCATGTGCAAACATGAAGCATTCCAATCTAAATGCCAGTCTTGCAAGTCCCCCAGTGAAAACTTTGCTGCCACATGCATTTTGCCATTTGTCCAGGAAAATCCACCTCCTTGATTCCCTTTGGAAATCTAGCTCTTGGTGAAATTTAAACAAGAGATGACCATTCCTGAGCTTCTGGTGCAGCACTTTCCCAGCACAAGGTTGCATGACAGAGCCACCTGTCACCAAGAGATTAACTAGTCTGTGTCTGGACATGACCAAGGCAAGACTTTGACAGAGCTAGTCACATTTGAATACCACACCCATCAGTGAGGCGAACCCATTAGCTGTAATAAGTTTATTTGAATAGTTTAGTCAGCAAGTTCATGTTGTAGCCTATAGAGATGATGCTTGTTTATGTTATATAGAAATGTAAGTAGGCCTAAAAAGCTATTTCCAAAAAACAGACTTGACAGGATCAAGCCGAGCCTGGTAAAATACAAGTAAAGTGGAGTAAGACAATTCAGAGGCACGTGAGAGATAACTTAGGGCATAACTCCAGGTCCTATTTTGGTTTTAACATTTTATTTAAAAAACGTTTGTTTTGGAAAATGCTATCTACTGTATATTGATAGTTATTGGTATTGCATTTACACAGATCTTAATTAAGATGATGCTTAATGTTAAATAGCTAGTGAGAAAGTAGAAAATATTTAATTACGGTAGCAGAAATATGGATATGATCAAAGGTGGCTTGAATGTTAATTAAGGAGCATTATAATAATTGATTATAGAAAGGGTAGCATGCTAATGTTATATTATGTGCACCATCCAGGATTATATACATTCTTCCCATTCAGGGACTGTGAACCCTGGATGCATCATATCATCTTACAATATGAGTATAAATGTGGTGAATGGTTATTGGAATGCCTGTTTGCTTTAACTAATTATTTCATTCTAAATAAAGTTTTTAATTTGATCACTCATATCATTCACCATCCGCCACTAAATTAAATTATTTGTAAGTGCCCTGGAGGCTTGAACCTTAAAAAATTCGGCTTGGTTTTATTCATTGTCTTTAAATTACAAACTGGGACTATGTAAATCAAAGGTTAGTGTGCATAGTTTTCCTTTTAATTTGTGTACATGTCTCTGTCTATACACACACACCCACTGTGGTGAAGAAATAACTATAACAAATTATACAGCCTTAGGGGATTTTAATGCAGAATTATGAAGTCTTGTGTTCTTCTTTAAAGATGATAATTTAAAGGCAGGAGATGGTGACTTAGGAGAGCTGGGCTCAGTTCCTGGTTCCATGTGTGAATTATCCTTTCTGTACCCATATCATCCTTTGTAAAAGAAGGATGAAGAGCTCTTTGGGGCAGGGCCCAACTCCGAGTAGAACCTACCACAATGGGACTCTGATCCAGCTGGAGCCTCTAGATGCTACAATAGTGATGATGATGATAATGCCAACATTAGAGTATTGTGAAGCTACATTAATAGATTTTTATGTCCAAAATAATCAGACATATAATATATAGACTATGCATGGTTGAAGTGAAGCCAGCCATGGCTTTAATCTTTAACACACTGTTGCAGCCAGTTGATATTACAAATTCAGCCATGAAATGCTCCAGTTTGATCCTGCTGCTTTGGGTTCCAGTGCTCATTCCTCCAGATCAAACAACCTCCTCTCTAGGGCCTTGTAACATGGAGTGGAATGTGACCATGAGGTGTGACCTCCAAGCTTCCGAGAAATGGCCAGTGCAGCGCTTAGCTGGGCAAAGATTGGCTGTGTCATACTAGAGACACATATGATAGATTTCTTCTGCTAACCCTTGGGTAATGATGAGCACTGCTTCTCATTTTATGATAGCTGTGATAAATGACCAACCTCTTAACAGCACCTGGTTGCTAACTGCACCTGGCATACTAGATGACAAGAAAATGAATCATGTGCTGCCACAAAGCCCCTGCCACTTTGATCTCTTCATTGGTTTCCCCAGCACTGGGAGTGGGGAGTTCTCCCTTGCTGCCACTCAGCACAGTTACTGCCATCCTGCCAGCTATTTTATCCATGTGAATGGGTCACAGAAGCAGAAAAATGGCATAATTAAGTAATTCTCTTCAGTTGCAGGATGGTCTTGTGGTGAAGTCAGGAGAGCTGGGTTCTGTTCCCAGCTCTTCCACCAACTTCCTGTCTGACCCTGAGCAAGTCATTACCCTAAGATCCTCCATCGGTAACTCAGGAATAATGATACTTATTGTAACCCTTCTGCCACTCTGAATTAGCAGCAACAAGGGCCGGGTTCAGTATCCAGGAGTTCCGTTTCAATAACACCATGCATAACCAGCTCGAGCCCCTACCCAGTGACCTGGGACACTTACATGCCACACCCCCCTGGACACCTCTAGGAGGCAATACTTCCCCTCTCGCAAGCACGGAGTCTGAGTGTAGCAAAATCTTTTTAATAAAGGAAGGAAACAATGCGGCATCCCACTGGAAAAACACCACAAACAGGATTATAACACAAACCATAAACAAACAAAAAACCCAACCCCAGGTATGTTTGGCAATGTCCTTTTCCCCTTAGGGTCTTAAGTCCAATCACTCCGAAGTCCAACAACGCAAAAGTCTCTGGTCAGTGCCACCCCAGAATTCAAGAGTTTATCTGCAGAGTGTTACCCGCCCCCAGCCTGGGTGGAAAGGGTGGGGGGGGAGTCAACACAGGGTGTTTAAGGGGCACCTTACATGGGCCAGGGCCAACTGCTCCATCTCTCCATGGAGTTCTGCTGCAGCCTTCACCACGACCAGCTCCACCACACCAGCTGTGCCGCTCCTCCAGCTGTCCCTGCAAACCGCTTCATTCCGCTCACTGTTCCATGGGCTGCTCCAACATGCTGCAAACTGCTCTGCTCTGCCAGCCGCTTAACAGTAGGTCTTCAGGCTCCCCCACTAGTCAACACAGCACTGCATGATCTCAATTCAGCTCTTTCAGTGATTTCAGCTCTTAGTAGGGGAGCCGTGGAGCTGGTGCACCATTGGCCCAACATGAATTCAGCTCAGCAGTCTCTAGATGGACTCCTAATAGAATCAAAAATTAGCTCTACTCTTTAACATTGGAGAGAGGAGGATGTGCAATTGGTGTTCCAGGCCCTCAAAGGGGGCCCATACCATCAGGTACACACACCAGTCCCCAACCCCTCTCAATTCATGGGGTTTTGGAACCCATGTCCCATGTTTAGCAAGTACCACCCAACTGAGGTTAAGTCATTTCTGTCACAAAGCAGTCCCACAGCTCCCCATTGACACAATCAGGGTGACAAACTTTTTTTTCCCTGCCCCAATAACAAAGAAATTGGGGATCCCAGAGCTGTTAAAATCACCATCCCAAGCTGCTGTGGGGTTATGCTAAGTGGTGGGGTGGATGCCAATGCAATTCTTGAAATTCTTTCCACACTCTCTACAATTCACCACCAGATGTCAGGGTAGCGCTCATCCTGACTGCTTACATTATATTGAAATAGGGTTGGGAGGGGGCTACATTCACAACTGTTTGCAAAGTGATGTATGATCCATGTGGAAGCAGATACTGAAGTAGTATTGTCAAATTTAGAGCCAGAATGAGAACAGGGCTGGGAAGCAGGGAATCTGACCCCAGTGCAAACACCAACTCCTGTTTGGTCTTGGGCAAGTCACCTGAAGCTTCATATTTCTCAGTGTCCCCATCTGTAAAATGAGAAGAGTGATACTTCCCTGTCTCATGGGAGAACCAGGGAGCTGTGAGACCCAACTTCTACTTTTAAAGCATTTTGGAGGCCATCAGATGAAAGGCCCCTTTGAGAGGAAACTTGCATGTTATTTATATACAGAAGGGGTCAGTCAATTTTTTTTTTTAAAAGTTTAGGTTTCTACCTTCAGTTTTGTAGCAGTCTTAGATATTTCCAACAATGTAGTAATTTATTATTATAGACTAAGGAAAAAAACCTTGAGAGAGAGATGTATTGCACTATGGTATCAACTCTCCCAGGGAATTAGACATTAATCAAGTCATTTAAAACTGGATTGTGGGGTGGGGGCAAAGACAGTTGAGAAAGCTTGGGAACAATCCTGCACTGGTTGTGTGAAATAGCATAGATGTGACTCTTTCATCTTGCCCATTTCTAATTTCAGTTACTGTTAGCATATAGCTTCATGTGAGAAAATGTGTTAAAATATGTATGTGACTGTCCTGTACTTTTATACATCCATTTCCACAGCACCAAAGTGATGGAGGCATGTTCTTATTTTGTTCACCATTTTTATCTCCATGAGGTGGCAGCATTGAACATAGTATAGCAGAATCACTTTGTCACATTAACACCTTCATCTACCATGGACATAAAAGTGAAATTGATTCATGACAATGCACGGTGGAAATATCCTAAATATTGCTCAACAGGGCTTAAGAATGGAACTGGGCTGAACAGCCTGAATGCAAATATAACATGAGAAATGTTCTTATCTATACTCCCATGCTAACGTACCTTGGTATGTCCTACCTGGACCACCCATATCCCATAGGTGCTGAACGCAATAGGAAGACTGATTAAGTATCAAAAGCCTTCACAAATCCAGCACACACACACACGCTCTTGGACTCATATCTAACTGATGCTTTTCACAAGAATGTCAGTGGGAAGAACCTTTGGGGATTGAAAAGGGTCACAAAAGCTTCTTAATCATTTCCACAGGGGATATGTAGCAGGCACTGCTCAGTTCAGATACTCCTATTTAAAGTTCAGCAATCTGACTACATCATTGAATTCTCTCCAAATGGCCCGCAAGCCTAAGGCTGCAAAATAAAGTCAGAAACATACACAGGAGGAAGAAAAAAATAGTTACACTAGAGGACAAAGCTGTGAGGGAACTTAACAACGGACAGTTGGTTACAGTTTGGAACTCTTGTTTGTATCAAATCATCATCATTCGTATTATAGTAGCATTTAGAATCCCAATCCAGATCAAGGTCCCATTGCACTAGTTCCATATATATAAGAGGCATTCTCTGACCCAAAGAGCTTACATTCTAAATACATAAGAGGTACAAAGTGGAAGGGAAAACCGAGGCACAGAGAGGGAAAGTGACACAATCAAGGTCACACACCAGCCCATCAGGAGAACCAGGAACAGAGCTCAGGTGTCCTGAGTCCCACTCCAGTTCTCTTTCCATTGGACTGTGCTGCCCCTCCTATGTCTAGATGTCCCAAGACAATAGGGGATCAAAACAGAAAGGAAGTTTGTTTGTGCTGAGACTAGCCCTATCAGCAATTAACCTACCTGACACACATGGGCGTTCACACTGCAGAATCTAGCTGCAAGCTACCTGCACAACAAACTCAAGGCGCTGTCCCTAAGTCCTTACTCATGCTTTACTCAGGCAAAATTCCCACTGGAGTTGACTGGTGAGAATTTCACTACATGCACTTACGGTAGCCTGAGTAGGACTCACCAGACACAAATCCCCTGGAATCTCTGGGTGATGACTTTGGGGACTTCCCAGTGCCCCAACAGGACAAAGCAGCATCTCCAGGATTTCAGCTGTTAGGAAAACAAGTCACAGGAGAAACATGAACAGACCCAGAGACTCTTTGAAAGAAACTGTGCCCTTGCAGGGCTGACAAGTTTTCTATGGCTACCTGGTCATAGAAAGACTCACTTCAGGTGAGTAAACTCTTTCTGATTCAGCCCCTCCCTCTATCCAGTCATACTATATCAATGATAATCCATTTTAGGTATTTATGTGCCTTCTATTACCCAGGTATCTGAGCACCAAACAAACAATCTTTAGTATAAGTCTCAAGTACCCCACCCACTGATGGTCAGGTTGGAGTCAGATGAGCATCTCTTGTTGAGAATATTTCTTAGGGTTCAATGGTGGATGCCCACATGGGGTGCAATGGGAGGGGGAAGAGGGTGCAGCAAAAACTTCCCCCTTATCTCCAGCACAGCAGTTTGCAGCTAATTCCCCTAACTCAAGGGGGAGAGACCGCTATTACAGCAGTAACCGAGTCAAGACCCCAGAGCGATAGGTGTATCCAAGGCCCAAGCCTCCCTACATGATCCTGAGTAAGCAGAAGCCAACACTGGGGGAGGGGAAGTGCACCTCCATCTTTGTAAAGGTAGTAATAAGGGCAGCTGTTGAACAGACTCCCACTAGTATCCCCTGCTGGCCCTTTCCCTGCTACATAGATTTAACACCATCCTTTAGCAGCTCCACTACTCCCAACACACGCCTCTATGCCCATAGGAGCCTGAATTTAGCCTTTCATTGTCCAAATCATTTAGCCCTTAATTTGATCTGACACATTCTCGCTCACCTGAAGTAGCTGTGGTCTCAAATAGCCCATGAGAGGGAACATTTGCAGCCTGGGGCAATGCAGAAGGTAATTACACTAGTTCCACCTGAGTCAATCCAGCTCTAGAATTCCCTTCGAAAAAATTAACTGAGCAAAGAAATGCCATGTGCAATTGGAAAGGCGTCCCTGGGAGTTTGGGAATGCAGCACCTCAGCCACAGGGAGTCACCACAGTGGATCAAGGAAGATGCAGTCCAGCCCATAGGGGAGAATACAGGCATGAAGGGCTTTAGGGCAGAGTCCCGCCCCAGAGTACACCACTGCATAGTAAAGCATATCCTTGCTGGCAGGCACCCTGCTATCCATTCCCACCTGGATCTCCCAATAACATGTTAGCTGCACAGAGTACTTAACTAAGTTCCCTTTCCCAGTGTTCAGTGTATTATGTCTTTAAGAAATACAGTCTACTTCAGCCCTTTCAGGCCCAAACCCTTCCCTCTTGGGGTTTCCAATTTCACCCTCAATCCAGAACTTCAGGTTCCTGGTTCCCCTTCCAGTAACCTCAGGGCCTACTGTGGCTTTTGATTTCACTGGAGAGTCTTTTCCCCCCCAAGTCTCCTCCTATCTCAGTCCCTAGATTCACAACTGCAGCTTCCCTCTGATTAAGAGATTCTAGCTGCACAATGGTTCTAGCCAGGGTCCACCTGAGCTTCACAGCACTGCTCTTGTCTCTCCCCTACTTTAATCCACAGGCTCCACAGTCAGCAGTGCTGCATTTTCCTTTCCAAACTACCTGCTCTCCCTCTTCCCAGGTCAGCTAAAAGCAGGGTTTTTAACCTGTTGAGGAGGTAGCTCTCTGATTACCACCTGGCCCCCATTTACCAGCTCCTCTGCTGCTCTCTTAAACACCTGTTCTTTTGAGGTGCCACATCATCACGGACAAGGGACCCCTTACTCCTTAAAGGGGCCAGCTCACACCGTTATGGGCCAGGAAACACAACTCCCATGAGGAACTATGGAGGCTCAAGCAGACCCTAAACAACATGACCCAAAACAAAATGTTTAGTTTCAATTTTCTTAGCAGAAAATTCTGCAACAGAAAATTTTGATTTCAACGAAAATTCACTGCTCTTTTTTGACCAGCCCTACTTGTAACCATCACTTAGAACAATCTCTGCTTTCCATTAATATGCTTACAAGCCCCCATAACACACACTGTTCGTGACTATATCATGCTGACCACATCTACTAGATATGTATTAACCCTGGATAAGCTATTAATAAATAGAGCCTTTATATAAATATAAAGTGTTATCCAGGTTGGTATTTTACTATTCTAGCTTTTATTAGTCCTCCTTCTCCGACTCCTGTTTTCAGTTGTCCTGTGCAGCTGTCTCCTGCTGCTACTGCTCCTTCAATATTCCCCAGGAAACAGGCCTGACTCCAGGTATTTGCTCCAAGGAAACACCAGCTCCACTGCAGCACCCTGTATTTCTCACTGTGCCTTGGCCAGCTAGTTAGCCCCAAACCCTTTTGGCTCCTGAAGAAAAGAGAAGAGGTCTTTATAGCACAGAAATTATGACAACATGTAGGAAATTACTCTTGGCTTTTGTACAGAAACCACAGGAAGCTCTGGAGCTGGTTTGGTTTATGTACCTGCTCAAGAGCAATTACAACAAGCAGCAACATCTATGACTAAAAACTGCTTATTCCAACGTCCTTCCCTCTGAACTGCCCATGTACTAAATCATAAGTCCCCCCTTGCCACACTTGGTCAACAGCTGTAAGTGGATCTGGAGCCAGCATCCCAAGAGGGAGTGTGACTTACTGGCTGGAGCACTGGATTTAGGACTCGGCAAATCTGAATTCTATTCCCAGCTCTGTCACTGGCCTGCACATAAGAAAGGCCATGCTGGGTCAGACCAATGGTCCATCTAGACCGGTATCCTGTCTTCTGATAGTGGCTAGTGCCAGATGCTTCAGTGGGAATGAACACAATAGGGCAAATATCAAGGGATATATCCCTTGTCATCCAGTTCCAGCTTCTGGCAGTTGGAGGTATAGGGACATCTGGAGCATGGTACTTTGCCTCAGTCTTTAATAAGGCTAATGAGGAGCTTAGGGGTAATGGAAGGATGACAAACGGGAATGAGGATATGGAAGTGGATATTACCACATCTGAGATAGAAGCCAAACTTGAACAGCTTAATGGGACAAAATCGGAGGGCCCAGACAATCTTCATCCGAGAATATCAAAAGAACTGGTGCATGAAATTGCAAGCCTGTTAGCAAGAATTTTTAATGAATCGGTAAACTCAGGGGTTGTACCGTACGACTGGAGAATTGCTAACATAGTTCCTATCTTTAAGAAAGGGAGAAAGAGTGATCCGAGTAACTATAGGCCTGTTAGTTTGACATCTGTAGTATGCAAGGTCTTGGAAAAAATTTTGAAGGAGAAAGTAGTTAAGGACATTGAGGTCAATGGTAATTGGGATAAATTACAACATGGTTTTACTAAAGGTAGATCGTGCCAAACCAACCTGATCTCCTTCTTTGAGCAGGTGACAGACTATTTAGACAAAGGAAATGCAGTAGACCTAATTTACCTCGATTTCAGTAAGGCATTTGATACGGTTCCACATGCAGAATTATTAGTCAAATTGGAAAAGATGGGGATCAATATGAAAATTGAAAGGTGGATAAGGAACTGGTTAAAGGGTAGACTACAGCGGGTCGTACTGAAGGGTGAACTGTCAGGCTGGAAGGAGGTTACTAGTGGAGTTCCTCAAGGATCAGTTTTGGAACCAATCTTATTTAACCTTTTTATTACTGACCTTGGCACAAAAAGCGGGAATGTGCTAATAAAGTTTGCGGATGACACAAAGCTGGGGGGTATTGCTAACATGGAGAAGGACTGGGATATCATAAAGGAAGATCTGGATGACCTTGTAAACTGGAGTAATAGTAATAGGATGAAATTTAATAGTGAAAAGTGCAAGGTCATGCACTTAGGGATTAATAATAAGAATTTTAGATATACATTGGGGACACATCAGTTGGAAGCAACAGAGGAGGAGAAGGACCTTGGGGTATTGGTTGATCACAGGATGACTATGAGCCGCCAATGTGATATGGCCGTTAAAAAAGCTAATGCGGTTTCAGGATGCATCAGGCGAGGTATTTCCAGCAAAGATAAGGAGGTGTTAGTACCGTTATATAAGGCACTGGTGAGACCCCACCTGGAATACTGTGTGCAGTTCTGGTCTCCCATGTTTAAGAAGGATGAATTCAAACTGGAACAGGTTCAGAGATGGGCTACTAGGATGATCCGAGGAATGGAAAACCTGTCATATGAAAGGAGACTCAAAGAGCTTGGCTTGTTTAGTCTAGCCAAAAGAAGGCTGAGGGGGGATATGCTTGCTCTTTATAAATATATCAGAGGGATTAATATAAGGGAGGGAGAGGAATTATTTAAGCTTAGTACCAATGTAGATACAAGAACAAATGGGTATAAACTGGACACTAGGAAGTTTAGACTTGAAATTAGACGAAGGTTTCTAACCATTAGAGGAGTGAAGTTCTGGAACAGCCTTCCGAGGGGAGTAGTGGGGGCAAAAGACATATCTGGCTTTAAGACTAAGCTTGATAAGTTTATGGAAGGGATGGTATGATGGGATAGCCTAATTTTGGCAATTGATCTTTGATTATCAGCAGAAAAGTATGCCCAGTGGTCGGTGATGGGATGTTGGATGGGATGGGATCTGAGTTACTGCAGAGAATTCTTTCCTGAGTGCTGGCTGGTGAGTCTTGCCCACATGCTCAGGGTTTAGCTGATCGCCATATTTGGGGTCGGGAAGGAATTCTCCTCCGGGGCAGATTGGCAGAGGCCCTGGAGGTTTTTCGCCTTCCTCTGCAGCGTGGGGCATGGGTCACTTGCTGGTGGATTCTCTGCAGCTTGAGGTCTTCAAACCACAATTTGAAGACTTCAATAACTCGGACATAGATTAGGGGTTTGTTATAGAAGTGGATGGGTAGGGTTCTGTGGCCTGCTTTGTGCAGGGGGTCGGGCTAGATGATCACATTGGTCCCTTCTGACTCTAGAATCTATGAGTCTATGAGTCTATGGGGTTGCATCCCTGACTATCTTGGCTAATAGCCATTGCTGGAGCTATCCTCCATGAATTTATCTAATTCTTTTTTAAACCCAGATATACTTTTGGCCTTCACTAGATCCCATGGCAACGAGTTCTACAGGTTGATTATGTGTTGTGTGAAGAATTACTTCAATACTTCAATCCAAATGATTAGGGGGCTGGAACACGTGACTTATGAGGAGAGGCTGAGGGAACTGGGATTGTTTAGTCTGCAGAAGAGAAGAATGAGGGAGGAATTGATAGCTGCTTTCAGCTACCTGAAAGGGGGTTCCAAAAAGGATGGATCTAGACTGTTTTCAGTGGTACCAGATGACAGAACAAGGAGTAATGGTCTTAAGTTGCAGTGGGGGAGGTTTAGGTTGGATATTAGGAAACACTTTTACACTAGGAGGGTGGTGAAGCACTGGAATGGGTTACCTAGGGAGGTTTTTAAGGTCAAGCTTGACAAAGCCCTGGCTGGGATGATTTAGTTGGGGATTGGTCTTGCTTTGAGCAGGGGGTTGGACTAGATGACCTCCTGAGGTCCCTTCCAACCCTGATATTCTATGATTCTGTTCTATGATTTTAAACCTGCTGCCTATTAATTTCATTGAGTGACCCCTAGTTCTTGCATTATGTGAAGGGGTAAATAACAAATCCCTTTTCACTTTCTCCACACCATTCACGATTTTGTAAACATCTGTCATATCTGATATGCTCAGTATATTGCCAGCCCTAAGCCTTCAAAAATCATGAATCAAGCTCCCAAAATTCATGAGGTAGGCTTAAAAGTAATGACTTTAAATATAGGGAAAAAGCCAAGATATTTATGATACACTTGCTTCACATTTTCAAACATTTCTCTGCATCCAGAAAGGCTAGAAGCTTACATATTTTAAAAGCTGAGATTCTCAAGCAATGTTCTGATTCCAGTAGTTAGAGCTTTATGAAAGACACCAAATATTAAGAAATTCACAATAAAATTGTGAGAGTTGACAACACTGCCTAGTGGTTGAACTTCAGCAAGCCATTTTACCTGCTCTGTGCCTCAGTTTCCCCATCTGTAAAATGAAGATAATGATACCTCCTTTGTAAAATACTTTGATATCTATGGCTCTAAAGCACTATTCAAGAGCTAGATATTACTATCCTTTTATAATACACCTCTAGGGTGATCTCCTTTGATTTCAGGCCAGTTTTCCTGTATACCCCCTTTTCACAGGACTAAAAATCTTATTTTACAATCAAAGAGGAAGGGGAAAAAAACACTATGGGCTATGCTCCAGAACCAGCAATGACCCCATGTGCCTTATGAACTGATTCATTTGTATACACAGCCAATATAAATCATTGCACACTTATCACTTAGTCAGTGATCTGATAAGAAAATTTCTTTCTTCTTTGGTATCTGCCCAGCATGTGACATAAACCATGTGCCTCGCAAATACCTTTGACTGAAGCCACCCTGATTGCCTGGAGGGACTGGTGAATTTCACAGTCTCTCTACTGACAATTCACAAAATGAAAAAAAAAAAAGAAAAAGAAAAAATCATCCTATACTTTATTCACTCACCTCCAGGTAACATGCCTATTACCTCTTGTGAAAACTGCCATGGTCTTTTTAATGTTGCCTGAGCATTACCCTTCACATGACATAGGGCACCTTAATTAGCACGGCATCCCTTAAAGCCACATTAGGGCACTAACTGAGCACTGGCTAAAAAGAAAGAACACCCTGAGACTAAATTGCCAGCACCACTTACTGTACAGTAGCAACTTGGATTTTATTTGGAGGTTTCCTGTGCCAACACTGACCAAGAGTGACCCACCCAGCTTAGCATTTGAAACCTAAGATCACAGGCCAAACTGGAACGGCTGAAGGCAGAACAGTAGCAGAGGGTGAAAACAGAGAAGTGGATAGAGGTTTGTCGTCAGTAATATAACATACAGTAAAGTTACGTTACACATGAAAGCATAAGAAATATGTTTAAGAATAAAAAAATGTGCACAGAGTTACTCTGAACCCAAGATATTATCAGAGCTGGAAAAATGCTGAATGAATGAGTCACTAAAAGTATCAAGGTATTCCACGTACAGAAAACCCCATAAAGGAGCACTTGTATTCCTAGTCAACATCCATATGTTATAATTGCATGGTCTGTGTAAATGATTAACGGGGGGGTGGTACATTAAATAAATGCTATCACCACTGGAAGTCCAAAAAAATGTTCTGTCTGATAAAATCATGCAGATTTGTGCACTGAACTGGGTGTAGTATATGCAAGAACTGGGACTCAGAGCAAAGGGGATAGACAGCTGGAATCTCCAAAGTATCCCCAGCATCAAGCACTGAGAAGCAGGAGGGTGGGAGAGCTTTGCAAGGAACTCAGACAATAGCAGGTCCCCTCTACCTCCTAGCTAGATCAGGGCATGCTTTGGGGGACAAGAATCTGTTCTTGCCTTGGCACACAGCCTGGAGAAGATGAATCTATGAGTGTGTCTACACTGCAATGAACCACTCACAGCTGCCCTGTGTCAGTTCTCAAGTTCTCCTGGCTCAGACTGCGGGACTATAAAATTGCGGTGCAGACATTCATGTTCAGGCTGAAGCCTGGGCTCTGGGACTCTCTCCCCTCACTGGGTTTCAGACCCCAGGCTCCAGCCCAAGTAGAAACATCTACACTGATATTTTTAGCTTTGTAGCATGAGCCCAAGTCAGTTGACCCAATCTCTGAGACTCACTGCAGTGGGTTTTTTGTTTGTTTGTTGCAGTGTAGATGTACCATAACTGCGCCAATCCCAGATGGCCAGAAACGCTTTAATTAAGTGGCCATTTCCTGCATTCATTTACACCCAAGCCCCTCTGTTGAAGTCAGTGATGCTGATGGGGGAGAATTTGGCCCAGTTCACTTTTTGGGTTTGAGTAAAAACAATTTATTCTACACAGGGGAATTGTCCCACTATTGTGGGGAACTTTCCTGGCTTCTACACTAACCCGGTGGAATCAGCTAGCAAAAAGATCTGAGTCCTCGCTCCCGCTCCCTTTACCCAGAGGCCAGTCTGATCTTGAGGGCTCCCTTTCCACTCTCCTATGCGGCAGACTCCTCGTAACCCAAACAAGGCTGGGCTCAGAATCCCTAAGTGGCTTAACCCTCAGTCTCATCGTGGCCACTTAGGACAGGGTGTACATTCCCCCACTGCAGGCTGGGACTATAACAATGTTTAAAAGGGAACTGAATAAATTCATGTTGGCTAAGTCCATAAATGGCTATTAGCCAGGATGGGTAAAGAATGGTGTCCCTAGCCTCTGTTCATCAGAGGATGGAGATGGATGGCAGGAGAGAGATCACTTGATCATTGCCTGTTAGGTTCACTCCCTCTGGGGCACCTGGCATTGGCCACTGTCGGTAGACAGATACTGGGCTAGATGGACCTTTGGTCTGACCCGGTATAGCCGTTCTTATGTTCTTATGCAGGATGCTCTCTCCACACTGGCCACTTCTCTCACCCACTGATCACTACGTTCAGTTCAAACCAAACATGATTTATTAAACAGTAACTGTAAGAACAGTAAGGAACAAATGGAAACCAGGAACCCTGCCCTGTGGGCACGGGGACACCACAAACCGTCGGCTCTGGGCTGTAAGGAAAGGTCACAGTTTGTTCCTCACACATCCCAGGCCTCTCTCCCAGGGCCTGGCTGTGCTGCGGTGATACCATGGGTAGGATACTTGCTCTAGTGGTGGCCACACACCCTCGGGCTCTAGATGGCAGGATCCTTCTCCTCAGCATCAGCCCTTGTCCAGCCTGCAAGTCCTCTTGTCTGACAACATCTCTCTGCACTGAGCCCTCTGCACAGGGTTCCCCCTTGCTCTCCCCAGCTGCTCACCACACTCAGCTTCGGTGTTACTTTTGGCACGACCAGTGTCTGCTCCTCAGCTCTGGGCCAGCAGCTCCCTGCTGCAGCTCAGACCTGGTTCACTGTTGGCACAGCTGGTCTGGGCTGCTCTAGCTCCTCTAACTCTGAACAGCTGCTGCTTTGCCTCCAGCTCTCCCCTTAGCTCTGCCCTACTCTGGCTCAGGCAACTCCACCTCACACAGAGGATAGGACCCCAGGCTCCTAACTTCCTCATTGGCCTGTCTTCCCTGTCAATCAGGCTGAACTGGAGCATTGGCCTCTTCTCATTGGACCTGGGGACTGTCAGTCTCAGGCTCTTGATTTCTCATTGGCCCTTCCCGTTTATTTTGATACTGGGAGACGGCCAACCAAAAAACCCCACTCAGTTTCAGTAACTGAGTTCAGCAACAGTCCTGTTACACTATAAAGCCCCTGGCACTCTTTTTATCTCCCCCTCTTATGCCAGCAGGAGGGGGGCAGGGGAGGGAAGGATGTGTCCCCAAAGCATCTGTCTTCTTCAACTACCTGAAATCTTGAGGCAGGAGCCCTGACATATGATACCTGGGGAAGGCAATTTTAGGAGGAGTGACTCCTTTGGGCTGAGCTCTGGTTGGTTGAGTTTTCATTGTTACAGTTTTATACCCTGGCCTCATCCCAAATCTTAAATAGCTCACATTTAAAAAAGAAAAACATAGTGATGGCAGGGAACTCAGTGTGCAGTGACAGTCAAAAAAGCAAACAATGTTAAGAATCATTAGGAAAGAGATGGATAATAAGACAGTAAATATAACAATGCCACTCACTATATAAATCCACATGATACACCCTCATCTTGAATCCTGCATGCAGTTCTGGTCACCCCACCTCAGAAAAGATATATTAGAATTGGAAAAGGTACAGAGAAGGGCAACAAAAATGCTTTGGAGTATGGAACAGCTTCCATATGAGGAGTGATTAATAAGACAGGGACTGTTCAGCTAAGAGACAACTAAGACGGGGTATGATAGAGGTCTATAAAATCTTGACTGGTGTGGAGAAAGTGAATAAGGAAGAGTTATTTACTCCTTCACATAGCATAAGAACCAGGGGTCACCCAATGAAATTAATAGGGCAGCAGGTTTAAAACAAACAAAAAGGAAGTGTTTCTTCACACAGTCAACCTGTGGAACCGGTGCCCAGGGAGTTCATGGAGGATAGGTCCATCAGTGCCTATTTGCCAAGATGGTCAGGGACAAAACCCCATGCTCTGGGCATCCCTAAACCTCTGACTGCCAGAAGCTGGGACTGGATGACAGGGGATCGATCACTTGATAATTGCCCTGTTCTGTTCATTCCCTCTGAAGCACCTGGCATTGGCCACTGCCAGAATACAGAATACTGGGCTGGATGGACCATTGGTCTGACTCAGTATGGCCATTTCTATGTTATTAATTGGGACTTAGATTCTGTCATGAGAGGTGCATTAGAAACATCTGGGCACACTGAGAGGAAGGGTGGTTAAGTGGTTATGACAGAAGTCTGTGACTTTGGAGATTTGAATTTGAGTCCCTGCTCTGCCACACACTTCCTGTGTGACCCTGGGCAAGTCACTTCCTCTCTCTGTGCCTCACTTTCTGTTTTCCATCTGTAAAACAGGGATAATGCTGTGAAAATAATGAAAGATAATATGTGGTCATGTGTCCCCCTACCTCTTTTCCACACACTGATAGAAGTAATGCTAAGCCAGACTCTGTGTATTAATTATTTGAAGATTGTTGCACCCTCAGAGTTTGCTGAGGCTGTTGCTTCAATCTCTTTCAGAACAAGTTTGTGTTTCAAAACCTGTTCCAACCCTATGCTTATTATAAACTACAATAACTGGTAGAGTTTACATTCCAAAGGACTTCAATGTGCTTTAATAATGGCACAAAGTATGTGTCATTACACCAGCCACTGAAAGGCAGCCATCTCTGAGGTGCAATGCAGCTGCTGTGTACTAGGACAGGAAGTGAAATGTTGCAGTCAGCTACACTGCATCATACAGGCTTATAAATTACAGTGTCATTTCTGGAGTAACTAGGGAAATGCTGGTGTTCTTTTGATCATATGATGTACTAAATTCCTGTAAGCTGCGTGGCCACTTATTAAGGGCTGCACATGAGCTCTGGGAACCTGTCAGGCTGGGACCTGCTGGGGGAGGGGTGCTACTCCCCCAGCCTAAACCCAGCCCTCGCCCAGACCTGCCATGACTGGGGAACAGGCCCCTATCCCGAGGCTCCAGCCTCAGAGCTGCCGTGGCAGGGACAAGCGTCTCTCTCCCCCCAAGCCCAGTGCTGCTGCACGGAGAGAGAGCTAAGGGGAGTCATCTCTCCTCAACATAGCCCCGGGGCAGCTGTCACCCCAAACTCCTCATCCCTAGACCCACCCCACGGGCTGCACCCCCAGCTGGATCCCTCACCCCCACAACCCTCTACCCCAGCCCTGAGCCCCTCAGCCTTGACCCCACTCCATAGCCAGCACCCCCAGCCAGAGCCCTCACACGCCTGCACTCCAACCCTCTGCCCCAGCACTGAGCCCCCTCCCACACTCCCAACCCCTTGGCCCCACCAGGGTGACCAGATGTCCTGATTTTTATAGGGACAGTCCTGATATTTGGGGCTTTGTCTTATATAGGTGCCTATTACCCCCCACCCCTTGTCCCTATTTTTCACCATAAGAACATAAGAATGGCCATACTGAGTCAGACCAAAGGTCCATCTAGCCCAGTATCCTGTCTACCAACAGTGGCCAACGCCAGGTGCCCCAGATACAGTGAACCCAACAGACAATGATCAAGTGATCTCTCTCCTGCTATCCATCTCCATCCTCTGACAAACAGAGGCTAGGGACACCATTCCTGACCCATCCTGGCTAAAATCCATTAACGGACTTAACCTCCATGAATTTATCTAGTTCTCTTTTAAACACTGTTATAGTCCTAGCCTTCACAACCTCCTCAGGCAAGGAGTTCCACAAGTTGACTGTGCACTGTGTGAAGAAATTCCTTTTATTTGTTTTAAACCTGATGCCCATTAATTTCATTTGGTGACCCCTAGTTCTTGTATTATGGGAACAAATAAATAACTTTTCCTTATTTATTTTCTCTACATCACTCATGATTTTATATACGTCTATCATATCCCCCCTTAGTCTCCTCTTTTCCAAGCTGAGAAGTCCTAGCCTCTTTAATCTCTCCTTATATGGGACCCATTCCAAACTCCTCATCATTTTAGTTGCCCTTCTCTGAACCTTTTCTAATGCCAGTATATCTTTTTTGAGATTGGGGTGACCACATTTGTACGCAGTATTCAAGATGTGGGCATACCCTGGATTTATGCAAGGTAAATAAGATACTCTCTGTCTTATTTTCTATCCCCTTTTAATGATTCCTAACATCCTGTTTGCTTTTTTGACCGCAGCTACACACTACGTGAACGTCTTCAGAGAACTATCCACGATGACTCCAAGATCTTTTTCCTGATTCATTGTAGCTAAATTAGCCCCCATCATATTGTATGTATAGTTGGGGTTATTTTTTCCAATGTGCATTACTTGACATTTATTCACATTAAATTTCATTTGCCATTTTGTTGACCAGTCACTTAGTTTTGTGAGATTTTTTTGAAGTTCTTCACAGTCTGCTTTGGTCTTAACTATCTTGAGCAGTTTAGTATCATCTGCAAACTTTGCCACCTCACTGTTTACCCCTTTCTCCAGATCATTTATGAATATGTTGAATAGGATTGGTGCTAGGATTGACCCCTGAGGACACCACTTGTTACCTCTCTCCATTCTGAGAATTTACTATTTATTCCCACCCTTTGTTCCCTGTCTTTTAACCAGTTCTCAGTCCATGAAAGGACCTTCCTTCTTATCCCATGACAATTCAACTTACGTAAGAGCCTTTGGTGAGGGATCTTGTCAAAGGCTTTCTGGAAATCTAAGTAGACTATGTCCACTGGATCCCCCTTGTCCACAAGTTTGTTGACCCCTTCAAAGAACTCTAATAGATTAGTAAGACACGATTTCGCATTACAGAAACCATGTTGACTTTTGCCTAACAATTTATGTTCTTCTATATGTCTGACAATTTTATTCTTTACTATGGTTTCAACTAATTTGCCCGGTACTGACATTAGACTTATCGGTCTGTAATTGCTGGGATCCCCTCTAGAGCCTGTTTAAAATATTGGTGTTACATTAGCCATCTTCCAGTCATTGGGTACAGAAGCCAATTTAAAGGACAGGTTACAAACCATAGTTAATAGTTCTGCATCTTCACATTTGAGTTCTTTCAGAACTCTTGGATGAATGCCATCTGGTCCCGGTGGCTTGTTACTGTTCAGTTTATCAATTAATTCCAAAACCTCCTCTAGTGACACTTCAATCTGTGGCAATTCCTCCGATTTGTCACCTACAAAAGCCGACTCAGATTTGGGAATCTCCCTAACATCCTCAACCATGATAACTGAAGCAAAGACTCCATTTAGTTTCTCTGCAGTGACTTTGTCGTCTTTAAATGCTCCTTTTGTATCTCTATCATCCAGGGGTACCACTGGTTGTTTAGCAGGCTTCCTGCTTCTGATGTACTTAAAAAACATTTTATTACCTTTTGAGATTTTGGCTAGCTGTTCTTCAAACTCCTCTTTGGCTTTTCTTATTAAATTTTTACCCTTAATTAGGCAGTGTTTATGTTCCTTTCTATTTACCTCACTAGGATTTGACTTCTACTTTTAAAAAGATACCTTTTTATCTCTCATTCTTCTTTTATATGGTTGTTAAGCCACGGTGGCTTTTTTTTTAGTTCTTTTACTGTGTTTTTTAATTTGAAGTATACATTTACGTTGGGCCTCTATTATGGTGTCTTTGAAAAGCATCCATGCAGCTTGCAGGAATTTCATGTTAGTCATTGTACCTTTTAATTTCTGTTTAACTAAGCCCCTCATTTTTATATAGTTCCCCTTTCTGAAATTAAATGCCACAGTGTTGGGCCGTTGAGGTGTTCTTCCCACCACAGGGATGTTAAATGTTATTATGTTATGTAAAAGCAGCAAAGAATCCTGTGGCACCTTATAGACTAACAGACATTTTGGAGCATGAGCTTTCGTGGGTGAATACCCACTTCTTCAGATGCATGCATTATATTATGGTCACTATTTCCAAGAGGTCCGTTATAGTTGCTTCTTGGACCAGCTCCTGCGCTCCACTTGGGACTAAATTGAGAGTTGCCTCTCCCCTTGTGGGTTCCCGTACCAGCTGCTCCAAGAAGCAGTCATTTAAAGTATCAAGAAATGTTGTCTTTGCATTTTGTCCTGAGGTGACATGTTCCCAGTCAATATGGGGATAATTGAAATCCTCCACTATTATTGAGTTCTTAATTTTGATAGCCTCTCTAATTTCCCTTAGGATTTCATCGTCACTATCACTGTCCTGGTCAGGTGGTTAATAATAGATCCCTACTGTTATATTCTTATTAGAGTATGAAATTACTATCCATAGATATTCTGTGGAACATGTGGATTCACTTAAGATTTTTACTTCATTTGATTCTACATTTTCTTTCACATATATTGCCACTCCCTCCACCGCATGACCTGTTCTGTCCTTCCGATATATTTTGTACCCCGGAATGATTGTGTCCCATTGATTGTCCTCAGTCCACCAGGTTTCTGTGATGCCTATTATATCAATATCCTCCTTTATCATGAGGCACTCTAGTTCACCCATCTTATTGCTATCTGGTCACCCTAGGCCCCATTGACACCAATATGGAGGTGATTTGTCACACATCACCTCCATATTGGTGCACATAACAAAATCCATTGTGCACATGTGTGGGAAAAATTAGAGGGAACATTGATGATGTGTATATTTTAATCTGGAGTGCTTCAGCAAGTCTGATCTTCCCTGAAGTGAATTAGGCTCTTTCTATGATATTAATCTGCTAGTCTCTCTGTCCCATCATTCCCTCCCACCTCCATCCCCACCCTCACCCAGCTCAGCTGCCCAGTTCTGGTGTAACATGGAGCATTAGAAGCTCCAAAATTTGTTTCTCTGCCAGTGTCAGTTTTTGTTTTCCCTACCATTTCCAACAGGGGCAGATGCTACAGGAACACTGACAAATCCCTCCTTTAATTCTTTTTGGGAAAATAAAACACAATACAAAACACACAACTTACTCAGAGGCAGCATCATAAGCTGGATCCTGCACAAGCCTGGGAACCCTCCTGATTTTACATCTGTCTATAGGAGTGAGGTGCCAACTAGTGGTTAGAGCAGTGTTGGGCTGGTAGTCAGGACTCCTGAGTTCAACTCCTGGCTTTGGGAGTGTGGTCTAGCAGCTAAAGCAGAGGATGATGAGCAGCAGGTTGTGTGTAAATCTTGACTACAGCACTCCTGCCAACAGCTCATTCATACCCACTTTCATAGTTCCTTCTCCCATCCTCTCATCTACACAAATCAGCTACACTCCCTGGCCAGGGGCTGTTTTCAAACAGGAGCGTTTCATTAAACTCTTGCCATCTTCCAACAAAACAACAGCTTATACACACAGGTAGTAGAAGTTGCGGCAGAAGCTCCAGTTTTCATGAGTAAAGGGGTCATTCTTCTCTGCTGCAGTTAGTGCTCTTGACCCATAGCCAATGCCTCTTAGAGTATGTCTACACTACCCGCTGGATCGGCGGGCAGCGATCGGTTTATCGGAGATTGATATATCGCTCCTCATCTAGATGCCATACATCGATCCCCAAACATGCTCCTGTCGACTCCGGAACTCCACCAGAGCGAGTGGCGGTAGCGGAGTCGACAGGGGGAGCTGCGGCCGTTGATCCCGCGCTGTGTGGACGGGAGGTAAGTCAAAATAAGATACTTCGACTTCAGCTACGCTATTCATGTACCTGAAGTTGCATATCTTACATCGACCCCGCCCCCTAGTGTAGACCAGGCCTTAGTTTCCCTTCCTAATGTTGGTATAAGACTGTAACTAGTCCTTTATTAGAAGTATCTACATAGAGGATAAATGGTAAGGCAAAATCAGATAGTCAATCAGCTTGTTTGAAACCTTTTGAGAAGTTGTTCAGTCCAGGTAACTGGCTGTTTGGAGGGTATTTGTCCAGATCCCTTTCCTTATCCTTTGCCTTGGTTTTTTACTCCACTTTTAAGAGCATTGAGTGTCAGATTCCAGTGGAACAGTCAATAAGTCATATAATGACTTTGCTTTCAAGAAAAGTCTTGCATGTAACTCTGAAAGTAGGTGAGGAGATCTAGCAGCTTGCTGAGTTTCCCTATTGTGCTTGGTGGTTTCTCTACAAGAATAGGAACAGCCAAGGTATCAGCTGGATCCATCTTATAACTTTCAGCAGAAACCGCCATTCCCTGATAATGTACCTCTTCTAAGACAAGGTCACATTTAGAAGCTTTCTACTTCATCCCATGTTTCTGTAACTGTTGCAATACTTTCTCCACATGCATCACAAAAATGCTGCTCTACAAAAGAACATACATCATCCAAACATGGAATACATTCGTCATCCCTAAGTTCCATGCACCATTGGAAGGCAGCAGATGCATTTGTTAAACTGAATGGAATTCTAACTCATTCATACACAGCCCCTGGTGCAAGGAAGGCTGTGAGGTGATGGCTGTGAGAAAGATAGTTACAAAACATACTTTGGATACATAATTTAATTTGCCAGTCACCTCTGCTAGCTTTCTCACTCTTTTCTTTGGATGCATGTTCCTTAGGAAAAAAAGTACAGGTTGGATAATTATTAGAAAGTCTGAGTTTTATTAGATAAAATAGTTTTTAAAGCCATTAAGAAGTTACAGAAAGCAAAATAAAAGACAGATGATAGTATTCACAATGTCAAAAACGAAACTCAACATGGAATGTTATAGTTTTCAAGGGATAATTAATCAGTTCAATTAATTCAAGGTTTTATCACATTCTTGTTATAAAGGCAACCTTTCATCCTAATTCTATCCTGGTCTGGACATGTGATTTTTTTTTAATCAACATGGAACTATGGATCCTTAAATATAGATCCTGATTTACTTCCAATTAGTTTTATACGCCAATGGAATTAGGAGATGGCTCTCGATAGTTCATTCAAACAATTCTCAAGTTACTTCATCATCAAAGAATATTAATTCAGTTAAAAATTACCTTGCCCTGTTGATACTCATAGCCAAACTTTGTCACCTATACATATAAGACGATCACACATTAAATCCAAACCAAAATATTCAGGTGATATTTTTGGCACTACTCTAATTTCTCTGGAATTCCACCAGTACTGTAAGCTTTTATGCCCCTTTAGCCAAAGGATAGAAAGGATGGTGATGACAAAGTAGGGGATTAGAGAGCAGGGTGGTGGATGAAAAAGGGAAAATGGAGAATAGTGGAGATCACAGAAGACCTTTTGAGGAGAAAATCTGCCTTTTTCTAGAACTTTACTGGGAATGGAGATGGGAAGGTATTAGATGAGAATGGCTCTTACTATCATGGGGGAGAAAGGGATGCCAAGAATTCCCTGCAGACACATGCAGAAATTACCACTGACATTGTACAGAGCTGTTTGGGAATATCTGGGCTGCAGTGCACACTGCAGGACTCAGACAGTTATCCCAAGCATTTAAGACAAATGCTGTGTTTTCCTAACTAATCAAAAAGAATCAGTCAGACATGAATTGGCCTGTCACCATTAATCCCCCTTGCTGCAGAATCTGTTATGTTTTCAAACTCTCTTTGCTGAATCTAATCTTGTGAAGTTTTATTGCAAGTATATGGCAACTGATGAGACAACATGTTCCATGACCCCAGATCGTCTGCTCTATAAAGCATTTAGTCTACCAGCTGGGACCCATTTTAGGGACTAAGGAGTATCCTGTTAGCTAGAAAAAGGTCATTGCTACCACATGTTGGGCACATAGCTGGTGGTCATCACCAGGGTGGATGTAGATGCTGGAAGTGATACCATATAAATGACATAATATAGAAAAATTGCACTTGGAGTCCAAACTAAAATAATCATGAAATCATGAAAAGGGCCACTCCTCAAAGAAACAGTCTAACTTTGACCAAAATTAGCAGAAAGCTTCTAAATACAATTGGTAATACAGCTATGTACTCGACATAGTACTGCTTTGGAAAGTTTGGGAAATATTTAGCTCCAAATGATATATTTTATGCATTTTCGCATACTTTTTTACCTTCGGTTAAAGCAAAAGTCTATACTCACAAGACAATATGAGTTTGTTTGTACCCTGTAATACATCAAAATAGCTGTCATTATTTGTAGAATAAGTTTGATTTGAGAAAAGTTTTTTTGTCTATTTTAATGAAGTTATGCAGATAAGATCCCCAACCCAGGGGCGGCTCCAGGCCCCAGCACGCCAAGCGCATGCTTGGGGCGGCATGCCGCGGGGGGCGCTCTGCCAGTTGCTGGGAGGGCGGCACGCCTGCGGGAGGTCCACCGGAGCCACAGGACCGGTGACCAGCAGAGCGCCCCCCGTGGCATGCTGCCGTGCTTGGGGCGGCAAAATGTCTAGAGCCGCCCCTGTCCCTACCTCCTAATTATAAAACATATTAACTGATCAGCCAGAGACATGTCTAAAGCACACAAGTTACAACTGTAATCGTCTTACTATCAGTGAATACAGTGACAATACATGCATACTACGTATATAACAGTAGTGACTCTTAGCAGGAGAGCTGTAGAATGTCCTGTATGAATATATTTTGTTAACAACAAAATATAACCATGTATGCTTATGTAACCCCTACTGAATGGCTAACACAACACCTCTTCAAAGTAGGTTTATTCACAAAAATAGTCACAGTAATTTGCAGATAGTTGAAATCTCTCTACTCCCCCTCAGAATCTGTCTGATGTGTTCAATACTTTGTTGCTACATTCATCACTGTCACAGTTGCATGCATCAGAGCATACCATGTCTTCCCTCTGGCATTGTCATCTCCTTGTTGCACAGGTTCTCTCACAGACACATTGCAGAAAGGTGAAGATGGCTTCTGGAGCAGGCAGCAGCACCATCATGCTAAGAATAAGATGTGCCATGTTATCACCTATTCGTTGTTGACAGGGGACACTTGAAAATACTGAACTGTTGCACGATTCCATATGTATAACTGATAATTTGCTCGTTTCACGTGCTGCCGGAAGGAGTCCACTGTTGGTGGCAGTGTCTCACTTGTTTTATTCTTCTTAGCAAATAATTCAGTGCACATTATCCAGAGATGCTTGCTTCTTACCACACTACCATAAAGATAGCGGTGAGACAGGCTGCTTCTATCTCTTTTTGTGAGATGCGCTGCTCCCAAGATGTTTCAACCTTCTTTGAGCTCTAAGTGCCTAGCTGTTGTCTTCAGCCATCTCTTTTTTCCCATGCCACTGAAATCTGAAGTAAAGTCACATCCACTGACAGTTTGGCAGCATAACACACATGTCCATTCCCAGCTCCATAGCCACTCTGTGCATGGGAATGAATCTCTTCTTTTGTCCAAACACCTGTTTTGAAATAGAATTCATCCACTCGAAGAAAAGAACAATATCTTGGGCACATAGATGCAACATCTGAATCCAAAGCTCCACATTAGCACCCTGTTTACGCTGAGTATTTGGTGTGAATGAGCAACATGCAAGGACATGCGTGAATCTGCTTCCTCATGATCTGCCTTAAGTTCTGGTATTGCAGAATGGTGGCCAGACGCTACTTTCGCTGCTCATGCAATGGGTGGATTTCATGACATAAGGTGTACTTCATGACCAGGTGACAATCTCTGTTCACACCTCACCATCCAGTCACTGAGGAGAAAGTTTGAAATGTTTGATTTATTCTTTGAATTTGGTAACATCTTCAAGCGTTGCTTTGGTAATGGTGTTAACAGAATGGGGTTCCGAACTTCTTGCATTTGGACATTCCCCCTGCCCTCCCATGGGCTCTCTTACCAGATTTTATTGATTCTTCATTTGCATAAATTGCCACCGCCAACAGCATTGTTTTGATGTTTTATTCCAAGGATAATGTTCACCAGCTGACCTGACAGCTCCCCAAATTTTTGCATTTGGCCTTATCAGTGCCCACCATCTGCAGAAGCATCATAAGGTCATTACTTAAAGTTAGCTCATTGAATGCTGGTAGCTCAACCAATCAAAGATTTTTCTTGAGTCATGACAATGCATTGCTCTTTTAGGTCTTTCTCAAAGATCTATCCAAGCTGAAGAGGGAAAGTGGGGCAGGTGCCATCTCATACTTCATCAAACCCTGGATACCACCATCTCTGGACTGGGCAATCACTGTCAGATTGCTGAGTATCTGACACTCAATAGTCATTGCTTGTGCTGTCTGCTGCTTCTTTTGATTATTTTGTTGATATTACGCCTTTTATGGTCTCACAGAGGTCTACCTCCCCCTTTGCAGCCTACTGGTTACAGACTGCTTTGTTTCTTTTGTGCCATTCTCTCTTATGCACAAACTTTCTACAATTTCAGGTGGGGCCTACAGTAGATGTTGCAATGTTCACAAGTGGCTGTCTTGTCTGGGTTTGTTCCAGGTTCAGTGCTAAAAGGATTTGTCATTCCTTCAGTCACAGCCCTTATAATATCTTGGACAGCAGTTTCATCTTCAGCCATGTGCTTTGTAGCAGTTTCTTTGTGGAGATCTGTTGCTGAAGGGTGCATTCCACATATTTTGTCATAGTGTTACAGCTGCCTTCAGATGTGGAGAGACAAGGTGGGTGAGGTAATATCTTTCTTTGGACAAACTTCTGTTGGTGAGAAAGACAAACTTTCGAGTGACACAGAGCTCTTCTCCAGGTGTGGAGTCAGGTAATACCTGGAAAGAGCCTTATCTTTTGTGTAAAGATGCTGGTGCTTCCCACAGTCTTTGTCAAGAGATTGCTCGATAGCCATGTTATGCCCTACACCACTGACGGGTCTGACAGTGCGGTATACTGGTCCCTGACTATCAATTAGGGCATGATATATATCTGACCGCTCTTCCTCCAGAAGTCTGGCTTCTGCTACATTTACACAACCCCATCTAGCATAATTCACATGACCACATTAGAAGTCAAGTAGAATCATCTCTGCAAATGTCTCAGGATCCACAGATATGTTATCACCTCTCTTTGGTGCTCTGTAGTCCATCAGTACCTGGAAGAACTACTTTACTTAGTTTTCCCAGAACAGAAATGTATTGAACAGTGTTTTCCTTGGGTAATGTGAGCGATCATGAGCTGGTGGAGTGATTGGGCGCTGTTCATGAAGCCTGCCAGAGCATTTTAAACATTGAAAACATTTTATAGTTAGAAGTCTTATCTACATAAACTTCATAAAAATAGCAGACAGAAAAACTTCTCAAATCAATCCATTCTGCAAATAATGACAAATATTTTGATGCATTCAGAGTACAAACTCATATTGTCTTGTGACTACAGACTTTTGCTTTATCTGAAGGCAAAAAAAATGGGAAAATGCGTAAGACATATCACCTGGGGCTACATATTCTTCCAAACAGCACTATTTTGAGTACATAGTTGTATTATCAATTGTATTCAAAAGCTTTCTGCCAATTTTGGTCAAAATTAGACTACATTTCTTTGAGTTATGGCCCTTTGGGGTGGGGGGATGTGATGATTTTTTCAAATTGGATTCCTGATAACTTTAAACATTATGTAATACAATCAAGCTGCACCACTTCCAGCATCGATATCCACCCTAGGGATGACCACCAGACGTGCCTAACAGGTGATAGGGTAGTCCATCAGCTCGAAAATGTTCAATGCAAACTCATTAACAAAACCTCTTTTTAAATCTGACTGGTAGGCTAATTGGGGAGCTGTAGATTTGCAACAGGTCTCGCTTCTTTTGTTCTCACCTTGGGCAACCCTTCTTACATAGTAAAGATGAGACAATTATCAAGATATCCTTAAAGATAAGGGTTTTCCAAGTCCAGAGGGATATTTTGTTGTCTAATAGCCCACCTCTTTTTTTAAATGTATTTTGTTGATGAAGAGTGACATACTTACAGAATGGTTCTTGTGGTTAAGGCCTTGGACTGAGAGATTCTGGCATAACTGAGGTCAGGATCTGACTCCTCAAATTTGTTAGTTTTCATACATATATGTTGCAGCAGCAAATGAACCTTATAGCTTACAGTATAACATTATAGTATCCCATCAGTTCTGGGATTTATAGACTGGGCACATCTATTAGCTATTTGGGTTCCACAAAACAACACATCATAAAACTGAAAGTCCATTAACCCATCAACAGGCAGGCTCTGCATGATGGTAGATCTGGAATGACTGATGTCCTAGCCACGTTCCCAGCACTTTGCCCAAATATCAGGAGAAGAATGTTATGCATTTGTACACATTCATGCTCCATCTACAGGGCAGACAGTTGAGTGTATTTATAGGGATATTTCAGTGCCAAATTCACATGCAAATGCTGGTCTACTAAATCTTGAACTGAAAAACTTATTGCCACATCCATTTGGCCATTTGCCTGGAAAATCCATTCCCTCAGCTCATTTTGTTGGTATCGTTTAAACAAGAAATGGCCTTTCTTGATATTCCATTGCAGCAGTTTCCCAGCATAAGACTGCATGACAAAGCCAGCTGTTACCAAGAGATGAACCAGACTGTATCTGGACATGAAGGCAACAAGAGTTTGATTAAACCAGTCAAGTTAAAATACCGCATCCATCAGTGAGGCAGAATTGGTTTGCTTTAATAACATTTGTTTGAATAAGTGTGGTTAGTATGTTTGTGCACTTTATGCATTTGTTTTCCTATTTACTTTGTCCATGTGCATGTGTGTCTAAACACACATAGCAGATAGATAGATATAAATATAAATATATACACGCAGATGCCTCCCACCTTGTGTAAGGAAGGAGTAAGTGTCACAAGTTATACAGCCTTACTGGACTTTCACCCACACTTATGGACTTTTATGTGCTTCCTTAAGAAGGAAGGATCATCTGCTGAGTTAAAAGGAGTGGACCAAGGCTGTCTCTCACTATGTGTTTGTGTACGGTCTATTAAAATGAGGATCTGATCTAACTGGAGCCTGCAGCTGCTACAATACTTACAACATTACTTGTATTATAGGCATATAATACAGACTGCGCAGCCAGCAGTCACCCTGATCTTTAACATACAGGTACAGCCAGTTGAGACTAAGATCCAACCATGAAATGCTCCACTGGTCCTAAGGCTTTGAGCATGAGGAGCTATAGCTTCCAATTGACATTCCTCCAAATCAAGCAGTGTTTTGCTGTTCTAGGGCCTTCCATTCAACTGCATTTAACATTAATCAGGTGTGGGCTCCAAGCTCCTCAGAGCTGGCCTATGCAGCCCTTAGCTGGGCAAAGTTTGGGCACTTTCTAGTCAAGGCACATATTGTACATTCCTTCCTCTAACCCTTGTGTAACTGATGGGCATTGCCACTTATTTTACCTTAGCAGTAGTTTGGCATTTAAAGAGAATTACAAAAGGGCAGGCTTTGGCTAACCCCACATGGCGTGTTAAATAAATTCTAATTAAACAGAAAAGCAGTAAAGTCAGAGGGGATTTATCAATGTACTGACCAAGGAATCATTAAAATGAATAGCCCAACAGCAGGATAGGAGGATTTCCCATTAATAACAAGATGTCATAAGTGGTGCAGAACTGACAGCTGCTCCCAGCTGAGTTATAGTATGTCTTTGTTACTGCAGAATAAGCTTCCTAAGAAGGAAAAAAAAAGGGTCTCTCCTAAACCAGATGCTGAGGATAAAATGCAGGAGGCTCATCTGTCTATGTACGCAGGCAAAGGATGGACAGTAGCACAATGTCCAGAAAAAGAGCAGTCGGAGAACATCTTCACAACAGCAGGAGCGGCACCAGGGTTTCTGACACCCTGGGCGGACAGCCATTTCGCCGCCCCCCGCGGGTCCGGTGGACCTACCACAGTCATGCCGGTGGACGGTCCGCTGCTGGAAAGGCTCCGAGGAGCTGCCGCAGTGATGCCGGCGGGCGGTCCGCTGCTCTAAAGGCTCCGGTGGACCTGCTGCAGTCATGACTGCAGTAGGTCAACCGGACCCGCATGCCGCCTCCCCCAGCAAAATAGCGCCCCCCAAAAATTCTGGTGCCCTAGGCCATTGCCTAGGTCGCCTAAATGGTAGCGCTGGCCCTGCACAACAGGACTCCCCAGAGCTGATGAAGGTGCATCCGGCCACATCTCCACCCAGTGATACAGGGAAAAAGAAGTACACCCAGCAGAGAAGCAGCCCTTTAAGCCTGGATTGATGACTAATGGAAAGAGGGACCAAGCATCCATCTCACCATGTCCCAAGAGACCACAGAATGAAGATGATGCATATGAGCACACCAGCTACAGACACGGGGGGCATTTCCAGCCTTGTTGGAGAAAATAAAACATCAGCTCAGCCTGCAAAAAGAAAAAAAGAAAGAAAGTTACTAAGGAGAAGAGCAATAGTCATTCATGCACCCCTGTGAAAGAGTCTTTTGTATGGATCTCAGCCTGCTTCCTGCTAACTTTCTCAGATCCTGATGGTGCTGAAGAAGCACAGAACCATGACTGACACAAAGAAAAACATGGTAACTCCAAAAAAACAACATTGTATGTCAATGAATAGTCATTTCTTACTGTGACACCATGATCAAAGCAGGTGGGTCTCCCATGACTGACAACTTCAGCTTCTGCACGTTCAGATATAATGGACAGGCTGAGAAAGTTTCCCTCCTGTGTATTTTCAGCCTTAGGCTGTCTGAGTGTAATGCACAAGCTGAGAAGCTCCTCTTCTCTGGGGGCATGAAGACTTACAATTTGATCCAGTCCCTCCAACGGCCAGGTCAGCTCTTCCTGCTTCCCCTATTACCCTATATAGGTGTGAATAAGATTCCATCCTCTCCCTGTCTAGCTCTAGCATATAAAACTAAGCAGAGTTCCCCAACTACGTGTGCAGTCAGCCGGTTCCTCCATCCTTACCTTGAGTTTCAATGACAATTCTGGGGTTTATTTAACACACATGATGATTTTAGTCATGGTGCATTCTGGGGCCAATTCCACCTGGAGTCACAATGTGCCACAGAAGTGAATGACCCAGGTGAATATCACATAGACAAAACCTAGCACCAGGGAGGCTTGCCTGTAGACTTAGGCAGCATCCTCCTTGACTGAGGTGCAGCTGTCTGCTCTGCTGGCCATTGCTAAGAAGATTGATTCTGCTTTCCTCGTTTCTTAGGATGTGACTCTCAAAAGAGGAGAGTCAGCATCACCCCCAATACTGTGCCATGGACACATAACATTGAGAACTAAGACTGAGCAAATGCTGTTCCATGTGAAAGCCATAGTGTCGCAGATTCAAGTTTTACTTCCATGGCATCTCTAAGGTACCATTCCCCTTCTCTCCCACTTCTTACATGGGAGAAATAGGAAGATGGTCAGGATGGCTCTAATTTACCAAGAATGAGTTCTGCGTATGCCCTACCCTCAATTCCTATTCTCTTCCACACTTGAGGGGGGTTCAGGGCATGGCCCTGAAGAAAACCTTCTGTGGCTATGATCAGCCATGGGCTCCTGAACAGTGGACAGAAAGATCTCTATTTCCCTAAAATCAGAGCCAGTGGTGCACTTAATCATGTGCACACAAACACATGCATATATGTACAGCATCTATGTTACTGGAGAGATTTAATGAGCCATACTGTGAACTCTCATGGTCCAGGCTGTATATTCTGATTAAAACAACACAGTCAGGACAGCGGTACTCTTTGGATACATCCTTCGAAATATGAAACCTTCTCAAAGTAAATGGCCTCACTGGTTTTAGGAGCTAACTAGGGTAGTAAACCACTTCCTCAATCTTGAGTGTCTACATCCTGCATCAGAACTAAGTACCAAGCCGTTCAAAGAACTATCATCCTACTTCACTGAAAACATCACATGTGTCCAGGAAGGCTTTCCAACAGCGTGGATCTGCCCCACCTGCACCCACCAATCAATAGCTCGCCTGCATTATCAAAGTTCAGTATATTCTCTCATCAAGAGCTTATGGACACCCTAAAAGAATGCTCACCCCAAACCTGTGAATCCAACTACGTTCTTTCCAGCTTGAGAGAGAGTGATGAGCAACTGGTGCGACTCATGACCAAAATAGCCAAAGCCTCATTGAGGGAAAGAATCTTCCCTTCCTCCTTCAAAACATGCAATAGTCTGACCAAAACTGAAGAAACCGACCCTAGATAATCAGTTCTAGAAAGTGAGCAGAGGAAAGCATTTTGAAGAGTTTACCCCCATGGCGCAGTCTCCTTTGGTTGAAGGCCAATATCTGCAACTGATCACTTCAGTCCACAGTTTAAGAATGATCTTAAATTCCTCACTAATACTAGGCCCCAGAAAGCATTGTGTGTGGATGCTGCTATCATCTCTGGTTGGCTAGAAGACTCTGCCCCATCTTGGCGAACGATGATCTGACCTCAGTTATTCAGACCTTCATCACCTCTTGGCTGGACTACAGCAGTGTAGTATACCTCGGCATGAAGCCTTCAGCACTTATGTACTAGTCAGAGTTTCTAACACTGCATCACCTCAGCAACACTGGCTACTGAAAACACACCAAACCTGTTCTTCATTCCCTACAACTGCTTCCCATAGAATATTGAATTAAGTTCAAGGTCTCAGTCCTTATCTTCAAGGCCCTTAATGGCCTACACTCAGCATGTCTGAAAGATCAGCTCAAGGATGAAGAGGATGGTCAACAACTTTGTGTTGGCACAACGGAACTTTCAGCAATAAGAGTTTGCTACAATAAGCTTTGCTTATATATGCAGGTGATAGAACTTTATTTGGGGGCCTGTCCAGACTGTGGAATGAACTCCAAAATCTCACCATCTTCCACTCTAAGCTAAAGGCACATTTCTTTGATCTTGCCTTCTTGAATATAAGCATATAGCAATGTGCGTGTATGTGTGTGAGATTATAATTATAAAAATAGTTCTAAGAGAAATCACTCCCCTGCACATACTTCTCCCACTGGATAGGAAATGAGAGAACAAACACATGACAGATGTTAGTCACGTTGCTTAATGCACTACTGAAAGGCACTCGGGTGCCATGGTGATGAGTACTATATAAGAACCAGAATAGAGGAGAATAAACTAGCAGTGCTATTTGTAAAAATAGCAGGTCAGTCACTAAACTTCTTTTACAACAGGTAAAGATTTTACACACAATTTTCTAGGACCACGCACTTCAATATTTCCAGCTATTTGACTGCATTTTAGAGCAAGGAAAAACTTTATAAGAGTGAGATCTATTGCACTGTGATGTAGTCTTCTCCAAGTTATCGGAGGGAGCCACATTGATTGAGTCATTTTAAAATTGGATTAGAAAAAAAGTCGATGCAATTATTCTACACTGGTTGAGTTATATAGTCCAAATGAGACCTAATTCATCTTGTTAATTCATAATTTCAGTTACTGTGTTCCTAGTACACAACCGTATGGAGTTAAAATAGATGTGTCGGAACTGTGCTCTTTTACACTGACCATATCCACCTCACCAAAATGCTGTACATATTTTCTGATTATTTCCCCACTTTCAGTTCCAAGAGGTGGCAGCATTGCCTCTAGCTTTAGGGAAATGCATTGTGTGTGTATCACATTAACACAGTCATCCACTATGGCTTTCTGAAGCAAGATGATCCATGCATGCTGACACTCTATGTGATGCAAGTATCCAAAGCCCTCATGAGTCCAGAAAAAAAATACACCCACAGTCTAAGAAGCAAACTCTGAGACTCCCATCTGACTTTGATATTTTTCACAATAATGTAAATGGAAAAAAAAAAACTTAGCAGCTAATATCCAGATCAAATACTCCTGCTGACACTTCAGCAATTTGACTATCCCTGTAAGTTGTCTCAGCCCTAGGTTATAGGCCATTTGCAAAGACAAACATATGTATGAAGAAGGGAAGAGAAACAAAAAAAGTGACGTTAGGATAAAGCTGTTCAGAGAACTTAACATTGGACTATTTCTAACTAGACTGAGATCAAATTATTATTGGTTATTATTTGTATTTCAGTAGTGCTTGGTGCCCTGATGTTGGTTGGGGCTCTATTATGCTAGTTTGAACACACACGCAGATAATATGAGACAGTCCCTGTCCCAAAGAGCTTACAACCTAAACAGACAAGACAGAGATGAAGTAGGAGGGAGAAATAAGTGCCCTGGCCAAGTTCACACATCAGCTCATCAGCAGAGACCCACTCCAGTACCCTTTCCACTGGACCATGTTGCCTCTTGTATGTCTAGGTGTCCCAAGATCAAGAGGGCTTGTGCTGAGACTAGCCCCAAAACATCTCTTACTAATATTGGCAATTAGCCTGCCAGACAGTGGTGGCTCCAGGCACCAGCGCTCCAAGCACGTGCCTGGGGTGGCAAGCCGGGGGGTACCCTGCCGGTCCCTGTGAGGGCGGCAGTCAGGCTGCCTTCAGCGGTGTACCTGCAGGAGGTCTGCCGGTCTCGTGCATTCGGCAGCAATTCAGCAGCAGGTGTGCTGAAGCTGCGGGACCAGCAGACCTCCCGCAGGCAAGCTGCTGAATCCATGGGACCAGGGACCTCCCACAGGCATGCCGCTAAAGCCAGCACGATTGCGATGCTTGAGGTGGCAAAAAAGCTAGAGTCACCCCTGTTGCCAGACAACATATCTGCATTCACACTGCAGAGTTCAGCTGTCAGCTACCTGCACAACAACCTAGAGGCTCTCTCCTGCAGAACGTACTCATGCTTTACTCAGGCAAAACTGCCACTGGCCTGATTTGGGGGGAATGCAGAATTTCACCATATGCACTTACAGGGGCCTGATCCTTCTCTCTAGGAAGAGTGTAAATTCAGAGTAATCCCAGTGCTTTCGGTACAGCTATAAGCACAGGCTATTTGGACTCCCCAGACATGGGTCCCCTGGGTGATTAATTTGGGGACTTCCCGATACAGCAACAGGATGCAGCAGCATCTCCGGGACTTTCAGTTGGCAGGAAAACAAGCCATGGGAGAAACAGCCTATAGACCCAGAGACTCACTGAGAGTAGCTGGGCGCTGTAGAGCTGACAAGCTCTCTGTTGCTACAGTGGCTTGTCCTCACTGCTAAAAAAAGCTGCATTTTGTTGTCTTGGGGTAACTAAGACATGTGAGCTATTCTGAGGTAAAAGCAGTGAAGGCAAGGCTTGTTTGTTTTAATGTGAGTTAAACTCCTTGAGTTCAGCACCATACCCTGCCTGAGGGAGTGAGTACAGGGCTGTGGGCATAGCCTTTGATGGGAGCACACACAGAGCCATGAGGATGGGGAAACCTGGTATGTGGGGGAAGGGGGAAAACACACAAAGCCCCTTGCATAAAGGGAAAATGGAGGACAAAGGTATAGGGGGAGGGGAACATGATGGAGGACACGTAGAACTGCTGCCTTGTGGCAGAGGGAAAAATGGGCCAGGGGAGCTATACAGAGCTGCTGCCATGGTGGGGAAAAGATTGAATGGAGGCCAAGAAGAAGATGGGGGAATGACATTGCACACAGAGCCCCTGACATGGGGATAGAAAGGAGGGCCAGTAGTAGGGGGCAGCAGGTCATTCAGAGCCTCAGCATATGGCAGAGGGGAGAATGGGGGGGACACAGACATGGGGATGGGTGGGAGAATGGAGAGAGGGAAATGGGGGACACATGGCCTCTGAATAAGGTAGTGGATGGCAGAGCTGCAGGGTATCCATGAAAGAGTAGGGGTGGGAGGTTGGCATACAGGAGTTCATGGGGGGAATGGAGGTATGCAGAGACCCACTGGTATGTGTAACACACTCAGCCTACAGAAGCTCTCTCTAGTTAGGTAACAAACGCACACAGGTATGAGCATACAGACTGCAGGGCAATCCCTTCCCGCACAAATCTCAGCCTGACACCAGTGCTTGGCCCCGGGGACAACCCTGCATCCAGCACTGACAGTAATCAGAGCCCAGGGTAACCAGTAAACCCTCCCAGCTGCTGACACAACCCCTCTGCCCACAGCCTCGTGAAACCATAACACTGTGAACACCACAAGTCATTCTGCCACTCTCACACCCAGAACAAACATTTGGAAGGCTGTGTGTAACAGCCCCACTGGGCGACACCTACCTCCTGTAACAAATAGGAGGGCCAGATGAACCTCTCTTATTGAGAACATTTCTTAGACTCAGGTTTAATTTTCATTATCCATGTGAGATGCAATGAGTCCCTTTCCACACCCTCAGGGGGAGACTTTGTTCACCCTTACCCCAAGCATAGCAGGCTGCTGCTAACTGTCCTAACAGACAGACAGCTATTACAGCAATAACACAGTAGAGTCCCTGGGCTGATAGGTGAGTCCACAGCCACACACCCCTGTTAGTACACAGAGCCAGCACTGGAGAAAGGCACCCCCACTTTGTGTAAAGTAGTAGTCAGGGCAGCTGTTGTGCATGCTCCCACTAGAACTCCCTGCTGGCCCCACCTGCCACTGCTTTACAGAGGTTTATCTCCCAACACACCCCTCTCTGGCTGCAAGAACCTGAATTTAGCCCTTAATTTGTCCAAATCATTTAGCCCTTCATTTGATCTATCTCATACATTCTTGCTCACCTGAAATATCTGTGAACTTAAATAGCCCAGGAGAGGGAACATTTGCAGCCTGGGGCAATGCACAAGATAATTACATTTGTTCCATATGCAATCAATGTTTTTTCACTGAATTAACTGAGGAAAGAAGTCTGTTGTGCAGTTGGAAATGCCTCTCTGACAAGGGATGGGAATTTTGGGGTGGTGGGGAAGCATATTTTTCATTCCAGTGTCCAGCACATTGTCTGCAGATGTTTATTGCTCGCTCTCCTAACTCCCAGGTTGGTACATAGTTTGCAAGGTGCTCAGGTCCTACTGCAATGGAGGCCACTGAGAAGCCTAGCAAACGTTATGGGATGCTCATAATGCTCCACAGCTGCTCAGCCACATGGAGAACCCACAATACTTCATGGGAGATGCAGTCCAGCCAGGAAGACCAGTCCATACAGGAGAATGGGGGCATGAGGGTCTCTGAACAATTCCCAGGAGGAATCACCGCAGCTCCAATGCAAAATAAAATATTCAGTTTCAATTTTCCTGACAGAAAATTCTGCTGAAACTGATCTTTCCCCATAGAGAATGTTCATTTTGAGAAAATCTCGTTTTTGACAGTAAAATAGTTCATTCTGAACTTTTAACCAGCCCTAATAATACCCATTGCTTAGAACAATCTCCAACACTTTCCACCCATGACATAGTGCTCATGGCTGCAACAAGCTAGCAGCATTTACTAATCATGTATTAACCCTTTATAAGCCATTAACAAATTGAATCTTTATATTTATATTAAGTGTTATCCAGGCTTTTATTCCAGATTTGATTAGTCCTTCCTCTCTGACTCCTGTTCTTAGTCATCTTTGTGCAGTTGCTTCCTGCTGCTGCTGACCCTCCAATGTTCTCCAAAAAGCAGGCCTCCCTCCGGGTATCTCCTCTAAGGAAAGACCAGTTTCAACAGCAGCGCCCTGTCCTCCCCACCCTTTCCTGGGCTGCTTATTAACCCAGGGCTCTTTTTGTTCCTGGAAAAAAACAGGAAGATATTTTTATAGCACAGCAGTTATAAAGAATTTTTTTTTAAATTATGAAATTACTCTTGGCCTTAATTCAGCAGCTACAGGAAGCTCTGGAGCTGATTTGGTTTCTGCAGCTGCCGAAGAGCAATTACAACAGGCAGTGCCATCTATGACTGGAAACCTCTTATTCCACCACTCTTCAGTGATGCCTTCTATTCTGCCTTTCATCCTCCCTCTGGCTCAATCAGGAGAACTCCACCCCTTCTGAATAAACAGGAGTCCACATCAACTGCTGGCTTTGACCAGCCATTCATCACTCTTTCCGGTCCATCGTGTCAAACTAAGGAGCTTCTAAACTGAGCACCAAGCGTTTGAGAAGGTTATTACCCTTTATCCTGGCAGTTGTGGCTTTTACCCACAAGGATGTATTCTGGTACAGAAGACGATCCTTGATCCCATTCTCAGGCCATTTGCTCTCCCTTAAAACCTGCTATTGTGGAATGAGGGATTCAGTTAAGCTCAGAGAGCTCTTGATCCTCCAGCAGTTAGAGAACACCAGGCCAAGTTGTATGAGGGGGTTTAGGGTAGGCAGTATTTCTCTCATTCACTGCATGTGTTGTCTGTGTCTCTCTGCTCCCATGGTGTTAGTGGCAAGATTCAAACCCACATCTGGTAATCCCATATATTCAAAAATCACAAGTCAGATCCCCCAGCCCTCCTGCCCTGAAATCATGAGATTAGCTTAAAAATCATGGGATTTTCTGGAGTAATTTGCAGGGCAGGGTGGGCTGAGTGAGTCATAGATTGGTCTTGTGGTGAATGAACTGGAATCAGCTATGTTACTGGCTTCCCTATATCACAGACTATCAGGTTGGAAAGGACCTCAGGAGATTGTCTAAGTCCAACCTGCTGCTTAAAGCAGGACCAGTCCCCAGACAGATTTTAGCCCAGCCCAGCTATAAAGTGAGGATAATACTGCCTGGCTCCCACCGTTTTTCTGTCTCATCCATTCAGATCGTAAGCTCTTTTGGGCAGATGGCCTCTCACTAGGTGTCCATACAGTGCCCAGCACAATGGGGCACTGATATTGGTTGGGAACTCTAGATGCTACTGGAATATAAATGAAAACCACTAATAACTAGAGAGGTGAGTCTCACCCATCCCTTAGTCTGCTCCCCAAGCTTCCTAGTCTGCCAGCACAGGCACAGAATGAAAGACTATAACAAAGTTTGCCTTATCAGACTGGTCTGGCAAATCCAGGATCTGATCTCCCTCAGTGGCCAAATGCATGATGCTTCAGCAAAGGGTGAAAGTCCCCTAGCCAATTGTGCAGAGCTCTTCCTGATCCCGGCAGCAAACAGCTGAAACAGGGTTTCAGCTGTTTGCTGCCGGGATCAGGAAGAGCTCTGCACAATTGGCTAGGGGACTTTCCTAATCAAGCTCTACTATCAGAGTGGAAACACTAATCAAGTCCCCTTCTCCTTCACTGTAAGAACCTCAGGCAGTGGGAATCTTACAGTGAAGGAGAAAGGGACTTGATTAGTGTTTCCACTCTGATAGTAGAGCAAGAAAGGAAATTTTCTGGACTTTTTGGATCTTTAATTGATATGGATTTTTTTCCTCGCAGTGTCTGTCACGCAGACTGAGCCCTGATGTTTGTAAAACAAGGCAGCCTGGACCTCCTCTCAGAGAGGATGTTGCAATCCTGCCCTGCTATGCAAATGCTCAGTGTAAGAGGGCTCAGGCACCCATTACAGCACCCACTGGAGGGGAGCATCATTGCTGAAGGAGCTGCCCTCTGAGGCTTGCAACAGGAAGGACTGGGGGATGCGAGGCACAGTGTAGGGGAGTTACTAAATCAGTGACATTTTTAAATGAGCTGATTTCTTCGTGCAGGATGAAGAAGTACTGGAGCCTCTGCTGCCGATTCTTTAGGGGCGGGGGGATGCATATCTGAGGCAAACAGTATTACCAAGGAATCTGCCAAAAACCCTCCATCAGATCTTTAAATACTGGGAAATGGAGGATTATGGGTCTATGATGACAAACCTTCCCACTAAGCTAACTCCTTTCTTCAATCACATAAGTCAGCAGGGTCAAGCAAGCTTCAGTCATTAGGCTTTTTGGAAACAGGGATTTCCCCTGACTCCAGCCACCAGTATAGCAGCACTGATGCAGCCCTAGTGTACAAAGGAAAAACAGCAATTTGCACCAAGTCTGCTTCAGCATCTGCCACTACCTTGTGTGTGAACGCCGCAGTGCATCTCAGAGCTGTAGGAGAGTTTGTTGGACTCACAGATAACGCAAGACCCTTCACATTCCCAGGCCTTGGGGTGCACAAAGAGGTAATGCATCCCTTCCCCATAGATTCTCTCTCTGACCAAGATCCTGGCTCAAGTCTCTGCTGGCATACACATTTGATCTCCCAATTCATTTCTCCCCCTACTGGTTCTGTGTACATGCCTTGCCTCTGAGTAGCATCTTTCCAGATGGAGCTGGAAAAATGGAGTACAAAGAGATGAGCAGAGCACATGAGCATTGTGTAGTTGAGACTGGGTAAGCCCTTAGGGTCAGAGACCATTATCATGTGTAGGTATAGGGCTGAGAGCAATGGGACCCTGGTGTGATGGGGTGGATCACAGAAACCCCCCTTGGGAGCTGCCAACTGATGTGCCAAGACTAATTCTGCCCCTGCTTTCCCTGCCAGCTTGGGACTCCTGAGTCCTGCCTGGTTGTGCCAGACACACTTGCTGGCCTCAAACACAGACCCAGGTCTGAACCACGTCCCACATACTGCAAGATGCCCAAATCCCAGTGGAGTCCAAATCCCAAATAAATCCATTTTACCCTGTATAAAGCTTATACAGAGTAAACTCATAAAGTGTTCGCCCTCTATAACACTGATATAGAGATATGCACAGCTGTTTGCCCCCGCAGGTATTAATACATACTCTGGGTTAATTAATAAATAAAAAGTGATTTTATTAAATACAAAAAGTAAGATTTAAGTGGTTTCAAGTGATGACAGACAGAACAAAGTGAATTACCAAGCAAAATAAAATAGAATACACGAGTCTATGCCTAATACAGTAAGAAAACCGAATGCAGATAAAACCTCACCCTCAGGGGTGTTCCAGTAAGCTTCCCTTTACAGACTAGTCTCATTCTAGTCTGGGTCCAGCAATCACTCACACCCCCTGCGGTTACTGTTCTTTGTTCCAGTTTTTCAGGTATTCTTTGGGGTGAAGAGGCTATCTCTTGAGCCAGCTGAAGACAAAATGGAGGGGTCTCCCAGGGGTTTAAACAGATTTTCCTCTTGTGGATGAGCACCCTCCCTCCCCCTGTGTGGAATCTCAGCTACAAGATGGAGTTTTGGAGTCACATGTCCATGCATGACTGAGTTCCTTACCAGCCAAACCACATTCATGGGAAAGTTCAAATGTGGATTGGCATCTCCAAGTTCACCATTGGTTAAGGGCTTCTTGACTGGGCACTTACTGAGAATAGACTTTTCTCAGGAAGCTGACCAACTGCTTCACTGAGGCTATTTAAAATTAAACAAACATACAGCCAATATTCATAACCTTGAGTACAGAAATGACACATGCATGCAAATAGGATGAATATATTCAGTAGGTCATAACCTTTACAGAGATATGTTACATGGCATATGCAGTGTAAAACATTCCAGTTACATCATATATACATTCATAAGCACTGCACCCCATATGGGATGCAATGTCACATCTGGCTCTATCACAACAGAAGTGTGGGGGGGGAAAGAAAGAACAATTCTACCAGAAAACCATACAGCGCCTACTTCCCATTTTAAAACTTTCCCCTTAATGTCCTGACGACACTGTTTTTTCCCTTAACCCCCATCCAACTTCCACCAGGAGAGCTCTTGGGAGATAATCCAAGACTTACTGCAAGCACATTAGTACCAGACTCCACCTGAAGAGTGTCAGGGACTCAGGGTACAAAAGCAGTATTGGCTGGAAGGAAACTTGATATAATTGTGCGGATTGTGCCCACATGCCCCCATAGCCCTGGGGAAGGGAAACCAAGGACTCTGGGCCCTCCCTTCAATGCAGGGTGCATCAGCTGTCCCTGCCTCAGAACTACAGGAGGGAGCTCCCCTTCATCCTTGTGCATCTTCTTGTTGTTTTGCCTCATTGCAGATATACAAGAGCAAGTAGCCGGACATGCTAACCCAGCTGCTGGACTGCCTGAGGTGCCCACTGGCTCCCAGACAAGATGCAGCAGCCGTATTCATTGGCTAGCAATGCAATTACTGCCTCTGTTTTAGCAAGTGCCATCAAAGCGCCAAGGAACCAAAGCTGGCAGAGGTCATATCTTTTAGTGGACCAACTTCTGCTGGTAAGACAGAAGCTTTTGAGCTACACATGTGACTTAAAAGCTGCTCTCACCAACAGAAGTTGGTCCACTAAAAGATATTCTCACCCACCTCATCTCTCGAATATCCTGGGACCAATGCCACTACAAGGACACTGCATGCACCAAAGCTCTTGACAGTTCTTTTGCTCTGTTCTCACTAGAAGCAGACGTTAACCGTAGGATCCCCGAGTCCTAGTTTCCTGGCCTGAAAGTATGACTGCTGTGGAGAATACAAAACTGCAACGGAGAAAATTACAGCCCTCATTATCTCTCCTACTGCCACTTTGCTCTAAACTAGTGAAAATATCATCCCCTTTGAGCAGAAGCTGGCCACAAATTCCTGAGCATCCAGCTCTCCATCTAAGATCATTGGCAGTTTGTGTAGTTACCCACAGGGTGTCTGGCGGGCTTATCTGCTAGAGAAAGGAAGTACATTTCAGAGAATGGAGAAAATTGCAGGAGATTAATAGCTGTTTTTTTTATTGTCTGCCTACAATGTAGTGCCCACTACATGGGGGCTGATCTGGTGAACAACGAAGACATCAACATGATCTATAGTGGTGAGTAAGGAAGGCCTCAGGTATAGATCTGGGCGTGTAGCCACATGTCCAGGAATGTGTGTCTCTGTATCTGGGTGCCTGCATTCTATATGCTTGTCAGTTACGGTTGCCAACTTTTTAATAGTGCAAAACTGAACACTCTTCCCCCACCCCTTCCCCAAGGCCCCACCCCTGCCCTCTCTCTGAGGCCCAACCCCCCATTCACTCCAGCCCACTTCCCTCCATCGCTCGCTCTCCCCCACCCTCACTCACTTCCAATGGGCTGGGCAGAGGGTTGGGATGTAGGATGGGGTGAGCAGGGCCGGTGCAAGGGTGTTTCGCGCCCTAAGCAAAACTTCCACCTTGCACACACCCCCTGCACCCCCGCCCTGAGGCACCCCTCCCTGCGGCAGCTCCCCACTCTCTGCCCTGAGGCACCCCCCCTGCCCCAGCTCACCCCTGCTCTGCACACGAGCACGAGAACCCCGAGCACACCGTCGCTGCTTCACTTCTCCCACCTCCCAGGCTTGCAGCGCCAATCAGCTTAGGTGCCGCAAGCCTAGGAGGTGGGAGAAGTGAAGCAGCCACAGTGTGTTCGGGGAGGAGGCGGGGCAGAGGTGAGCTGGGGCGGGGAGTTCCCCTGCGTGCTGCCCCCCCTTACTTGCTGTAGGCGACCCTCCCCCCGCTCCCCTGCCCCAGCTCCCTCCGCCTAAATGCCGGGGGCGACCAAGGCTGCTGAGGATCCTGCCGCTGCAGTTGCTGCTGAAGAAAATGGCGCCCCGCAAGTCCCAGCACCCTAGTCGACCACCTAGGTCACCTAAGTCATTGCATCAGCCCTGGGGGTGAGGGCTGCAGCTGGGGATGCAGGCTTCAGAGTGGGGTCAGAAATGAGGGGTTATAGATGCGAGAGGGATCTCTGGGTGGGGGCAGTGGGTTGGGGCTAGTGATGAGGAGTTTGGGGAGTAGAAGGGGGCTGTAGTCTGAAGCTGAGGGCTTTGCAGTGCAGGAGGGGACTCAGGCCTCGGGCAGGAGGTTGGGGTGTGGGAGGGGGTGCAGGATCTGGGAGGGAGTTTGGGTGCAGGAGGGGGTTCCGACCTGGGGCAGGAGATTTGGGCTGCAGACTCCGGCCATGTGGTGCTTACCTCAGGCAGCTCCCAGTTGGTGGCACTGCGGGGCTAAGGCAGACTCCCTGCCTGCCCTGGCTTCACGCTGCTCCCAGAAGTGGCCAGCACGTCTGGCCTCTAGATGGAAGCGCAGCCAGGCAGCTCTGCGCTGCCCATGCCCGCAAGCGCTACATTCACAGCTCCCTTTGACTGGCCAATGGGAGCTGCAGAGCCAGTGCTCAGGGCAGGGACAGTGTGCAGAGCTAGGAGCCTAGGAGCCACAGAGACATGCCGGCCACTTCTGGGAGCTGTACAGACTTTAGGGTTTTAGAGGATAAGCAACTGAATGTGAGCTCTGTGTGATGCTGTGGCAAAAAGGGCTACTGCAATCCTTGGATGTATGAAGAGGGGAGTAGAGAGGAGGAAGTAAGGAGGTGGTTTTTTACCTCAGTTTTGGCATTTTAAGACTGATATTGGAAAATTGCATGAAGTTCTGGTTTCAACATTTTCAAAGGAGGTTGAAAAATTAGAGAGGGTGCAGAAGAGAGCCCCAAAAATGAATTGAGGGCTGGAGAAAAGCCTGACAGTAAGACACTGAAAGAGCTCATTCTGTTTAGCTTATGACAAAGATTGAGAGGTGACTGGATGAGAGGTAGACTATAGTGTATGAATACCTTCATGAGGAGAAAATACTGAGTACTAAAGTGCTCTTTGACCCAACAGAGAGAGGCTGAGCAAGAGCCAATGGCTGGAAGCTGAAGCCACACAAAGTCAAATTAGAAATAAGGCCAAAAATATGAACAGTGATTAACTATTGGAACAAGCTACAAAGAGCAGTGGTGGATTCTCAATCTAAAGGCATCCAGAGATGAAGACTGGCTGCCTTTCTGGAAGAGATGCTTTAGCCAAACACAAGTTATTGGGCTCAGTACAGGAGTAACTGGGTGAAATTTATTCATAGATTCTCCAAGGTCAGAGGGAACTACTGTGATGGTCTAATGTGAGCTGCTGTATAGCACAGGCCCTAGAATGTCCCCAAAATGATCCCTAGAGCAGATCTTTTAGAAAAACGTCCAACTTGAGTTAGAAAATGGCCAATAATGGACAATCCACCATGGCCCCTTTAAATGGTTTCAGTGGTTAATTACTCTCTGTTAAAAATGTACACCTTATTTCTGGTCTAAATCTGTCTAGCTTCAACATTCCAGTCAATTTAATGGCCTGTGTTAATCAGGAGGTCCATTCTAGCCTTAAACTCTCTGAATAGATGGATGGCTATTAGGTGTTAGTAGTATAGGTCCAGTGACACAGGTGAGCAGTTCTGGTTACTTCCAGTAGAAGGAAAGGGTGCACAAACTCACTAGCCAGCTCACTGTAGTGCTGCTTTTGTGAAAGCACTATCTGATTATGAAGTTCTGATTAAAAACAACTCTGGAAGTTTTGTTTTAATTACATTCTCTAGGCAGTTTGTGTTTATAAAACCTCATGCTTAAATGGCCTGGAAGGAATTATTGGTCTTGCCAGATGAGTGGTCACAAATCAAACTGTTCTGCAAACATGCAAAGGGAATACAGCTTGTCAGAGACTGTGCCAGCTCCTTCTGAAATTGCTATGGACTAGCCAGGCCTCTGAGGTGCTCAGGGCCGCCCAGAGGATTCCGGGGCCCTGGGGCCATCGGCGACAGGTGGCTCCGGTGGACCGCCCGCAGGCGTGCCTGCGGAGGGTCCGCTGGTCCCGCGGCTCCGGTGGAGCATCCGCAGGCACGCCTGCGGGAGGTCCACTGGAGCCGTGGGACCGGCAAGTGGCAGGGAGCCCCCTGCGCAGCGAAATGTCTAGAGCCGGCCCTGTTCGGCGGCGGGGGGCCCTTCCATTCAGGGACCCGCCGCTGAAGTGCCCCGAAGACCCGTGGCGGGGGCCCCCCGCCGGCGAATTATAGCCGAAGCGGGACTCGCCTCCGAAGTGCAGCCTGCTCTTCGGCGGTAATTCGGCGGCGGGCGGCCCCCGCCGTGGGTCTTCGGGGCACTTCGGCAGCGGGTCCCTGAACGGAAGGGCCCCGCGCCGCCGAATTACCGCCGAAGACCGGGTTGCACTTCGGCGGCAGGTCCCGCTTCGGCGGTAATGCGATGGCGGGGGTCCTTCCGCCCCAGAGCGGAAGGACTCCCCCGGCCAGCGAAGACTGGGAGCGGAAGAAGCTCCGGGGCCCGGCCCCGCAAGAGTTTCCTGGGGCCCCCGAGCGAGTGAAGGATCCCGCTCCAGGGGCCCTGAAAAACTCTCGGGGGGGCCCTGCGGAGCCCGGGGCCTAGGGCAAATTGCCCCTCTTGCCCCCCCCCCGGGCGGCCCTGGAGGTGCTGAGCTCCAGGTCTGTGGGGGTCAAAGTTCTAGCAGCCAGAGGGGGCTCTAGGCACCAGCAAAGCAAGCCCCTGCTTGAGGCAGCCCATTTGCAGGGGCGGCATGGGAGCTGAGAACCAACAAGGGGCTCTGGGAGCTGTAGTTCCTTGGTCAGCTCCCTACCTATAGAGCCAGCCCTGGAGCAGGGAAAGAACTACATTTCCCAGCATTCCCTTGGCCTCTACCAACTGGAAAGGAAGGAGGGGGACCTCATGTGGCAGCGTGCTGTGAATGGTAGGGAGACCATATTTTAACATTCAAAAAACAGGACACTCCAGGGGGAGGGAAGCCCCACCCTGCCCCCATCCACTCCTTCTGACTGCCCCCCACAGAAACCCCAACCCCCCTGCTCCCTGATCACCCCCTCCTGGGACCGCTGCCCTCAGGACCCCACCCCCTATCTAAACACCGCTGGTCCCTGTCCCTTGATTGCCCCTTCCCGGGACCCCTGCCCCGAACTGCCCCCCGGGACCCCACCCCCTATCTAAGCACCGCTGCCCCTTGTCCCTTGATTGCCCCTTCCTGGGACCCCTGCCCCTTGGGACCCCACCCCCTATCTAAGCACCGCTGCTCCTTGTTCCCTGATTGCCCCTTCCTGGGACCCCTGTCCCTAACTGCCCCCCAGGACCCCACCCCCTATCTAAGTACCACTGCGCCATGTCCCCTGATTGACCCCTCCCAGGACCCTTGCCCCTAACTGCCCTTTGGGACCCCACCCCCTATCTAAGCCTCCCTTCTCCTTGTCCCCAACTGCCCCCTCCTGAGACCCTCCCAATTTCCCCCTACGATCCCACCCCCTACCTGTCCCCTGACAAACCCCTGGGACTCCCATGCCTATCCAACCGCTGCCTGTCTGCTAACTGCCCCCCTGAACCTCTGACCCATCCAACCCCCCATGCTCCCTGTCCCTTGACTACCCCCCTCCCAGAACCCACTACCCCTTCTCCAACCCTCCAGCCCCCTTACCATGCCACTCAGACCAGCGTGTCTGGCTCCGCGCAGCTCCAGACACGCTGCTGCATAAATGTTGCCATGCTCCCCTGCGGAGCCCATAGCCCCCCCCACCAAACACACACTCAGCACCCGCCTTCCAGATTTGAACACCTCAAAATTCAGGAGTGCTCAAGCTCAGTTTGGGCAGCTGTTACTTCATTTCTCCCAAATCAAATATACTGATCCACTGTAACTTGCTGTAGAAAAAGTAGGATAAAATTGAACAAGAAATGCTTCCCAGTGGTTATTAGGACTGGAATTGGTATTTTCAACAGCCATTGCCTTTTTGTTTGTTTGTTTAAAAGGAAGACAGTGATATTGCGTTGGCAAATTCCCCATAGAAAGAAAGAGTGGAACAAAAGAACAATAAAGGCACCTCAACTTTTCCTCATTTATGGAGGACAGTCTTATAATATGCATCCAGATATCCTCCAATCACACAAGCTGAAAATTGTTCCTCTTTACTGCAGCTCTGTAACCATATGGGAACCAATCCTGTCTGTGTTTTGTGCACATCCAAAATTCCTGCTGAATGACCTGCCCTGGGAGCGAGTTACCAGTGACCCAGAGCTGCGGCGGAAGGAGGGTGCAGGTGAGGGGATGGAGAGCCCAGGGCTGGGGTGGCAGGAGGTGTGAGGGGGGGCACTGGTGAGGGGGAAAAGGGGAGGCCCAGCGCTGGGGCAGCAGGTGGTGTGGGGAGGGGGGAGAGCCCAGGGCTGGGGCAGCAGGGGGGTGGAGGGGGAGGCCTATGGCTGGGATGGGGCCGCCAACATTTTTTTTGCTTGGGGCAGCAAAAAACCTAGAGCCAGCCCTGCTAGCAGCTATGCTTGGGAGGGAGTCTGGGCTCTCCTCCACTGGTCCCCACTTGTGGCTCAGTTCCTCTCTGCACCCCACCCAGAGCTCTGCTCTGTTTCTACTCCAGAGTGAGTGTGGTTTTCTCCATGTGCCTCTCTTTAACTCTCAGAGCTGCAGGGTTCCCTTCTCTCCACTTTTCTCTAGTGCTCTGCTTGGAGTCTTTCACAATCTCAGGGCAGCTCTGTGGCTGAGGGAGAGGCACATGGAGGCCCAATGCTCACAGAATCTGCCCCCTCGCTGGATGGATTCCAAAGTGGCTTTGGCCATGGGGGCTTTGCAGTCACCCTCCAGCTCTCAAACTGAAACAAGAGGAACCAGGGCAGCAGGCAAGAAAACCCCACCCTTCTCTGGAGAAATCTTAGAGCTGGTCTCCTGGCAGTTTCCCCATACAAAATTAACAGAATTAAAGAGGACCTGTAATGGCAAAAGTAGTGGGGCTTGTGACCTGACTGTACTGCTCTCCAATAAATAAAGGCTAGAGGAGTTTTCCGTACCATTGTTCCCATTGGTGCAGCTCTGGTGTAGACCAGCCACTGGTGTCTTAACCACCATGTCACCTCACTCTGCTTGGAGGAGGTCTAAATGGCACTGTGATTAAAATGCCAGCGGCAGCTGGTCTCTGCTTGTGCTCCCATCCTCCCAATGCGACCAAACGAGAAACATTAAAAACTGTCTAGTGTATACAAGGCTTGCAACCCTATGAACAACTGGTAAGTGAGTGACGTTTAATGGCTTGTGCTATACAGGATATCAGACTAGATGATCTAATGGTCTCTCCTGGCCTTAAACTCTATGACTTAAACTCTGAGATCACAAGTACCAAGACATTATCTGAGAGAAGACAGTGGTGTGTGTGGTTTTTTTTAAAATATATTCAGGCAGTTTAAAACTCAGTGGGCCAGATTCATTGATCTGCTCCTGCTGCTTTGCCTAACTCCAGTGATGCAAAGCAGCTGTAGACCTAGCTTAAGATGTGTTTATGGATGCTCCGTTTGGTCAGAATAGCACCCATCAGCAGGAATGCACATATGTAGAACTTTTGGGGAAGGGAGTGAAAACACGCTTTGAGTCTCTGCTTTCCAGGATATAGTTCCCTGTTCTGTAGGTATAACCTGCTTAGAAATACAGAACAGGAATGTTTGACTAATTCTGCCTTTTCTGCATCATTAATGAATTTTACCAGTTCCATCTGGGAACAACAGGCCTATAACATTGCTAGAATTTTGTTGTTGTTGCTGATACATTTAAAAAAATAGGAAAGAGAAGATGGATGAGGTAATATCTTTTATTAGACCAGACTTGAAGAAGAGTTCTGTGTCGTGCAAAAACTTGTCTCTGTCACCAACAGAAGTTGGTCCAATAAAAGATAGTACCTCACTTAACTTGTCTCTTTTATACCCTGGGACCAACATGCCTACAACACTGCAAACAAAATTTAAAAAAATACAAAACAAAACATTATCCCTACCAGCCATGGATTCCCCCCCCCCTCATGTTTTTAGCTTCCCTTCTCAATTTTATACACTAAGTTCTAACTTATATTGATTGCTATCTATTTTCACTTTTTTTTCTATTTGTTATTTACCGTTCTTTATTTCTAATTGCTTCCTCTGCTTTGGCACTGAACTAGAATGTACTTTTAGCTGAAGTTGTCTTTCCTTGATTGTGGACATTTAATATAGTCTTCTAAAAGAACTCCCAGTTTTCAGTCATATTTTTCTATCAATTTTATTCATAACTTTCTTCAGCTTTGGGAAATTAGTCCTTTGGAAGCCCCAAGTGTACATATTACTGGTTGGGACTGTCCTCTATTTACCTATATTGAATGTAATCAGATCATGATCATTTGTCACTAGGCAACTAGCAACTTCCAGTCCAATTATGAACTCATCTTTATGAACTCATCTTTAAGCATAAATAGGTCCACAATAGAGTTACCACATGTTGGGTGCAATATGTTAGAAAAAAAATCTGTCATTTTAATCATTGTAATGATGATTTACTACTTACTGCATGATACTTCCAGCCTATTCCTTTCCACACATTTCAGACAGGTGCTTAAGGAGCAATTTATCCTATTCTCTGGTTTGATTCAGTGGTCCCTAACAGACCCCTCCACCAACCAATACTCCTTCCTGGCCAACGATAGTTAGGACATTGATCCATGTACATTGAAGAAAGGAAAGATGTGGCAAACGGGAGAGACTCAGGAGGAGAGCAACAACAAAAAAAGTTATGAAGAGTTTATAAAACCTGACCTATGAGGAAAGGTTAAAAAGTCTGGCCATGTTTAGTCTTGAGAAAAGAGAACTGAGGAGGGGACCCTGATAGTCTTCAAATATGTTAAGGGTTATGAATAGGACAGTGATCAATTGTCCTCTGTGTCCACTGAAGGTAGGACAATTGGTAATAGGGTTAATCTGCAGCAAGGGAAATTTAGATTAGATATTAGGAAACTCTTTGGAACTACAAGGGTAATTAAGCTAAGGAATAGCTTCCAAGGATGCTGTGGAATCCCTGTCATTGGAGGTTTTTAAGAACAAATTGGGCAAACCTCTGCCAGGCATGGCTTAGGTTTATTTGGTCCTGTTTTGCACTGGGGGCTGGATTTGATGACCTCTCAAGGTCCCTTCCAGCCCTACATTTCTAGGATAGTATGTGGTGGTTCTGGGTTATCAATAATTGTCAAACAGCTAATGATGTCTAATGTGGAGTGCCACCCTCCTTTTGACCCACTCTATCTTCTCATACAGGTTGTAACCAGTGATTTTAACATTCAGATCATGTGATCCACCCCACCTGCTTTCAGTGGTGTCAATTACATCACATTTCTTCTTTTCCATGAGAATTTCCTCTTCCTTCTTACTCAGGCTCTTATCATGGGTATTAAGCTTTGACTAATCTCTACAGATGTGGTGTTGGCTCACTACTGACTCAAAAGGAAGGGTGTCCCCTACTGTGTCACTAGTACCATTTGCTGTAGCACCTTGGATTTTATTTGAGGTTTCCCACGCAAGCACTGATCAGGCATGACCAACCTTGCTTAGCTTTTGAAACTTGATAAGATCACAGGTAAGGTGGAATGGCTGAAGGCAGAATACAGCAGAGGTTGAAGCAGTGGATAGAGATCTGTAGTCAGTGATGTGACGTACAATAATATTATGCTATGCATGAATATGCACCAGATATGTTTAAGAATTTAAAAAGTTTTTGCATAGATAGGAGAGTTGCTTTTAATCCAAGACGTTATCAGATCTGGAAACATGCTGAGTGAGTGAGTTGCTGGTGTATTGATATATACCACATACAGAAAACACCCAAAGCGGCACTTGTATTCCACCTTCAATATCCGTATAATTGTACAGTCTGTGTAAACAATTAACTGATGGTTAATAGGGGAAGGGAGAGTTGGGGTTTCCTGCATGAAATGTACGTTATAAGCCCCACTCCCACCCCAAGTTATAATTCTTCCTCCCACACTCCCTTCCCCCGCATCTCATTCTCCATCAGCTAGCTTGTTGGGAGTATTTAAAAGAAAGAACATAATGGTGACCCTACTGGGTCAAACCAAAGGTCCATCTAGCCCAGTATCCTGTCTTCTGACAGTGGCCAGTGTCAGGTGCCCCAGAGAGAATGAACAGAAAGGTCATCATCAAGTGATCCATCCTGTCACTCATTCCCAGCTTCTGGCAAACAGAGGCTAGGGACACCATTCCTGGCTTAAGGACCTCCTGTCTGGTGAGGGTTTCAGGGTCTGAACAAGAATGACATTACAAGAGCACTCAATGCTCACGCTGCAGCTGATCACCAGCTGTGGGCTCCAGAAAAATGTTTTCTCTGGTAAAATGATGTAAACTTGTGCTGTGACCTCAGTGTATTATATACAGGAACTGGGACTCAGAACAGAGGGGATAGATAGTCAGCACAGCCAAAGAATCCCCAACGCCAAGCACAGAGAAGCAGGAGGGTAGGAGAAGGAGTCTTGCAAGAAACTAAAAACCTGGTCCCTTTCACCTCCAAGCTAGACTAGGCCTGAGAATCCAGAAAGGGCAGAAAATGTTTGAGTATATGCAATTTTCTTTACATGGTGGACAGCATTTGGGGTGCTAAGGATACTAGCAAACGGAGAAGGGGTGGGTCTCTAGAGCAGTGGGGTTTTCAAACTTTTTTCTGGCAACCCAGTTGAAGAAAATTGTTGATCCCACAATCCAACAGAACTGGGGATGAGGGGTTTGGGATGCAGGAGGGGACTTCAGGTTTGGGGTGCTCAGGGCTGGGGCATGGGGTTAGGGTATGGGAGGGGTTCAGAGCTCTGGAATAGGGGCAGGGATGAGGAGTTTGGAGTGCAGGAAGAGGCTCAGGCCTACTCCAGCAGCTCCTGGTCAGCAGCACAGTGAGGGTGCTAAGGCAGGCTTCCTGCCTGTCCTGTCACCGCAGACCACGCTGCGCCCCAGAAGTGGACAGCAGCAGGTCCAGCTCCTAGGCAGAGGAGCACAAGCAGCTCTGTACAGCTCTTGCCTGCAGGCACCACCCCCCACACCCAGCTCCCATTGGCTGGGAGCCAGAGGCAGCATGCAGAGCCCCATGGCACCCCCGCCTAGGAGGCTTTGAAAGGGAGTATTGTCTAGTTGTTAGAGAAGAGGACAGCTGGCAATGATTGATTCTGGAGGACAGTGATTTTTGTAGTGGCATCCCTAATGCACTCCCATCTGATGGCTTCCCCCATGACCAGTGTGAAAGTGAAGCTGGGGGGAGCATTATACTGGCAAACTGTGACATACCCAGGTACAATGTAGACTAATGAGCAGCTGTGCCATCACTGCCCTGCAACCTTGGTGCCTTACAATGCCTTGCTGATGGAGTTCCCACTTGGGTCACTCTCAAACAGCCTTCCCGCATGCAGCCACACCCTGAGCCTCTGTGTGTAACTGCAGCCTGCCAGTCACACTAGGGTTACAGTCTGGTCCTCACCGGCCTTGGTTATACTACAGGGTGACCCCAACACACTCCCAGTCTTAGATTTTCATCCAGAAATGTCTGTCCTGTACTGGCCATCCCTCTCCCAGACAATACGAGTTTATATAAAGTCTGTTATTTCTTTAATAGAAATAATATGTATATCCCATGCCACTCCAAATGGAGTTTCCCAAACACTTCCATTTCAGCCCCCTGGATGAGATAAAACAATAAAACAAGTTTATTAACTACAAAGAGAGAGATTTTAAGTGAGTACAAGTAACGAGGCATAAAAGTCAGAAATGGTTACAAGAAAAATAAAGATAAGACATTTATTAATATCTAATTTAACAAACTATATCAGATTCAAGCAAAGTTTCTCACCATAGGCTTTCAGCAGTCTTGCTAACCAAACTTCTTAGGTCAGGACCCTTTCTCCCAGAATCCAATGCATGCTTCCTTTGTGCTTTCTGATGCAGTGAATCGATAGGCATAGAGTGTGTTGGGGAGGGTATCCTTTGTGGTGTTTGTCCCTCCTTTGTACTGTTCAGTCCCCCTCTTGAAAAACATTTCCAGTTGGATACCAGGAGACAAAAAGTCTATGGAGAAAGAAGTGCCCTGCTGTTTTTCCCTCAGTTGTTTGAGCTTCCTTTGTTCCCCTTCCTGTTTAATGATTCTGTTTACTGCTTAAATGCAAATTAAGCAGAGCACACATTCCTTTGTTTAGGACAGACCTATTTGCCAATTCCAGCTTGGAATATGTTTTAACAACACCATACAGTGGAATCTTATAATTTCACATACAAAATTGCCACATGTATATTATTAGGACAATACTCATCAGTAAATTATGAGTTTTCAAATGACACCTTGTGTCAAGGCTGATTCTTCAGTCTGGCACTTTGAGTGCAGAAGGTGGGGGCCCGCAAGGATTCTAAAAATTAATCCTGGCCACTCCAGGCTTGTATTAAACTCCCAAGGTTACAGCTTCTCTCTGAGCTTGGATGGATAGATGCTGCCACCACCCCAGTGCAAAAATCCCTTTGAGAACCCAGGAAGGTACACTTGGGAATTCCTTCCTGTGAGGTACCTCAAGCCCTTTCACACACGCCCTCCAAGGAAGAGCTGAGAAAGAAAACAAAGGAAACCAGCTGTTGCCACCAGCTAATTAAACAACCTGTGCACAAACCTCTTAGGACACGAAATCCAATCCTGTTCTTTTAAAAGGTAAATTTTATTAAAAACAAAAAGAAAGAAAATACATTTGAAAACTCAGACTATTGCTAGATTTAAAAAAAAACACAAGGATTAGCATCAAAAATAACATTCTTGAGGTCCAGCTTAAAGGTTACAAGTAAACAAAAGCATTTGCGGTTAGACCAGAGGAGTCCACAAGCCATAAAGAAATAAAGAGAGAGAAACCTAATTTTGTCTTCCTAGACATTTCCTCATCTGCTTACATCTCTGGGGTTCCAAATGAGTAGTTTCTAGGTAGGATTTGATGATTTTTCATACCTGACCCAAGCTCTTACAGCATAGTTTTAGCCCTGTCTGTGCTCCTCGGGAAAACAACACAGACAGACTAAGGGGAAGTTTTTTCCCAGTTTTAAAAAATTCTAGCCTTCCCATTGGCTCTTTTTGCCAGGTGCCCACTCCCTTCCTTTTACCTATGCAGGGAGACTTTTTAACCCTTCACAGGTAAAGCAAGTAGAGAACAACTACTAAGAAAGATTTTATAGCTAACTGGCTGGCTGGGTGTCCATAAAAGGGAGCTACACCCCCCTCCCCCTATTCATTTATCACACCTTGCAAGGTGTACTTTGTACAAAGATTATTTCAACAGTGTGTAGGGTGTGAATACAGAGGGTACATTCTGCCACACAACTTTAATGAGAGGGGGTAGAAGAAGAGGGACAGACTCAGGTGGAATTTATATAAAGGGGATCTTTACTGAGGCTGCTGGATGCTGGCAGACCCTGTGGTTGACGTGAATGCTCTCATTTCCACCGCTTGTACTGTCTAGTGCAAGGGTCGGCAATCTTTCAGAAGTGGTGCGCCAAGTTTTCATTTATTCACTCTGATTTAAGGTTTCGCATGCCAGTAATACATTAACATTTTTAGAAGGTCTCTGTCTATTAATCTATAATATATAGCTAAACTATTGTTGTATGTAAAGTAAATAAGATTTTTAAAATGTTTAAGAAGCTTCATTTAAAATCAAATTGAAATGCAGAGCCCCCCAGACCGGTGGCCAGGACCCGGGCAGTGTGAGTGCCACTGAAAATCAGCTCATATGCTGCCTTCGGCACTCGTGCCATAGGTTGCCTACCCCTGGTCTAGTGGTTCTACACAGGGTCTCGCTGGGTCCCAGCCTAGCCATCATGATGCCCAATATAATCAAACTTCACTAGCTTAAATAAATCAAAAATCTAGAAGATTTTCCTTGGCTTCATTGAAAAAGGCTAAGGCAGAGAGATTCCAGTAGAAAACAGAGAGTCCCAGCAAGGGAAAAACAACTGCAGAAAGTGCCATGTGCAAGCAGCAGATAGAGTGGCTTCAGCACAGCAACTGTGGGCATGTGTCCCAAGACCTGCAGGGAAGATCAAGAAAGCAGCTGCACCAAGATAAGCCTTGACAGAGGTGGAAGGAGGAGGGCGGCGATGCGAGGGGCAAATCCAAGAGCCTTGTGGCCTCTGCTGGAGGCTGGTTTGCACTCAAACCTCACAAGGTCCACATTGAACCCTTTCTCCCCTTTTGGAGCAGTGCACTCAGACTCGGTGGTGCAGCCCTTCCTTGCAGTTTTTAGGGGTAGTATGCCTGCAGAGAGGAAGAAGCACATACCAGGCATCAGGGGAGCTCTGGCTCTTCCTGTCACTAGTCAGTCCCAATAGCACTACCCTCGTGAGGCTATCGAGGTTGTTTTAGACTCCCTGTCCTTCTCTGATCATCCTCCCTGTCCCCCCATTTCCAGTCACTGGCAGGACACTCAGTGTCAGCTTCTCTGCTAGGCAGGAAAGTGTCTGTCAGGTCACTTTCCCTGAAAGCCTTTAGATGTTTCTTTTAAAATTTATTTAAAGAGGCAATTGGATTGACCTGAAATAATGGGGGCGAATTGGGCTTTGGCTTCCTCCTCCTCCTCCCACCCCGCTTTCTGATGAATAAAGGATGGGAAGCTTTTTTGATTTTCCCCCTAATATGGGGATTTTTCTACTTGTTTATTTCATTAGAAATCCGGATTTTTTTTCTACTCTGGAAGTCTCTATGGCCAGCTGGAGAACTGACAGTATTGTTGTGTCAGAGAAATTATGCATGTAATTATGTATCTGAATACATGAGTGATGTTTATTCAGACTGGGAGTCACCTGGTGGCTCTGTTACACACAGTGTAGCAAGTCCTTTTTCTTAGCGTGCAAGCATGCTTCAGTCTGACAAAATGCTGGGTGGTTGTTAGCTTGTGGGGCAGGTGTTTTTTTGGTGGAGTAGGGGCTGTTGCAAGCAGCAGGAAAGTTAGCTCTCTGTCTTAATCTCTCTATCTAGAACCAATACTTGATGCACTGCTTCCTGGGAATCGGGCTTTGGTTTGGGGGCTGAGATTTCTGAAAGAGAGGGTTATTTGCATGTTGCTTGCAATCATCTCTGTTCAAGGACTGATGTATATAGTGTAAATAAACAAGTTACACTCAGAAAATACTCAGACTCCATAACACTGATTTCTTTTCCAAGGGGAAACCAGCCTGCTTCCGATCAGCAGAGAGGGCACACTGGTTACATTTTTTTTTAATTCAGGAAAAATGGAATTACCGGACCAGATCAGATTAGGGGTCCATCTAATCCAGTATCCTGCCACCAACAATGAACAGTAACGTATGTTTCAAAGGAAGATTATGGTTATACATACCTGAACAGTCACCTGTCCAGAGGGGAAGTTTCTTCCTAATCTCCATTTAGATAGTAGCTGTCTTGGACTCAGAAGCAGGAGGGCTTATATCTTATCTAACATAAGTGTAGATGTTCTGATCCGTACTTATTAATTTTCTAAATGTTTGATTCTTTTATGAAGCCTGCTAAGATCTTGGCTTCAGTAATGTTCTGTGGCAATGAATTCCACAGGTTAACTATACACAACATGGAAAGGGAAAGACACATTCCTTTGAACCAGTTTCCTATTTGTTCCCGTTCAGTGTCATTGACATTTCTTTTGCTTTTTTTTAATTTGCTTTCTCTCATTTCTCTTTGAAGCATTTCATAGAATGGGGTTTGCGAAAGTAACCAAAATATAACAGGAAAAAATAAATAAGTTACCAATGGTTATTTTCCCAGCCATATCAAGACACTGGGTCTGGGCTCCGGTACAACGCACAATGTCTTCACTGCACTGGTAAGAATTCTCAGTGTAGCATGCTGGGCACTGCAGGCCATTGGGCACGGTGTTCATTGGTGGCACTGGGAACAATCAGAAGGATCACAGTCAGCTTTGGCAATGTTAGCAGGAACAGTTGGCATTGAGGGTGCGGGAGCTTGGTAGCAAATCATCAAATGGCCCTTTAAATCCTCCCACTGCAGGGGACTAGAGTTCTAGCTCAGGAGATACCACGGGCAGTTGAGTCTTGTCTCTACTGACATGAGAGTTTTCTCGAGTGAAGTCTTCTCCCATATAGAATCTGGTTAGTAGGAACTCACAGGCCTATCCATTTTACTTCTCCTCTCCACCCCAGCAGGGAGTTATTCAGTGCAAGGCCTGTTGTGACAACTGGTCTGTAACTTTTACCATGGAAAATGGGTCAAGTTATTTTCAATGAAATAGGTGCAAGAGAACCAGACAGAGAGACTAGATTAGTCTGAACCAGAAGTCACATTGATATAATTCAAGGACTATGTTGAAATCATGCTCTGTAAACACAAAAGACTTGGAAGCAGAAGTTAATGAAACAAAATTGGTGTGTCAGCTATTAGGCCTAATTAGTGGACAAAATAACAAGGGGATGGGCTGTTCCATCCATCCCTCCCTTTCGGGGGGGAGCAGAACACTCGAAAGAACAGACAGAGGCTACTGAAGTGAGCTTCACCATCCTGGCTGCCACCCCTGCCCCCATGCCTGTTTCCTGGCCTTTGTCATCCTGCTCCTGACAGGTGTCCTGACCACACTGGGCCAAAGAGAGGGATCCAGATGACATCACAACCTTTCCTGGCTCCAACTGAATCCAAAATGCAATCTAGAGTGACAGTTATTTACCCTTAGAGACTAAACAAGGGGTTTTTTCCTCCTAAAGACTCTCACCAGCTAAACGAAAAGGGCGTGAAAATGAAAGCCTGATTTCGTACTTTCCATTGCAGAGGCTTTCACTGCCTTTCCTTCTTTTCTGTTTCTTTAATCAAAGGATGTTTCGTGGTGTGTTTGCCATGGTGCTAAGCAGGCTGAGGTCTCTGTGTACCAAACCCCAAACCTTGTTTAACACGGTTTAATGTTGGACAGCGACTGGGTTATCTCACCACCCTTGGTCATATATTCCGACTCACTTAATACAACGGGCCCCCTTCAGGGCAAGTGGCTATTCTCAGGGATCGAGGCTTATTCAGTCCAGTGCTCGCTGCATGTTCTCTGGGACTCCATGTTATTCATTAGAGCACCCCTGCAAAGCAGGTGAAATCTCCTACTGAAATATCACCTCATTCTTAATCTCTCATAACAGCTTAGAGAGCAGCAGGGCCGCCCCTGGCGCGGTCTGGGTGAATTCCCAGCTTGGTGCAAACTTGGGCGAGAGAGCAGGACTCTCACTGTAAGCCTAGGATGGGAAGAGGAAAGGAGAGGAGAGCACATGTTGTAGATACGTACATGGGTCAGATGCTGTTTTACAGGCTTCTCCCACACAGCAGGTGATTCCACTCCTTTGTGTTCGTCCATTCCCAAAGTTCACACTAATGGGGTCTGTTCGGCAACTGTTGGAGTGCAGGCAGGACTTTTGGGTTATCACAATCCTCTTTGATTCTATAAGAAAGAAAAAGTGGAGTTATGAACAAAACAGGCCCACTGTGATGCTTTGAGGTCCCCCAGAGCAGTGAGGGGTTCTCTCACCGCCTGTCTTGTAACTTTGGGTGCCTGACCGCTACAAGCGTAAAGGTCTTACCCAGCCTAGTTACTCCTGCCAGGGTGACCCCACCAGCCCTTCTGGGCCCGAGACTCCACAAATCTGGCTTCCCACCCCTCCCGAGTTCTTAACTACTGGACACTCAGACTTTCCCAACTCTGTTCGTTGGCCCCCGGAAGAAGTGAAACCTGCCCCTGGTTATCAGTTCATTTTGGCAAACACACTCCACACAGTTTGCACACTAGAGACCTGCTTGGGGTAAAAATCAGAAAGAAGTTTATGTTATAGACAAATCACAGATTCAAAGGTGAAATAGGAAGAAGAAGCAAACACAGACAAGTGACACAGAAAATAAACATAAATATGCAACTTCAGGCTTTACACTTCGACATTAGCTAAATTCTCTTTACTAATAGAAGTTACCTTTGAACAGTTTCCCAGCAAATCCCCTGCCAGAGAGGGGATCCAGTGTGCTAGACAGACAGCCCCATGCCTGAGACTGTCCCTCGGTTCTGGATACCTTTCACTTCAAATCCTGTTCCTTTCCCTTTTAAGAGGGTCTGCAGGGGGGTTTCCTTTCTCTCAATTCATGGCTATTCAGAGCATTGCAGGTGCGGGGGGATTCCCTTTCAATTTGACATTTAGGGTGTCTCAGTCAACTGTAATAGTCCATAATTTGTCTTTTCATGAGTCATTACTTGGGACTGGTTTTGTGAAAACTCTTGGCTTGGAAGGAGCCCCTCACTGCTGTGAGGTGTATTTAAAATTATAGCACAGGGCAATGAGCATACTGTGCTGTATACAGAAATACAAAGATTCATACCCACAGTCTATATACGTGTCTCATGAGGACCATCAAGTTCAGAACATTACAAGCTTTCATAAAAGATCTTATCTGACATATTTTTATGCACAATAACATGATATACTACTGGTTGATTCAATTGCTTACTCTTTGGGGTTCAGATTCCCACACCCTATTCTCTCATTAGAGTGTCTGGACCATGACTGTCACAGCCAGCACCAAGGGGCATTCCTTCCTGCAGTGACTTCTTCGCTCCCTCTCTTCCGCATCCCCCTCCCCCCAATCATCACACAGCATGGCCTTCCCGGCTTGGGGACAGCAAAATCATCCTGCAGGTTGTGCTGATGGGGGCAAGGCGATTACCATGGCGAAATGGATCAGCCGTCATCACATCTCAGACACTAGGGAGGAATTTCATGCCTCCCCACCCCCATACTGTAATATTTACATGAGGAGCAGCTTGTCGCCACCAAGTTTCACCACAGCTGTACCCCAGCAGGAACACCCTGTTCTTGGGACTGTTTAGTAAACAGTTGTTACCCACTGGTCCATGGTAGGCTGCGTGCCCATCTCTACCCACTCCATGCATGTTACAGCCCTGAGCTACCGAGAGCCTCATTTCAGCTCTAGAGACTTGTGCTGTTAGTTCCGGAGGTCCTCAATTCACTATTGGGCTCCTCAGTCGAGCAGAGAAATGTATTACATGATCAAATGGCTGTAAGTTGAAGCTAGACAAATTCAGACTGGAAATAAGGCATAAATTGTGAGTAATTTACCCACGGTCATAGTAGATTCTCCATCACTGACAATTTTAAAATCAAGTTTGGATATTTTGGTAAAAGATCTGCTCCAGGAATTGTTTGGGGGAAAGTTCTCTGGCCTGCATTCTATAGGAGATCCCGACTGGATGGTCGCAGTGTCCCTTCTGCCCTTGAAAATTGTGAATCCCTGGTGTACTGGCCAAGAGGGAGACCAGCTTTACCCCTGTGCCCTATAATGTCTTAATAAGGATGCTCAGAAGTGGGGGAGCTTATCTATCTACATCCCTAGACTCACTGATGCTGATCTGTCTTTAACACTAGATGCTAGTATAGTGCTGGCTATCTATCAATCAGGGCTGGGTCACAGGCAGACTCTGGACATCAAGTGAGCTGCTCTGTATCAGGACTGGAGGTCAAGATCAATCCAGGGCCAGGCCAGCTCAAAACCAAGTCAGAGTCCATTAAAAACTGAGAGTGTGAGGCAAGAATCAGGGTAGGGCTGGCTAGGGGCTTTCACCAAGGTCAGCAAAGGTCTTAAGCTATGGACCGTAAAACAGGACCAGGGTCAACTAGGTTAGGAGTCAGGAGTCTGGGATCAAGGCAAGACACTGCGAAGTTTGGCGAAGTGTGATCTAAGACAGAAGCACACTATTGATCTGCATTGCTCAGATAACTTTCAGAAACGGCTTCCTGGTTTATTGGGGAGTGCCAGGGAATCATGGAGGGCTGCTGCTTGTGCCTCTTCGGACAGGACTGCCTGTGGGGCTTCATGTCTCAGGACCTCAGGATGGCACCCCAGATAGCAGCAAGGAAGCAGTGTCTCCCTGAGCCCCCGGTTCCAGACCGGTGGGTTCTTCTGCAGTCTGTCTGTCCATGTTTCTATACCAGGCTCCTGAGTCTAGCACCCTCCCACAGTAACAGGCTATGGGAGCCCTCTGGTATCTAACACTGCCTGCGTTAAAGGTGAATCTCACTCACACAATTGGGCTGTGTCCAGAATGTCGACGCAGGTGCCTTGAGGGGATGACAGGGTGACTTAGGGATGGGGGATGTTGATAAGTGGGAAGGGATGCACTTCGGGCAAAGCTACAGTGCTGGGGTCTTAAATCTGGATGCTCAAACAGGTGCCCTGGAGAATCAAATTGGTGTTTATGTCCCTCCCCTCCAAGTTTGAAAACTGGGCCCTCGCATTGTTTGTTGCCAGGTAGGAAACACTGCTTGGCTTAATAATAATACTTGTGTTTTTCATCCAGAGAGATCAACCTGCTTCACAAGTATCATGTCCCACCCTTTGACTGATGGGAAACTGAGGCATAGAGAGGGCACATAACTCAGCCGGGGTAACCCAGCCAGTCAGTGCCAGAGACAGGAATAGAACCCGGGAGTCCTGTCTCCCAGCTCTGTCCACTGCACCACTCTGGTTTACGCTCTCTCTTACCTACCTTGTACAGCTTCGTGCTTTACGATGCCACAGGTATCTTTGCCAGGATCGCAGGTTTCCATGGGGCCGGAACAGCTCTCCCCTATTTCATGGCAAACCTCACACTGAAGAGAGCTCCCTAGGGAAGGAAAGGGAACACACTTTGTCTTAGCGGGAGCTGTGAATGTTTCTCACTTCTCCTTTCAAGCTTCCTCTTCTTCAGCAGCAGACATCCTCTCATTTTCCTCTTGTATCCGCTGACTTGTGTGACTAAACCGCAACGATCTGGGGAACAGCCACCAATACTGCTGGGGCTTGTATGTCCTGAGGGATCAGGATCACCTTACAGCTGCTATGGAGCCCTGGGGGATAGGACTCCCCGATTCTTCTAGTCCAGGGATGGCACTAATGCATGATGCAGCTCTCCAGTTCCCCACTCGTGCCTCGTGCCCTCTCTGCTTGAATCTCCCTGGAGAGATTACCCTGCAGCTAGAACCTCTTTACTAATGTCTAGCTGCCATTTTCTCCCATTTAGGTCCTGACCCCTACATCTTCTCATCAGGCCCTGACACCTCAAGGTGCATTTGAAAGCAAAATGAGCATCGGGCATGAAGGATGAACCCAGCTAACCCCAAACCTCATTCATCCCAATGCAAGGCAGAAGGGACAAAGCCACAGGGGTCAGGGATATTTCGAACCTGGATGGGAAGACACCCAACTGCAGAACAGCAGTTTCAGGGCCGGTTCTACACTTTGGACTGCAACAGGGTCAAGGTCAACAGTCCCAAAATCAGGGGACTCACCTGCATCTATGAAAGCCAAGAGGATGCAGAGGGTGAAGGAAACCTTCATGATGACAGGGAGAGCACAGGCTGCGATGGGAATACAGCTGCTGAATTTTCAGCTCTGAGACTGCAAACGCTCCAAAAGGGGCTTTTATAGACTGGACTGAACAGCGATGTTAGCGGAAGATCACAAATGAAATTCGGGGAATAAGGGAAGTTAAGCTAAGTGCCTTCACACACCCTGCTGAAGACTCCCAGGGACTGTGGGCTGGGTAACTGTTATGGACCTACTGGAAGAGGCTACATAGTTAAGGGTGCATTGTTTCTTACTTTGTTTAATTTAAAGCAGGGATTCAGCCTCTTCATTTCACATGAAGAATATTGTGTATCATCCCCAAACTTACAGCACACATCCTATGAGAAAAGACTCCATTTTCAGAAGACTTTCAAATACATCCGTTGATTGGATTATGAGACAGCTTGAATTAAAATTGGATCAGTTAAAAAAATGTTCACTCTGAATCTCATCATGCTTTTTCAGATGCCCCTAGCTAAGAAACACCTTGTAATTAATCCATCCTACCTTCCCTATAGTTATCTCTGGGAACTGCACACTTGCAGACAAGGCAGACACCTCTATTGAAGTGGAGAAATCACAGGGGTTGCTGGAGTCAACTGAGGGATCCACTTCACTCCATTATCCTGTCTGACATTTATCAGATGCTAAATCCCGTAGTGGATAATTATGTAACAGCCATCAAGTAGAGGGCATCTCTTCCTAAGCTGTGGAACAATTGCTTTTCTTTTGTAGCAGGATCATTGCTATTTATTGCTTTGTTACGGTCCTGGCTGTGTAATGGCCCTGTAACGCAAACACCCCTGTCAGTATAACTGCACACCAGCACCACTCCTACCTGCTGTTACTTGCCTGCCCAAAAGAAGGATAGAATGACGCCGCTTATGCTTTGCTACGGGAGATGTGTCATCAGCTTGCTGCAGTGCCAAGTTTACAGAGCAACACTGGCCTTCTCTTCAATTACACCAGGACTGACAGTCCTCTCCCTTTCTACCAGCATGTCAAAGCAAATGCAATTACCCCAGTCTCAAGGAAGGACTTAGACATTTGCAGTGAGTAAACACAAGGTTCGCTGGGGCTAAGAGGCACGTGATTGCCATTTAAATACCTCTCTTTCTCTTCATAGGTATTGCTAGCCTGGATCAAAACTGTGGTCCACCTTGTCTGGCTTCTGGCTTCCAGCAGTGGCCAGCACCAGCCACTTCAAGGGGAGGTTCAAGGAACCCAACAATAGGCACCTATGGGATAATCTCTAAATGGAAAAGTTTCCTCCTAACTTCAAGGAATCTGCTCACACCCAACACCAGCCAAAATTGATCACTTTGGCAATGCAGCTCTGTCTGCTGAATACCTAGGCAGAGTAGGCGTGTTTACACAAACACAGTCCAGTCCTGAAGTCCCCCCCAGCTCATCACTAGATGTCGGGGAGAACTCAGTCAGACCCTGCTTTACATGCCCTATGCCTTGGCCCCTGGTCCAGGTGGCGCACCTGAAGGGATGAGACAGGAGGTTCAGACTGCGGGCCCATTCAAAGGGCACCCTGTCACTGGTGCTGTCGCCAGGGTGAGACATCAGATCATTGTCTGTCTCACTTGTCATTCGAGATCTCACAGCACTTCTCTGCAAGAACAGAGCAGTTAGACACAGCATCTTGGCCAAACCCCAGCCCTTAACTTAGCCTTGGACATTATGTTCTTCCTCACCTCCTATCCCCAATGGCAGTGTGTGCTGTTAAATAAACTCTAGCCATCTGCCCCAGAGCTGCTGCATTTCACTGGTGGGAGAGGTCTTTTCTGTAATGTACAATAATTTGGAACTGGGTTTCTGTGGTTTGGAAAATGCCTGGAGATGTGTGAATGAAAGAAGCCAGGGGGCATACGAGTCAGTCTTTGTTATCATTCCATCTTGGACCTCTCTACCATGAGGATCAAAAGGGGCCAGTTTTGATGGCAGTTTTCTGTGTTATTCTTAAATGTCTTAATGGGCTTGTTGTATTAACTTTGATGCACTATATGGACCCAAAGAGTCAAAGGTGTTAACATGACCCTGTTACCATCCAACATTAAACAGTGTTAAACAAGGTTTGGGGTTTGCTACCCAGCGATCTCAGCTGCTTAGCACCATGGCCAACACAGCAGGAAACATCCTTTTAACCTTTTATTAAAGATACAGAAAAGAAGGAAAACCAGTTAAAGCATTTGACAAGTAAGAGACTAAGTAAATCTTTCATTTTAACAACTTTCCTTGTTCTCCTTCCTTTTAGCTGAAGAGATTCTTTAGAAGGAAAAACCCCTTGTTTGACAGTTTTAGATGGGAGTGACTGTCTTTTGCTGAGGAAATGAGAAACAATAAGTTGAGCTATGCTGGAGCTCTTATTATTAGAATCATTGAATCACAGAACTGGAAGGGACCTTGAGAGGTCGTCTAGTCCAGTCCCCTGCACTCAAGGCAGGACTAAGTATTATCAGACCATCCTTGACAGGTGTTTGTCAACCTGCTCTTAAAAATCCCCAATGATGGAGAATCCACAACGTCCTTATTGCTGTTGTTAAAGTCTGGGCCTGTTTCCTAGAGGCAGAACGAGACAAACGCACACAAGAGAGGAGAGAAAAGAGCAAGATAGAAAAGGCAGCTAGTGTCTCTGGTGCTGACTCTCACTTGCAACCTCACCACTGGAAAACCACAAGCCCAGCACACGGTCTGATCAGCCACTGCAAGACCTGTCAAACTTGTACCAGCATTGGGCTTCTTAAGGCATTGTTTTTAGCTGCTTCTTTCTGGGCACAGCAGTGTTGTAAAATATACAGTCGTGGCTGGCTGAGCCAGACCTTATTAGATAGAGGGCAAAAGGAGAAGGATAGGAAAGAGAAGTAATCGGGTGGGGAAGGAAAAGAACATATAGGTGTGGGCGGGGGGTGATCAGGATTTAGCCGGAACCAGTGGAGGTGAGGATGTCATCTGTGTCCCTCTTTCTGGCCCTGTCTGGTCAGAACATCTCTCAGGATCATAACAATGAAGGCACAGTGGTGTCATGCTGGATCCCAGGAGACAGTGGGGGGTGGTATCCATGCTGGTGAAGTTTGCTCTTTCCACTTTGTTTAGTCAGCAAGAAGTCACATGCATCTTTCTGTGTTCCCCCCCACTACCAGCCCCACTAGAATGAGAGCTCCACTTGTTTTCCACCATTAATGCACCTCTCATCCCGGTGTTCCTGCACTGGAGGACTGGGGAGAGCTTGGCACACAGATCCAGGAGCGTTCTGCAGTCACTGCTTATTGTCCCAAACCTGCATTACAATGTGGTCCCACCAGTCAGTGCTTGTTTCTTGGCCCCAGAAGTGGTGCTCTGCCATCTGCAGCTTCTCCGTGAACACCATCAACAACCTTGAATTGATTTTCGCTATGTCCCTTAGCCAATTGTCCTCAAAGATATCATCATGTCCCCTGTTGTTGCAATACCTCCTATGGGGCTGCAAATACAGGAGGATCATGTCTCCTGTATTTGCAATGTTCAGGAGAACAGTGCAGAGTTCTGCGGGTTCCATGCTTGTCAGAGGTGCACACTGAAAAATGCCTCATAAGTTTGTGGAATTTAAAAAAAAAGGTATGAAAATTACAGGATATGGATGGCATTAAGGGATAGAAGGAGTTCCGTGCTGGGTGTTTAACCCCTAGCTCCCAGAGATCCCTGCACAACTCCTTTCTACTTCACAACACGTTGCAGAAAGTTTCCAAAAGGCATTGTGCCAGATGGCTGTGCATGGAGCTCTGGGATACCTACTCATGGTGCACCACATTGTGCACTGACACAAGCACTCATGAAGTGTCCAAAGAAGTTCTTGTTCCATCTCTAACTTCTGTGGTGTCCAACCACCCTGGGTAAGTAGTACCTCAGCTAGGTCTTTCTGCTCACGACAGGACAAAGCCCCAAAGTACCTTCCAGCATCAGCATTCAAACTATCATATAAACCTTTGGATTGAGCACCCAGTGAGGATGAATGAGGGCAGACTTACACCTCTCTTATACCTATTGTTTGTCTGTCTCTCTTGCAGACTCGGGTCTTGTTTACATTTAAAACGCTGCAGCACTTCAGCGAAGATGCTAACTACACCAATGGGAGAGGTTCTCTGGTACCCCACCTCCCGAAGAGGCAGTAGTGTAGCCTGATCTATGGATTGTGTATTATATTAATAATAGAAACAACATCAGAGGCAAAAGAGGATGTCCCTCCATGCTCTGGTGAGTTACAGTAGCTACGTTAACAAGAGAATTCTCCCGTTCATCCAGTGCTGTCTACACCAGGGGTTAGGTCAAGTTAACTGCATCATTCAGGGGTGTGGATTTTTCACACCCCCGAGTGATATAGTTATACCAACCTGATTTCCCAGTGTAGATCAGGCCTCAGTAAGATGACACAGCATCAGGTCACATTCAGGTTTTAGTTTGTAGCGATAAGATCCAAAAGCTTAATTTCTTATTGAAATTAGAGCTGGAGAAACTGATGGAGTAATCTGAGAAGTACCAAAAATGGCATTCTAACCCACCATGCTCACTTTGAACCTTGCTCGCAAGCCTCTGACAATAAAGGTTTATAATAGAAGCAAGGACACACACTTAATTATTATTAATCTGCATGGAGTGATGCCAGTGGTAATCAATTATTTTTTATCAGGGTCCAAATTTCTCGGTCATGGTATAGTCCAGGTCCAGACTCCAAAGAAACATTTTTCACTTATAATAATAAGTAAATACAGTCCATTCAAAAGTGTCTGGCCATCTAGATTTGGCTCGTGGTCTGTCTATTGAGTAGTCCTGCACTATAGTATGTGAAACCTCTATGATTTTTCCTCCATTCTTTTTTTCAGACAGACTTATTCCTTCCTACTTACTATTATCAATCTTTAACTATTAACACCAAGAGCTATTCCCAAGAGAGGAAAAATTGAAGTGTATTTGTTATTGATACAATCTTAGCACAGAAAGTGCACGAAGAAGGATCATCTTTGTGCACGTCTGGTAATGTCAGGGAAAGCTTTTACTCATCTCATTTTATCGTGTCTGTGTGTGTGTGTGTGTGTGTGTGTGTGTCTTTGGCTTTGCTGTACTTCACACCTGGCACTATTAGAAAAGCAATTAGGTTAATAGCTTCCTGGCTCCAACTGTCTGACAAACCCTGAATTGCTATGCAAATTAACTCCAGTTTATTGCTCATCTTTAACACTTCAAAGACAATTGGGTAACAGAAAGGTCTCCAGAAACCCCATATGAATGGTGTCTGAAAAAATGGTATAGTTTTGATTTGATTTCACTTACATTAACAAATGTATGTGTCCATATTCTTGATGATGGATTTAATTCATATGTACAAATAGCTTTTTCTTCTTCTTCTAACAACAAACAAACCAAGTGACTCACGGCTTGTCTACACTTGAAACGCTACAGCAGCATAGCTGCACTGTGGTACTGCTTCAGTGTAGAAACTACCAATGCCAACGAGCAGGATTCTCCTTTTGGCATGGGTACTCCACCTCCTTGAGAGGCAATACCTAGGTCAATGGGAGAATTCTTCCATTGACCTAACACTGTCTACATGGGGACTTAGGCTTGTCTATGCTACAGGGTTAGGTTGATGTAAGTTGCCATGCGTGGACCTAGCTGCGGAAACATCGTCACTTAAATTTGGCTCCCACCAACATAACTGCCTGTCTACACTAATTTATTAACACTGCCTCCCCAAGTGGCATAGGGTCACGGTCAATATAATTAGGTCGACGCAGTGTCAATTGCTTATGTCGACTGTTACTGGCTTTCAGGAGCCATCTCACAATGCCCTACACTGACAGTACGATTGATACAAGTGCTCCTGGTGAGGACGCAGACCACCGACACAAGGAGCCAAGTGCACGCACACACACAAAAGCGATTTCATAACTGCCCTGGCTTTATGCCCCCATATGTTAGGCCAATATAATTTTGTAGTGTAAACATGGCCTTAGGTTGGCTTAACTACATCGCTCAGGGGTGTGGATTTTTCACACCACCCAGCGATGTACCTGGGTTGACTTAACTTTATAGTGAAGCTCTGGCCTCAGAAGTAGGGCTAGGTACAGAAGCTAGGGCTCCCAATGCCCAGTGCCCTAAGCTAACTATCACACCAGAGATATTCACTAAGCTTTGACCAGGGCCACATACTGGCATTGGGGGCACCACGAAAGGCCACACCTGGTGGCATCATGATATGTGGGTTTGTCACCCTATTCTGCCCCTCCCTTCCCTCCTCTCCAGTGCTTTGCTGCTGCAGAAGTGGGAGGAGGGAAGCCCTTAGAGAGGTTCAGGCATCTCCTCTCCTGGAAAATTGTTTTGATAATACCTTTTCATTTGGTGTTGGGAAAAACACACACACACACAGACACACACACGCACACACACTCTGTGTCTGCTGTGCCCCTCCGTACATTCAGCCTCTCAAAGTCCTGCCATATTCCCTGGCCTGCTTCTCCTGTATGTAGCCTCAGTTGTTCTCTCCTGGACCTACCTATTCTTTTCCTCTTTTCTGTCACCTTCCACCTAGTGTTGGTGTGGTCTGAAAATGGTCTTCAAGGGTGTGCTGTATTGGCATGACTGCACTAGCAGAGTGGGTTGGCTGGTTCCTTCCTGTAGGCCAGGGGAATCTGGTACCACCAGCCTCTGAAGTGCTATGTTCAGCCCACCTGCCAAACAAGGGGAAGGAGGAAGGTGTTACTGAATGCGCCCCTGTATTCACACTCTTGTGGTGAAGTGTTCACCCCACACTTGCTCGGAAAGGGTTAACGAAAACGAGCAAGGGGGCTAATTAAGCCAACAGGCCACAGCTGAGATGGATCAGCTGGCTAAGAAATTCCCTGACTGAGTGAGGGAGCCCAGCTGAGGGGGAAAGATCTGGGTTGGGCCTATACTTGCAGGAAATTGGCAGCAGAAGAGGCTGCTGGGAGAGCCTGCAGTCACTCCCTGTGAGAAAGGAGGTGTGTTTGGGCCGGCAAACCCAGAGAAGGGGGAAGCCAGGAAGGTAGGACAGGGCCCAGGGAAAGGCAGTAAGGTCTAGAAAGAAAAAGGCCTTGACTGCTGGCTAGAGGGTCCCTGAGACGGAACCTGGAGTAGAGGGCAGGCCTGGGTTCCCCTGCCAGTCACTGAGGGAGTGGCACTATGGGGCAGTGAACAGGAAGACTGCCTAGGACTGCTGAAGGAAGACTTTGGTACCCCGGAAGGACAACACACCTGTCAGAGGCTGCAGCAGCTCGTGGAGCGAGAGAGGGGCTGCAGACCCAGACAGTGAGGCAGAGAAAGGTGTGCAAACGTGGGAAGGGGCATGGACCTCATGAGCTATTCCCCAGAGTGACCAGGAGGAGGTGCCATCCTAGTGATGAGTGGCGTGCTCTGGCATGCAAGGCATGCCTCGTGAGAGATCATTGGAAAACTCATAACTTGCTGATCAGTAATATCATGGCAAAATGCACACAGCAACATTATCTGTAAAGTTAGGAACATAAGGTGAAATCATGTCTGATGTGTGTTTCCCAGACAAGTCTGGAAAATGGGTAAACCAGTTTCTCAAAGACAAAGGGCAAGCTGACACTCCAGCTAGGTGTCAACAAATCTGATGAGTCATCACCTGTCAATTGGCAATTCTTTGGCAAGAAAGTGGGGCTGGGAGAGAGAGATCTGCATTTTAGCAAAGAAACAGCATAAGGTCTCCTTCCTCCACCAGACACCCTGTCTCAGAGCTCAGATGGAAATGCTTTTCAAAGAGGGACTGAAACTATAAAAATGAGGAGCAAACACCTCAAGAGACCCCTCCTCCCTCTGTGTGTCCATCTCACTCTTTGCACCTGAGAAGACAAAAGAAGCAGCAGCTTGACTTTAGGGAGGGGTCCTGACTTGAAACTTTGGTCATTAATGTGGTTAGAAGCATGTGGTGAGAAACTTTGCTTTGAATCTATTATAGTTTGTTAAGCGAGGCACCAGAAAGCATTTTACCTTTATTTTCTTGTAACCATTTCTGACTTTCGTGCTCACTTAAAATCTTTCTTTGTAATTAGTACCCTTGTTTTTATTGTTGTATCTAATCCAGTGTGTTTAATTTAAAGTGCCTGGGTAACTCCATTTAAGGTGGTAAAATGGGGTATATTGTTCCTTTAAAGGAATAACATACTTAATATATTTGGATTGTCCAGGAGAGGGCTGGCAGTCCAAGACATACATTTTGGAGGGAAAATCTGGGATGTGGGAGGAAGGATTGAGGTTACTCAGCAGTCTAACTAAGGCTGATGAGAGCCAGAGTGTAACCCACATGTGGCTGGCAGGCTGCAGTTACATACAGACAGTCAGGGTGTGGCTTGCATGCTGGAAGGCTGCTTGTGAGTGACACAGGTGGGAGCTACTTCAGCAAGGCATTGTAAGGCACCCAGGGCTGTAGGACAGGGGTGACAGCCCCCCAGTGCTCTGGATTGCACCCCCCGTATGTCACAGGAAGTAAATGCCCAATGGATGCAGGCAGATGCTAGCAATAGAAGTCTGCTCTACACTAGAACTTAGTGTACGGGGAGATGTCAGCAAACCAGTAAAGTGCCTGAATCCACTATTGCTTATTGCTAAAAGCAGCCAAGTCAGCAGGCCGTAAAGTGGCCAAGCAGCAGCCTCAGCTTGACCAAAGCAGGAGGGGAGGGGGGCTTGGGTGCCACAGAAAGGGCAGCTTGACCCCGCATCCTTCCTGATAAGAATTGTGTTGAAGTTGCTGATACATGCATTTTAGAAAAGCAGGATGTGCCTCAGGAATGTCTGTTACGCTCTCAAGGCTGCAAACTCTGGGGAAAACCCACACCTGGTTAATCAATAATCAGAAGAAAACCTCTTGCTTGACCATTGAAACTGCTTGCTTAACAAGTTTTCTTTAAGGGTGTGACGGTGCTGCCCGTGGGAGCCAGCTGAGGTCACTCAATCAGGGTGAACTGCAAACAAAACGGGGCAGACAAACCCCAAATGCTGGTGGTTATTCCAATGCTTAGATTTACCAAGCCAGCACAAAACAGCTTCTATAGTACCTCACTGGTTACTTAGAAGACCAAACCATGCAGTTTCCTTAAAGTGCCTAGCCTCAGGCCTTCATCCAGACACACCTATTAGATATGATGATGATTCCTAAAAATCTTACTTCATCATATAAAAGAAAAGGTTCTTCCAATCACAAAGGATCAGCCACATACCCAGGTTCAATGATCACTTAGGTCTTACCCAAAATACACGCTATAGCCAATTGTTATTAACTAAGCTAACATTTATTAGAAAAGAAAAGAGAGTGAGTGTTGGTTAAAAGATTAATACACATACAGACTTGAATTCAATTCTTGAGGTTCAGATACGTAGTAGAGGTGAGTTTGTAGTTGCCAAAAGTCCTTTTAGAAATAGTCCAGAGGTTATAATCCAATGTCCATACTCAGGGTGGCTCCAGTCAATGACTGGGGATTTCAATCCTTGTGGCTTAAGGTTTCCCCCTCTTGAAACCCAAAGCAGATCTGAGATGAAGAGGGATCGTGTCCCAGGCTTCTTATACATTTCCAGCAGCCTTTTGGCCTGAGAAAAGAATAGGCTTAACTCCTTCTCCCAAACATCCTGGCAATTAGCACAGAGTAATTTATCCATTAAACAGTTTAGATACAGGTTACCACAACCTTCAAAGAGACACATAGACAATGATACTATTTCACTTAAGTATCATCTTAAATGCTAATATTCCTTTTTTGATCTTTGAATTTAAACTGTAGCAATAGACAAGACTTGTTTGCTTACATCACAAGACCTGAGCAAACATCTACCCTTCTACCTCTAACAATGCAGACTTGCATTTCAAAGCTCTATTCATTTACATATTTTCCTAACCAGTTCTTAAGGTGTACCCATGGGTCAGATTAGTCGGTAAGGTGAGTTAATTATTATACTCATAACATCACAAAGGGACATGTCATATGATAAATAAGAGGGAAAAGTTTGAGGTAGAAGGGACTCTTCGGGACTGGACTCTCCTTCTGGATGCATCTTGTGGTCCCTACTGGCAGACAGGCTGCCGCTGTGCCACTCGAGAGCCACACTCAGCTTCAGTAATTATCGAGGGCTGGGGGTGTTTTACTTACCTGTTACTTACATGTGTAAGTGCTTGAGGCTAAGTAAAGTGTAGCTTTAAGTGAAAGCACTCTTGTGTTGTCCTGTTCGTGCCAGCCATCTATCAGTCAGCCGGCCATGTCTCCCCTGATTTATTTCCTGACACCACCTCGCTGTAAAAGTTACCAAGAGCTTTGGGTTGCAAGAACCTGGGTAACATTAGTAGCCTGGGAAGGATTTGTGTGACCACATGGTTTTAACTCAAATATACAGTCTGCTACAGCCTGGATCATGCTGTGCCTCTCCCTTAAGTGCAGTTGATGACTAATAAGAAGCCACCTAAGCAATCCTGTTGTGCTCTCAGCATTGGCACAAGAGATGACGAAGGGCAACACCCAGTGTGGTTTTGGCATGGTAGTAATTTGCTCTTGGCAGAGCTTTCCCTGCACGGTTTGCAGGGAGTGCTCCGTTTCTCATCTCTTCCCATATCAAACAGTGGGTAGTTCTGCTCCTTGCAACCCCAATGTACAGGAACAAATTTAATTCACTTCCACCCTCCATTTGGGGTTGCACTGATAAAGGCTTTTGATTGCTTGCTGCAAAATGGCTGCCAAGCTGAGTCATGGCCCTGGCTCAGTAAACGGGAACCTCCAAAGGTTCTTAGAGCTGAGTTCGTTAGAGCTGTAAAGACTTTGAAGTTGGGGGTCCCAGAAAACCGGGCCTGAGCAAAAGCCCATTGAAGGCAATTAGAGATTTTCCACTGGGCTATGGATCAGGCCCAGAATCATGGAGCCAAGCAAAATACAGAGATCACTGGTGTGGGTTTGACACAACTTGGTTGCAGGCTGAGGGGCATTATAACAAGCTTTCCAACCCTGGAGATTCCATCACAAATTGATGACACCCCAGTGCTGGGCAACATCATATATAGCTCTCTTCAGATCACTCTGCCTGAGATGACTGTCGGGATGATTGGGCCTACAAATTGACCTTAAGTGTGAGCCCCACTGTAAGAATACGTGAAAGTTCATAAAGTGTCACAATAACCTGGGGGACCCAGGCAGTGTTGCCACGTCTACCGGCTCCAGCTGAATCCCAAACCCTACCTGGGATGAAACAGGATTGGATTGACTGTAACAATAGCTCCAGTCCATCTCAGTTAACTTCCCCACAATTAGCTTCCCCACAAAAGGACAGTTATTACCATCTCTGATACCAGCTGAGAATGTCACACAAGGGGGCTTTTTCCTTCTAAAGACTCTCAAGCTAAAGGGAAACAGAACAAGGGATGCTGTTAAAATGAAAGCCTGGCTTAATGCTTCATTGGAGAAATGGTCTGAAGTAAATGGGATGAAATTCAGTAAGCACAAATGCAAAGTACTCCGTTTAGGATGGACCAAGCAGTTGCACACACACAAAATGGGAGATGACTGCCTAGGAAGGAGCATTTTGAAAGGGATCTGGGGATCATAGTGGATCACAAGCTAAATATGAGTCAACAATGTAACGCGAAAAAAGCGAACTTCATTCTGGGATGTATTAGCAGGAGTGTTGTAAGAAAGACACGAAAAGTAATTCTTCTGCTCTACTCCGCATTGATTAGGCCTTGTGATGTTGCACTCCGTAATGTTTTATGGAAATAGGTTTATGAGTGTAAATAGGATATAACTGGGATATGCTTTATGCGGAAGGTCTCTTGTAAGGTATCATTACAAAGCTTGTAATCTACTGAGTGTGATCATCCTATCTGTATGACTGTATCATTCTTGTATCTGAAACTCGGAGTATGTAGCATAAGTCTGAGGTCCTATTGTAATTATGCAAAGTGTGGGCCATTCATGGTGGTTTAGAATCTTGATGTCTCCCATTGACTAGGACAATTGACTGTAGATGGCTCTATTTACCTGCAAGCCTCCACTGCATACATGCGGGCCAGTCCTGGAAGAATGGATGGGGGCTCACAGGACATGTGAACATGTCACATGATACTGGAATCCGTCTTTAACCTGTTGCTTTTCCATTTAGAAGGAGGGGTGAGGACCCAGAGAGAGACAAAGGATTCCCGCCTTGTGCCAAAGCTATAAAAGGGGGTGGAACAGAACAAAGGGGGGCTGCCATTTATGAGAAATCCCCTAGTTACCACCTGAGCTGGAACTAACAAGGACTGAACTAGGGAAAGGATTGAGCCCAGACTAGGAAGGAGTCTAGTCTGTGAAAGAAGCTTATTGGAACATCTCTGAGGGTGAGATTTACTTGTATTCAGTTTCTTAATGTATTAGGCTTAGACTTGCCTGTTTTGTTTTATTTTGCTTGGTAATTTACTTTGTTCTGTCTGTTATTACTTGGAACCACTTAAATCCTACTTTTTATACTTAATAAAATCACTTTTGTTTATTAATTAACCCAGAGTAAGTGATTAATACCTGGGGGAGCAAACAGCTGTGCATGTCTCTCTATCAGTCTTATAGAGGGTAGACAATTTATGAGTTCACCCTGTTTAAGCTTTATATAGAGTAAAATTTAATTATTTGGGGTTTGGATCCCATTGGGAACTAGGTGACTTGCTGAGCAGTTTTTGGTCTGCAGCTTTGGGGTGTGGACCAGACCTGGTTCTGTGTTTGCAGCTGGCTAGCATGTCTGGCTCAACAAGGCAGGGTTCTGGAGTCCCAAGCTGGCAGGGAAAATGGGCTCAGAGGCAAATTTAGCACATCAGGTGACAGTCCCAAGGGGGTCTCTGTAACCGAACACATCACAGGCCTCAACTGGAGTATTGTGTCCAGTTCTGGGCATCACACTTTGGGAAAGATATGGACAAATTGGAGGAAGTCCAGAGAAGAGCAACAAAAATGATTAAAGGTCTAGAAAACATGACCTAGGAGAGAAGATTGAAAAAATTGGGTTTGTTTAGTTGGAGAAGAGAAGAGTGAGAGGGGACCTGATCACAGTTTTCAAATACATAAAAGATTGTTACAAGGAGGAGAGATAAAAATTGTTCTTCTTAACCTCTGAGGATAGGACAAGAAGCGATGGGCTTAAATTGCAGCAAGGTCAGTTTAGGTTGGACATTAGGAAAAACTTCCTGTCACAGTGATTAAGAACTGGAATAAATTGCCCAGGGAGGTTGTGGAACCTCCATCATTGGGGATTTTTAAGAGCAGGGGGGACAAACACCTATCAGGGCTGGTCTAGAGATAATACTTAGTCCTGCCATAAGTGCAGGGGACTGGAGTAGATCACCTCTCGAGATCCCTTCCACCTCTATGATTCTATGCTTCTATGATTTACATGTCAAATGTCTTAACTGCATTTCCTTCTTTTCTTTATCATTAACAAATGGTGAAAATGGATGTTAAAGGATGTGTTTACCAGGGCACTATGCAGGCTGAAGTCTCTGTATACCAACCCGCATTCGGGGCCCGGTTGGCCTGACTGGAGCTGCCCTCCCAAATTATGCCTCTGGTGGTGATTAACAATACCTGGGTCTTCATCCACAGCCCTGCTCCTGCAGTGCAAAGGAGCAGTCAGCTGGCTGGGAATTCTCCAGGCATAAGGGAGTCCCCTGAGCAGCACAGAACTGGCAGGAAAATGGATCTGGGGGGAAATAATCTGAAATACAGATCTTCAGTGGGCAGGAGAGACCTGCAGAGCTCTGACACTCTCAGGCCTAGATAGTGGACAGCACGTTAGACATATGTTTGCAGGGGAAGAGGGTCACTAGGAAGCATAATGGCAGGATGCACTGCATCCCACTCACAACTTCAACTATGGTTACCCTGCTGGCCCATTGGAGCAGGGATCATCTCTTCCTCTATGTCTTGTACAGCACTTAGCACAATGGGGAGTGAGCTAAGCGCAGTCTGCTAATCTAGAGATGTGGGGACGGCCTGAGCACAGGGAAGTAGAGAAATTCTTGTAAGTATACATTATGTTGGCAAACCTCTCCTGAGAGTGAAACCCAGCTCACTGGGGAATGCTTCCCCCGTGTGATGAGTCACTGAGCTGAGTAGTTTAAGTTGGAGTGGAAAGAGTATCCTGTAGTTATTTTGCGCTGTACTGAAACTCAGAAGAGCGAAATTCTAGTCCTGATTCTGCTGTATGACTGTAGGCAAAACACTTCATCTCTCTGCTGTTCCCAGCTTTCTGCTTGGGATATTTTATCCCTTTCTTCCACCCTTTGTCTGGCTCATCTATTCGGCCTGTATACTCTTCAGGGCAAGGAAGGTCTCTTACCATGTGCAGATGCAGCAATCAATCCCCATGGGTCCCTGATGTCAGCTGCAGCCTCTCTGTGCTAATGTAATATGAGAATAATAATGAAACTAAATTGATCAAAAGAGCAGGTTCACCCAGTACATCAGGAAACAGAAGACTGGCAGCACAAAAAGCACATTAGAGGTTGGGAAAGGAATTCACTTTCCTAGGGAGAACAATGCCCTCCATTTGTACACATCTGTTTGTATATCTGGGGAAAGCATGCCCAGGAGCTGGGTTCAGCCTTTCAGCCACCACTGGGCAGTTAATCAGACATCAAACACCACTGGAGCTAAACCAAATCAAAGTAGCTTAGCCCACAAACAGAGAGAAATTCATAGCAACCTGCAAATCAGGGCCTTCCAAAGTAAGCCACAGCCATCTGAGCATGTGTGTTACTCTAGATCTACAGACAGGTTTAAGTGGGTGTTTCTGGTTGGCTTTAATTCTCCGCTGTTTCATTAAGTTGATTAATGCTGGGGGATTCTTTTCCTGAGCAGTATGACTGCACTAGCCCTACTAAATTGTATTTAACCCACGCACCTCCTAGATCTCTTGTGGGGAGGGTGTGAAGCTGCAGAACTTTCAAATTTGTTTTTTAAAACCTGTAAAAAAAGGGGAATTATGAGCAGCAAGGTCCCATCCTCTTTAACCCTTTCATGATCAAGAAAAGGGGGGTAAATGTCACATTAGTGACATTCACCATTGGTACAAAATGATGCAGACTGGCAGGTGCCAAGGAGGTCAGAAAAATTCTAGGGAGCTGAAAAAATGAGACATAGGGGCTAGATGCCATGTGGAAAATGGATCTGGGGGGAAATAATCTGAAATACAGATCTTCAGTGGGCAGGAGAGACCTGCAGAGCTCTGACACTCTCAGGCCTAGATAGTGGACAGCACGTTAGACATATGTTTGCAGGGGAAGAGGGTCACTAGGAAGCATAATGGAATTGTGATCCCGTTTGCAGTGTCATATCGCAAAGGAGGGAGTTAACATTCCCTCTCAATACAGCTCTAATGAGACCACCTGGGTGGAAATTAATGGCTGTGATATACAGGCAGTCAGACTGGGTGTCTAAGAATCCCTTCTGGCCTTAAACTCTGTGAAACTGAAGGGAACTTAACAATGACTCAGGTGGGCCAGCTTGGGAAGGTGCGTGTCAATAGGGTAAAAATGTTTAAAAGGAGGAAATCCCCAGCAAAGGGGGATAAGGCAGGATAACTATGAGCCATGGGATGAAAGTCTGAAAGGGGAAAATAGGCTGAATATCCAGGATAAGCACATCTACTGGTCTGTAGGACAGGCTCTGAAGGGACGGGTGCCCCATTGCTTGGGACATTTAGAAAGCAGAGCCAATGCAGCATTTGAAAACACACCAGACGGAGCAATAGCACATAGGGATGGATGATCCTCCAGGTCTCTTATTGTGATGCTAAGCACATATGGCAGATGAGCCAGCCTTGGCACCAGCCCACTGGTGAGCTCATGCCTTGCTGCCAGTTTTGTTCCCTAATATAGACCCAACAGGCAGTAATTTAAATTAGCTTTAATTATGTCTGCTGAGCGGTGGGGTTCTCTTGGCTGGGGTTCTTGCCAAAGGGTCCCTTGCAGTAACTTGTCAAACCAATGAGCCATGTTGTCAAAAGGACAGAACGAACCTTCGCTTTAGCATTGGAAAAGTGTTCTATAATTCCTCCTGCACCGGCAGGTTAGAAAGAGCCAGAGCACAGGACAGAACCCTGGATGAGATCCTCTGCAGTGCCAAGTTTTCTTTACGGGGGTGAGGTCCTCCTCTGCTGTATATTATCACCCAACAAGCTCCCATTTATCTACAGTCTGCAGAAATGTGCCGAGATGGAGAGAACGAGAGAGCATGAATGAGAATGTGTATCTTCCCATACACACCCCTGGGAGCCAGGAGCTCCTGGCTTCTATTCCTGACCCTAACATACGTGCACTGGGTGACCTCTGCTAAGCCTTTTAGGACAGGAATTTTCAAACTTGGGGGGCCCAAATGCAGGCAACCTGCTGAGCACCCTTCAGCTCCTGACTCATGAGGCTGGAAGGAAGTTTCAGGAGCAGTTCAGGAGCCCTTCAAAGTTCACAAAGAGCTCAGCTGGGAGGCAGCTTGGATGCCACAGGCGGAGTTGGGGGCCTCTGGTCTGTCCCTGGCTCTGCCACTGAGGGCAAGTCACCCTTCTCCATCTGTGAAGCAGAGCTCATGGTACTGACCCACCTTGGCCAAGCACTCTGACACTTTCCGCTGAGCAGCGCAAAGCACAGCATTATTAAGTGAAGACCAATGGCAGTTTTCTAATGGCTGTTGCTAACAGGCAGAGTCCAGGCTTGGAGCCTGGCCTGGGACTGGGGAGATTTGGGTGCAAGCACTGTCTAAGGCTATGTCTGCACTAGGAGCTGGGGGTGGGGGGGATTCCCAGCTTCCATAGACATACTGGTGCTAGCTCTCATTGAATTACACTACTATTTTTCGCATGCTGTCTTCAGTAGCACAGCCAGCGTGCGCTAGCCATCCCGAGTACAAACTTGTCTGACTCCCCACGGGTACATACACAACCCAGCGAGTCCATGCTACCTGTGCTACAGTGGCTACACTACTATTTTGTGTGCACTAGCTCAATTAGAGTTAGCACAAGTGTGTCTCCATGGGCAGGAATCACCCCCCAGCTCATAGTGTAGGCATAGCCTCTGACACAGACTCCCTGTGTGACCCTGACCAAGTCATGTAACCTGTCTAATGCCTCAGTTCCCCATACGTAAAATGGGGTTGATAATCCTGTCTCTCATCCTCTGTCTCTCTTGTCTAATTAGGTGTGAGGATCTCTGGGGCAGGCACTGGCTCTTCCTGTGTGTCTGGGAAGTCCTGATCTCGGCTGGGAATTCTAGGTGTTACTGTACTGTAATAACAATATTAATGGTTTCCTGGAATTCCAGATGCTATTCTTGTGGGAATAACTTTAGGAGGGAAATCTGCAGCCACTTATTTTACGCAACATGCCAGAGGCCAGAACCACAATGTGTTCGGGCATTTCAGCAGCTGAATACATCACCTGCAGCCCATCAAGGCTCTAGGGAAGGAAGAAAACCCGCCCTGTTCAGAGCTAATTATTGGTTCTCCAGAGCAAGGTAGAATAATAGTGAAACCTGCCAAGCTGGTTAACCAGCCAAGGAACTATACAGGAAGAAATCCTAGCTACCAAGTGCAGGGATTAGACTGTACAAGCTGCTTGCTGGCTCCTGAGTGTCAATGAGCTGGTTATTACCATTTTGTTGCTGTTGTAACCACACAAGACTCTATGAGTGAATTCAGCTGGGGATCTGTGTATATCTGAATGACATTCACGATCAGGATTTTGCTTTCATGTCTAACAAGAAAACCAGGGGACATCTCAGCTGCAACCAACCAAAGCCTGGATCTCACCCTAAGCCTGGTGTGGAATGGGATCCAATCTCACCCTCTGGGCCCATGCGGAATTTAGAAACATATCTTCATGCCCATCGCCAAACGACTGACTGTCCGACCTCACAAAACCCAAACTTTCAAAACAATGTTACTCTGACTTACCTAGCACCATACATGTGCACGAGTAAATAAAGTGCAGGCCTCCTGTGCTTAATACTTTACAATCTGACTTAGCAACAGGAGGAGAGGTGATAGCACAGGGAGCTGAAGTGTAAGGACAAAGACTATAGGTTTGCGTGATTGCTTGTGAAAATAATACATTGATCTTGAGCATGCAGTGTACGGGTTTGAAATGTGTGATCATGTCCCCCTCTAGTGAATGGCCTCAATGACTGCAACAGCCTGCTAATTACTGCTAATTACTGTTACTCGTGCAAGTGGCAGGGGACTGTGCTTTTGGTGCCAAAAGTCCCTGGTTTGATATCTGCTGTGGACCAGGTGGTCTATGTATATATGGCTAAAGGTTGTAGCACAGAGTGTTTTTTTTAAATAAATTAGACTATAGTTTATATGCCTCCTTAAAGAGCTGAGCTTTGAAGGTATAAAGGGATTGGCCAAAGCCTTCCTGGAGTTAGAACTGAGTAGGAGATGCTAAGTAAAGGCATTTCATAACAGAGGGACTCACTCTTTTCCCTTTGGGCAGCTAAGACTCACATCTGGCCACACCTGGCATGGGAAGCCTCCTCAGATCACACTGTGTCACACACTTAGAAATGGGCAGCATAGATACCAACATGGCCCTATGGCCACAGGATCCTTTCTCTCCCAGCACTCCAAGTTGCACACTCTAATAATCAAGTCACAGTAGCTCAGGATGGTGCCACGTCAAATGAAACCCGGGCGATGATAGTGCTCAGACTTGTCATCTGTGGGCAGTACCTGTGGATACAGGAACCAGACAGATCCATCCAAAGCAGAAGCCTGTAAAATTAATAAATTAACCATAGGCCCAAGGCAAAAATCAGAGATATGAATACAAATGTTCCCATCGTTCAGAGGTGTCTTTGATGTAGGAGTTTGGTTTCAATCTTGATAGAGATATGGCTGTAGAGTTCAAATTTGGATGTGAACTTCCTCAAAAATTGGGGGAGGGGTTGGATCAGTACTTATTTCTGTAATATAAATAATCCCAAAACCGACACAAAGGACTCTGCAGGGCAGATGGAGGACTGCTACTGTGTTTGGCACTGGTGTGACTGCTGCTGGGATTCTGTGTCCAGTTCTGGTGTTCACACTTTATTGGAGAAGGTTCAGAGAAGAGTCGTGAGAATGATTAGAGGATTAGAAAACCTGCCTTATAGTGATAGACTCAAGAAGCTCCATCTATTTAGCTTAACAAAGAGACAGTTACAGGGTGCCTTGATCACAGTTTATAAGTACCTACACGAGGAACATAAATTTGATATGGGCCCTTCAGTCTAGCAGAGAAAGGTCTGACAAGATCTGCAATAAAGCTAGACAAATTCAGACTGGAAATAAGGTGCAAATTCATAACACTGAGAGTAACTAACTATAGGAATAATTTTTCCAAGGGTCATGGTGGATTCTCCATCACTGTCAATCTTTGAATCAAGAGTGGATGTTTCCTAATAGATCTGCTGTAACTCCAACAGGAATTAATTCAGCCAAGTCTCATAGCCTGTGTTTTATGGGGTGTCAGACTAGAGGATCACAGTGGTCCCCTCTGGCCTTGCAATCTATGAATACCTCCTCCTCCCACCCACCCAAAAAGAGACAAAAACACTGGTGGGCAGCAAATTTCCAAGTGGGAGTTAATGGAGCAGACTCAGCACTTCTGATGCCTACACAAAATGAATCAATGGCAACAGTTTTCCTGAGAGTGGCTCTAGGCAATGGTAAATTGGAAACATAATGGGAACTTTCTGGAGCAGTGATAGCCATCACCTCATGTGGTATTGCATAGTAACAGCTATAGCTGATCATAGAATCATAGAAGATCAGGGTTGGAAGGGACCTCAGGAGGTCATCTAGTCCCACCCCCTGCTCAAAGCAGGACCAATCCCCAGCTAAATCATCCCAACCAGGGCTTTGTCAAGCCTGACCTTAAAAACCTCTAAGGAAGAAGATTCCACCACCCTCCTCCTTGTCACCCAGGTCTGTAACCTGGGGTCCTCTTTGACTTTTCCTTCTCTGCTGCTCCCTTTTGAAAATGTAGGTCTAGGTGTCTATCCCCAGACCTTATTTATGTTAAGATGTCATAGATGCCAACTCCATGGGTGCTCCAGCTCTGGAACACCCATTGGGGAAAAAAAACAGGTGGGTGCTGAGCACCACCAGCAGCCCCCCATCTGTTCCTCCCCATCCCTCCCAGCGCCTCCCAGCTGCCAGTGGCTTTGTTGATCAGCGCCTCCCCCTCCCTCCCAGAGCCTCCCGGCTGCTGCGGATCAGCTGTTCTGTGGCATACAGGAGGCACTGTGGGGGGAGGAGTGCAGGCAGGACGCATTCGGCTGAACAAGACAGGGAGAGGTGGGGCAGGAGCTGAGCAGGAAGAGGTGGGGCAGGAAGAGGCAGGATGGGGGTGGGGCCTTGGGGGAAAGGGTGTAGTGGGGTGGGGGCGGAGACAGGGAGGCACATTAGAAAGTTGGTGCCTATGTAAGATGCACTTTTAGGGGTGAATATATATAGTAATTGCAGGTAAACTAAATTGCAGGGATATTGCAGATATCCCCAAACGGAGCATTATAAACCCAGGAAATTCAGAGTTCAGACTAAATTTAAAATGATATCCCCCCTTGTTGAGTTCTGATGCTGCATAGATAGAGATAATGCACCCAAACACCATTAACACTCCCCTGTAGTGTCACCATACGATTACCATAAAGGCATTTTAATATTGGTAGTCCCAAATTAGATTTAACTGATTTTAAAGACAAATCAGATAATTCTTTTCTTCTCTCTGTTCCCCACTCACTGTGCCACTGCAGCAGCCATGTGTATTAAAGATACCCTGGGAGCCTCATTCCCATTCAGAACAGTGGGAGACAGACACCCTTCTCAACATGGCCACCTAACTGTGGGCAAGTTATGAGCCAGTTCCCATTGAGAACAATGGAGGATGGCAGCCATTTTGAAAGAGAGCAGTTCTATGTGGAATTCTTGTTATAAGCTGTGTACCAGTAGTGCCTATTATAACGGTTGTCTGACACTTCCCATTATAAGACCCTGTTTCCAGTTATTGATAACTTGACAAAACATTAACCACTTGGGCTGAAATTTATTATGTCTCAAGCTGAATGTTTTAGAGCTTTTTGGCCAGAATGGTTCAGACACTTATGAGAACGATGTTAGGGAAATAGACCTTGTTTTGCCCATTGTACCTATTGGGTTTCCGGGAAGTGGGCGAGCGGAAGCCTGCCCACTGCTAAAGGATCCCCCCTCCCAGCCTAAGGGGAGGATCTACAGGACCTCAAAAACCCAACTGACAACTAATAAAAGAACAGGGACGGGAGTGAGGTCAGAGGATCATAAGAAGGAAGCCTGACAGGGACACCGAGCAGAGAACCCCGGACAGCGCCCACTGCTCCTCGAAGGCATCAAGGGAGCCAGGGGACGCCGCCCAGAGGAACTCCGCCCGGATACGTGAACGGACCATGGATCGGAAACAAGCTCCACAGTCACCGGAGTCTCCATTGGCCAACCTCCTCTCCCTGGTTGCGTAAATGGCCATTTTAGCCAGAGCGAGAAGGAGGTTGACCAGGAGGTCCCGTGACTTTGTGGGGCCATGGATAGGGAGTGCATAGAGAAGGAGGTGAGGGGAAAAGTGCAGCCAGAAATGTAACAGTATATTGGTGAGGAGCTAGTATAGGGGCTGCAATCTGGTGCATTTTTGCCCATTGTACTATTGAGTGTCTGGGAAGTGGGCAGGTGAAGCCCGCCCACTGCTAAAGGATCCCCCCCCAGCCTAAAGGGAGGAACCACAGGACCACAGAACCCACTGAGTTCAGGGGACAACTAATAAAAGAACAGGGACAGGAGTGCGGTCAAAGGGTCATAAGAAGGGAACCTGACGGGGACACCGAGCAGAGAATCCCGGACAGCGCCCACTGCTCCTCGAAGGCAGCAAGGGAGCCAGCGAACGCCGTCCAAAGGAACTCCGCCCGGATTCGTGAACGGACCATGGAGCGGAAACAAGCCCCATAGTCACCGGAGTCTCCATCGGCCAACCTCCTCTCCCTGGTCGCATGGATGGCCTTTTTAGCCAGGGCGAGGAGGAGGTTGACCAGGAGGTCCCAAGACTTTGTGGGGCCACGGATAGGGAGTGCGTAGAGAAGGAGGTGAGGGGAAAAGTGCAGCCAGAAACGTAATAGGATGTTAATGAGGAGCCGGTATAGGGGCTGCAACCTGGCGCACTTTTGCCCATTGTAGCGGGGTGGTTACCCGCTCCTGCCCTGAGGGGTTTAAAAACAGCCCAGGAGAGGGCTGTGGCTGGGGCAAGAAGCCTAGGCTGATTGGGGAAAGTAGGCTAAGCTGTGACCATGCCCCAATCAGGCCCAGCTGGCCCCTATAAGAGCCTGTGAGCCAGGACCCAGGCAGTCTCCCTCTGTCTGTAGAGGGAAAAGGGCCTGGCTGCAAGGTGCCAAAAAGGGAACCTAGATTGGAGCAGGGCTGGGGAAAGGCCAAGGGAGCTGGGAAGCTCTGGCCTAGGAAAGCCCCAGGCTGCAGGCCTGATAAGGCCTATTAGGTACTGGGTTGCAGGGGGCAGCCCATGAGCAGGCAGAGGCAGCAGGTCTAAACCCCCTTTGCCTATGATGAGTGGCTGATACACTGCAGTCCACCCCAGTGAGCGGGGCCTAGACGGAGACTGGCAGTAGTCTAACACTGAGGCGAAGTGGGGATAGTGGGTGGGGGTTCGCCAGGGCGAGAACTGAACTGGGTGGAAGGAAGGAAGTAGATTGGGACAAGGAGACTGGGACTGAAAGGTGGGAGAGAAACTGTGACTAAGAGTTGAAAGGGGGAGACTGGGACTGGTTAGAAAAGGAGACTGGGAGCTGGGGGAAGGAGGGCAGACTGGGACTGGGAGCTGGATAGGGAGACTGGGACTGGTTGTGCAAGACGACTGGGACTGGGAGCCATGGAAGGAGACCAGGAGCCAATGAAAGAAGTTGGGATGGGGGCAGGAATCTGAGCCAGTTGGCTGAGGGAAGACACTGAGCCTAGTTGTTGGAGCAGGAATCAGGAGCCAGAGCTCGAGGTCAGAAAACCAGTAACGAAAGCCAAGGGGTCAGAGCCAGAAGCCAGGATCAGAGCTGGAATCAGGAAGCCAGTAGGAAAGCAGGTCTGGGGGGGACTAGGGCAGAGCAGAAGTAAGGTTGGAGCAAGGCTGGGAACAAGGCAGGTAAGAGCGATCACAGTGGTGGGCATAATCGTTGAGCAGCCAGAGATCAGTTGTTGCTGTCGGGCTTGAAAACAGATTTCCTGACTTCCTTGGCCAGTCAGACGGACTGACCAACTGCTGTGGCCATAGGCTGCTCGGAGACAGGGTAGGTGCATGTCATTAAAAACTATCAGAATGCCTACGCACAAGGGGGTGAATTAAGGTTGCTCGACCAACCATAATTTCAGCATTTCCTAACTTTGGATTCCTTGACTGCTACCATAAAATTGTTCTTTTGACATAGGGCTTTTGTGTGTGTAGTGTACACATAGTTTGCCATTACTTCTATGAAAGTGAGCTTTTGGTTTATTTTTCATGTCCCATGTAAAACAGAGAATGAAGCATGGCATATTATCTGTGGAAATGACCAGAAAGACATACCCTGCAGAGCCAGTAGATTTACCACAAACCTTTCAGCCAATGCCGATATTTGACTGCCATCTCCACAGCCTTTCGAAGCTCAACAATATTAGTTCCATGCTGAGCAGGACTAGTGGGTTTATTCCTGGGTGAGGGGATACTGCAGTACAAATTCCCTTGTAACTGGATGCGGTGAACACAAAGAAGACAGTGGATAAACCTGTCATTCCCTTCATGGGGAAATGCAGATATTGCCCAAGCAACAAGGGCCCTGGGGAAGATGACTCTGATAAGTAATGTGTGACAGAAATGCCTAGAAGATGAAGAGCTTTGTATAAGCTCGAACGGAATGTGTGTCTTCTTCACCAGCAGAAGTTGGTTTAACTACATCTCCGGTGAGCAACGTAGCTAGGTTGACCTCACTTTCTAGTGTAGACCAGTCCTTGTCCTCAAAGGACACTTGCACACCACCTTCAAAAGGTGAACCTGGGAGCTTAAATTTATAACTCTGCTAGACACTAAAAACCCTGGACTCAACTAGTTGTACAGCTCATTACAGCAATTTGTAATGCACCCCACTGCCTGCTAACCCTGAATTGCCTGCTTCATTTTAAATGGTCTCCTGCAATATGCATGAACACCTTATGTTTAACAATCTGTTCCAATTTGTATTTAGCTTAGTCCTCTGATTACCTTCCCCAGACCTGCAGAAGAGCTCTGTGAAGCTCAAAAGCTTGTACCTTCCACCAACAGAAGGTGGTCCTATAAAAGAGATTACCTCACCTACCTTCTCTCTCTTCGAAGGCAGGACATTTTAAGAAAGCCTAATGTAGACGACTTACTGATGAGTGCATGGGATCTGCAGCTCTTGCAATGAGGACAGCGTGGTACAGTGTCTGACAATCTAAATGCAGCTCATACAATCCTCACTATCAAGAAGGAACCAAACATGGTGGCAGGGAGGGATAGCTCAGTGGTTTAAGCATTGGCCTGCTTAAACCCAGGGTTGTGAGTTCAATCCTTAAGGGGGCCATTTAAGAATCTGGGGCAAAAATCTGTCAGGGGATTGGTCCTGCTTTGAGCAGTAGGTTAGATAGACCTCCTGAGGTCCCTAAGCATGAGATTTTAGAGCACTTAAAAAAACCGTCTATTAAACAGTAAGCAAGTCTCAACCTTAACTATGGCAGTGCTCCTGCTCTTCTATAATAAAGCCGTAGTGAGCCATAAAGCAGTGTTCATCTGACATGCATTTATTTAAGCACTTTTTATTTTAATGATTTTGCTCTACCAAAAACTGCTTTGAACCAGACATCCTTGAATTTGAAGTGGGGGCTGTTACCATATGCTTAGGGTTAATCACGGTCTGGAGCCCCTGAAAGAAAGAAAAACCTGAACACAGACCTCAGAAAGCACCAAATGAGAATAAAAATGCACGAGCACTGTGTCAACACAAAGGGAAGAGAAGACCCCCTCCCCAAGGGGTGTTAGCTGCTGTCAAGTTGAGCATAAAATAAGGAGAAAGACCTTGAAAATGCTAGAGCTGTGAAGTCTATATATTCACCAAGGGAGGACATTTCAGCTCAGGCAACTTCAGCAGATCCCAAATGTGGATGGGACATTACATGCATGTGGGTTAGTCCTCAAGGGAATGCCAAGGAGAATGTCCAGTTCTGAGAACAAGCTAATAATCCTGCTTCTTTAGCTGGATCAGTGACTGGTCCTTTCTTTCCACAGCTAGACTCCTAGCAGGAATGAGTGTGTGAATCCAGAAGCTGTTCTTATTTTGCCAACATCCATCCCTAGGCTGAGGACACCAAGTGGCAGGGTTTGGGAGTTTGAATAGTGCACAGAGGGTTCCATTGCTTAAAGATTAGCAAATGGGGCAGGAGAATCTGTGTTTGCTATCAGGACACATGGTGGGGTAATGTAGTGCCAAGAGTACTGGAAGGACCTCCTAGCAGGCTGTCTCCTGCTGCTCCTTGCCAACTGCTTTAGGTTTAAAGCCTTTCAGATTCTCCTGTTGTGCCACACATTGCTACAGGAATCGTGCAAGGCCTATTCTTTCTGTTTTTAACTTATCTGTCCACGCTGACCATCAGGTGGCCACATTTAAAGTCTGAGAAGGAAGTTCGGTATCTATCATGCATTCAGTCCTTGGCTGGAACTGCTAGAGGGGGTCCCAGGTTGCTCTTCTGGGATGTGGACAAATGTCTACAATGAACTAGACTAACATGCACCAACTTCTTTTGCAAGGGATACCTCGTCACTTGCTACCATCCTAGGTCGGATTGATGCTGATGCTGAGATGAAAAACTCTGTATCCTATTCAGTAACCTCCAACTATCCAGTGCACAGTTATTAAGAAAACCCCTTTCTCCGTGTACAGAGATGGGAATATACAAATAAAGCAGAAAAGCACATGCCCTTTAGCTAAGACAGCCTGCTCTCCATTAGAAGGTGAAAGTTTATAGAGAGCCTGAGCTGTGATTAGGAGTCCCTGGCTTCCTGGTCTGTGCTCGAACCTCATCTCTCTACTGGCACCAAAGGATATGGTTGACCGATTAATGTCACTGAAGAGTCTGTCTCTCTCTCTCTCTCTCTCTCTCTCTCTCTCTCTCTCTCTCTCTCTCTGCCAAGCTTGAAGCTGGCAGTAGCATCCTCTGCCAGTAAGAATAGCCTTCAAGGCAATACTATCCTGTGCAAAACATTTTATGAAGCCTTGAAATCACACTTGGACGATATGCTCCTTCTGGGGAAACCTTCCACGATGCACAGTTGTCCCTGTGGTTTCAAGAACCCGCAATGCAACCTACAACCCATCCACTCCTGGCCTTCCTTCCAACTAGAAGGGATCAGTCTTCCCTTACATAATATACAGCTAACAAGACTATGGATGTTTTTATCCCAGCGCCAGCCTAGAACATCTATGCAGGACTTAACTAGCCCAGCTCTTCCCCAAGGCAGAGCTGAGATGAATCACTACTCCTGAGTTATTTAAGTGGTTACATAACGTACTGTGTACATAACTGAATGAAACCACCTCTCTCTCTCTCTTTCTCTCTCTGATCTTTCCCCTTCCTCCAATCTCCCTAGTTTTCTTCATCTGTCAGTCACGCTCCTTTTGATACATTCAGCTTGCCAGAGGGAGCTGTCTCAGCTTGCTAGATGTATCATTGACACACCCTAGCAATAAGGCGTTGGTTCAGAACATTTCAACAGAACATCCCTGAAGTGCAGAACACAGAAAGTACAATAAAATAAGTAATGATTTCAGCTCGGTTTGAACTGGAAAAATCCGGCCAACTGATCGGATCTCACTCCTCTCCTCGGCTTTGCAGACACATACACAAATGTACACACACATGAGTGCACTTGGTTTTAAAGGGTGACTGCCAGGTTAAAATACCAATTCCCATGGCCACTGATTAGAGTTCTCTGCCTGGGAGTTCTGCCCATCAGGTCCTTTCCATGTTGCTAAAGGCAAGTGGGGTTTTGCCTGCCCCATGGAGAAGGGATCCCAGGATAGTGCTGGGATGGCAAAGGGGGTCATTGTATGAAAGAGGTTGACAACCATTGACTTACATGCTTTCAGAGTCTTTATTTCATGGCCACAATTTTCAACAATCACTTTGGGTGCCTCATATTTTTTGGCTGCCCAACTTAAAACACCCTTGTAAGGGGCCTGGTTTTTACAAAGTGCGGAGTGCTTTGAGGTGCCTGTATTAGCCACCCAAATTTGAAGTGCCCAAAATCACTAGTCACTTATGAAAACTTTGGCCTGAAATGTAGTTTCCTTTCACCACTTGTGGATTTGGGAAGGAGGCGCTTTATTTTATTTTTCCCAGACCCCAACTAGTGCCAAACAAAGCAGAGTCATTGAAGTCAACGGAGGTGACATTATTCAGTCAGGGTTTTATCACCTTCCTGTGAAGCATCAGGGAATGGCCTGGCTAGAGACAGGACACTAGATGGGGTGAACCAGTGCTCTGAGGTGATTCAGCGAATACTCTTTCTTAGATGCCTGGCAGAGGTATCTTGCTCCTATTCTCTGAGTCCAACTGGGTGCCAGATTTGGACTTGGGAAGGAATTTTCCCACGATCAGATTGGCAGGGACCTTGCAGGGGTTCATCTTCCTCTGCAGTGTGGGTGCTGGTCACTTGCTAGGGTCATCTGGGTATATCTCACCTGATCATTCCCTCCCATCACAGGGGCCCTTTGGAGTTCATGACATCCCAGTCCCTCCTGTTCTCTGCCTATGGCACACACCAGCTTAGTCTCCTGAGGACTGAAATACTTTACTCTAACACAAGTAATTGGACTCTAAACAGAGGTAACAGGGTGAAATTTAATGACCTGTAATATACAGGAGGTCAGACCAGATGATCTAATGGTCCCTTCTGGCCTTAAACTCTATGAAATGCCACTTGGCACTAGATGAAGATCTGGTCCTTTATTCCCAATTTCTAGAATGGATCTCCCCCAGACCCCATGTCCCCCATCCTCCTCTTTCTCCTCCATCTCCTCCCCATTGTTCCCGGCAGGGGCCAGTGTCTCAAGATCCTTGGAGGTATCCACCGTTTTGTGTGTGGAGGGAGGTCTCCACCAACTACGGCATGCAGCTCTTTGTAAAAGTGGCAGGTCTGCAGCTGAGCACCGAATTGACTTTCAGCATCCCGGGCCTTCTGGTATGCCTTCTGCAGTTCCTTTGCTTTCACATGGCACTGTTGCTGGTCCCTGTCATACCCCTACTCATTCAGTAAGTCCCTCGGCCCGTGCCACTTTCAGCAGCTCCCATTGGCCCGGAGCAACCAACTGCGGCCAGTGGGAGCCGCGATCAGCTGGACCTGCAGATGGGGGAGGTAAACACACTGGCACGGCCCGCCAGGGGCTTTCCCTACACAAGCGGTGACCCTTGTTTGAGAAACCCTGAGCTAAAGGATCAAAATACTGGAGAACGCAGGTCCCGCTGGCTCGTCTCCTATTGGCTGTTTTCTGAGCCCTCCTTCTCTTCCGAGGATCTCTGAGTGTAGTATCAGATCCCAGACCGCTAGCCCTTTGGAGAGTTCTTTAAAAAGGAATGATTGCCCGGGTTTCTGATGTAGCCCATAGGATTATTTTGCTAGCTATTATATCCTACTAATCCAGCCAGCCCTATCAAATAATATGCTTCTCTTTCTGAATTAATCCATTTCATTCTTATATTTTATCTGTATTAATTCCTTTAAATTTAGGATGTGTTTCCTCGTAATTATACATAGAATAAGTTTTGCTGAAAGGCTGAAATGAAAGAAGCCTACCGGCCTGTAAGATTCGATAAGATCTGTTATATAGCTAAAAGTATAATCAGTTAAGAGTATGTCAGCATAAAAGCTGGTAACTTTTGGCACAGATAAGAATGGTCCCTGAACTTTGGGGAACCAAAGGGAGGAACTATACACATTACTGAATGGGTTTATCCAGCATCTACAACTGAATGGTATCCACAGGGTACACCACAACTTGGAAGTCGCCAAGAGAGTCTAGGATGTCAGTTTTTGGAGTGAGATAATCCTTATTAATATATAGAGAGTAAGTGTCATAATCCACTAACCTATAGGATAAGGGTATCCATACATTTCTTAGGGTACGGAAGTAAGATTTGGGTGTAGTAGGTTGGGTCTGAATTACATAGTGTCAGGGTCCTATAAAATACCTGATAAGGAAGGGTCTTGGAAATAACTCTTTTAGCACTCTTTGAGAGCTTCTTCTAGTCTTTAGCTCTTTCTTTAGCTCTCCTATATTCTATAGACTAGCTTTTTATCTAGCTATCATTCTAGCTTCTATCACGCTATCAGCTCAGCTTGTGCAGTATAGTATAACTACTCAACATTCCTAACTATTGGGGAAGCCAGAATCATCGCTAGACCTTCACCTCCTATTACCGGGACTTCAAGGAAGGGTGTGAGTATGTTAAGTTAAGGAACTTATCATAGGAATGTTACCCCCAGGAGTTTTGGAATTCTTTTACTGGTTTGCAGTTATAAGTTTCAGAGCATTTATTAGTCTTTTGTTAATCTCAATAAAGTTTTTATCAATTTGGTATTGTCCTCAGTGTAAGTGTTTTTGCCAAGCACCCCGAGAGTCCTTTCCTGATATAGAACTTCCTGAGTTCTTGAACCCTGTAATCTGAATTGGGCAAGAACCTATAAATCTTCTGGTTGGATGCAATCAGTGGCGAGCCATAACAACTAACCCAGGAAATTGAGGTCAACACTGAAAGAAAAGTATCCAGCACTTTCTGTGGCAGGCGAATGCGGCATCTCCCCAGGAATAGGCAGGGGAACAGACAACAGGAGGTCAGAGTACTCACCAGCTTGAGAAGGACAGATGCAACCACCAGCACCTACTCACAAAATGGTCCCTCTAAGGCTACTCTGAGTTTCTGATATATTTAAAGGGCCAGTGCACTTGCACCCAGAGCCCAAGAAAGGTATGCTGGGAAAAAAGGGAAAGGTGCTCTTAGGTGCTACATACCATCATTAGATCACAGGATGCCTCATAGTTTTGGAGGGAAGCTTCTGTGATCATCTCCTACCAGACTTTTTTCTGGGTAGGGACACGTTGGCTGTTCCTGTGCTGTGCATGTTATATCCACGACTGTCCCTCTTCCGCTGCTACTTCCCTGAATGGAGCAATGAGATATTGACTCTTATCTCGTAGCACCCTTGACTGGCTCGCTACGCTCCCACAGGCAGTGCCATAATACAGTGCTCCCTGCATTGCATGCAAGCATTCCACACAGCTGCGTCTCAGTGCACCGCCCAGACAAACAATGCCCTTCCAGCATTCAGTGATCACAGCGAGAGAGAGAAATGAAGGGTGTGTCTACACTGCAATGGGGAGGCTCTGTTGCAGCATGTGTAGACATACCTCAGCTAGCTTTGATCAAACTAGCCTGCTAAAAATAGCAGCATAGCGGTGGTGGCATGGCAGTGGCATAGGCTAGCCACCTAAGTACATACCTAGGATCCTGGGTGGGATTGTTCTTGGGTGGCTAGCCCATGCTGCCATGGCTACACTGCTACTTTTATTGATCTAGCTCAGGGGTTCTCAAACTGGGGGTCACAAGGTTATTACAGGGAGGTCATGAGCTGTCAGCCCCTGCGCATGTCGGGTCACTGGCTGTCAGCCCCCACACAAGCCGGGGCTGACAACCTGAACTCTTCAGAGCTGGGTGGCTGGAGAGCAGCAGCTGCTGGCTGGGTGCCTAGCTCTGAAGGCAGCACTCCCCCCAGCAGACTTCAGGGTGGCATGATATCAGGGGGGTCATAACTCTTTGGAGGGGTCATAACAGCCTGAAATATTTTCAAATGGGATCCCAGCAAAAAGATTTTGAGACCCCCTGATCTAGTTCAATCAAAGGTAGCTGGGGTATGTCAACACCTACTGCAATCACGCGTCCCGATTGCCCTGTATACCTATGAGACATAACAAGGGAGGAAAGAGATACCTGAGATTTGAAATGAGCTGGAAAGTTGACAAGACGCAGTGACACGGAGGCTGTTCTGGGCCGCAGGATGCTGCAGGACCGGAAGGGTCTCACACCAGCAGAGACTGTTTGCAGGCACAGGAAGGAGGCTGGTGCTAGGCACATGGAGGGAGAGGAGGGGAGAGGTTGGTGACGTCAACAAGGCAAATCCCAGGAGATATTTTTAAACTAGTTTTGAACAGGAAGCCAGTGGAGATGGCTACGGATGGAGGATGTTGTGTGAGTGCTCTGCGTGCATTTGAAGCCGTTTATGACCTGCAGTTAGCACTCTCTCTTCTCCAGCATCTTTGTCCCAGGCCTCTGCTTTCTGTGCCCATTCCTTTCATTCTCTTCCCACTACCCTGTCACATGGCTTTGGGCCAGCTCCTTCAGGGCAGAGCCTGCTGGGGAGAGTTTAACAGCAACCAGTTTCTGCCCTTCTTTGCTGGCGAGCAGAGGTTGAAGAACCATCTATGAACAATTACAGACCCTCCTATGCCCCAGCTTCCTGCGACGTCTGACCCAAAACACAAAATAAAGGGTTGCACTTCATTGTGGAGCTTCTTGTGCTCCTTTGGTGGCCTCAGACTCCCGATCCCCTCCCTCTCTCCTCCCACCCACCCACACAGCTCCTGCATCCAGTACTGGCCAGTGTGGTGGTGTGGCCAGGGTGGGCAGGGCATGTGCTGAACCAATCGCTCCTCCTGCATCCTCCACCACTGCGCACGTCAGCTGTGCATCATGAACCAGCCAGATAGAAATCAGCCCAGTGAAGACCTGCGAGAAGTAATGAGCTAGCCTGGCTCGTACACCTCCTCCAAAGCTGGCTCCCCTGTTGTGCCTGGTTCTGTTAGCAGCGAGATCGCGTCTGATCGAGGAACTGGGCATAAATCCCGAGAGCTTTAAGGAAGCAAAACATGCGCATCAGATTGGAACTGGTTCCTGTGCAGGGTGAGGCCTCCATTTCCCTTTCCTGAAACTCCAATACTGTCTGCAATGTCCTGAGTTGATAAGGAATCTGTCCCCAAAGCTGAGGATTTAAGGGTCAGTCCTGATAGGACAGACGGAAGTTCTGGGGGTAGAGGTTTACTGGGTGCAGTTGGGAAGGGAAAAAGAAAGTGTTACTATTTGCTGTGTCTCAGTAGAGAGAGAGTGACAATGGAGAAAGTTGAGTTGGGAAGGAGGAACCCTTATTCACTGGTACAGCATTACATGGTTAAGTAGCCTGGGTATTTGCATCACGTTACTGGCTTACCTTTGTTGTAACAAGCACTATTAAACATCTTTTAACCTTTTATTAAAGATCAGGTGGGGAAGGAAAATGACACACACGGGGGGTGGCAGGAACCTGAGGCTCACTTGCATGTTCTTCAGAACGTAGCTGGTAGAGGTGGAGGTGGTAATGTCATTGGTTCCCTCTGTCTGGCCCAGGCCAGTCAGGATGCATTTCAGGATCATGATGATGAAGGCCAAACAGAGTCAAGGTGGATCCTGGGGCCGCAAGAGACGATGGCAGTGGCAGCCATAACGGTAAAACGCTCATTCTTCTAATCCACATGTCCCTGCTCCTCCCATTCAGTGACCCCCAGATACAGTGTTCAAGAAGGGGCGGGGGGTGGGAGAGTCATCCCAATAACGTGCGACGGTAAACATTTCCTCCCATTTCTAGACTCGTTCAGCTTGTTGTCACGCCAACCCCTGACTTTTCCAGGAGCCTTGCCAGACCCCTTCGCTCAGTTCTTTTAACCTAAACAATCCAGCATGTCCCAGTTGACTTGTCTCCAACTTTCGTTGATTTTCATAAACAATTTTATGTAACAAGCCGGGTTGGGCTTTCGTTACCTTTGACATCTTAGAGAAGTGGTTCTCAACCTATTGACCTCATGTGCAGCTCTCTGTCTTCTGTGGGCCGCATCCACACAATATATATTCTACCTGTATGGCCCTGAGGATGTCACATGGGCTGCAGCTGTGTGCTGATTGGGCCGCAAGCGGCCCATGGGCTGAGGGTTGAGAACCACTGGCTTAGAGCATGGTCCCTGCGCAACAGGTACAGAGACTGTAAGGAACTTCCATTGACCTAGCTACATCTCCAGCAGGGGTTAGGGCAACCTACCTACCTACCTACAGCCCTGAGCCATGGATCTAGGTCAATTTAGGTTTTAGACTAGGCCTTACTATGTGTTCATACACATAGCACAATGGGGCCCTGAGCTTCAGTTTTGGTGCTACTGTAATACAAACACTAATAATACTAATAATAGCCTACTCTCTGGCTACAGAGATTTAGATTAATCTCTTCAGCACAGAGATAATACGGGACACTTTTAATGTCTACACTGTCATCCATATAGGCTGCATGCTCAAAAAACTGCACAGAGAATGATGGCAACTATTAACAGAGGGAGGCAGAAAATGAGAATCACAGGAGAGATGTTTCCAGATCAGATTCAAAACTGGATTGATAGTCCATGAGGAAGCCTGGTCTAAAGAGCAGGAGGCTGCAGGGGTGGGGGCTCTCGCCCCAGAAGGGGTGACCTTGCTGCGGTGGTGATGGAGAAAAGACATTGCGGCTACCTGAGCAGAGGAAGCGAGAAACATGTAGGTCTCCAAGACAGGCTGGAGTAAGTGCACAGACAGTTTTCAAACAAACAAGGCAGTTTTGATGTGGATTCTGAAAGGCATGGAGGAGTCAGTGGAGTTATTTGGAGATTATGGTAAAAACATTTAAAGTGCCTATGTGATTTAGGAGCCTGAGGGTATGTCTACATTACAGCTGCAGCTGATTTAGGAGCCTGAGGGTATGTCATGGAAACGCTTCCTACACTGACAGGAGGGGTTTTACTGTCGATGTAGATCATTCGTTTCTCAAAGAGGTGGTAGCTACGTTGACAGAAGAATTCTTCTGGTGACTTAGCCTCATCTACACCGGGGTCTAGTTTGACCAAACCACAGTGCTAACAGCATGAGATTGTCATAGGCCAGAGTGACGTAGCTATGGGGTTTGAATTAGGCCATAACTGTGCGAAGTAGGTAAATAGAAATCTACCCAGTTGGAATGGGTGCTGTATTACATTCCCTCTGCACAGGTGTGAGTGATGATACAGAGGGCAAGGCCGTAAATAGATACCAAATCTTGGCTTTGGTCTCTAGAAAACTGCTAAACCATCAAAAAAGGAAACAACACTTTCCCCAAAAGGAACATATCTCTCACTTCCCTTGCTGCACCAATTGGTGTTTATGCCACTTCTTTTATATGCATTGTTTACATTGGATTTCACAATCTGACAAACTTCATACAATAATGTTTCAGGGATGGCAATGTAATTATTACAACATCACACACTGTATAGTTCCATTTGTATGTGCACTCACAGATACCTTAGGACTTACATAGTAGATAAGAGAAGCTATATGACTATCTGAAGCCGTTATGATAATCAGAATGATTTAGGGATTTCACAAGAGGGAGTGCAAAGGTTAAGACCGGTGTATGTCTGGGTATGTAAATCAGCATGCACCTTTCAGGCCCCGGTTCTGCAATTTATTCTGTTCAAGCTGATCCTTGCATCCATTTACTTCAGCAATTTGCTGTATAGGTTGCATGGCTGGGGCCTTAATGCTAAAGGCAAAGTTATGCTGCTTTGAATGAAACAAGCCAATTTTTGCCAAGAATGTTTTTGAAGGAACAAATTTAATTTTAAAATAATTCTTTAAAACATTCTAATTAACACAAAATTAAAATATTTTTCTAACCGTCAATGTATTTAAATAGCTTAACAAAGAATCCTCTCCTTTTCTTTCTTTCTTTCTTTATGCTCCTGGTAGCAGTACTCTGTCTTGCTAAATCTCCCAGTTGATTGTGTAGTCAAAGTAGCACTTTTAATGAAAACTCAATGGTTGTATTTTTTAACCCCTCTCTGGATTCTAATTTGATACTGCTGTAGTGTATTGAAAACTGTGTAAGAATTACAAACTGTCACTTTAAATCCAAAGGGGTTTCCTGGTCCTGCTTGCAAGCTAGGAGATTCTGTAGGGAAGCATGCAATCTGTGTCCTAAGTAGCCAGTCTGCACAGAGCCAGCCAACAGTCAGCTCTGTACCTCTCTGCTTTAGGGAGCAGCCTTTTTTGTCACTCTCAGGTTTTGTTTTTTGTGTGCTGGGTCCTGGGTTCTAAGAAATAAGGTGAGGTTACAGTGCAATCTTCCAGAAAGACTATTCCAGTGTTTTTTATCTAACTTCTTTGTTTATATGCCATGAACATAACAAATATAATAAATATGTCTTGAAACACTTTCCTGTCAGACAATCTCAGCTGCACCTTGAGTAGAATGACATTGCCCTTTTAAATGATTAATTCTTTCTGTAGTTTCTCGCTTTTATATCACTGACCTTTGATTTTCTGGTGGCTTTTTATAGGTACATATAAAATATTTTTGACCTGACAAACATCTTTGTCTGTACTAACAGCCCCCAGCTTCTTGCCGTGTGGCAGTTTCATCAACTTTTATTGCTTGCCCCAGCCAATGGCAATTTGCAGCAATGAAAGGCTGTTTAGCAAATGCTGAGTTTCGGGATAATTTCTCAGAATACTGTGGTCTATTTCTCACATCCGCCCACACTCAAGTCTTTCACGCCCTCATCTTCCCGCTCTCCATTCTCTCACGCTCTCAGCAGTGGCAGTTCCTGTAGAAAGGGCTTTGAGCAAGCACACACACATGTGTGATTGTGTGTGAGAGACTCACAGGTCCGATGAACACAGCAAATCTAGAGTGGGGCATTCTCCACTACCCCTGGGGCAAGTGCACAGTCATGATTTGCAAAGTCAGACAGGAGCTGAAGCTGCAGCGATTTCCAGTGGAGTTTGAGGCACTGGATTCACTGCCCAAGCCACAGGCTGTGGTGACTGCAGAGTGCCCTAGTGTGTCACACTCTAACCGCCCCATGTAGTCCCTGCTGGTAGAGTGTGCCAGCAGGCTTTACATGGGGCAGGGCGAGCTCAGTACAATCTCTGCAGCCTGGGACGTGGGTGGTGAATCCAGTGCCTCCCCTGTCCCCATCCCCCCCAACCTGGGACCATGGAGGGGTGAGGCCGAGGAGACAAACTCTCCCCAGCCACAGGCCCCTGCCTGGGGGTCCTGGTCAGGGAGCTGGTCACAGGCCAGGCAGTCTTTTCCCTCCCTGTGTGAAGACAGGGCCGCCCAGAGGGGGGGCAAGTGGGGCAATTTGCCCCAGGCCCCGGGCCCTGCAGGGGCCCCCACGAGAGTTTTTCAGGGCCCCTGGAGTGGGGTCCTTCGCTCGCTCCGAGGGCCCCAGAAAACTCTCGCAGAGCCCGGGCCCTTGGAGCTTCTTCTGCTCCCGGTCTTCACCGGTGGGGGGGTCCTTCCACTCTGGGGCTGAAGGATCCCCCGACTCCGAATTACCACCGAAGACCCAGCTGCACTTCGGTGGCAGGTTCCGCTTCGGTGGTAGTTCGGCGGCGGGGGGCCCCCGCTGCGGGTCTTCAGGGCACTTCGGTGGCGGGTCCTGGAATGGAAGGACACCCACCTCCGAATTACTGCCGAAGTCGGGGCCCCCCGCTGCCAAAGACCCCAGGCCCCCGGAATCCTCTGGGCAGCCCTGTGTGCAGAGCAGGTGCTGGGCCCAGGCAGATCCAGGATGAGGACGCTACAGCCAGGGATGTGGCATGGAAACACAGAGGCCAGAACTGCCGGGAGCCAGGGGCAGAGCTGGACCCAGAGCCAGGTGATGTTGGGAGCTGGATACCAGGGCCACCAAGACACCAGAGCCCCCTAGGGGGAGCAGGAGCTGAACACAGGCAAAGGGGAGGCAGGGACAGAATATCTGGGGGGGGGTCAACCCCGCTTCCCTGGGCCTCCTCCCTGCTCCCCGCACTGTCCTCCAGTTCCTCCCAACTCCTCGCTGCTGAGCAGATAAATTATCCCACTTGCCCCCAAACTTCACCAGCCCCCAGTGACTCTCGCAGAACCAAATGAATCTCTGGGCCAGAGTTGGGGAGTTCAGCTGCTGGTGTAGGAAGCTGTCTGCAAAAGTAGGGTTCAAAGGCCAATCTGGCTTATATAAATTGGTAGGTGCCTCCTGGCCTGCAAGCAGGGAAGGTGGAGAACAAAAAAATCAGGCCATGGGGAACAGTGGGACGGCAGTAGCAGAGCAATAGAAAGGAAGGATTGTCCACTGGTTAGCGCACTAGTTTAGGCCCTAGAAAACCTAGGTTCAGTTCCCTGTTCTGCCACAGACTTCCTCTGTGATCTTGGGACTCTTACTTACTGACGCAAAGTTCGTTAAAATGAATAAAAGTTAGAAATCTGAGGATGTGGGCCTCAGACTCTCTGGCTGGGTGCCAAAATACCTTTAAAAATCTGGGCCTCTATTTCCCCATCTGTACAATGGGGATGTCCTGGCACTTCCATCCCTCCAAGGGGTGTTTTGAAGAATAACGAAGACTGCTAGGTGCTCTGATACTACAGCGATGGGGGGCCATATACGCACTTCATATAGATAAACTCGAGAAGTATTTCTCCATGATGCTGCAAGGCCTGTGTCGTCAGACTGTTCCCCCTGCGGCAGGCCAGGGCACAACAGGTGCTCCTGCCTCAGTTTCCCCTTCAGTCATCCATGGGAAGGAACATGGTCACTCTGTGCCCACTTCAAAAGCTGGCCTCGGAACAGACCATTGTTCACCAATATTAATGTGGGTCAATTTGGAGAGGGCTGCAAGGCCAGGATCATTGGAAACGCAGGCTGGTTTTCTGCAACCTGGAACATTTGCTCCCTGGACCGCTATGACATTAATCGTGTTGCCATTACCCCTGTCATTCTGGGAGACCCAGCTTGGCCTTTGCTTCTCTGGCTCGGGAAGCCCTTTACTGGGCACTTGGGTAGACAGGACAAAGGAGCTGCTGAATTCTCCCATGAGTAGTTACAGAAGGAGAGTGGAGTGTGCATTGGGAAGGCTGAAGGGACAGTGGTGGTGCCCCATGACAAGGCTAGAATCAGCTGGGCAATATCTGACTGGTCCTTATTGCATTTTGCACAACCTCCGTGGGAGCCGGGTGGGAGAGCATCCCTGACAGATGGGAGGAGGAGGGGCAGAGACTTTTGGAATGATCTGAACAGCCAGAGAGGCTGCCTCTGCTACATGCTGCAGCTGACCAACACAGCAGCACCCTGGCAGTAGCCAGACCAAAGCTGTTTAAATCCCCCTGTGCAGTTGTATTGTAATATAACACACCACGCTGATTGGACGAGGTCCCCTCTGCAGCACTGTCAGGCCGGATCTCCGTCTCATGGGCCTCCAGTGCTGTCTCTTCCAAAACATCTGCCTCAGGGGTTTGCAGAGACCCTGATTGCTTGTGGCAATCTCCTCCTGCCTGAGGCCCTGGTCAGGGGCCACCGAGGACTCTGCAGTGGTGTCCAGAACAGGCTGGGGTTCACTAGCGGCCTCACTTGCAGTCCAGCGAGCTCACCCAGAAGTCTTGTTACTGGCCCTGGCATTTTATAACTGCCGGAGCACCAGTCACGGCACTGGCCCGTGTCCCAGAAGAGACCCACACACACACTTAGTTTGGTTTGATATGGGGATGGTGTGGAGGCTAAAACTATAACTGGGTTCAAAAGAGAATGCAACAAGTTCCTGGAGGACAGGTCCATCAATGGCTACTAGCCAAGATGGTCAGCGATGCAGCCCCAGGCTCTGGGTGTCCCTAAACCTCTGGGTGCCAGGTGCTGGCACTGAGAACAGGGAATGGATCATCTGATGATTGCTCTGTTCTGTTCATTCCTTTGGAAGCATCTGGCAGGGGTGCGTGCATAGGCACCGACTCCGTGGATGTTCCAGGGCTGGAGCATCCACGGGGAAGAATTACTGGGTGCTCTGCACCCACCAGCAGCCAAGCTCCCTGCCCCACCCCACCTCACCTCCACCTCCTCCCCTGAGCACGCTGCATCCCTGCTTCTCCACCTACCTCCCAGTGCTTGCCGCCACCAAACAGCTGTAGCAAGCTCTGGGAGGGAGGGGGAGGAGCGGGAATGTGGCACACTCAGGGGAGGAGACGGGGAAGAGGCAGGGCCAGGGCGGGGACTTCGGAGAAGGGGTTGGAAAGGGGACAGGAGGGGGTGGAGTTGGGGTGGGGACTTTGAGGAAGGGGTTGGAATGGGGGTGGGAGGGGGTGGGGCAGGAGTGGAGTCAGGGCGGGACTGGGGGCAGAGGGGGTTGAGCACCCACCAGCGCCAGTAGAAGTTGGCATCTATGGGTGCGTACAGGAATTTAAATTGGACTGCCTTTGGGGGGGCACATTAGAGCAACGGCCAGGGACTGGGTCAGCAGCCTGGGCTGAGGCAGTGAATGGCATCAAGCAGCAGCCAGGGCTGGGGCTGTGGCAGCGAACAATGATCAGCCACTGAGCTGGAGCAGCAGCCGGGGCTGAGGCTGGAGCTGGTGCATCGTGCACTCAGGGCTAGGGCAGCGAACGGTGGTCAGACACCAGGGCTGGAGCAGCTGTCGGGGCTGGATCCAGGGCTGGAGCAGAAATGCCTATTTTTCAGATGACTATTGGGGTGCGTTCCCCTGCTTGGACCCCTTGTGCACGCTCCTGGGCACTGGCCACTGTCGGAAGACTGGATACTGGGCTAGATGGACCATTGATCTGACCCTGGTATGACCATTCTCATGTTTTGATGGATGGCTTGGCACTCCGGTGAGTGCTGTTAAGATGCAGCAGGACTCTCTCCTCTCCCCAGAAGGTCAGGAACTCCAGGACCCCAGCACAGGACCATGCAGAAGCATGGGGCATGGCTGCTGTAATGAGTATGTGACTTGGGGGTGTGACTCACCACAAGCTGCAGTAGCAATGGGGTGCACCTGGCCATGCCTTAGATCTTAGTCCATCCCGTGCTTGGCTGCACACTTGGCTACCCACATTTGCCATCCTTGCCTGTCGACTGCCCTTCTCTCCAAATCTTCCCATTTCACATTGAGGTGCTTGATGTCGTTCAGAGCTGTTCGTTTCCATTTTGTTCACAGTCTTCCTATCTCTCTTCTTGCGTTTTCTGGTTCCCATTCGAGGGCGGTATTTGGTAAGCGTTCTTTTTCCATTCTCAGCACGTGTCCCAGCCACTGATGTCTTCTTTTGTAGATGATTTGTGAGAGGGAGCCTCATCCAGTCCTTTTTCTGATTTCTTAATTCGTCTTCCTGTCTCTATTGGTTATTCTCATATTCTTATTCTCAAACGTTTGTGATGAAATGCATTCAGCGTTTGCATCTCTTTCCTGATAAGTTGCCATGTCTCACTCCTATATGTCGTGATGGCGATAACAGTTGCTTTGTACACATGCAGTTTTGTCTTGAGGGAGATGTTTTTGAGTTGCCAGATGTTTTTGAATCTTCTAAATGCAGCATTTAAATGGGCGGGAGGGGGTGACAACTGGCCAAGATGACCCCGCAGCAGAAGAGGACACACAAGGTAGACAGAGAAGCTGACTCGGGTATGCCCCAATGCAGTGTGGGATAGTAGTGGGAGGACTGTCAGAAAACAAAGAGTTATTTCAAAATGGGGATACAGCCACACCTACCTTATTAAAGAATAACTCACTCCTCATTTAGTTAGTGCAGTCCCAGAGCGGATTAATGAACGAGAAGCCAGAAAATTTTGGGGGGAAACTATGTGTATGTGGAGGAAAGGCTGTTCATTGCGAAAAAACGCAATGAATCCCAAATAAATTACAAGGGGAGACAAGCCCTTAGTAGATTCCTGAGCACTCAGCATCCCAGCTCCTCAACAACCCTACATGCCCCCGTGCGCCTCACACATGCCACTTGATCACCACGCAGTGCCCGGGTCAGTGGAGGACATCTAGACAGCTAGACCGTTCCTGTCTCTCCCTAGAGTTGCTCCCCATGCTGTAAGAGCTAGGCCGACAGCAGCTGCAGAAGGGTTAGTCAGCCTAGAATAAAATGTTGACGCTCTAGCCACTTAGGGTACAGCTACACGGCAACCCCCCACCTATGGCAGCGAGTCTCAGAGCCTGGATCAACTGAACAGAGGGGTAGCTGTGTTAGTCTGGATCTGTAAAAGCAGCAAAGAATCCTGTGGCATCCGCTCCCCCCTCCAGTGTAGACCAGGCCTAAAACTCCAAATGATGGAGAATCCACCACAACTATTGGCAATCTGTTCTAGTAATTATCCTCACTGTTAAAAAAAAAAGTGTGTTTTATAATAGTAGATTTTGTTCTTATTTCAAAATAAATTTATTACAAAAGCTTATGAGGACATTTACAGTTGAACAAAGTGGTGAAGAGGTATCTTCAAAAGAACTCATTGTTTTGACATTGAAGTATGAAAGAAGGAAAGAAGACTCTATTTTTAACAGTAACACACAAACTCAAAGAATAGCTTTCACAACAATTTTCTTTCCAGGTATCTAATGTGAGTGCAAACAGGACTACAACTTGACAGGAATGGCAGCTGCCCTTGAAGGTGCCATCTGAATGTAACATTATGACTTAGTCTCTAAGGTGCCACAAGTACTCCTGTTCTTTTTTAGCTCTAAAACCATGTACTAAGATTTTGTGTGGCCTAAAACACTCTCTAATCTGCCATCCTTATAGGGTTGCCATACGGATCTTTGTTGCACATGGAACACACATCTCTTGACCTTGAATCTCCATATGCACCTAGAATAGGGTTAATCTCTTCCAAATTAGACTGAAATGAGCTGAGATTCAAAGAAAGCTCTGTTTATTTCCTCTACTATGACTGCTCCTCTGATATAAGCAAGAACATGATGCTCTTCATTTCTAAAGGGTGTTCAAAGCCAGCCTGGGTTCATCTCATCCTGTGCTTTTCCTTGTCTTTTAGCAAATCTATTACCAATTGCCAGTGCACTCTATGGGCTGGCTTCTTGGTTTTTGTATTAACAAGAGTAGGTGCATGATTCTACATCTGTAAGAGGTCCTTCCCATATCCCTGATCTTTGCATAACCTCACCTTTGCACCCTAAAGTACAATTCAGAAGGAAAGGAATACAGCATGAAGGTAGCACTCAGCTGCTGTGCCCAGTAAAGGTAGATTTCCCTTTCCTTTTACAGAGTCTCATGAGACAAAAGGGGGTGAGAGCACTCTGACAGGCATGTTATTGTCACTGATGCCTTTCTAAGTGTCAAAGTTTACTGGAAGTGGTTTAAAAATAAACAAAATAAAATTGACACAGTCATTTTACAATCTCAATATTGACACACAAAAAAAGCACGAACGAATACAAAGTTTTACTGACTGTAAATATGTACTGACTATGAGAAACATATTAAAAGGAATTCATGCATTAAAGGAACAGTTATCAAAGGGGTCTCTAATAATATGATGCCTTGGGAATCAGAGAGTGACATTATGCCATCACTGGTATCAAAGAGGGTCACATAGAATGGCACAATGGGAACTAGAGATTCTCTGCCAAGAGGGCATCATGGATCTCAAAGACAATCGAATAACATGATGCCATGAGACCTGGAGCTACAACGTGGCACCATGGGAATTGAGATGCTCTTACAACGTGGTGCTATGGGTATCAAAAATGATCTAATAACATGAGAGTTGGAATTTCTCTGCCAACATGATTGTACTTTGAAAATGCAATGATAGTATCGGAAAGCAGGTCAGTGAATAGACAACTGTATTATGTCACCCTTGAATTAACTCTTCCCTGTCCTGGCATTATGTACATAAAGCTAATGTGAAATTTACACGAACAAACACAGCCTTATCGAGAGTCAAGCACCATGTTTTCAATTAAACATGACTATAAGCTTGGAATCCTGTATAAGCCTCTCTAATGCGAAAGAATCGCTAATGCATTCAGGAAGGAAGCTTTCCCAGGCAAGCTTCTGGTGGATTAGTGTTTTCCTAAATCTTGTCTTCAATGACCTAGTGAACGCTGAGGATCAAATATCCATGTGAAGTGGGCTTGTAAAGATTTTGTCCTTATACAAAATTAAAGTCCAGTGCATTGTTGCATTCTCTCTATTGTGACGTTATACCTAGGCAAAGCCTGATTGATGTGGATCTTAATGCTATGCTATTAATGGCATGCACTACAGATTTAATGGGCTACGGTCATCCCTAGTGTAACACCATTGACCTCAGTGGAGTTGCACCAGGAATGAATTCAACAGCAACCGCCTGCTTCTCTTTTGCATTTAGATATTTTCATTCGTTGATCTCTAAGCCCTTTATAAAGCAGCGTGTGAGGAGGCCTCGTCATCCCCATCCTGCTGATGGAGAAACAAGTTCAGAGAGGTGAAGTGATTTGCCCGAGGTCACGCAGTAAGCCAGTAGCAGAGCCTGATTAGAACTCAGGTTGCCTGAGTCAGGTCAGCACTCTAACGACTTGACTGCACTGCCAACCCCCCCTTTACCAAGATGAGACTATATGGTGCCTTTGGCAAAGGTTCATGGGCAAATTTCTAAAGCAAATGCATCAGGGTGTACAAAGAAACTAGGATAGAATATCTCAAGAAGTGGAGTCTCTTGTTGTTCTTGAATCTTTCTCCTTCTTCTCCTTCTCTTCTTTGGTTTCTGCAGTCCTGTGAAAAGTGTCCATATCTGCCAGCCTCCTCAGACCCTTTCCTTATGCTTCACGTTGGCCAACCTGACATTTTCCTGCTCAGTGGATGGTGGAGACGGCTCATCGTGGCATCCAATCATCAGCTGGTAAACCAGCACTCCAGCAACTGCCCCAAGGAAAGGGGCCACGATTGGGACCCACCACCATTGCTTGCCAGTACTGAAAGACACAAGAAAATGAGAGATGAGGAATGGGTAGCAGGACATCAACCAGAATTACCCAAACCCTGGGCATCTTCGAATATTTCCAATGACTTTCAATCAGATGTAGGCTCCTAAGTGCCTGAGGCCCTTATGAAAATGGGATGTAGGTGCCTAAGTCATCTAGGCACTAGAAAATGTTCACCCCTGAGCTTGACTGACCCAGAGAACTGGGGCTCTCTCTGGCTTTGCTATCACCCTATCAGAGAACAGTGACTTCCTAAGCATGAATACAGCCTTTTAAGAGAGCTGTCAGTGCTGTCCCACCCACATCAGTAGGGAGAGGACTTTCCTCTGCCCTGTTATTTCCCCATCGCTTCCATTTGGCAATAGCCAGGAAAGTCTCCAAATGACCTTATGTTCAGGGAATGGCTGCCCTTCCCCTGCTCACTCATAGGCCCACTGCTTGATAGCAACACCAGGGCATAAGCTCTGATCTCTGGAAAGGGCTCTGCTCTGGCTGTTTCTCATTGCTCAGGAAGGGAGATTAATGCCTTTTAGGAATGTTAACGTGACCCCAAAGGTGCCTCAAAATGCAGAGACTGCTTAGGTGTCCCTTTTTTTAAAAGGCTTGGCAGTATGATCTTAAAGAGATAGAATGTCATCTAGTCCAACCCCCCGTTCAGGGTAGGACTAGTCCCCAAACAGATTTTTACCTGAGATCCCTAAATGGCTCCCTTGAGGATTGAGCTTACAACCTTGGCTTTAGCAGGCCAAGGCCCAAACCTCTGAGCTATTCCTCCCTCCCCTTTTCTAATAGCCACTTCCAGAAGTGCTTGGGTAAGTTACTTTTTGGCCACCATGTGCCTTGATCCCATCAGAGCTGAGTAACCCGCGCTCCATGGAGAAAACACTTACGAGAACACTTCCGTGCCCCAGCCAGCAATGGAGGTGAAAAGACGAGGCCCAAAGTCCCTGGCTGGGTTGACGGCATATCCAGAGTTGAAGCCCATGGATGTCCCAATAACCAGGACCACAAAGCCAACAGTGAATGCCTCTAGGCCCCGGGGGATAGGGTTGTTGTAGGGATCCACAATAGCCAAGACGCAAACAATCAAGGATGCTGTGCCAATGAACTAGCAGGAAAAGGAGGGAGAGAGACGTGGTTGAGGTTTGATCAGTCTTTAAACAAAGTCACCTAGCTACTGGGTGGAATGCTGAATGTTTAGAACTTATCCTCTGGGGTGATGAACAGAGATAGTGAAGGATGTGATCTCATTAAACACAGGGAACACCAAAGGGAATATGAAGTGGGGAATATTATAGCAAAGGGAACATATCCAGAAAAGAACCCACCCTTAGCAATAGCCTCATGGAAACATTTGGAGCAGAGAACATCTCTTTCTCAGTAAAGCTTCTTAGGAGTAGAGAGCTGGGTCTTTGAGTTCCCATGAGTCTAAGGATGCATTCTTAGCCGCATCAGCAGGAGAAACTGCACCACAAGGAGGACATTAAATAGTCCTCTAGTAACCTGCAGTGATACCAGCTCTGGCTAGGATCTCACAAGCTAAACAAGGTCAGTCAGAGTTGACACTTAGAAGGAGACCAAGGTACCACAGAGATCCATGGTTCCCCTCGTGCTACTATTACTATTCCTTCTGTAGGTGTGACCCAGCATGGTGTATAGTGGCACTATGTGTTGGAAGATGCTACTTTTCTGGAGAGAAATAAAACCAGGGTTCTGCCGCCATGTGATCATTACAGATCCTAGGGCACATTTTATTAGAGTAGGGGTCTTAGCCCTGGTGTCCTGGCCAAATTTTAGTCTGTTTTCATGTGCAGACCGCACTCTGGCCACCTATATCCTCCTGTACCCAGGCACACCCTGGCACTCTGATCCTCATGCTGACCAGTGGATTATTGGGTCTCGACTGGTGAATATCACTGATCTAAATCCCAGGAAACGCAGCGCTGTTCCTCTTGAAATTGAGTGAGAGGCCCAGGATTGTCCTGCAAGGTCTCTTACCAGCACCCCCAACTCTCTTACCTGGTCAAAGAATCCATTCACTACATCCAGATGCTCAGACGGGTATGTGGCAAAAATGCCAGCAGTGCCATTCTGTCCCAGTACAAACAACTGGTTATTGCCAAAAGCCCATATGGCATCTAGAATGGAAAACAGGGTTGGGTCAGTCATTCATCGCCTGATTGTTCAACAACACAGGAGAATCCGGGGCAGGGGGTGTTATTTGGGAAGCCTAACAAGTCTTCTGGACTTAAAACCTATGAATATTAACAATAGAGAATCACAATATTTGTCCATCATACACATTACTGAGCACCATACTACTGGCTGCAATACAGCCAACTGCCGCTCAGGAGACACAGTTACTTAGCATATGGAGGAACATCCATATCCATGAGCAATTCCTGGACAGTATCCATGTGGAGACAGCTGATGTAGCTGTCCCAGATCACAGGACTACTGACACACCAGTGGAGGAGGAGATGGCTCAGGGTGTATCTGACACACCAGTGGAGGAGATGGCTCAGGGTGGACACAGCCAGCTGGTTACTTCTGGCAGCAGGCAGTGCTCCACCCCTGCTGCAAACCCTCCTGCTGTGGTAATAGATAACTGTTATGCTCTTCTTGATACAGGAGAGAAGGAATCACCCCCAACAGTTAAGGAGGCGAAGACTCGTACCCCTAAGGCTGGGAGGTCTGCTGCCACCACTGATAATAAGAAACGTAGGGTAGTGGTGGTTGGAGACTCTCTGCTGAGGGGGACGGAGACACCCATCTGTCGCCCTGACCGTTCATCCCAGGAGGTATGCTGCCTGCCAGGGACCCGTATCCGAGATGTTACAGAGGCATTGTCGAAGATTATCCGGCCTTCTGACTACTACCCCATGCTACTCATCCATGTGGGCACAAATGATACTGTGAGGTGTGACACTGAGCAGATCAAGAGTGACTACAGGGCTCTGGGAGTACGGGTTAAGGAGTTTGGAGCGCAGGTGGTATTCTCTTCGATTCTTCTTGTCGAAGGTAGGGGCCCGGGCAGAGACAGATGCATCGTGGAGGTGAATGCCTGGCTGCAAAGATGGTGTCGCCAGGAGGGCTTTGGTTTCCTCGACCACGGGATGCTATTCGAGGAAGGACTGCTAGGCACAGATGGTGTTCACCTTTCGAGGAGGGGAAAGGCCTTATCTGCGCACAGACTGGCTAACCTAGTAAGGAGGGCTTTAAACTAGGTTCGACGGGGACAGGTGAGCAAAGCCCACAGGTAAGTGGGGAACAAGACCTGGGAGATGGGTTGGAAACAGGAGGGAGCACGGGCTATGATGACAGAGAGAAAGGAGGGTCAGGGCAAAGCTGGGAGGCAAGATCAAACCAGTATCTTAGATGCCTATATACAAATGCAAGAAGTATGGGTAATAAGCAGGAAGAACTGGAAGTGCTAATAAATAAATACAACTATGACATTGTTGGCATTACTGAAACTTGGTGGGATAATACACACAACTGGAATGTTGGTGTGGATGGGTATAGTTTGCTCAGGAAGGATAGACAGGGGAAAAAGGGAGGAGGTGTTGCCTTATATATTAAAAATGTACACACTTGGACTGAGGTAGAGATGGACATAGGAGATGGGAGTGTTGAGAGTCTCTGGGTTAGGCTAAAAGGGGTAAAAAACACGGGTGATGTCGTGCTGGGAGTCTACTACAGGCCACCTAATCAGGTGGAAGAGGTGGATGAGGCTTTTTTCAAACAACTAACAAAATCATCCAAAGCCCAAGATTTGGTGGTGATGGGGGACTTCAACTATCCAGATATATGTTGGGAAAATAAGACCGCGGGGCACAGACTATCCAATAAGTTCCTGGACTGCATTGCAGACAACTTTTTATTTCAGAAAGTTGAAAAAGCTACTAGAGGGGAAGCTGTTCTAGACTTGATTTTAACAAATAGGGAAGAACTCGTTGAGAATTTGAAAGTAGAAGGAAGCTTGGGTGAAAGTGATCATGAAATCATAGAGTTTGCAATTCTAAGGAAGGGTAGAAGGGAGTACAGCAAAATAGAGACAATGGATTTCAGGAAGGCGGATTTTGGTAAGCTCAGAGAGCTGATAGGTAAGGTCCCATGGGAATCAAGACTGAGGGGAAAAACAACTGAGGAGAGTTGGCAGTTTTTCAAAGGGACGCTATTAAGGGCCCAAAAGCAAGCTATTCCGATGGTTAGGAAAGATAGAAAATGTGGCAAAAGACCACCTTGGCTTAACCACGAGATCTTGCGTGACCTACAAAATAAAAAGGCGTCATATAAAAAATGGAAACTAGGTCAGATTACAAAGGATGAATATAGGCAAATAACACAGGAATGCAGAGGCAAGATTAGAAAGGCAAAGGCACAAAATGAGCTCAAACTAGCTATGGGAATAAAGGGAAACAAGAAGACTTTTTATCAATACATTAGAAGCAAGAGGAAGACCAAGGAGAGGATAGGCCCACTGCTCAGTGAGGAGGGGGAAACAGTAACGGGAGACTTGGAAATGGCAGAGATGCTTAATGACTTCTTTGTTTCGGTCTTCACTGAGAAGTCTGAAGGAATGTCTAGTATAGTGAATGCTTACGGGAAGAGGGTAGGTTTAGAAGATAAAATAAAAAAAGAGCAAGTAAAAAATCACTTAGAAAAGTTAGATGCCTGCAAGTCACCAGGGCCTGATGAAATGCATCCTAGAATACTCAAGGAGTTAATAGAGGAGGTATCTGAGCCTCTAGCTATTATCTTTGGGAAATCATGGGAGACGGGGGAGATTCCAGAAGACTGGAAGGGGGCAAATATAGTGCCCATCTATAAAAAGGGAAATAAAAACAACCCAGGAAACTACAGACCAGTTAATTTAACTTCTGTACCAGGGAAGATAATGGAGCAGATAATTAAAGAAATCATCTGCAAACACTTGGAAGGTGGTAAAGTGATAGGGAATAGGCAGCATGGATTTGTAAAGAACAAATCATGTCAAACTAATCTGATAGCATTCTTTGATAGGATAACGAGCCTTGTGGATAAGGGAGAAGCGGTGGATGTGATATACCTAGACTTTAGTAAGGCATTTGATACGGTCTCACATGATATTCTTATAGATAAACTAGGAAAGTACAATTTAGATGGGGCTACTATAAGGTGGGTGCATAACTGACTGGATAACCGTACTCAGAGAGCAGTTATTAATGGCTCCCAATCCTGCTGGAAAGGTATAATGAGTGGTGTTCCACAGGGGTCTGTTTTGGGACCAGTTCTGTTCAATATCTTCATCAACGATTTAGATGTTGGCATAGAAAGTACGCTTATTAAGTTTGCGGACGATACCAAACTGGGAGGGATTGCAACTGCTTTGGAGGACAGGGTCAAAATTCAAAATGATCTGGACAAATTGGAGAAATGGTCTGAGGTAAACAGGATGAAGTTCAATAAAGATAAATGCAAAGTGCTCCACTTAGGAAGGAACAATCAGTTTCACACATACAGAATGGGAAGAGACTGTCTAGGAAGGAGTATGGCAGAAAGAGATCTAGGGGTCATAGTGGACCACAAGCTTAATATGAGTCAACAGTGTGATACTGTTGCAAAAAAAGCAAATGTGATTCTGGGATGCATTAACAGGTGTGTTGTAAACAAGACACGAGAAGTCATTCTTCTGCTTTACTCTGCGCTGGTTAGGCCTCAACTGGAGTATTGTGTCCAGTTCTGGGCACCGCATTTCAAGAAAGATGTGGAGAAACTGGAGAGGGTCCAGAGAAGAGCAACAAGAATGATTAAAGGTCTTGAGAACATGACCTATGAAGGAAGGCTGAAGGAATTGGGTTTGTTTAGTTTGGAAAAGAGAAGACTGAGAGGGGACATGATAGCAGTTTTCAGGTATCTAAAAGGGTGTCATCAGGAGGAGGGAGAAAACTTGTTCACCTTAGCCTCCAATGATAGAACAAGAAGCAATGGGCTTAAACTGCAGCAAGGGAGATTTAGGTTGGACATTAGGAAAAAGGTCCTAACTGTCAGGGTAGTTAAACACTGGAATAGATTGCCTAGGGAAGTTGTGGAATCTCCATCTCTGGAGATATTTAAGAATAGGTTAGATAAATGTCTATTAGGGATGGTCTAGACAGTATTTGGTCCTGCCATGAGGGCAGGGGACTGGACTCGATGACCTCTCGAGGTCCCTTCCAGTCCTAGAGTCTATGAGTCTATGAGCAGCTATTGGCTACCGGAGGCCCTATGACTTCTTCAACATCCTGTGCAGACTTCACAGGCTCAGCACCTGCTATAGGATGAATAATCATGTCCCATAATTTAGTAACACTTAACATTGACCTCGGTCTTTCCTGTTGTCTGACTGTGACTTCTCTCCTGAGGGCTATAACAGGTTGGTCTCATTCTGGTTGTTGGGTTTGGTGTGTGGGTAGCTGGGTGGGTGGTGTTGGTGGCCTGTGATACACAGGAGGTGAGACTGGATGATCTGGGGTCCTTTCTGGCCTTGAACTCTATGACTGTTATGGCAGTGGGCAATGCTCTCAATTTAGAGATGATAATGAGCCGGAGTCTCTGCTCAGATACGCATGCACAAGTCCCATTGACTTGAAGGGGATGTGTATCTGAGGCCAAAGTCTGGTTCAAGGAGTTGTCACTGATCTTTAATAAAATTAATTATTTAATTAACAATTGATTATTGAGAATGTTTTCCTAATTTTAAACAGCAACTAGAGGTATAAAACACACAACAGTTAGTAATAGAGCCTAACAACCAATTGGCCTTAACTGTAGCACCCAAGAGGGGCTTGTCTGCAGGGCAGCACGTTGCGGTCTACGGGGATGTGAATTGTAGAGCTCTCTATTGGGTCGTGCTTGAATTACCTCCTGTAGACCCTGCTGACGTGAGCTGAAGGGTACCTAGATTGCATTGATGTAGTCCCTCAAACGGGACTACGTTAACGTGAACTGGTGCCTTTTGGTTCATGCCAGCAAGGTCTACCTGGGTCAGTTAGAGGGCAACACATTAGCATGGTCTTCTATTCACACCCTTGTGGACCTCACAGTGCTTCCATGTAGACAAGCCCTAACCAGCTCATTCAATCAGGAAAGCTGGATCACAAACGCTGTTAGTTACTGATTGTTTGCACTCTGTTAGGTAATGGAGTTAACTGTTGCCTGGATGTTAATCCTTATTTATTCTTTTTCTTGGCTGTGTAAAACAAGAGGAGTTAATTGAGTGTCACCCCAGAGGCTGCCAATCAGGAGACACAAAAACATCAGGCATGGGAGGGCTCCGAATAGAATTTCCTTGATGGGATAAAGCCAACTGTCACAATGTTGTTGCTTGAGCACATATCGTGAAGATGTTACATGGGGGCCTGCGGTTGATTTTGTGAGTTTTGAATGCGAGATCACCCTGGAAAAGCCCAGAGATACTAGGATGACCGTCAGCCCAACTGCAGGAAAATACTCCAATTTGGACGAGGAAGATATTTTTCACAGCACAAGAAAACAGAGTGAGGAGGGATGGCATAAAAGCCGAATGGTTTGTTCACTTACCAAAGTACAAGCCAAAGACGATGCCCGCTCCTAGGAAAGCACCGAGGGTTTGTGCCAGGATGTAAATAGGCAGCTTAATCCACGGCTCCCGGGCCATGAGGCACAGAGCAAAAGTTACAGCAGGATTCAAGTGGCCACCTGGGAAAGAGTTTCTTGTTAGTGCATTCTGGGTTTAGGATCTGGCCCCAGAATACATGGAAAGGGACCAACACGTTCAGAAAGACACGCCTGCATTCATGTAAAAAGCGCAGCTGCTGGCCCTTGAAGGAGGGGCAGCCGCTGAAAACCAGGCCAGATATGTGGCGCTGTTCATTGGAAGCACTAGGTTAATCCACGTGCCCAGAGCTAGGCAATACCTGGTCTTTAGGGAAACACACGGGATAAAGCCTTTGAGCTTGTACTGCAGGGAACGGGACTGGGGAAAGGATTCAATGCTCCAGTAGGCCTTTTTCCATCTCTAATTTCTATGACTCAGTGAGGCTCTCAACAACAATGAGTTGCTCTCTCTGAATCTATCTAGCTATCTGTCTTTGCCATTGACTTCCAACAGTGATAGTCGTGTCCACTCACATTGGTTCTCCTGTGCCAGAAGCAGGCATTCAGCAATAGGGTGGGTGGACAGTTGCAAAGAGCAAGAAATATTGAGAAACAAATGACCAAAAAAGGGTTCTATTCTCTTCTCAGTGTGGGTTCGTCGGTTGCATGCATGCAGAGACGAAACTATGTTATTAACTATGAGTAGGGCCCTACCAAATTCACAGCCATGAAAAACGCGTCACGGACCATGAAATCTGGTCTTTTGTGTGCTTTTACCCTACACTATAGTATACATTTAAAATGGGAGACCAGAGTTTCTCAAATTGAGGGTCCTGCCCAAAAGGGAGTTGGGGGGGTCACAAGGTTATTTTAGGAGGGTTGCAGTATTGCCATCCTTCTGCGCTGCCTTCAAAGTGGAGTGGCTGCAGAGCGGCAGCTGTTGGCCGGACACCAGCTCTGAAGGCAGTGATCCTCCAGCAGAAGCACAGAAGTAAGGGTGGCAATATCATACCATACCACCATTACTTCTGCACTGCTGCCTTCAGAGTTGGGCAGCCGGAGAGTGGTGGCTGCTGACTGAGGGCCCAGCTGTGCAGGCAGCAGTGCAGTAGTAAAGGTGACAATACCTGGCAACAGTGCTGCCTTCAGAGCTGGGCTCCTGGCCAGCATCCGCCCCTCTCCAGCTGCCCAGCTCTGAAGGCAGTGCCACTTGCAGTAGTGCAGAAGTAAAGGTAGCAGTATCGCAACCCCCGCTACAATAACCTTGTGATTCCTCCACAGTTCCTTTTTGGGTCATGACCCCTACAATTACAACACTGTGAAATTTCAGATTTAAATGGCTGAAATCATGAAATTTATGATTTTCAAAATCCTATGCCCGTGAAATTGACTAAAATGGACCGTGAATATGGTAGGGCCCTAATTATGAAGCAATACACTTTGACCTTTGGATCCCCAACTGCGCATGGCCGGGAGCTTAGAGCAAGAGGGAGCCCTAGGTTTGCAGCAAACCCTTGAAGTGGAAGCCACATACCTGACACTTCCCCTGCTATCAGAATTCCAAGGGTAACAGCAAAGCCGAAGGCCAGGTTCACAGTCAAGAAGCCTCCGTGGGTTCCTCTACTGAGAACGATCTGAGCGACCGAGCCACAGCCAAACAACTGAAAGAAGAAAAGAACTGATCAAAACTGGCCCAGTGAGTTTTCTTTCAGGAGCGAGAAACTGGCCAAGGACTCCTGAGTGCTCTCCACTGGAGTTCTCCAGCCCAAGTCCATGACCAACTTCACTAGGTGTGTTTGTGCTGCAGTACAAAATGGGAAAGGCTGCAGGGAAACTTGCTGGCTTGGGTGGAAAATGCCAGGGAGCAGGGTCATGAATTTGCTAGGGACTTGAGCACCTCCATCTTCTGATACCTACAAAATACTTTCCCTTCTGGTCTTCAAGATCCTCCATAGGCTTGCCAGTCTTCTCCAAACCCCTCTCTGCTGCCTCCAGCCAATTCCCTGGTCTCTTAAAACACCAGACTCTTTTCTGTCTCCACTTCTTGTTTCTCCACAGTGGTTGGTACATCCTTCCTCAAGGCTGCCTTCACCAATTCCCTTTCCTGATTATCTGTACCTAGCTGATTCCTTAACCCTTCCCAAAGCCTTCCATCCCAAGATGCATCTCTCCTCTTGGCCTCCTACTTATCCGAACTCTCCCTTTAATAAAACCATCAAAATCTTCCCCCAGAGACCTCCAACTTTCAACCATTCTGCCCTGCATCTCTCTTTTCTCCCTTGCCTAGCACACCTAGGGACACTATATGATGCATTTAAACCTACTATCCCCAGCCTGCAGTCCTTCTTTATATGGAACTGAAATCAGTGGAAGTTTAGGATCTGGACTGGAAACAGGATCAGTTCGTACTTTGCTGGCATTTGCAGAGATGACTATACATGGCTGGAAAACATTGTAACGACAATACACTTGATATAAGGAGTTCCCAGCAGCACAGGTGCTCGTCTGCAGCTGTCAGCAAGGCAAAGCTTGGATGGTGTAAGAACACTGTCCGCCATCAGCTGGTGCTAGGATTTACACAGCAATTCAAACGCTTGATTACAGCCAGCAAACCTGCTTAGGGGGCTTCATGCTGCACGTAACACAAAGCTGACTAAGACAACCACAGACATTAAACGCTTCAGTCCAGGCACCTCGTAAATTACACCTTGTCTCTGGCATTGTGAGAGGCGCTGTGCCTCGCCTCTTCCTTTGGAGGGCTGGAGACTGGAAAGTATTTGGTGAGCGGGCGGTTATTTGCACAGGATGATAAGGGCTGTTTGCATGCAGTGAAAGGAGGAAGCAAGCTGCAGCCCAAGGATGTTTGCTGGGGTCAATCCCTCATTTCCGGCCCATGTCCAAGAGTTAAAATGCTCTCTCTCCTCCTCGTCTCGCTCCACCTCGCTAGCAGTCCAGCCCATTTCAGATTATAGCTGGTGTCTGAATCGTTGGCTTGTATCTAACCCATGGGGGGAGATCCTGATCTCCGGTGTGTCTCCAAGGGCTTCAGTGGAGTTAATCCTGATTTACGCTGCAGAACATGAGCTCTGCTCAGCATTAGGCTCTGTAGCTGTGCTGGACTGCCTCCTTATAATTACACAGAGGACCCAGAGCTTGTATGCTGACTTCCTCCTAAAGTTCAGGGATGCTCACAGCCAGGGCCTGAAGCCTCTTCCATTACTAGTGATATGTGGCTCTTCCCCGTTAGGGCTGAAGGATGCAGCCGGCTGCCAGCCCTAGGAGCAAGGTATCAGACCCAGAATCCAACCCATGTAACCGCTCTTCTCCCATACAATTGACAGCTGATGAAAGAGTAATGAAATAAACACCGTGCCCTGCTATCTCCTGGGCAGAGATTGGAATGGTCTGATAGACTCCAAGTTGACTCACTAGATCGACTTCCCACACCTAAGTCCCTCTGAACTAAAGAGCCCAGGTCTCCACCCACACAGACTCAGGTTGCAGATAAGGAAAACAACAAAGGAACCTACAATGGCACTGTGGTGAACTGACTAGGGTGGATGCAGAGCACCCTCTACTGGATGGAATGAGATCTCCTCGTCTGCACGTCATAGGCCCGGCACTGCTCAAAGCGGTTTTCCTTTAGCGCACTGTGCTTTGGGACCGGGAGGCTCTGAGTACCAACCCCACCAAATACTGAGTGAGCAGCAGAATTGCGGCAGTGAAGCCCCAGCTAAGAGACCCCAGACATGTTCCAATATTTTGCCCTTTGATGAGTGACTGTCACCTAAGGTCTCAAAGAGATCTACAGGCCCTAGGCAGAAGGGGAAGAACTATTACCCGGACTTTACAGCTGGGGAAGCAGGGATGGAGGAGGCCTGTGGCAAAGTTAGAAACAGACCTCAAGCATCCTGATTCCCATTCCTGCGCAGTAACCACTTGACTGCCTTTTCGGCCTGCGCTCAGTGGAGCACCGAGGGTGAAATCCGACGTGCGTTATGAAGCCAACAATTACTAGCTAGTGAGCTAATGGGAAGTTCTTCCCTTTCCTTTCTGACACGTAAATCACTTCCAAGATAATATTAGTTGAAGGTTCGGTTGCTACTGTAGCTTCTTGTTGTACTCCTCTCTCAGGTGGTCCCTTCAGCTGCCGTGTCTGGCCACGCACAGGGAGTGGATGGAGGGCATTCAAAGCTGTAATGTCTGGAGTGTGTCTTCTTTCTTTTAGTTTATTCAGGGTTATTTTCTTAGGCAAATATTTATTTTTCTCATGCTCAACGACCTGGCAGTCCTGCAAATTGATGGAGTTTGATAGTAATCTACATACATTTAGGCTGCAGAATACCACAGTGTAAAATTACCCCACATTTCCCACTAAGCCCTTTGATCTCAGCCTGAATAAATTCCAAATTTGCCAGTGGATGAGATTTTAATGCCCATTTCCCCCATGAATGGTGATAAACTCCTGGCTTGTCCTGGGCAGCGCCTACCAGTCAGGCAAGATGCCACATGGCACCTCTGCCTTGAGTGCTCCAAAGTCTGGTGAGCCCCTGTGCGTGGGACAATCCATTGCGTTAGGGGGCCAATGGGGTAAAACTGGTGTAATGCAATCAGAGGCAGATTAAGCTTTTGTTGTGCCCTGGGCCAGAGCAAGTGGGAGCCCCTCCCCACCCCTTCTGACTGCAGTCCCAGCCCCCCTGCTCCACCTCGCCTACTGGGGAGCTTTCCCGCCCCCACTCCCTGGCAGGAGCACCAGATGGGCAGCTAAGTGAGTCGGGGCATGGGGAGGCCCATTTTTTTGGGGCCCTCCAATTGGCTGGGGACCCTGAGCACAAGCCCCGTTAGCCTAATGGCTAATCTGCCACTGAGAAAATCTGGCCCTACAAGCACAGAAAAGAGGCAGGCAGGCTGGCATTTAGGGCCAAATTCTGCTTGTGATGTGCATGTCTGTATTTTTATTGGGCCCCAGCAAACCAAGCCGAACCTTGATCCCAGTGGCTTCCACAAGACACACACACACCGCACATACACACCTTTCTATCAGTTGCATTTGACCCTAGGAAGCATTTCAAATTGCACTCGCCATGGCTGCTCTGTTGTCCTGCAGTTTACTGAGGGTGTGGCCACACAGCCGCTAGACCCTCAGGCTGGCTGTGCAGATGTCTGGGCTCAGGCTGGAGTCTAGCATCACTGGAATCTAGCCACACTGACAAGGCTCTAAATGCAATTCACTAGGGCCACGGTGAGAGGTTTTCCTTGGGAACCTGCTGCTAGGGATGATGTGTGTGAAATATGGAGACGCTGAAACCCTGCTCTGTTGACTTTAACTAGCTACCCCAGCTCCAGCATTTTCATGTTACCAATAAACTGTCACACATGCCATCGAAATAAAAAGCTTCGGTATCAAGGTTTGCATCACGCACTCTCGCATGATCTGCTATTGTATTTCAGGTCCCTTATGCTCCGCGGGACGATTTCAATGATTATTTTAGGAGTATTAATAAAATGTACGAAACCACTTCACTGTGAAGTATTAACATTACTCCCACGGGCATTTATTAAGTTAAATCTATGCATTTGACTGGTCAGGCAAAGTATTGTGTCCAATTCTGGGCAACACACTTTAGGAAAGTTGTGGACAAATCGGAGGGCAACAAAAAACAGTCAAAAGTTTAGAAAACCTGATCTGTCAGGAAAGGTTAAAACAGCTGGGCATGTTTAGTCTTGAGAAAAGGAAACTGATGGGGGGGACCTGATAACTGTCTTCAAATTTATAGAGGACAGTGATCAATTGTCATTAACACATTGAATCTATTTCCCCATGGTAAGTATTCTCACACCTCTTGTCAAACTGTCTGGAATGGGCTATCTTGATTATCACTACAAAAGTGTTTTCTCTTAATTAGTTAGTCTCTTAGAGTTGGTAGGACAACTCTCACCTTTTCATGTTCTCTGTATGTGTATATCTATATATCTATAGATACCTTCACTATATGTTCCATTCTATGCGTCCGATGAAGTGGGCTGTAGCTTATGCTCAGATAAATTTGTTAGTCTCTAAGGTGCCACAAGGACTCCTGTTGTTCTCTGTGTCCACTAAAGGAAGGACAAGAAGGAATGGGCTTTATCTGCAGCAAAGGAGATTTAGGTTGGATATTAGGAAAAACTTCCTAACGACAAGGGTAGTTAAGCTCTGGAACAGGCTTCCCAGGGAGGCTGTGGAATTCCCACCACTGGAGGTTTATAAGAACAGGTTGGACAAACACCTGCCACTCTCAGGGATGAACTAGGTTTACCTTGTCCTGCCTCCGGGCAGGGGGCTGGACTTGGAGAAGGTCCCTTCCAGCCCGACATGTCTATGATTCTGTGTATGTGCCTACGTAGGGACTGGCTCCACACCTGCTGAAGTCAATGGGAATCTCTCCGCACTGATTTCAAAGGGCTTTGGATTAGACCCTGATAGGGCACGCATCACCGCGGTACCTGAGCACCAAAGGCGATGTAATGCAGCAGATGTACTACTAGGGGGATCCAGAGCAGCAGCTGCAGCACTGTAGGGAGGAATACTGCCCAGTCCTATACTGTCCGCACCAGGGGCAGGCAAACTTTTTGGCCTAAGGGCCACATCGGGTTTTGTAAATCGTATGGAAGGCTGGTTAGGGGAGGGAGTCATGGCCTGGCCCCCACCTCCTATCTGCCCACCCCCAGGACTCCTGCCCCATCCAACCTCCCTTGTTCCCTGACAGCCCCCCCAACAACCCCTGACCCATCCACACACCCTCACTCCCTGTCCCCGGACCGCCCCATCCAACCCCTCCTCTCATTCCTGATGGCCCCCTCAGGACCCTGCCCCATCCAACCACCCCTTCTCCCTGTCCCCTGACTGCCCCCAGAACCCCTGCCCGCCCCATCCAACCCCCCCTCCTTTCGGACTGCTCGTCCGGGACCCCTGCCCCCATTCAATCCCCTGTTCCCTCCCAACTCCTATCCACATCCCCGCCCCCTGACCACCACCCCAAACTCCCCTGCCCTCTATCCAACCCCCCCGCTCCCTGCCCTCTTACTGCGCTGCCTAGAGCACCGGTGGCTGGCAGCACTACAGCCACGCCACCCGGCTGGAGCTGGGCAACGCTACCGCCGCCACCACACAGCACAGAGACCAGGTCAGGCTGCCCCAGGAGCTCACAGCCCCACCGCCCAGAGCATTGCGCTGGCAGCAAGGCGAGTGAGCTGAGGCTGCGGGGGAGGGGGAACAGCAGGGGAGGGGCCGGGGGCTAACCTCACGGGCCAGGAGCTTGGGGGCCAGGCAGGACGGTCCTGCTGGCTGGATGTGGCCTGCGGGCCGTAGTTTGCCCACCTTTGGTCTACACTGATGCAGGTCAGTGTAACGTGCATCGCTGGCGGGGTGGCTTTTTCACACCCCTGCGCAACGTCCTTTATATTGATATACGCAGTCATGTAGACCTGCCCTGGGATAAAAAAACACCCCACGCCCTTCTTAGCGGAGAAGACAAGGCCTGAGTTTGGAAAGGTCCGGAGCTGACGAAGGTAGTACAAGATTTTGGCAGGAAACAGAAATGGGTAAATAATACTGGAGAGATTACATAACCGATGGGTTTATAAACAGCTCTGGAGAAGAGTGACTCTGTTTGCACACTCAAGAAGGGATAATCACCGGCATTCTTCTGCACAACAGCTCTCTGATTAACCTTTCCTTGCCTAGTGGCTCCTTTTGGCATCTACGAAGGAGCCACAAAAGACCTGAAAAAAGAACAGGAGTCCTTGTGGCACCTTAGAGACTAACAGATTTATTTGAGCATAAGCTTTCGTAGGCTAGAACCCACTTCATCAGATGCATAGAATGGAATGTATTTGACCTGAACGTATTTGCTCTTGCATTTACATGGCCCTGATCCCTGGATTAATCTGGGAAGACTTTGTAGCATTGGCACAACCCGACCCAGTGTTATCGTCTGAGAAACAACTGTTCTCTTCAGCAGGCAAAGAGAGCAGGGATTAGGCAATGAACCTTGTGTAAATCTAGCCTGATTGCACCAATGAATGGGAAGGAGATTCGGATGGGGTTGCAGCCAAGTCACCTGAATAAGGCTGTTGAAAACTCTTGAGCTGCGATGACAGGTTGAAGGAGGAAGATTTTCAGCAGCTCCGTGCAGCACATGAGAGTTAAACGCCCACTCACAATGAGAGTTAAAGCTGGACCCCAAACAAGGGACTCTCCCTCCAAATGGGTGAGGCTGGGTGGGTCTGGGGCCCTCATCCTGCAGCTGGCTCTGTTCACCCTCTTCTTTTGCAAAGCTACAGCTTGATTGAAAGCCTACTGAGCAGCGGCGGCTCCAAGCACCAGCGCTCCAAGTGCGTGCCTGGGGTGGCAAGCTGTGGGAGGCGCCCTGCCGGTCCCTGCAAGGGCGGCAGTGAGGCTGCCTTTGGCGGCTTGCCTGCGAGAGGTCTGCCAGTCCGCGGATTCGGCGGCAATTCGGTGGCAGGTATGCTGAATCCGCGGGACTGGGGACCTCCCGCAGGTATGCCGCTGAAGGCAGCCTGCCTGCCGTGCTTGGGGCAGCAAAAAGGCTAGAGTCACCCCTGCCACGGCAAAGCCTCCCTTTGGCTTCCTTCACAGCTGTCCCAGCTACACGCCAGCAGTGAATCAGAGGGATGGTGCTGGTGCAGCTGAGCTCCATGGAGTTTTGGGAGCAACTCAAGTGGCCTGTTATGCTGGCTGAATACTGTGAGCCCATGGCAGTGGCAGTCTCCAATGGTGGAATCAGTGCAGAAGCTGCAAGGGGCTTTGGGCCCTGCTCAGCTTCAAACCTGTCTCCTTTTAAAGTTCAAATCTACATGCGTTCATAGCTTTGAATTCATAACTCTTCAGGCTATAATCATCTTGTCGGTCTGCCCCCTCCCTAGCACAGTTATATTCAGTGTGTTCAGAGCCATATTGCAGCAGCCATCGCAGTGAAAAAGGGGGAGGGGGATGAGGGAGAGTCAGTAACAATAAGGTTTGTAATGGATCTTTCTGAAGAAGAGTTGGAATTCACCCCCTGTGCAGAGGCGCAGCCCAAGGCTTATGCACCACTTAAGAACTCAAGAGATAAGAGGGCTTACGTGGGGTTTATGTGGTACACAGATCTTGGGCTGGCTCCCTGCACAGGGGGTGAATTTCACCCCATGTGAGAAAGTTATAACAAATGGCATTGGAAGAGTCTGTTAAGGCAGAATGTATACGCTACTTTTTTCCCACTAAAGCAAGCTCAGCCATTCCCCACTGATTTGCGGTAGAAAGGCAAATGCACAGGACGAAGGGTCAGGAGACCAGAGTTCCATTTCTAGCTCTGCCACAGACTTCCCATGATGTCTTGGTCAAGTCATTTAAGGCCTGATCCTGCAGCAAGGAAGAAAGACACTGAGTACAGTGGGCACAGGATTAGGCTGTTAATTTGTGCCTCATTTCTCCCATCTTTAAAATGGGGAGATCACACTTCCCTACTTCACTGGAGTGGGGATGGCCTCGTTAGGGCTTGTGAAGTGCTTTGAGATCCTCAAATGAAAGGCACTAGAGGGAAGGTGGTCTTATTGCCATTTCCTTAAATGACTTCCTTGCCAACAAGACACATCCACTATGACCACTCTTTCAGCACTGCGGTATTATGACCTGCATGTGACAGTTTTGCTGGTGTTCGAAGTTGATTGAATTTACACTTAAGTTTTTTAAACTCTAGTAAAATATTAACACAATGCAAGGGCCATGCTTAGCAAGACTGAAAGCAAACCAGCTTTTCCAAGTCCTAGATAAAGCAAATATGGTGTAGCAAACTTCCTAGTATGTCCGAGTACTGCTGCCCTCTACTGGATGGAATCAGAACAGCTTAACTATGTTTCATAGGCCTTATACTGCTAACAACTGAAGAAGATTCTCCTTTACTTTTAGCCCTACAATCATGCTATGAAATTCAGGTTTCCATGGCATGTGGCATAGTTACAACCATGAAGTTCCAATTTATAACAGTAAAGTCTTTCATCAGACCAGTCTTGTTTGAAGAATGACCAAGGGAGTTGGATTCAAAACTGCTCTTTGTTCCTTCCTTGTGTCTAAACAACAGTGAAAACCAGCTAATCCACCATGCAAAGTCCGCCAGAGAGCCGAACTATTATACCAGCCAGATAGGAAGGATACAAAGTCTGAACTTTTAGCTAGCCCCAGTGTTTCAAACAAAGCAGGTCTGTAGCAGTGTAACAGTTGCAACCCTTTTATTTTAGGCCGGGTGCAAAAAGCTGGGCTGATGGAATTTTTTTTTTAATTGGCTGCTACAGTAATGATACAAACAACAACCAGCTTGTGAAATTCGTTTGATATTTGCATTGTTTAACTATTGCCAGTAGGTGACGCCTTGGAGCAGGCAAGAAGGAAGACGAAGTAGGAAAAAAAGATTTTAATAATTTGTTGAACTGCAGGGGCACCAGGGCATAAATCGCCCCCTCCTAAAATGAGAAGAGAGATGGCAGTGACTGGAATCTTTAGGTAAGTTCAACTAATTTCCTCGGCTTCTTTTGCTGCATGATTTCCCTGATTATCTATGAAGGAGGAACATTTATTGACATGCTTCCCGTATGCAGATATTTGTTGCAGGGTAAGGTGCCTCTCTTGGCGCTGAGATCTTTGTGCCAGCCAAAGGCAAGAGATCTGTTGGGGAGAAACTGGGACCATGTCCAGTGCCTTTGGGTGTCACAAATCTTCCATTCCAAAACTCAGGCCTAACGTTAGGTGCACAGTCCCACACCTGTTGAAGTCAATGGAAGTTTGACCTCAGTGAGAGCAGGAGCCAAACCTTAAGCCCACCCTCAATATTAACCTTAATGTACACTAAACCCGGAGAGATGGGGACAAATCCAGCCAACTCTGAGCCTGATCCTACATCTTTTGCACAGCCAAAACCCCCACTGATGTTAATGAAAGTTATGGGTGCAAACAGATGCTGGGATTGGGCTCTGTGGGAGGTTAAAAATTACCCTATAAAAATAAACATATTTCCTTACACATGATCACATGCACCACTCCACACACCAGCCGGGTGAGAGTCAGCCTGCTGGGACTCCCATAAGGGCAGCTTAGCTACCCAGGCTGTGCTCCCACCAGACAGTATTGTTCCTCCAGTGGAGACTGCCAGACTCGGAAAGGTGTCTGAGTGTATTCACACTAAAAAGGTAGTCAGTGGGCTCAAAGCTGGGGATGGAAAGGCCCACAGGCAGATCCCAGCATTAACCAACCCTACCTGCTACCAGGCTTACATGGAAAGGAAAATATGGGCTAACCAGACCCCAGAACAAGGGATGATCTGGGACTGGGAGCAAACTGAAAAAAGCAAGAAGGGAATCATCAATCAGCCTTTCGAAATGGCCCTTTCCTACCTCTTTTCTGACAGCCAGAGATTAAATACAGCCACTGAATACATTTAACAATGTTAGGGGAGACTGAAGCTGGAAATAGCGGGGGGTGTGGAGCAAAGCAGCCTCCCTGCATTGAATCTCTTTGGAAGGTGCTCCTGGCTCCTAACCCCAGCTTCCAATGCAACCCATGATATGTGTGAAGCCTCACAGGCAGTGCCCTGCTATCTGTCTTCAGCAGATCTATTTCCAAGAGAAGTTGTAAAAAAGTTTTTGTCATTTCCACAAACCCTGTAAGCATGAGTTCAGAGTCTGCCAGCCTGACTCTAAATCCTGCCTTTTCTTTGCTAACCGTTTCCAGAAGCTCTGTCCAAACCACTGACCCATGAATGCTGTGCCTCCTCTGCTCATTAGGGCTAGTAAAACACAACAGGTGATGTGCCTCGGGTTGTTCCCATTGCCACTTTCACCAACTTTTACCTACAGCCCCTAGAAGAACACACGGATTTTCCTGGAGTTGTACAGGAGGGGCCTGATCCAAACCCAAGACACACACGCGCACACCCCAAATGCCAGGGGATTTTGGATCAGTCTCTGAGCAGCTGGAATGAGCTTGATTTTCTTCCCCTGCCAAATAGCACCAGTGATTCACAGCCAGAAACTGCACAATCATTCAATCAGCTCCTACCCATCCTTATTCCAAATAATCCTCTCAAAGCAAAGCATGGCCACTTGGCTGCAAGTAGTTATTGCGAAAGTTGGTCTTTCCGCAGATACAAAAATGATGCTATGGGAAACACGGCATCCCCATTAGAGAGGGTAACATTCTACTGCTTCTCTTGAGCAGCGAGATGTACAGCAGATACATCCGCCTCTCTGCCCCTGTTGCTTTTTAAAATGCAAGAGGCCGTGTCTTTCCATTTTCGGGAGGTGGCTGGAGGTGCGTAGAGCTTTTCAAAGTTGCCACCACCCTTAGCTATTCCGGCTACTGAACAATTTCCGAACCAATTCTGATCTCAACTGATATAAATCCACAGTAGCTCAGCTGAAGTTGATGGAATTGCTGAGGATTTACACCTTGGTAAATGAGATCAGAATCTGATCACATATCTTCAAAGTGATGCACAAACATTAACTGGCCAGTAGTAGAATATCAGCAAATTAGACAAATTACACCTGTCTGCAGTGTCATCTATATACCTACCTACCATATGTGGAAGGGCCAATACTTTCAAAGTTGGATGCCTAGAGCAAGAAACCTATATCCATATTTAGCCACTTAAACCATTGTCCTGATTTTCAGAGATGCTGAGTACTAGCAACTACTTTGGAATTAGGCCTGGTTCACACGTAGAAATTAGATCGACCTAGCTACACGGAAAATTTCTCACCTTAAGCACAGTAGTTAGGTTGACTTAACCCTAATGTAGATGCAACTAGGTCGATGGAAGAATTATTCTGTCAACTAGGTACTGCCCCTCAGACAGGTGAATTAACCATATCACTCCGTTGTGGCAGGAAACATCTACACTACAGAGGTGTAGCTGAAGCACTGGAGCAATAAACATACCCCTAGATACCAGTGGTGGAGCTCAGCTCTCATCCCTGTAATCAGATAACTTCGTGATTTAAATGCCCAGATATAGACGCAGGTTCCCAACTTTAGGCACTCGGGTTTGAACCCGTTCACCAAGGCACATATTGTCCTGGGGTCTAAGCACTGAATCTTTTGTGTCTATTTACCATTAACATATGATGGGGGATAGCTCTCCGATCCTAGACATGTGGCAAGCAGAGGTAGGCATTCAGCCATCCCAGTTAGTATTTTGCAGTGAGCCACAAAACAGCCCTGCTATTCCCCCTCTCACTCCATCCCAGGACAGGCTGTTGAGAACTGTTATTAACACTTTCAACACCAGCACATTTTTAAAATGGTGCTTTAAGAAAAACAATCCAAGAAGAGGAACTTTCCCCTTCATGTATCTTCTCTCCTTTAGATGGCTCTTTAAAGGTTCTTTAAAGTTCAGACAGTTTCAAGATCAGAGAAATACATAGAGGCGTGAGAGCAATTTCCTCCCAGCAATACACTTGCTGTTCACACATGTGCCTCCTTCTTTGGTCTACTCTGCTGCTTGTACATACAGAAAGTTAAATCTTTCAATACTTCAAAAGATTCATACATCACACCGAAATTGGAAGCAACTCTAAAACTGACTGGTTACCAACTTTCATACATAATTTCACACAGAACATCAGGGTTTTACTACTCTAGACCCTGTGAGTCCTCTAGTCAGTTTCATCTCTGGTATAAATTCCAGGGATGAATGTGACTCCCTTGTCATATCACTTTAGCTTTGCACCCAAATTACTGCAATTAAACAGTACTGAGCCAGCAAGTCAGAATCTTAGCCAGTTCATGGAATATTAACCTGGTCCTGAATAAGCAACGTACTATGTAGTATGTTAACGTTTTTATTGCAACTATGCCTTAATAAAAACGTTTCCAAAACAACACAACCGTATTCTAAGTAGTAAAAGGCAAACTTACCACCAGAATCAGGGTCCCCAGGCACTCGGCCAGTGCTTGCCTCACAAGTTTGTTTCTGATCCTCAGCATCTCTGCAATTCTAGCGAGAACTTCCTTTTGCCTCCCCATGGTAGCTGAGATTTCCTTCTAGCCCTGCTTTGGCACAGAGGTGGCTGGCTGACTAGCTTTCAGCTCTTCAGCCTGGTGTGGAACTCTGATCCTTGCAGCCCTGTGTTTGCTCATAAATAAGTTGAGATATCCCTGAAACACCGCCCCTAAGTAACCACACCCCTCCCACCCTCTCTTTGACTGCAACTTTTTGTTCTCAGCATAGGACTGAGGGGGTGGTTTGCTTGGTTTTTTTTTTTTAATTATTATTACTCATATAGACAGGCTGCAGATGCAGGAGTGTCAGGAGCTCATTAAGGAGACTCGGGGGGCGGAGGGGGGGAAACAGTGCAGAGACTTGCACATCTTGATTGCAGTATTTCCATGCTCTTCCAAGAGCACATACAGCTGAATCTGCCCCACTCTCAATTCAGATGAGCCAAGAAGACCCACCTATACGAACACAGCAGCTGAACTTGCATGTGCAGACTCAACTCTTGACAATACAATGAATTCTGTTTTCCGCCCTACCAGAGCTGTTCGTAGGTTGTCAGCTTCTTGGTGACTTAAGCTCCTATGCAGTGTGGGGGCTTTTTAGTCGCTCTTGCAATAAAATCATGGGAAACGAGGCCTTGATTCTCCACTCCCTCATTCCGGTTTTAGGCCAGTGATCTCAGTACCTAACACCAGCATCAAACTGGTGTAATGGAGTGAGAATTGGGTCCAGAAACGGTCCTAACTCGAAACCCTCGCTCTAACCTCCAGGTCTGGATGTAGAGCCAAACGTGTGGCATGTCTGCATAACCTTCACAGCTTCCCAAGGCTGAGGGACTGCGCCATGGGCCGTGCATTCATTTCAGCACGCCCCGTCTTAGGAAAGCAAGAGAGAGAGAGAGCAGATCCGTTATCAGGAGCCACCCATAGGTGGTGCTGCACCATGAAATCAGCAAACCGTCTGCCAGAAAGTGCCTGTGCTCCATGCAGGGCTGTGTGCCGGGTTTACACCAGCACTATTTTGGCATGTTTCATGGAATCTGTCTGAAATGAATCATCAGTCCTCATTTTTATTTAATCTCAGCCTCCTCTTTCTGTAATCCCGGGCAGCGCTTTCGAGACAGCATGGATGAAAGATTCATTAGGCCACGTGCTCTTAGTTAAGCCTCATTTCTCCTAGTTAAGTAGTAAAAATTCCAACTTAGGGCCCCAATCATGATCCCTACACGTGGATCCCTGTCTTCACTGGGGCTCCGAGCCAGAGCTGAACAGCAGGATCCGGGCCTAAGAAATGGAATTGGCCAATTTTGCTTGTGAAAAAAAATGTACCCTGCTTTGCTTTCCTCTTCCCCAGAAACACACCCTGCATAAAGCCACACCCTGCACAAAGATTTCCTGGCATTTTTTATTAACCATTGACCTTTTCACCAAACAAGTGGTGATTTTGAGTGCAATCATTAATAGACCTTTATTCCCAATGTAAATTGCAGCCGGACAGAGAAACTAAAAGGAGGCCAGAACACAGGAAAGACTCAACTGCTGTCAAACCATCTGGGTGAAAATGCAACAACAAGAATGTTTATCGCAGGGGTGGCCAAACCACAGCTCATGAGACCCATGTGTCTCTTTGACAGAGTACAGCTCACGGAGACCCCCCCATTCTCTGCCTACTAGACTGGGGGGGACGGACCTCAGGGCTTCTGCCATGCAGCGTTTTTTGGCCACCCCTGGTTTATCATTTCTCTTTCTTCCACATTCCCTGCCATGGGTACAGGTCCCGATCCGATGCCAGTGAGATTAATGAGAGTCTTTCCACTGACTCCAGTGGGCTCCGGATCAGGCCCGGAGACTTGTGTTGCACTTGAGTTTTTTATGAACTTGCCTGCAAGGAACAAAGTTCCTTCTCCTCTCTGTTTCTCTCCGTCTCTCCCTGTTGCTTTCTGGCCATCCATCATGCGATCCACACGGGATCGATCACAGCTCCTATTTCTCATTCATTTCTTATCTCTGCCCCAATCTGCTTGTTCATTTTAATGCCTCCTCTCTGTGTAGGCTCGGCAGACTGCAGTTCTTATTTTTGTATTATTTCAACTGATTATGTTGTTTATTTTTAAGCATTTTCCCCTATTGTTTTCCATTTCAGTTTTCACAGTTGTGGGAGATTATGGGCTGGAAGTATTTTTTTCATTTTATTTGTAACGATTAAAATTTTCACAGTTGTGGGAAATTATGCAGAGTCAGAAAATAGTGGGGGTGCAAACACTCATTATTTAATGAGGAAAAATGCCGATGATCAAAATGTTAAAGCTTTATAACAATTAAAACACAAATCGTTAACATCACATGTCAAAATATACGAAGTCAATACCTTTAATTCATGCCAGAAATTCTCATGCAGTATTTTTCTGCCTTGGCCTCGCTGTAAATTCTGATTATGATCGATGGAAATATTTTTTCGTCTGGTTGTACGTGCCTGGTGAAATCAACATTTACGGACATTTGCCTATAAAAATCTAATCTTTCCAAGCCTAGCTATTTGTAAACAGTGACAGCCAGCAATAAAAGTGTTCTGTTTAAGCCAACAACATCTTGAAGGGCAGCTGCAAGCCCTGGGCCAGCTCCTACAAGCCGTACTTAGACACGTAAACCCAGTGAAACCAAAAGGTCGACGGCCCATCGAGTGCTTTATAGCAAGTATATGGCTGCTCCATTTGCTCAGCTGTCCCAGCAGTGCAACCCCCTTCATCTTAGCATTCATTTATTTCTGACTTGATCTCACATGGTGCAGACTCATACCCTTATTAGGACGATGGTGGCTAGACGTAAGAAGCTACAGCGGTACAGCTGCAGCCGTGGGAGGGTAGTTAATCCATCACCCCCAGAGGCAGTAGCTAGGCAATGAAAGAATTCTGTCAACCGAGCGCTCTCTACAACAGGCAGGGCCGGATTTAGGGGCAGGTGACCCAGATGACTGTCTGGGGTGCCGGGCTTCGCGAGCACCAGGCGCGGGGGGCTGTTTTTGTTGTTGGCGACAAAAAGAAAAACAGAATATTTGAAGTAAAACATTTCAGGTTATTCCGTATGTGGATTCATTTTTCAGTAACCTCCTAGAATGTTCCGGACCTTGGTAGAATCTCATGGAACCTTCCAGATTGTCTGAGAACTACATTTTCCTCGAACCTCCTGTCATAAACAGATAGCTAAGGGTTAATGTCTCTTTCACCTGAAGCACCTGACCAGAGGACCAATCAGGAAACCGGATTTTTTTTTTTTTTTAAAGAAAGCTTTATATAAAAAAGAAAGAAAAATACATACCAATGGTCTCTCTGTATTAAGATGATACAATACAGGGTCAATTGCTTAAAAGAATATTGAATAAACAGCCTTATTCAAAAAGAATACAAATTAAAGCACTCCAGCACTTATATTCATGCAAATACCAAAGAAAAGAAACCATATAACTTACTATCTGATCTCTTTGTCCTTACACTTAGAAACAGAAGACTAGAAAGTAGAAACTACTTCTCCAAAGCTCAGAGAAAGCAGGCAGACAGACAAAAGACTCAGACACTCAATTCCCTCCACCCAAAGTTGAAAAAATCCGGTTTCCTGATTGGTCCTCTGGTCAGGTGCTTCAGGTGAAAGAGACATTAACCCTTAGCTATCTGTTTATGACACCTCCTCAAATGTAGTCACCTATGAGGTGGGGCTTCGCCAGAGAGTCAGTGAGTGAGATAGAAAAATGAGGTGAGAGCTCAGCTGCGGTACTGTGAACCTTGTTTTACTGTGTAATTGGGAAAGTGTACTTTTGTCTGAAGACTTGAAGAGTGTCAGTAAAGGTACATGTTTAATGAGACACCAGAGATATCTAGCAAACCCCATATCTATGCAGCAATATAAAAGAAATATTGTTATTTCTTTTGCTGTGCTTAATGGGTAGTGTTTGATGACTGGATGTTAGTACATTTCAGTTATTCTTAAAATTAAAAAGTTTCCGTACACTTGGAGGAAACTATTTTTTTTATTTGCTTATATACGGTATGAATAAATACAGATTTACAGATCCTAGCATACAAATGTATCATCTTATATGACAGGGATAAATCAGGCATATGAATTGTGCATCCAAGTCGTAAATGGGCTACAAATGCAATAAAAAATAAGATATTCTAAAGTTTAACAAGTGGAGGGGGAGGCGCGAAAGACGCTCCTCGCTTGGGGAGCCATTTGGGCTAGGGCCAGTGCTGAGAACAGCAATTAGGTCGGCTTAACTACATCACTCAGGGTGGATATTTCACTCCTGAGAACCGTAGCTGGGTCGACTTAACTTTTGAGTGTAGACCTGGCCTGAGTGCCAACATTGTGCAGGCACAGAACCAGAGAGCACAGCTGGTGGGCGGTAATGCTCTTTGTCCAGATGCTTACACAGCCCCCCCTCTCACTGGAGTACCTGAGCACCTCTGCTACATACTGGAAAGCAAGAGAGTGGAAATGTCCCCCTGTGGTTTCCTGGGGACCCTAAGCTGATGGGTGCAGACATTATGACAGAGGTGAGGCGGTGGGGTGACAGAGGTAGGCTGATAACAGAGGGTAGTGTTAGTGTCAACATTCGAGATGGGCATGTTCAACTCTCTAGACATTCACGAGATTGAGGGAATGAGCCCAGGCAGAGGAGGCAGGAAGTCCAGAGTTCTCATCCCAAATCTGCTGCACTCTGTTACCTTGAGCAAGTCGCTTCCATCTCCCCAGGCCTGTTTCCTCATCAGTAAAATGGAGACAGTGACATTTGATTACCTCACTGGGTGTTGTGAGAGTGACTCACTGCAGCTAGAGACGCAAGATCCCTACTGGGCCCCGGAGTCACTAATTAATGTTTGTGTCATTCTCGGTGGTTTTATTACCTAGCCAGTGGCTTAGATGTTTGGGAATGGGTTGATGATTCAGATTAATTTCCCTAAGTTTCCCCATGTAGACAAAGCCCTTAGCAGAGAGTCCCCGGACTGACTGAGCCTTGATGGAAGCTGCACTCTATTCTAACCCCTAGCGATGGTCCCTCCAACTCAGTAGCAATGGTCCCCGCAGCTTAGAGTTAAGGAACACTAGCAGATGCAAAGGAAGCTTACACGGCTCTTCTCCATGCTGGGGACAGGAAATATCATCTCTAGGACTTTCAGTCTGCCGCCTTTCACCAGCCCAAGCTTTACAAGCATCTGTATTTTAATCATAGAATCATAGAATATCAGGGTTGGAAGGGACCTCAGGAGGTCATCTAGTCCAACCTCCTGCTCAAAGCAGGACCAATCCCCAACTAAATCATCCCAGCCAGGGCTTTGTCAAGCCTGACCTTAAAAACCTCTAAGGAAGGAGATTCCACCACCTCCCTAGGTAACCCATTCCAGTGCTTCACCACCCTCCTAGTGAAAAAGTTTTTCCTAATATCCAACCTAAAACTCGCCCACTGCAACTTGAGACCATTACTCCTTGTTCTGTCATCTGCTACCACTGAGACCAGCCTAGATCTATCCTCTTTGGAACCCCCTTTCAGGTAGTTGAAAGCAGCTATCAAATCCCCCTTGATTCTTCTCTCCTGAAGACTAAATAATCCCAGTTCCCTCAGCCTCTCATAAATCATGTGCTCCAGCCCTCTAATCATTTTTGTTGCCCTCTTCTGGACTCTTCCTAATTTTTCCACCTCCTTCTTGTAGTGTGGGGCCCAAAACTGGACACAGTACTCCAGATGAGGCCTCACCAGTGTCAAATAGAGGGGAATGATCACATCCCCCAATCTGCTGGCAATGTCCCTATTTATCCAGCCCAAAATGCCATTAGCCTTCTTGGCAACAAGGACACACTGTTGACTCATATCCAGCTTCTCATCCATTGTAACCCCAGGTCCTTTTCTGCAGAACTTCTGCCTAGTCACTCAGTCCCCAGTCTGTAGTGGTGGATGGGATTTGTTTGTCTTAAGTGCAGGACTCTGCACTTGTCCTTGTTGAACCTCATCAGATTTCTTTTGGCTCAACCCTCTAATTTGTCTAGGGCCCTCTGGACCCTATCCCTATCCTCCAGCATATCTACCACTCTTCCCAGTTTAGTGTCATCTGCAAACTTGCTGAGGGTGCAATGAATCCCTCGGTAGGACCCTCCCAGCAGATTTTGCCGCATCTTCTAATGAAGATACGATTTGAGACCTTTTTTTTTGCCTGATTTTGTAGAATGGGGTTAATCTGTTTTTCGTAATTAGCAATCTGCGTAGCTATTTCTCTGGTTAACTAGCTCCTTTTTTTTTTTTTTAGTCTTGACTGTGACACACATCTAAACTCAATTCTGGAGGCTATTCTAACATGCAAGATAATGGCTTCATTGTTTGCTTCAATATCCATGACACGCTGAATTTACTTGTCTCGATTCTATTATAGTTGTAGGCATTTCGATGGCACTCATCTCCACAGCATCTAAGAACCTCACAGACATGATTGGGTTTACTTTCCCAAGGCAGGACAATATCCCTGACCTTACTTTATGGGGAAGTGAAGGACAGAACGTTTAAGGGCCAGATATTCAATGAGTGTAAATTGGCATAACCCCATTGAAATTAGGAGAAGTTATGATGATTTATGACAGCTGAGAATCTGCCCTTACGTCCTTTACCCATGATCATGAGGCAGGAACTGAATCCAGATCTTCTGAGTCCCAGGGTAGTGCTTTACCCACAAACCGTCCTTCCTCCCCTGGGAGTAGTGCAACCATCTCGTCCTCTCACACACTGAGGGCTTGTTATTAGCATGTCCCAGTGAGCTTTGCCTTACTGTTTTACTTCGCTTTCTGCAGAATGTTGTGATCTGCTTCAGGGCACTGAGGCAGCCTGCTCTGTTATTCCTCGCAAAGGACCCAAAGCAACATCCTGGATCCGAGGTCTCGATTTGCATCTGCATTTGCACTCGGATCCATCTCTTGTTATTTCCTTTTTTGGAAAATTGCCACACACTTAGTTACAAAATAAGATCCTCCCAGGCTGCAGAGCCCCTGTAATGCCATTGACTTCAGTGCCAGAGAAACCTTATTAATCCCTTGCCTGCGGTGGACTGATGCTGATTTCTAGCAGTGGGGGAGCTAGCCCCACAAGTTTAATTGCCTTGTTTTACTCCAACTTTACCAGCTTTTTTAAGACTTTTGTCTTGGTTTGGCATGAAGGATGGTTGACAGTTGGAGCGGATTCTCATTGGAGCCAAACTGACTCACCCATCCCTGGATGCACAGGGATAAACGCGTGAATCAAACAAAGCTGTAATGACTCACTCGTTACATGTACACCTAGATCACTACCTGTTGCAAACACCTTTCGGGGAGGTCACCAGGTCGCAGCATCACAGGATTTCACCATTGCAAAATCTCGCTTTGAAAAGTGACTGTGACCATCACGTTTCCCTTTATCTCCATTATCCTGCTGATGCAGGAGGAGGAAACGTTTCTATCTGTAGATGTAGTAAAAAAGAAATGATAGGTTACTTAGCAAGAAAGAGTGGGAAATGACGCAAGCATCTCAAGGCAAGATTAGCTTAAGGGGGCCTAGCTTAGCTGTTTCAACACCATACTGAGGTTCTGCCTCAATAGACAGTCAATGTTCAGTTGAGTCAGCTCAGCCCTGATGAGGTCTGTATGGTCAGGTTCCCCATGGTGTATAATAATGGGCCCGGCCACTGAGTGTTGAGCAGTTTCCTGTGATGGGCTATTCTGGGTGAAACTTTAGAACCTGAAACCCTGTCTGGTCTACGTGAACATGAAGGGACAGCTTTGCCCTAGTGGATTGAGAGGGAGACACTCATTAGCAGTGTGACTTTGGGCAAGTCCCTTAAACTCTCTGGACCAGATTCCCCAAAGTCCAGCTGACCCGTGCACAGCACAGGACCCAAAGGGGGAAAAGGTGGCCCTTGGCCACCCTTCTGTTCACCTGATCCTAGTGTCTGAACCTATGTGTTATGCCAGCGGGCACAGTCCTCTAGGGAACAATCCACCAGCTAGGGAATTGCTAGAATACAGTGTGGGATGGCCACACCCTTAGATCACCTGCTACGCAGAACTGGGGAAGGGTGTTGTGAAATTAGTGTAGCCAGCTCCCACTTGGAATTTCTCTCGGATGGGGATGTTCTCTGTTACTCCTGATTTACCCTCATCAAAGGGCTTGTCTACAGCAGGGAAAGTGACCAGAAGAGCTATTCCGGAATCGCTCCCTGGCAGACAATCTAGTCTGGAATAAAAATGGCTTCATTCCAGAATGACTCTGCTTTGGAGGCGCCAGTTTTCCCAGAATAAAATGACTTTTATGAGGGAAGGGGAGTGTCTACACAGGGCTATTCCAGCCAATTTCCCCAGGTACACACACATTTGACTGACTGCAGTGGGGAGAGATTGCTGATTTACCCTTTACTAACTACAGTGGAGTTGCCACTGGTTTACACTTGTGTGCAATGAGAATCAGGTTCTTTGATCTTCTTTGTAGAAGAGGCAGATTCTCACCTGGGGCCAACTGGCATAATCCCATTGAAGTCAGGAGACAGGCTTTTTCACGGCAGTGAAGCTGCAGTGATTTATGTTAGCTGAGGATCTGGCCCAAAGTGATTTATCCAAATTCATACAGAGAGGTGGTGGCTGACCCCTGAATTCTAGGCGAGGCGAGTGCGTTAACTACAACACCATCGTTCATCCCCTTGGAATACTGACACTGTCTCTCCCCCAACTCAGCCAGCTGGGAACTCTCTGCCAACTGCTGTTTTCTCACAGTCTCTTAGCTCCATCCTCCCCCGCACCCCCACCCCAGGATCCTCTCTAAATCCACCTCTGCTGGAATTACAGCTACATGCCCACATTTTACACAATAGAAAAGAAAACCTGATGCACTGTTCAGGACACCTAATCCCCAGCTGCCCGTGCATGGGCATGAATCCTGGGGGAGTTCACACACAAGATTCTTTTCCCCAGGTAATTTAAGTGTGAAACATCATCCTCAGGTAAACAGGCATTAAGGAGCTGCATTGTAATATGCATTTCTGAGATTCCATAATGAAATAAGCCAGTGGGCCCAGTAAATAACAGCCGGAGTTAGTTTTCAGGATTAGCTCAAGAGAGCCCATGCTGGGTGTGGTGATTGGCGTGGGCAGGCCATCAACAGAATGCCTGTGGCTGTCAGGAGAATAGGAGTGTAAACAGAAGGGCTAGACTCATCAATAGATGAAATACACAAAGTCTACAGAGATTTAAGCACCCACCTCATACCTGACCTGGCCCATCCCGCCAAAGGAGAACCAAAAAATGACCTTGCTTTATAGCTCACATCCTGGAGAAACAGACATTGCCAGAGTTGGGCCAGAACCAAGGATGGCTTCGGGTTTTGTCAAACCAGATCTACAGCTGATTTGGATGCAGGTTCCATTTATACAAAGGCCTGAAGGCTGCAGTGAGGTGGTTCTGAGCTGAGCCCATCTCTCCATGTGGCTAAACTATGTTGATGCTAGGGTCTGGGTCACAGGCTATGCAGGAGACCATCAGGCCCGAGTCGTTTAGATTCCCCATGAGCGACAATTGGCCTGGGCTATCCCAGAGCTGGAAATCCAGCATTTACTCACCATGATCAACCAGCTCCATTCCCTTGGCTCAGTCAATGGATCAGTGAAGTCAGCAGTGTTGCCATCTCTCATGATTTTGTCATGAGTCTCATGATAATGGTTGGTTTCCTTAAAGCCCCAGCTCCTGGAGTCAAGTGGAGATGTGATGATTTCAGCCTCCATTCTTAAAGAAAAAATAAGTTTCTAGCCTTCCTGGCTGTGGGTAAAGCTTCAAAATGTGACCCGAGTGCACCCTAAAGGCTCAAAAAGCAGAAGGCAAATCAAAAAGGACACCCAATCAATTCTTTTTACATCATCTCATTATTTTAACGCCAATCTCATGATTTTTGGTGAGCCTGACTCGTGATTTTTGAACATTTGGAGCTGGCAATACTGAGTCGGTGCCATTGCACCGTCACTCTCACACCCACTGAACCTTTGGGAGTCGAAGAAAACACAGGGAAAGTCCACACTTCATGGGCCAAATTCTGCCGTCAGTGGAGCCTCCCAGGCATAAGGGTGGATGGAGTTTGGACAGTAACACAGAAGTATGTAAGTGCTGCTATATGCAAGCTCTACGATCAGGAAATAATTCTGCTCATCTGCTTGATCCTATGACATGCTGCCCCCGCTTTGCTCCCTCCGTCAGGATAATGATAATGATAATTAACTTTGGCCTCACTGGTGCTCATAAAAGCTGAAAGACTGACAGCATGGCCAGAAATAATCCTGGCATGCGGCTCTGACAGCACCACCCAGCTGCTCCACTCGCTGCCTGCACAGAACTGGTCAAGCCACCTCGGGCTAGATGCACCAAGGTATTTAGGAACCAAACCGCTTTGCGAGGTGTCCAACGGCTGGGGGCCACTGACATTCTTGAAAGCCCCACTCAGCTGCTGCCCAAGCCGGTAGGCACCCAAGTGTCTGCCGTTGGCACGTGCAAAGGCAGTGAAGTCCTGACAGCCCCGCACAACTAGCAAGCTGCTTGGAGCTCATGCCTAACCCCAGTGGGATTCTCACATGATGCATTGACATGCCCAGCTCCCCAGCGGGACCCAATCCTGTAGGTGTTCTCAGGGCGCATCTACTGAGTTGGTTCTCACACGCACAACAGCCAAGAATACCCAGTAGCCGGGGGCTCCGGCCTCCCTTCTGGGAGGTCAGAGACCTGAGTTCAAGTCCTTGCTCCAGAGCAGTGGTTTGAATCTGGGTCTCCTGCCACCCAGTTGAGTTCCCTACCCAGCAAGCTGTTGGTGCTAATGGGGTGGGTTTTTTGTGAGAAAAGGCTGACCTGACTTAGGCACCCAATTCCCGCTGCGGGTTCGCAGCTAAGAGTCTTTTGCAGAGAGAAGCTCCTATGGGTTAGTTCTGCAGAGCAGCCTCCTGCCCTGGGGGAGGTGCAGAGCTTTGAGTAGTGCCAGGCACAGATTTTGGGCAGCTAGGGTTGCTCAGAGACCCTGAGCGGAGGCCCCAAGAAACCTGTGGCCAAGGGACAGGGTCAATGTGGGGGGCAGCGCCGTGGGCTTTGTGCTTTGTAGCAGCCTCTGAGTTGCCCTCAGATTTCTGAGTTCAGGCCTGGTCAGAGCTGGATCCAGGATCAGCCCCCTGCATTAACAGACAGAACCCATCCTCACTCAGCCAGGCTTTCTCGTGGGGGGCCCCTGAGGGGCCTGGGGCATATTGCCCCTCTTGCCCCCCCCCCGGGTGGCCCTGCTGTGGATTGTGTGTTGTGGGTATGTGATAGGGCTGGGGTACAATCTGGGTGTGGACTGTGTGCTGTGGGTGTGTGGTGGGGGTGGGGGACAATCCTGCTGTGCATTGTGTGTGCTGGGGAGTGGAACATAAGAACCTTCATACTGAGTCAGACCAAAGTTCCATCCAGCCCAGTATCTGCCTACTGACAGTGGCCAATGCCAGGTGCCCCAGAGGGAGTGAGGCTAACAGGCAATGATCAAGTGATCTCTCTCCTCTCCTGCCATCCATCTCCATCCTCTGATGAACAGAGGCTAGGGACACCATTCTTTACCCATCCTGGCTAATAGCCATTTATAGACACCATGAATTTATCTAGGTCTCTTTTAAACCCGGTTATAGTTCTAGCCTTCACAACCTCCTCAGGCAAGGAGTTCCACAGGTTAACTGTGTGCTGTGTGAAGAAGAACTTCCTTTTATTTGTTTTAAACCTGCTACCTATTAATTTCATTTGGTGACCCCTAGTTCTTGTATTATGGGAACAAGTAAATAACTTCCTTATTCCCTTTCTCCACACCACTCATGATTTTACATACCTCTGTCATAACCCCCTTAGGCGCCTCTTTTCCAAGCTGAAAAGTCCTAGCCACTTTAATCTCTCTGCATATGGGACCCGTCCCAAATCCCTAATCACTTTAGTTGCCCTTCTCTGAACCTTTTCTAGTGCCAGTGTATCTTTTTTGAGATGAGGAGCCCACATCTGTACGCACTATTCAAGATGTGGGCGTACCATGGATTTATATAAGGGCAATAAGATATTCTCTGAGTTATTCTCTATCCCTTTTTTGAATGATTCCTAACATCCTGTTTGCTTTTTTGACTGCTGCTGCACACTGCATGGATGTCTTCGGACAACTATCCACGATCACTCCAAGATCTCTTTCCTGATTAGCTGTAGCTAAATTAGCCCCCATCATATTGTAGAGGCAGGCAATGTAGGGAGAATGCCCCCTTTGGTGCCTGTGATAGGGAGGAAGAGGAGCAGGTCGCTGCCTGCTCAGCAGTGGAATTGTATTTGTTCTGGGCAGGGCAGGGAGTTTAAAGGTGTTTCCAGTGTGATGACTTCTGAGGGAGCAGGGAATTGTCTCCGTTACTGGGGAGCTGGAGCAGAGGTGGCCCTGGGGAAATGGCCTGAATGTGGCACTCAAGTGCTCAGGGAACTGCAGCTGGCTGAGTGAGGATGGGTCCTGTCTGCTAATACAGAGGGCTGATCCTGGATCCAGTTCTGCCCAGGCCTGAACTCAGAAATCTGAGGGCAACTCAGAGGCTGCTGCAAAGCACAAAGCTCATGGCGCTGCCCCCCACATTGACCCTGTCCCTTGGCCACAGGTTTCCTGGGGCCTCTGCTCAGGGTCTCTGAGCAAACCTAGCTGCCCCAAATCTGTGCCTGGCACTACTCAAAGCTCTGCACCTCCCAGGGCCGTCCTTAGGATTTATGGGGCCCTACGCAGTATTATTAAACTGGTGCCCCTATGCCGGATGGCAGCCCAAGCTCACAGCCTGGTGGGGGAGGGGGAGGAGGGACTTGACAGCAAAGGATAATGAGATGCCCAGCCTGCCTCATGGTGGCGGAGAGTCACAGTTCCCCGCAGAGACTTCCATGCACTCTCCCTCATGCAGAATGGACATGAAGAAAGTACTTAATTAAAAGCACTAAAATTTGGGAATAAAAAATGTCAGTCACAGGTTTTTTGATATGCCCTGAAGTTTGTCAGAGATTTATTTGCAAAAACTTCATAGTAAGGGTGAGTCAGCTGTCCTGCTGAATACAACATTACATATAATGGAATACATGATGCAGCTCTTCTCTGTTTTACATTTTCTTAATCAGTATTTCTAAAATGAATTTATATTTTAAATGTACTCAAATCTTAAGCCAGCATTCCAGATTACTACATATTTAACTCACTGAAACAAAGACATTCTTTTAAATGAATCAGAGAGGTTTAGTGTGTTCATAACAATGTTCATTGCTTTTAGAAAAAGGGAACAGTAATTTACTTTGTGTGATCTCCATAACAAGAGACATGGTTATGAAATTTCAACAACTTTAAAAAAATATATTTTCAAAGATTTTAGGTATAACGTGGATTTTGTCTTTCTAAGGTACTGATTTTGCTGGAGGGTTCTTTTAAAACTAGTTCGTCAGATAGTCAGAAGTAAAAAAAGGGAAACTCTTTGTCCGGCTATCTGGAAGGGAAGGACTGTTGTCCCTTTAAGGGCTCTCTTCAGTGGGGAGTGGGGGGAGAGGTGGTGAAGGGATGGACAGAAAGGACACAGGAAGACTTGGAAGCACTTTTTTTTTTTAACTATAGTAATTAAAATGTGTATTTTAGATAAGGGAGGTCTTTTGAAGGATTTATTTAAAAAACTGTATGTCTGAAGATCCACGCATTTAAGGCTAAAGATGATTGTGCATCTAAAACTCTATGCAAGCATTTTTTAGAAATGTGATTTTATAATCTTCACCAGCTCACTAATGAAATATTTTTAAAGCAAATTTTAAACAAAGGTCCTGTAGACTGACATGTTCTGTGTAAATATTACATTAATGCACAACTGTTTTTGTCAGTAACGTCAGAAACTGACAGTATAAAAATTTATTTGGGCATAAGCTTTCGTGGACATCTGATGAAATGGGTTCTAGTCCACAAAAGCTTATGCCCAAATAATTTGTTAGTCTTTGAGGTGACACACGGACTCGTCCTTGTTTTTGCTGATACAGACTAACAGGACTACCACTCTGAAACCTGTCAGTATATACCTTGGGGTTGGCAAATGCCTGTTAAATGGCTTTATTACCCCTTGAATGTCTCTTTAACAGTTTCAATGTTGTGCTAATAGGTCTGGCAGGCTGGAGGCTTTTTCACTTTTAACTACTAGATTCCCTCCCAAGGAAGACTTACCAGGCTACAGCAGCCATCTGTGGGAGCCTGCAGGAAGGGTCAAAACAGGGATAGGAAACAAGAGGGTGGACACTAAGACCCAGTGGTTCCCCACGCAGCTGCCTATGTTGCCTATGCCTAAGGACAGCCCTGGCACCTCCCCCAGGGCAGGAGGCTGCTCTGCAGAACTAAACTCCTGGGTCAGAGAGGGACAACTCCCCCCTAGGCTCTTGGATTATACAAGGGAGGAGATCTGCATTTGCAAGTCATCCAGGGGTTGTGTAACTGTTTATCCTCCCCTTTGGCACTGGCTAGCTGCATCTCAAGCAGGATATGCAGCATGCCTACTGCAGCACAGGCAGGGGAGCGAGCTGCCCCAGGCTAGCAAATCACTCATGGCTGCTTCTCTGGGGTAGCCTCCCTTCTAACTAGGGCAGGATGGAGCATGCTGAGGAATGACAGCACCCACCGCACATTGGGCTCTAGGAAAATTCTCCCACCATTTCTTATGTCTATCTCGGAGAGCCACTGCAATCATTGAATATCAGGGTTGGAAGGGACCTCAGGAGGTCATCTAGTCCAACCCCCTGCTCAAAGCAAGACCAATCCACAGACAGATTTTTACCTCAGTTCCCTAAATGGCCCCCTCAAGGATTGAACTCACAACCCTGGGTTTAAGCAAGCCAATACTCAAACCACTGAGCTATCCCTCGCCCTTCCTGCCACTTGTTTCCCTGCTGGGCACGGCTGGTGGGAGCTGTGTCAGCCAGGTATATTGCTCTTTGGAACAAAGGGATGTAGGGTCCTCATTCTCCTGGGCATCTGCCCGGCTGCAGCGTGGTCAACACCGGTGGGACAGTCTTTTCAGCACTTCCTGGGGGCGGCGGGTGTCCAACTTTTGCAAGAGCCGCATCTGACACCTGTTATCAAATATGGCACACAGTGGGACGTAGCCGGAGAGGCTAATGGCTAGATGGGCAAAGGGATTTAGGCACCGCAGCACTCAGCATTGCAACACCTAGCTCCTAGGCCCCCTCGTGCAATCCCCAGCCGTAAGTTCGGTGCCCCCGGTCTGCATACAATACATGGGGAGAGCGAGGTGAGACAGCGGACCTCAGAAACCAGCAAGCTGAGTGGGGAGCTGTCTGAGCTAGCCAGGAGTGACACGCAGAGGAAAGGAGCACGGATTACGGCCCAGAGCCCCACTAGTGCATAGACACCTAGCGCCCACTGATCTGGACCCATAGGAGCTTCTCTCTGCAAAGGACTCTTAGCTGCGAACCCGCAGTGGGAATTGGGTGCCTAAGTCAGGTCAGCTTTTCTCACAAAAAACCCAAGACCCACCCCATTAGCACCAACAGCTTGCTGGGTACGGAACTCAACTGGGTGGCAGGAGACCCAGATTCAAACCGCTGCTCTGGAGCAAGGACTTAAACTCAGGTCTCTGACCTCCCAGAAGGGAGCCTGGAGCCCCCGGCTACTGGGTATTCTGGGCTGTTGTGCATGTGAGAACCAACTCAGTAGATGCGCCCTGAGAACACCTACAGGATTGGGTCCCGCTGGGGAGCTGGGCAGGTCAGTGCATCATGTGAGAATCCCACTGGGGTTAGGCATGAGCTCCAAGCAGCTCGCTAGTTGTGCGGGGCTGTCAGGACTTCACTGCCTTTGCACGTGCCCACAGCAGACACTTGGGTGCCTACCGGCTCGGGCAGCAGCTGAGTGGAGCTTTCAGGAATGTCAGTGGCCCCCAGCTGTTGGACACCTCGCAAAGCGGTTTGGTGCCTAAATACCTTGGTGCGTCTAGCCCGAGGTGGCTTGACCAGGTCTGTGCAGGCAGCGAGTGGAGGAGCTGGGTGGTGCTGTCCCTGCAAGGCAATGCTACCCAGGGCCACCCAACCCTAGTCACCTGAGCAGGGATCAGTTGCTTCCCTTATAAGAAGCATCAGGAAGCTGCAGAGAAGAGTCAGGGGATGCTCAGGGAGATCAGAGGCTGTTGGGAGTGTGAATAGGCTCCAGCAGAGGAACCAGGGATTTGGGAGCTAGACTACAGGCAGGAGAGGCCTGGAAATGGCTTGATATGCTGGACTTGAGAGCTTTTACTTTGAAAGCTTGGTATTTACAAAACCAGGACCCAAGCAGAGGTGTGAATGGACAAAAAGGGTGTGGGAACGGAAGGACCCCTCACTGCTAAAGCGGGGGCCCCCCGCCACCGAAGACCCCAGGCCTCGGAATCCTCTGGGCGGCCCTAATCCACAGCCAGATTGTGCCCCACCCACAATACATACCCACAATGCACAATCCACACCCAGATTTCTCACTCCCACAACACACACAATGCACAATCCACCCCAGATTGTGCCCCACACCCACAACACACAATCCATCCCAAATTGTGCCCACACACCCACAATGCACAGCCAGATTGTGTCCCACCCCCACACCACACAATCTACAACCAGATTGTGCTCCACACTCACCACACATTGCAATGCACAATCCACAGCCAGATTAGCCATACCTCCAGCACACACACACAGACACACACCCCATGCAAAGCCAAATCACCCCTGCTACTCCCGCCTCACCTCCACCCACAGAGCACACATTCTCTCCAACAGCCCCACCACCCCACAAGACAGAGGCAGGTTAGCTCCCCTCCATTACCTACTAGGCGTAGACAGATGTAGTCCACCTCCCCTCCCACCACTGTGACTGACTGCATCTCCCACCAAGGGGACACCATTATCCCCCATCCTCATCCCCTCCACCCTGGGTGCACAACTGGATAACATACGCCACACACACACACACATCAGCAGCACATGGGGGTGGGGGGAAGCTCCTCCATCCCCAGGCCCACTCACAATCAATAGCTGGATCACACATCCCTTCCCCCACCAGACACCTTTCCAGCTCCACACACAGCCGTGTGTGTGAGGGGTGATGAGCGAGAACACGCACTGTGGGTAGGGGCGGCTGGTGGGGCAGGGGGTGTGGCTATGCACAAGGGAGGGGGGAGAAGGATAGCAGGGAGGGGAGGATGCCCTACCCTGGCACAGGAGAGATGGCAATGGGATTGTTGGAAATGATTTGGATGCACCCTCGGGGGATGCAGACGAAGACCCAGCTCTGCGTTGTGTGTGTGTGAGATGAGTCCAGTGGTCCCCAAACTTTTCAGGATCGTGCCCTCCCATCCCTTACCCCTGTGAGAAAGAGCTGGGGAAGCAGGCAGTCTGGCTGAGGATGTGTGTGTGGATGGGTGTGTGGAGAGCTGGGAGAGCAAGCAATCTGGCTGAGGATGTGTGTGTGGATGGGTGTGTGAGAGAGAGCTGGGGGAGCAGGCGGTCTGGCTGTGCATGTGTGCGTGGATGGGTGTGTGGGGGACAGCTGGGGGAGCGAGTGGTCTGGCTGTGGATGTGTGTGTGGATGGGTGTGTGAGAGAGAGCTGGGGGAGCAGGCGGTCTGGCTGTGGATGGGTGTGTGCGGGAGAGCTGGGGGAGTGGGCAGTCTCGCTGTGGGTGTGTGTGTGTGGGAGAGCTGGGGGAGCAAGTGATCTGGCTGTGGATGGGTGTGTATGAGAGAGAGCTGGGGGAGCAGGCAGTCTGGCTGTGGATGGGTGTATGTGAGAGAGAGCTGGGAGAGTGGGCAGTCTGGCTGTGGATGGGTGTGTGGATGGGTTGTGTGAGAGAGAGCTGGGGGAGTGAGCAGTCTGGCTGTGGATCTGTGTGTGGATGGGTGTGTGAGAGAGAGCTGGGGGAGTGGGCAGACTGGCTGTGGATGGGTGTGTGGATGGGTGTGTGAGAGAGAGCTGGGGGAGTGGGCAGTCTGGCTGTGGATGTGTGTGTGGATGGGTGTGTGAGAGAGCTGGGGAAGTGGGCAGTCTGGCTGTCGATGGGTGTGTGTGGGAGAGCTGGGGGAGCGAGCGGTCTGGCTGTGGATGTGTGTGTGGATGGGTGTGTGAGAGAGAGCTGGGGGAGCGGGCGGTCTGGCTGTGGATGGGTGTGTGGATGGGTGTGTGAGAGAGAGCTGGGGGAGTGGGCAGTCTGGCTGTGGATGTGTGTGTGGATGGGTGTGTGAGAGAGCTGGGGAAGTGGGCAGTCTGGCTGTCGATGGGTGTGTGTGGGAGAGCTGGGGGAGCGAGTGGTCTGGCTGTGTATGTGTGTGTGGATCGGTGTGTGAAAGAGAGAGCTGGGGGAGTGGGCAGTCTGGCCGTGGATGGGTGTGTGTGAGAGAGAGCTGGGGGAGCAGGCGGTCTGGCTGTGGATGGGTGTGTGGATGGGGTGTGTGAGAGAGAGCTGGGGGAGCAGGCGGTCTGGCTGTGGATGTGTGTGTGGATGGGTGTGTGAGAGAGAGCTGGGGAAGTGGGCAGTCTGGCTGTTGATGGGTGTGTGTGGGAGAGCTGGGGGAGCGAGTGGTCTGGCTGTGGATGGGTGTGTGGATGGGTGTGTGTGAGAGAGAGCTGGGGGAGCGGGAAGTCTGGCTGTGGATGTGTGTGTGGATGGGGTGTGAGAGAGAGAGCTGGGGGAGCAGGCGGTCTGGCTGTGGATGGGTGTGTGGGAGAGAGAGCTAGGGGAGCGGGCGGTCTGGCTGAGGATGTGTGTGTGGATGGGTGTGTGAGAGAGAGCTGGGGGAGCAGGCAATCTGGCCGTGGATGGGTGTGTGGATGGGTGTGTGAGAGAGCTGTGGAAGTGGGCAGTCTGGCCGTGGATGGGTGTGTGAGAGAGAGCTGGGGGAGCGGGCGGTCTGGCTGTGGATGGGTGTGTGAGAGAGAGAGAGCTGGGTGAGTGGGCAGTCTGGCCATGGATGAGTGTGTGGGGGAGAGCTGGGGGAGCGGGCGGTCTGGCTGTGGATGTGTGTGTGGATGAGTGTGTGAGAGAGAGCTGGGGGAGTGAGCAGTCTGGCTGTGGATGGGTGTGTGGATGGGTGTGTGTGAGAGAGAGCTGGGGGAGCGGGAAGTCTGGCTGTGGATGTGTGTGTGGATGGGGTGTGAGAGAGAGAGCTGGGGGAGCAGGCAATCTGGCCGTGGATGTGTGTGTGGATGAGTGTGTGAGAGAGAGCTGGGGGAGTGAGCAGTCTGGCTGTGGATGGGTGTGTGGATGGGTGTGTGTGAGAGAGAGCTGGGGGAGCGGGCGGTCTGGCTGTGGATGGGTGTGTGAGAGAGAGAGAGCTGGGTGAGTGGGCAGTCTGGCCATGGATGAGTGTGTTGGGGAGAGCTGGGGGAGCGGGCGGTCTGGCTGTGGATGTGTGTGTGGATGGGTATATGAGAGAGAGCAGGGGGAGTGGGCAGTCTGGCTGTGGATGGGTGTGTGTGGGAGAAAGCTGGGGGAGCGGGCAGTCTGGCTGTGGATGTGTGTGTGGATGGGTATATGAGAGAGAGCAGGGGGAGTGGGCAGTCTGGCTGTGGATGTGTGTGTGGATGGGTGTGTGAGAGAGCTGGGGAAGTGGGCAGTCTGGCTGTCGATGGGTGTGTGTGGGAGAGCTGGGGGAGCAAGTGGTCTGGCTGTGGATGGGTGTGTGAGAGAGAGAGCTGGGGGAGCAGGCAGTCTGGCTATGGATGTTTGTGTGGATGGGTGTGTGAGAGAGAGCTGGGGGAGTGGGCATTCTGGCTGTGTATGAGGGGCAGGGGTGCGCCTGTGTTACAAATACCTGTCTGCGCTACAGCTTCCATTATAATTATTTATGGTATGTATCAAGGCAGCTCCAACCCCCTGTACTGGGTGCCGTACAACCATAGAACAAAGAGACGACGTTTACAACCTCGCTGTAAGGCGAGGACCAGCAGGTAGTTCAGACAGACAGGCAGAGGGAGCAGGAAGTGACAATGAGAGGATGATGACCAGCTTATAAGCAGCTGTCACAGTGAAACCTACCGTGTATCCAGCTTCCTCCATTGCTGTCACTGCTGGAGAATTAGGTCCCTAGCTTGTCTTTGTGTAAGCAACGCTGCGTAATCAGCAGTGAGCAAGGATTGCTGGAGTCCAAGGGCAGAAGGGACCATTGTGATCGTCTAGTCTGACCTCCTGTAGAACACAGACCAGAATAATCCCTAGAGCAGATCCTTTAGAAAAACATCCCATCTTGATTTTAAAATGATCAAGGATAGAGAACTCACCACGACCCTTGGTACATTTTGCCAAAGGTCAATTATTTTCGCTACTAAAAATTTACGCCTCATTTCCAGTCTGAATTTGCCTAGTTTCAAGTTCCAGCCATTGGATCATGTTACACCTTCCTCTGCTAGGTTGACGTGCCCGGTATTAAATATTTGTTCCCCGTGTGGTTACTTATAGACTGTGATGAAGTCACTCCTGAGCCATCTCTTTGTTAAGCTAAATAGATTGTGCTCCTTGAGTCTCATGGACTCTTCTCTTCTCTGACTCCTCTCTGACTCCTCTCCAGTAGCTAATTAAGAGAACAGCATTTAGATGTATTGGCCTAGTCACCCCATTAAGGCACATGCATAACTCCTGCTGGTCTTACTGGGAGTTATGGGTAGGGTGACCAGATGTCCTGATTTTATAGGGACAGTCCCGATTTTTGGATCTTTTTCTTATACAGGCTCCTATTACCCTCCACCCCCTGTCCCAATTTCTCACACTTGTTGTCTGGTCACCATAGTTATGGGTGAGCATAAGGAAAGACCAGATCCCCTAACTCTGACTGCAGGACAGCTGGGAGCTGGAGGACTCAAGGCCCCTGATCTGATTGCTTCACTGTGAGATTGTTGCATCACAGTTGCAGACATCCCTGGGGCTTAGGTAATCAAGATGTATGCGCAATCAAGTAGCAACTTCAAATTAGCTGTGATGAAACAAAAACAGGATCTGTCCGGATCCCTTGGGTGTCTGATCTCTCTCTTATCCTGGTGTAAATCTGGAGTAACTTCACTGATGACAATGGAGCTACCCCAGGAGAAAATGGATGTAAATGAAGGGAGAACAAAGTCCTTGGGTGTTAAATACGTGACTAAGGGAGATGGATGATTCTGAAGAAATTATAAGGTTTTGCAGGGAGTATGCTGCTTGGTGTATAGCTAGAGGATAACCGTTTCAGAAGTACCTAAGTGACTTAGGAGCCTGTGTTCAATTTTCAAAAATGATGTAAGGCCCAATTTATTAAGGTATTTAGGTGCCTAATAGGATTGTCAAAAGTGCCTGCAGCAGGTGGTTGCCAAATTCTCATTGATTTGTATCTGCCTCCTCGTTAGGTGCCTTTGAAAATATGAACCTGCCAAATCTTTCGAAAATGGGACTAAGACGCTTTTGAAAAATGCACCCGTGATCACCTGAAGGATCTGCCTGGGGATGTTAGTTATGTGTGGAGCATTGAAGAGCTGCAAAGCCGGAGGAATCCCATTTGTTGTGTGGTGAGGGGAGCAGGGGGATGGAAATCAGAATTCCAGGGATGAAATCCAGGCCCCATCAAAGTCAGTTGGAGTTTTGCCATTGACTTCAATGGGGCCAGGATTTCATCCCGAGGTGGTATTTCCGCTGTGTATCTGATGCCTTCAAAATAGGGCTGCTGTTGGACTTAAGCAGCACATAGGCACTCTGCAGCCCTTCTGCATAGGGCTGAATTTCTGCCTGTGTGATCACTGGACTGCTCCATGCCTCAGTTTCTCCATCTTTAAAATAACAGCAACACTTAGCTGCCTTACACAGGTTGTTGTGATGCCTAATTAACGTTAAAAAAGTGCTTTGAGATGCTCAAGTGCTAGGTGCTCTGGGACTACAAAATGTTAATTACTATTTACTTATAATTATTATGAATCAAATAGAGATGCCAGTTGTTTGTTTGCTACCCCTGCTGCTCAGAGGATGGCAGGACTAGAGAAGTGGAGCCCAGTTAACCCAGCACTGCCATGTGGATATTCTGATTACTATTATTTAACATTTGTATGCAGTGCCATTGCTGTGCTTGGGGTCCATCTATACCCCACACTTGTGCACTGGGAGTGCTACTTAGGTGTGTAAATGCTCACTATCCTGGTGGGGGCCAGCAGGAGATTGAGATGTGCTACAGAGTTCTCCACAAAAACAGCAAGGAATCTGGTGGCACCTTAAAGACTAACAGATTTATTTGGGCATAAGTTTTCATGGGTAAAAACCCCACTTCTTCAGAGTTCTCCACATGTCCATTGTATGAAAGTATTTGCTCCCGAGCACATAGGGTAACAATATTCCCAGTATCGATCAGTAACTGGTCATTATGAATGTTCTATATTGTTGCTGTTGGTATTACTGTAATGCCCATAATGTTCCATGTACTTTCCAAACACACAGCCCAAAATAGCTTGCAATCTAAAAAGACAAGCAAGGTCACAAGGGAAGGAGAGGCATTAAACTCCAGGGAGGGGAAAGAGCTGTGGAAGCTAAAGGACAATATTGGTGCAAGACCAAAGGGGGATAAAATGGCTCTGGGTAAATTTAGGCTGGAAATGAGAAGAAGGTTCCTACCCAACAGAGGGAGGTTCTGGAACAGCTTCCCGATAGGAGTAGAGTGGGCAAGAAACCTACCTAGTTTTAGAATGGAGCTTGATAAGTTTATGAACATGATTATATGAGGAGTTTGCCTGAGATAGCCGGGACTAGAGTCAATAGCCCAGCAGGTCCCTTCTAGTCCTATGTTCCCAGGAGAGCTGGTAAAATGTATGATTAGATAGATAGAGGGGGTAGATGGGGATAGATAGATAGATAGATAGATAGATAGATATTCCACTTCCCCTCTACCTCACCATTATGAATTGGAATGATCTTGCAGGTATCATGGTAGAACAAGGCCTTGAGTAGGAGCCTGAAGAGGAACAGGTGGCGGATTTTGTGCGTAAGTGCAAAGCAGATGTTCCGTGCATGAGACTGCATGTGTTACCCGGGGTTCTTTCAACCCAAAGCTCTTGGTAACTTTTACTCAGTGCTAGCTGGTGTCAGGAAATAGATCAGGGGAGACACGGCCGTCTGACCAATAGATGGCTGGCACAAATAGGACAACACAAGAGTGCTTTCAAAGCTACACTTTACTTAGTCTCAAGCTGTTACACACGTCCGGGTTTTTCCAGAGTTTGCAGCCTTGAGACCCCAACAGACATTCCTGAGGCACATCCTGCTCTTTTAAAATGCGCGTATCAGCAACTTCAACACAATTCTTATCAGGAAGGACGTGGGGTCAAGCTGCCCTTTCTGTGGCACCCCAAAATTCCCCCCCACACACCTTGGTCAAGCTGAGATTGCTGAATGGCCAATTTACAGCTTGCTGACTAGGCTGCCTTTAACAATAAGCCATAGTGGTTTCAGGCACTTTACTGGTTTGCCAAAGTCTCCTTGTACACATGGATGAAAGTTCGGATTAATGGGTGAGGCGGATATCATTGGCAGAGAACAATGGACAGGTGGTGATGGATTAAGAGATAAAGTTGGACAAATAGGGGCAGGCAGTCATATGAAGGGCCTTGAAGGTGAGGACGAGACTCACAGAATCAGAGAATTGGAAGGGACCTCAACAGGTCATCTAATCCAGTCCCCTGCACTATTATCTAGATCATCCCTGACAGGTGTTTGTCTAACCTGTTCTTAAAAATCTCCAATGACAGAGATTCCATAACCTCCCTGGGCAATTTGTTCCAGTGTTTAACCACCCTGACAGTTAGGATGATCTAACCTAAATCTCTCTTGCTGCAATTTAAGACCATTACTTCTTGACTTACCCTCAGCAGTCAAGGAGAACAATTTATCACCCTCTTTTTTATAACAGCCTTTTATGTACTTGAAGACTGTTCTCATGCCCCCCGCCCCAGTCTTCTCTTCTCCAGACTAAACAAATCCAATTTTTTTCAATATTCTTTCATACATCATGTTTTCTAGACCTTTAATCATTTTTGTTGCTCTCCGCTGGCCTTTCTCCAATTGTCCACATCTTTCCCTAAGTGTGGTGCCCAGAACTGGACACAATACTCCAGCTGAGGCCTAATCAGCGTAGAGCAGAGCGGAAGAATTACTTCTTGTGTCTTGTTTACAATCCTGCTAATACATCCCAGAATGAAGTACTCTTTGTTTGAAATAGTGTTACATTGCTGACTTATATTTAGTTTGTAATCACTATGACCCCCCAGATCCTTTTCTGTAGTGCTCCTTCCTAAGTAGTCATTTCCCATTTGTGTATTTTGTAATGATTCCTTCCTAAATGTAGTACTTTGCATTGTCCTTATTGTATTTCATACTATTTATTTCAAACCATTTCTCCAGTTTGTCAAGATCATTTTGAATTCTAATCCTGTCCTCCAAAGCGCTTGCAACCCCTCCCAGCTTGGTATCATCTGCAAACTTTATAAGTGTACTCTGTGTGCCAATATCCAAATCATTTATGAAGCTATTAAATAGAATCAGAGCCAAGATAGATCCCTTGGGGACCCCACCCGTTATGCCCTTCCAGTTTGATTGTGAACCACTGAGAACTACTCTCAGAGTACATTTTTCCAACCAGTTGTGTACCCACCTTATAGGAGGTTCATCTAAGCGATATTTCTCTAGTTTGTTTATGAGATTATGTGAGACAGTATCAAAAGCCTTAGTAAAGTCGAGATAAATCACATCTGCTGCTTCCTCCCTATCCACAAGGCTTGTTACCCTGTCAAAGAAGAGCATTATGTTGGTTTGACGTCATTTGTTCTTGACAAATCCATGTTGACTATTACTTATCACCTTATTTTCTTCTAGATGCTTACGAATGGATTGTTTGATTATTTGCTCCATTATCTTTCCAGGTACTGAAGATTCCTGGGTTGTCCTTATTCCCTTTTTTATAGATAGGTACTGTAGTTGCCCTTTTCCAGTTCCCTGGGGTTTCTCCCATCCTCCACAAGTTCTCAAACATAATCACTAATGGCTCAGAGATCTCTTCAGTATTCTAGGACAGCGGTTCTCAAACTTTAGCAACCTGAGGACCCCCGTTTTGATTTAAAATTTTTCGTGCTCAGCCCCGAGACCCCGCTCCCACTCCACCCCTTCCCCCAAGGCCCTGTCCCCATCCCTCCTCTTCCTTTCCCTGCTCTGCCCCTTCTCCCAAGCACGCTCCACCCTCTCTCCTTCTCCTTCCCCCCAGCACCTCCTGCACGCTGGAGAACCGAGGGTACTCCCGGGGTTCACTGGCCCTGCTGATCAACTCCTCTCTCCGCTGTTCCCGGCATGCAGGAGGAACTGGGAGAGAGGGGGAGGAGTTGATCAGCGAGGCCGGCAGCCCTGGACATGATTCCACCCCTTCCCCTGAGCGCGCCCCATCCGCGCTCCTCCCCCACCCTCCCAGCATCTCCTGCATGCCGCTAAACAGCTGTTCCCTGGCGTGCAGGAGGTGCTGGGAGGGAAGGGGAGGTGTTGAGGGAGGAAAGGGGAGCAGTCAATCAATGGGGTTGGCGAACCCCCTGGAGTATCCTCGCAGACCCCAGTTTGAGAAACGCTCTTTCTAGGATGTATTTCATCAGGCTCTATCACCTTGAAGAGATCTAACTTTTTTAAATAATTCTTAACTTATTCTTCTCCTAGTGTAGCCTCAGACCTTACCCTATTTACACTGATGCTCATGATATTAGTCATCCAATCACTGCTAATCTTTTTGGTGAAAACAGAAACAAAAAATGCACTTAACACTTTAGCCTTTGCTACATGTATCTGTTCTCCTTCCTCACTGAGTATTGGGCCTATCTTGTCACTGGTCTTTCTCTTGCTTCTAATGTATTTGTAAAATGTTTTCTTGTTACCCTTTATGTCTCTAGCTAGTTTAATCTTGTTTTTTCCCCTTGGTTGTTTTAAATTTTGTCCCTACATTCTTATGGTTTTTTATATTCATCCTTCATAATTTGACCTAGCTTCCATTTTTTGTATGACTTGTTTTTGAGTTTGTGGTCATTGAAGATCTCCTGGTTAAGCCAGCATGGTCTTTTATTATGCTTCCTATCTTTCCTATATGCTCTGGGACTGTTTGCTCCTGTGCCCTTAATAATGTCTCTTTCAAAAACTGTCAACTCTCCTGAACTCTTTTTTCCTTTAGATTTGCTTCTTGTGGGATTGTACCTACCAACTTCCTGAGTTTGCCTTCTGGAAATCATAGAATGTTAGGGTTGGAAGGGACCTCAGGAGATCATCTAGTCCAACCCCCTGCTCAAAGCAGGACCCATCCCCAGAGAGACTTTTGACACAAGTCCCTAAATGGCCCCCTCAAGGATTGAGCTTACAACCCTGGGTTTAAGCAGGCCTATGCTCAAACCACTGAGCTAACCCTCCCCCTGTCCATTGTCTTCATTCTACTGTTCTCCCTCCTACCATTCCTTAGACTCATGAACTCTGTCATTTCATAATCACTTTCACCCAAACTGTCTTCTGCCTTCAAAGTCTCAACCAGTTCCTCCCTGTCTGTCAGAATCAAATCTAGAACAGCATCTCCCCTAGTTGCTTCCTCTGCCTTCTGTAATAAAAAGTTGCCTCCGATGCAATCCAAGAACTTGCTGGATATTCTGTGCCCTGCTGGACTATTTGCCCAAATCTGGGTAGCTGAAGTCCCCCATGGATGATTTTGTTAGTTGTTTAAAAAAATCCACATCCATCGCTTCTTGCTGGCTAGGTGATCTGTAGTGGACACCAACCATGACATCGCCATTCTTTTTTACCCCTTTTATCCTTCCCCAGAGACTTTCAGCGTGTCTGCCTCCCACTTCTAGTGGAGATACCTTTGATTCACAAAGCAACACCCTCCTTCCTTTTTTCCCCTCCCTGTCCCTCCTGAACAAGTTGTATCCTCTGTACCAATATTCCAGTCGCTTATCCCACTAAGTTTCTCTGATGCCAATTATGTCGTAATTGTGATTAGTCACCAGTATTTCAGGTTCTTCCTGTTAATTCCTCATACTTCTTGCATTAATACACAGGTATTTAAGATGTTCATTGAATTTCCCCTCTATATTCCCTCGTGTCTCTGCTTTGTCCCTGTTGTGATCGCCCATGTTCCCCGTCAGTTTCCAACCCTTCACCCAGGTCTCCATGTTCTGGATCTACCTGTGGGCTTTTCTCTCCTGCCCCTGTTGAACCTAGTTTAAAGCCGCCTCACTAGGTTAGCCGGTCTCTATCCAAAGATACTCTTCCCCTTCCTTGATAGGTGGACCCCATCTCTGCTCAATAGTCATTCCTCTTGGAACTGCATCCCATGGTCAAGGAAGTCAAAGCCCTCTTGACTCTTCTGCACAGCTATGCATTTGCCTCCAGGTTATGTCTGTCTCTGCCTGGGTCCCTTCCCTTGACCAGAAGGATGAATGAGACTGCCTTAGCCCCCAACTCCCTCACTCTCACTCACAGAGTCACTTCTGATCTGCTTAGGGTCATATTTGCATATCATTAGTGCCTACATGGATGAACAGCATGGGGTAGTAGTCAGAGGGCTGGATGATCCTCAGCAAATCTTCCATAATGTCTCAGATATGGGCCCGGCAAGCAGCAGAGCTCCCAGGATAACAGGTCAGGCCAGCAGATGGATGCCTCTGTCTCCCTTAGAAGTGAGCCACCAACCACCACCACCCTTCTTTTCTTCTTGGGAGTGGTGGCTGTGACCCTCCCAGCCTTGGGAGTACATGGCTTCTCCTCCTCCACCACTGGGGGAGATTTCTCAGCCCTCGTTGCCAGGACAGCCGTCTTCCTCCCGGTGAAGGAGACATTTCCTCTGCTGCTGTAGTCGTCTCTGGCTGGATTGCTTCCTCAGCCTTGGAGGTCTCGTTGGGCATGTTTTCAAGAACCTTGAACTTGACGTGGCAGAAAATGGGGAACCAGCTGAAGGGTTCACAGAGAGCGGCAATATGATCAGCTGCCTGGGGCAAGGCAATGTAAGTATGGGGGAGGCCAGAGAGAAGAAGGAGGCTGCAGGCATTGAAAGGAGAGGTGATGCTGTTGTGTGGGTGAAAAGCAAAGGCTGGATTGTGGAAATGTTACAGGAAAAAGTGCTTCAGCCGATACAGAACCTGGCTAAAAATGAAAGCCAAGTATCTTTTATGCTACCTGAATATCAGGAAAATTCACTGCACTCATAGTCTTATTCCTCCTATACCATGGGGACTATATTAGGGGAATAACATTGGGATTTATACTCACAATGGTCCCAAGCCACAACGTTTGGGTCCCAATATTCCGAATGTGCAGAAGCATTTGAATGTGAGGTCTTGTTGGTTCAGAGCTACCATGAGGTTAGACACAGGCTGTAGTTTATTATTCCAGAGGAATTTACCTAGGGCTGAATGATAGGGCAGCTGATAAACCAAATGTCGAACTGATTCCAAGATACCAGAATACATAGCTGGTACAAGCCAACACTGCTCACCATGTAGAGATGAGCCAAAGGCCTCAAGATCCTCCAGGTTCCTGGTAAGTTGCCAGTATGGCCCTTGGGCAAAGTTTGGGTCCCCATGCTTAATCCCACCACGACGTGCCCAGGAGCGTTCTAAGTAGCGTGCGGCTCAGTCTGGTGACCCTACAGTCCTGCCGGCGCAGAAGGGTGTTAGAGATATGCAGGACGCAGAGTTCATTTGTTACAGCCCGAGCAGCTTGCAGCGTCACTGCACCTTTGCTCACTCTAATGGTTCATAAATCATTAGCAATGGTGGAGGACCCCAGCCTCAGCATTAGCGTTTTACACCACTGTTGTGAGGGCGTGTGGCTCCTGACCTGCGTGCCACCCAGGATTGCTTTAGAACTTCCCAAGAGGAGAGGCCCATCTGTTAAGAGCATAGATCCCTTTAGGAAACCATGGCTGTTCTCCAGTAGTAATGCAGGGACTCAGGCCTCCTGTTTCAAAGCTTTGGTGGCAGGAGGGAGGATGGCCTAGGGATTCCTGGGTTTTGCTCCCAGCTCTGACACTGACATGCTGTCTGGCCCAGGGAAAGCCACTGCACTAATTACTGCCTTGGTTTCCTCTGTATCCCAGGAGGATTGTGAAATCTGATTAAGCCTCAGACCTGTGTGCGAGGTGGGAAAGTTTCCTCCTTCCTGTTTTAGAGATGGGGAAATGGAGGTGCAGAAGTTAAATGACTTGCCCGAGACTAGTCAGTGAGTCGGTGTCAGAATTCAGATATTTCTTGTGCTACATTCTAGCCAACAGGCATATATCTTTCCCTTGAACTGTGCACATATTTCTCTTTATAAACTGCTGTTCTGGGAGACAGAATGAGCTTGTGCAGAAGCTGGAATTTAGCACTGATTATGCAGGGCTGCCCCAAAATGCCATGTGCTCTCTATAGCAGCACTAGTTCCAGGACTGGAATGATTTAGCAACGCTCTCCTCCCGTGTTCAGAGGCTGTTGTACCTCCACCTTTCCAAAAACCAGTCCCACTGAGCTGCACTGAGCCCCAGGCTGTCACCTTGTCATGGCCCATCAGGATTGGGCGCCATCATTCCGGAAGAACCAGTACCTCTAAGCAAGGTGAGATTATATCGTACTCTCTGGCACGTCTACACCCCTTTTCTTCTGTGCCTCTCAAAGACCAAGGGGGCAGATTTTCAAGTGATCAGCGCCCAATGGTTGAGTTCTTCTGAGACTCTCGTCTCTTCTTTCAATGCCTTATTGGGAACTGAACTCTTCTGAATATCTGGCCTCAGTTAGGTAGTGTAGATGGCCCCGTACCTGGGTCAACTCTTGGGTGCTCAGCACTTATCATCTGGTCCTAACTGTAGAATTTGATTCTCTTCTACCTCTACCTGAAGTTCCCCGGTGCTGAAGCCTGGAACTGAGGCATTTGCAAACATCCAGAGCCTATACAAAGGCCCAAGTGTTGATCTCACTTGAGGCTGCTTGGGGTTCAGTAGGGGAGGAGAGCCACAGATACGCTGATGAAAGCCGCCTCAGAAGGTAAATCATAGCTGTGCACAAACCACTGTTGTCATCTCTGAGATTGGCCAACGGGCAAAAAGCCAACGAGTTGCAGCGTCTTCAGCTGTCACACGCCATCGCACGCCGAGGGGTTCTCAGACCCTGTAGTGAAGGAGTGGTCTTAGACCAGCTCTTGCCCAGCCAAGGACTGAATGAGCCCTAAAGGTGACACTCCTGTCTGGGCACAGGTTGAAGCACACCGGTGCAGGGTATAGTGGGGGCAGCTGTCACCACCACTGCCCCTGCTGCACTTTTCCCAGCCTGGAGCTCATCCTTAGAGATCAGACCTTCGCCAGCAGCCTCTCAGGATGGCAAGGGTGCTTCTGAAACCCTTGTTGCCTTAGGCTTTCTTTAGGGTCTAAGATAATTGACACACTGTGGGCACCCTGGGCTCTCTCACTAATGCTCCCACTTCCATTGATCTAGCCAAGGGCCTGTCTTCACTGCAGAGTGCACTCGGGCACCGCCCCTGCCTCCCGTCCACACACAAACCTCTCACCTGTGTTTGGTGGTGGCCTCAACTCGGGCTAGTGCTCAATTGTGGGTGAGGCTTTCACTGGGGCTGGCAACACTTCTGATGAGGCTATTGGCTACGCAGCTCCAGGGCTGATAGTCCTCCAGTGCCTTCCCACCTGGCAGAACAGATCAGTTCTCCCACAGTTCACTGGAAAAGGATTGTAGCCACTCTGCTTACTGCAAGGGATGTCCTGCCTAGCGATGCACCTGGGTGAGTGCTGCTACACCAATGAGGACTCAGGACTGGGGATAGGACTCAGGCAAAGCTAAACCAGGTGCTCAACCTTGCACACCGCTCACCCGCATTAACTCTGCAGGGAATTCATACCCTAGGTGCTTAGCATCCCCTCTGTCAGCCACTGGGCCAGTGCTTCGAGGAATTAATATGACTGCCTGCTTAGGCCTGTCCAAAATATTGCTTTCAGGGGACATGGATGTTCAACCCCTGCTCAGTTTGCCGTGTCTGTTGATCGAGTTCAATAGCTTAAGGCGAGCAGCATCAAAGGGTCCATATCTAGGGACCTTCATCCAACTTGTAGAACCAAACCACAGCCTGGGAGAATTCAGGCCAGTGAAGTCAAAATCCGGGGGTGCTCGAGGCAGGTTGGTGTTTGCAGACCTCTGGGGAGCCTGCGACTGGAATAGCAGGGAGCAGGGGAGGCTGCAGGTCAGGACTAAGGGGGGCTGGCAGACTGGGTTGGGGGACCTTTGCAGAGCACCTGCCTGTGCACCACACCCAGCTCCGGTGAGTGCTGTTACTAATCCGTCTCTTTCCCAAGCACTCCAGGAGGCCCAGAGATTAGCAGCTGCTGCTGTATTGCTCGAAGCCAGCCTTGTGCACTCAGGGCTGTATGCGTGGGAAAGACCTTCCAGCTACTTGGGCGGGTTCAGCGCTGAAGCCATGATCGGAAGCAAGTTCCCTTGTTTTAAACAGGCCCAACCTTGATAAACGCTGCTTCCCCCAGAGGGTCTTTTCTCCTGGCACCTCCCCAACATTAACCCCCAGAGGCCAGTCTTGAGTCATGGCCCCCAGGGGTTCACTCAGTCCAAGCCAGCCAGCCCAGGTTGACACCAAACTTCCTGCTGGAAGATGCCAGAGCAGATAAATGATGGGCTGTGAGACAGCAGAAGAGGGTGAGGAAAGCAGGATAAAGGGAACCTGGGTCAGTTTCACACTTTGCTCAATTGCCTGACTAATCCTCCGGGTTACAATGCCACATGTACCTAACAGATGACTCAGTGGAACAGAAGAGCTCCTGCAAGGAGGGAAGAATGCAGCTCTCTGCTCAAGCTGCTGCATTTCAGGCCCCCCACGGCAGCCAGCTCCCACCCCACCTCCTCCCTCCCTCACTCTTTGCTGCCATGTTCCAAAGCTTTGGCCCGCCCGCCCCGGGTTTGCCGGAGCTCACACAGAGTGCCCCCAGGGTGCATGCCTACCTAGAACCAGCCATAGGGCACTCCCTGGGCACAGGGCGCTGCATAGGACCACAGAAATGGAGGGCCTTGTAGCAGGACCAGGTAAATCTAGACCATCCCTGACAGGTGTCTATCCAACCTGTTTTTAACAATCCCCAATAACAGGGATTCCACAACCTCTCTTGGAAACCCACTTTGAGTCTACACTTACAACGCTGCATCGCTGTAGCGTTTAAGTGGAGATGCTCCTTCACCCAAGGGAGAGCTGCTCCCATTGGCGTAGTTAATCCAACTCCCAGAGAGGCAGTAGCTATGTTGCAGGAGAAGCTCGCCCGTTGACACAGCAGGGATGTGGATTTTTCACACATCTGAGCGATGTAGTTACACCTATATAGATCTGCACTGTAACCTGCTCTTAGAACGTTTTCCTAATATCTAACCTAAATCGCCCCTGTTGTAAACTGAACTGATTATGTCTTGTCCTCCCCTGGATGGCCGTGGAGAAGACCTGATCACATAAACAATAACAGCACACAAGACGGGGAGCCAGAAGTGCTGGGATCTCTTCCCACCTCTGACACATTGTGTGAACTTGGGCCAGACCCTTCCCTTCTCCAGGTCTTCAACCGTAGGGTTTTATCCTCCACCCATCACCATAGTGTAAATCAACAGCAGCAGTGCCATCCCCAGCAGACTCCACTGAGTCTTTGGTGTTTCTCCCATTTCCAAGTGAAAACTCTGCTTGGGTTTTCGATGTGGCAGTGTTTAAAATGTGAATTTAACATGATTGGGTTTTTTTAAGGTGGCTTGCATTCAGGGGCTTTGGTAGGTTGAGGTTTTGGGTTTGTGGAAGGTCATTCTTAGGGTGGAACTCATTTTCAAAGAGGAAGCTTTTGCAGCATTCCTAAAGTCTTGGTCTACGTCCTTGCTGCAAAACAGATGCTTGAGCTAGCGCACTAAAAATAGAAGTGCAGCCCCAGTGGTGGGGGGAGCTATCCACCTAAGTACGATCCCCTCCGAGATGCTAAGTATGGATTTGGGTGGCTCAAGCCATGGCCTCCCTTCTGTTCTTAGCACAGTAGCTCAGCCTGGATTCATGTGGCCATGTCTCCTCAGCCTGGAAACTCCACCTCCAGCTCAAAGTGAAGACATCTCCTTAGAATGGGGGCCAAGCAGTGACGCCTTCCACTCCCATTGCTGGAGCGGTGAAACAGGGCCTTCTCCTTCAGCCTCTTAGCCACAGCAGGGGAAATCAGCTCTTTTAGTGATTTCAGCTCTTAGTGATTTCAGCTTGTGGTAGGGGAGCCCCGGTGCTGGCAAGTTGTCTCCCTCTCCACTCCCACTGCTTGTGAGTGAGGGTTGAGGAATGAGTCACTGACCCTATCAAAGAGCTTTTGGAAGCCTAGGGTCCAAGCAGGCTCTAGTCTTGCTTGTGTTTTAAAAAAACCTCTTTGCCTCCTTCATGATGCATGAGGAAGGCCTGAAAGGTTTGTGTGTTTTGTAAGAAGTGTGGGTGGGGGAACAGCTGCTTGATTAGCTCTTCTCTGCTCTGGAAGCAGGGGAATTAGTGAAATGACATCACAAAAGAGGGACCGTTTAGCAGTTGAGAAGGGAAAGGAATTTGCTTCTTGAAAACATTGGGTTTTGTTTGCTCTTGTTAACATCTCCTTGATCCAGTGCTTAATGGACACTAGGGAGAAAGGACATCTTTGGTAAAGACTCACTACCTGTCAGCGTACACACACTTGGGAGAAAGGACAAGCTCTCAAAAATTCACACGCACCCATGCCCAGACACACACTGCCTTTTTAGTTAAGTTTCAAGAACATACAGTACACATCCCTGAGACCTCCAAGGAGTTCTCCAACAAGGACCAGACTGGATAGTCCTACGGTGAAAAAAAAACAACCAGAAAATCAACCAACATGTTTTTTAACCTTTGGCCTTCTTTATCCATCACAATAAAAACACTGCACAACCCATTTTTTTTTAAATCCTTGTAAGTCACCTTTGAGGCCATCCCAGCTTCCTTCAGTGAATTTCAGCACTGGCAGCTCCCTCTCCACCAACTCAGGTCCTTACATGACCCCTGGCATCACAAACACTTTTGTTATTCCATTTCCTCCTTTTCTAGTCTGAATTTTGCAAAGGGGTGCTCACTTCAACCAAAACCCAACTCTACTCACAGTTCTGCAGGCTGGAAACTTGCTGCATCACATGGGGTGGGGAAGGGATGATTCCAGGAACAAAGGGAGCAAGGGAAGATAGATCCATCCCATAATGCTCTGTGTAACCCAGTTAACCCTATCAGGACCACTTTACCCTGAGCAAAGAATTTCCCAGCCAGCCCAGGACTCTCTGTCTCCTCATATTGCTTGATTCATACACATCTCTCTGTCCAATTAGCTGCTCGTCAGCACTTCATTATCTTTAATGTATTTATCCTTGCAACACCGCTGTGCTCTTTATTAGCCCCACTGCACAGAGGGAGAACTAAGGCACAGAGAGCCTGGTGTGAAAAAAAACCACCCCGACTGACAAAAGTTTTACTGACGAAAAGTGCCAGTGCAGCTAGTGCTTTGTCGGTGGGAGGCACTGTTCTGTGCTGCTGTAAGGTGTGCAGTGTAGATATGACCTGAGTGACTTGCCCGGGGTGACACAGGAAGTCTGTGGCAAAGCTGGGAATTGCATCTGGATCCTCTGAGCCGTGGTGCAGTGCTTTAACTACCCGACCATCCTGGCCAGCCATAGGGAAGAGGGCTGGTGCTGCCGGTATGTGGACTATGTGCTGTGTAATAATGTGAAAAAACTCCATTCTTATTAAACAAAGCTGGATCTTAAAGCAATTATTTATAGAGCCACTCCGACAGGGGCTTCGTGCTGAGCCATCTGACTCAGGCTGGCTTCCCCCCTCCTCCTCCCGACTCGGCCCTTGGGGAACCCAAAGTTCCAGGCAGGTTTCTAGACATGCGTACTCCCCCGACTCCTGCATCACATTCTTGTCCCGTCTTCCCTCGCTGGCAGGCAGCCGTCTCAGCTGGGGACAGTACAACCATTACAGCGCAGAAAAGCAAACCAACTGGTAAATTAGGTCCTAGCCCAGTGGTTCTCAAACTTGTGTACTCGTGACCCCTTTCACTTAGCAAGCTGCTGAATGCAACCCCCTCTTAAATATATAAAAAAGTGTTTTTAATGTATAACACCATTAAAAATGCTGGAGGCAAAGTGGGGTTTGGGATGGAGGCTGACCGCTCATGACCCCCCATGTAATAACCTCACAACCCCCTGTGGGGTCCCGACCCCTAGTTTGAGAACCCCTGTCCTAGTGGCATGACATTTTCCCAAGCAGGGAGATGGGGCCATTAACCAGCAAGTGACTTGTGTCTGAATTTTCCCTCTTGATTGAGTCGTATCCTACTTTTCAAAATGATTTTCCTTGAAGTTCTCCGTTTTGTGTTAATAGGAAATGTTACCTGAAAGTGTGCTGCCTGATGCACAGGAGAACATGGTCTCTGCTCCAGAGATCTCACAAGTTCAGGTTTAGAGATGGTCCAGCAAACACAAGTGACTATTCAGCCATTCTCCCTTCCATCCAGGTAGTTATACTGCCGCCGTCCCCACTGTACTTGAGCATTCTGCTTGTGCTGCTCACTCTGCTTGTATGTTGCATCAGTCCCTCCTCTCCCCACATCCATCCTGCCTATTTAGACTGTAAGCGCTTCAAGACAAAAAATGTTGTCTTTCGGGGAGGGGGATTGTCATAAACAGATAGTTAAGGGTTAATAGAACAGGAGTACTTCATGTCTCTTTTGACTGTAAAGGGTTAACAAGTTCAGTGAGCCTGGCTGTCACCTGACCAGAGGACCAACCAAGGGACAGGATACTTTCAAATCTTGAGGGAGGGAAGGCTTTGTGTGTGCTGTTAGTGTTTGGTTGTTGTTCTCTCTGGGGGCTCAGAGTGACCAGACATGCAACCAGGTTTCTCTCCAATCTCTCCGATACAGGCTCTTATACGTTCAAAATAGTGAGTACTAGGTAGATAAGGCGAGTTAGGTTATGTTTGTTTTCTTTATTTGCAGATGTGTATTTGGCTGGAAGGAGTTCAAATTTGTATTTTGCTGAAAGGATTTTAATTTGTACTTGTATACTTAGGTTGGGAGGGTATTCCCAGTGTCTATAGCTGAAAGACCCTGTAACATATTCCATCTTAAATTTACAAAGATAATTTTTACTGTTTTTTCTTTCTTTAATTACAAGCTTTTCTTGTTTAAGAACCTGATTTTTTTTTTTATTCTGGTGAGACCCCAGGGGACTGGATCTGGATCCACCAGGGAATTGGTGGGGAGAAAGGAGGGAAGGGGGAGAGAAAGGTTAATTTTCTCTCTGTGTTAGGATTACTGTCTCTCTCAGGGAGAGTCTGGGAGGGGAAGAGAGAAGGAGGGGGGAAGGTGGATTTTCCTCTCTGTTTAAGATTCAAGGAGTTTGAATCACAGTGATCTTCCAGGGTAACCCAGGGAGGGGAAGCCTGGGAGAGGCAACGGTGGGGTAAAGGGTTTACTTTCTTTGTGTTAAGATCCAGAAGGACTGGGTCTTGGGGGTCCCCGGGCAAGGTTTTGGGGGACCGGAGTGTACCAGACACTGGAATTCCTGGTTGGTGGCAGCGCTACAAGTACTAAGCTGGTAATTGAGCTTAGAGGAATTCATACTGGTACCCCATCTTTTGGACACTAAGGTTCAGAGTGGGGAATTATACCATGACAGGGATTTTTTTAGGCACCTGTGAACGACAAAAGTTTTGTCCTTCGATTGGCAGTGTAGACAAAGGCTGTGTCTTATTCTATGCATATACCGCACCTAGCACAATGGGACTCTGATCCCTGACTAGGGCCTTGAAGCACTATTGGAATCCAGCTAAATAATGTGTGAAACACCCAAAACAGAAAGGAGATGGGTCGCGGGCGGATGAGAGTTTCAGTGATGAGAGGCAGTCACTTTAGGTGTTTTGACTAATATATGCTGGCTAGCATATACAATTGACCTATGCTATACTATAGTATTATATATCTATATCATCCCCCACCCCATCCTACCCCACCAGGCTACCTTATCAGTTATCTTCCTTTTTTTTAATTAATAAAGGAAGAATGCATGGTTTCAAAACAATAGTGACTTTATTTCCTTTGCCAACTGTGATCAAAGGGGGGGAGGGTGGTTGGCTTACAGGGAATTAAAATCAACAAAGGGGGCAGGTTTGCATCAAGGAGAAACACACACAACTGTCACACCGTAGCCTAGCCAGTCATGAAACTGGTTTTCAAAGCCTCTGTGATGCGCAGCGCGCCCTGCTGTGCTCTTCTAATTGCCCTGGTGTCTGGCTGTTCAAAATTGGCAGCCAAGCGATTTGCCTCAATCTCCCACCCCGCCATAAATGTCTCCCGCTTACTCTCACAGATATTATGGAGCACACAGAAAGCAGTAATAAGAATAGGAATATTGGTTGCGCTGAGGTCTAACCTAGTCAGCAAACAGCGCCAGCGAGCTTTTAAACATCCAAAGGTAAATTCTACCTCCATTCTGCACTTGCTCGGCCTATAGTTGAACTGCTCCTCACTACTGTCTAGGCTGCCTGTGTATGGCTTCATGAGCCATGGGAGCAAGGGGTAGGCTGGGTCTCCAAGGATAACTATTGGCATTTCAACATCCCCAACAGTCATTTTCTGGTCTGGGAAGTAAGTCCCTTCCTGCAGCTGCTCAAACAGCCCAGAGTTCCTGAAGATGCGAGCATCATGCACCTTTCCCAGCCATCCCATGTTGATGTCGGTGAAACGTCCCTTGTGATCCACCAGTGCTTGCAGCACCATTGAGAAGTACCCCTTTCAGTTTATGTACTGGTTGGCAAGGTGGTCTGGTGCCAAGATAGGGATATGTGTTCCGTCTATCGCTCCACCACAGTTAGGGAAACCCATTGCAGCAAAGCCATCCACTATGAACTGCAGGTTTCCCAGAGTCATCACTGCCCTTGACAGCAGAATGTCAGTGATTGCATTGGCTACTTGAATCACAGCAGCCCCCACAGTAGATTTGCCCACTCCAAATTGATTCCCGACTGACCAGTAGCAGTCAGGAGTTGCAAGCTTCCACAGGGCTATCGCCACTTGCTTCTCAACTGTCAGGGCAGCTCTCATCTTGGTATTCTTGCAGTTCAGGACGGGGGAAAGCAACTCAGAGTTCCAGGAAAGTTGCCTTACGCATGCGAAAGTTTCTTAGCCACTGGGAATCATTCCACACCTACAACACTATGCGGTCCCACCAGTCTGTGCTTGTTTGCCGGGCCCAGAATCAGCATTCCACTGTATCAACCAGCCCCACTGCTGCCATGATGTCCCAATCACCACATCCTGTGCTTTCAGGAACATCTGTGTCCATGTCCTCCTCACAGTCGTCCTCGTGCTGCCGTCTCTTAGCCAGGTTCTGCACATACTGCAGTATAATGCGTGAGGTGTTTACAATGCTCACAACAGCAGCAGTGAGCTGAGCTGGCTCCATGCTTGCCATGCAATGGCGTCTGTACGGATAACCCAGAAAAAAAGGCATGAAATGATTGTCTGCAGTTGCTTTCATGGAGGCAGGGAGGGAGGGACAGATGGGAGACTGACAACTTGTACCCAAAACCACCCGCAACAATGTTTTTGCCGCATCAGGCATTAGGAGCTTAACCCAGAATTCCAATGGGCAGCGGAGACTGCAAGAACTGTGGGATAGTTTCCCACAGTGCACCACTCCATGGGTTGATGCTAGCCATGGTAGTGAGGATGCACTCCGCTGACTTCATGCGCTTTGTGAGGACATACGCAATCAACTGTACAAAATCTATTTCTAAAAATCAACTTCTATAAAATTGACCTAATTTCATAGTGTAGACATACTCTGAGAGATGAAATGTCTTTCTGAACTGTATGGAACAGGTTCTGGCCTAGCTAGCTCCAGTTCAGCTCAGCTTGGAGATATTTCTCTTTCCAATCTCTCTCTGAATTGCTCCATCAGTACTGGATGTCCCTTTTAGTTCCTTCATGAACTGAAGGCTAGCTTCACAATTGAGTGTCCCCTTCTTTTCCTCTCTTGACAAAGTTCTCTTCTCCTCAACAGAGCAGTCCTTCTTGACAGCTCTCACTTCAACGAGTCCTGTATAAATCTGTTTCTCTGTTGGCCATCTGTGATCCAGAGTGTGGCTAGCAATAATTCTGCCAACAACTTTGTAGAAGAGTATTCAAACAAAAATCTGTCTCCTCCCCACTGCTTCAGTCCCTTTCTTTGCACTTAAAAATATAATCAGATGCTGCAATATAAAGTAGATAGGTTATATTAGCACTTACTGAGATGAGTGGGGCAGTTCACACCTCGCATAGCTATTGTTTCAGGCTCTGCAAAATTAAGCAGATGTGGCTGCTTCTGTTACACAGTCGTGTTTTTAAGGTTTTCTTTGCATCCATAAAGCACTTTTTTTTTTTTCAAATGAAAGCTGAGATTCTGGAGAACAAGCAGGGAGCATAAGAGAGGTGCTACTTCATCCTAGCCCGGTTGGAGCCCCAATCATCTTCCTCGCTCACCCGGAAGAGGCATGTACCCAGGGGACATGGTAGCACAAGCCGTGTTGATCAGCTTGATGTCTATGAAGAATGTTCTGTAGAATGTCATTTACTGTGCCTGAGGGTCCCACGGCTATTTTTGGCAACCATCGGTATTTGCTGGCTATTTCTAATCCAGTGTTTGTTCTGCTACAGTCTGGGCATGTTTGTTTCCATTCCTTGAGCAACGACGAGGTGGGGTTCACACCTGGAATGACTTGTCAGGCAATATGAACAATTAATATGCTTCATTAGTTTGGATTATGCCCGCTAGATGCACAAACCCTTGAAGATAAATTGGATTTCTGTCCCATTCTGCAGAGGTCACATGTTCATGTCCAGGACTGTCTCAGTCACACTCCAGCTCAGAGCCACTTCTACCCTGATCCTGTCCACCTCCTTGAAAACATACACATAAAGGACCCAATTTGCCCCTCGCCTTTGCTCCAGTTTCACACAGCATAACTCAGCTTAAATGGCATGATTCCTGATTCACACCAGTGTAAGTGAAACTGAGAGCAGAATCAGAACTAAAGCCTTTTTCCTTCTTTAACTTGCTGAGGGATTTAGTGCAGGTGGCTGCGAGGCTGATGGCCCTGGAGACTGAAATCTACTGATCCCCAGAAAAAGGTAGGGCACATTCCATGACCGTGCAAGCTTCCCCCGGCCCTAGAGACCACACCAAATGTGGCATTCAGTCTCCGAGCCCCTTCACTCCTTGACCTGTCTGAGTCGTAGGATTTAAGGCCAGAAGGGACCATTGTGATAAGTCTGATTTCCTGCATATCACAGGCCATGGGACTTCCCTGTATTAATTCTGGCTTCAAGTCTATTAAACTGTGGTTGAATCTGAGCACATGATGAGACTGTGACAGCTGCAATAGTGGTTTTCGTACCATCAGCCAGCCAGGGACTGAGAACACACCGAGTTCGCCTGGCCCTGCATTGCTTTAGAGGGAGATTCACTCAGGCGGATTTGATGCTGTTCACTGAGAACTTCCGGGGGCAGATCCTCAGCTATTGCAAACCAGGATGACTCCACTGAAGCCAACGGCAGAATTACATTGAATTACACCAGCCGAGGCTTTGACCATTTAACTCTACCCCTGCAGCTCTCTGAGCACCCTCGCACAGCAGGTTCCTTTGGCGCGGAGCCATCTGCACACCTTTACCCCACCCTCCACCATGCAAAGGAATCAATCTGACATTGAATTGGATAATGCACTGAAGAGACGTTACATAACAAACCCCGAATTACCTAAAGCGCATTACCCAACAATCTGTTACATAATGCACAAGTACCAGCCTGTCCGGAGAGCACTCGGACCCGCCACAGAGGGAAAAAAGACAAAACAAGACACAGTAAGGAAGAAAAAAAGGAAAAACAAGGCAGTGACTTCAGGGCAGCTTCACACCTCCTCCTCCCAGAACAATCAGGTAGGCCAAGGGGATGCAGCCGCATGGTGAGGACAGCGTGAGGAGCGGTATGGTGCTCTTTGCACCCATTGGTTACACACTGGTTCATTACACTCAGTTACAGTAAAACCCATCCCTTGCTGCCATTGGGGCTGCTGCCCAGATGGTGTCTGGCCGCTAGAATTTCTTTGGGCATGTTTACCAGGGCAATGGACCTGCATAACCGCAGTGGAATGATTATTCTGCTGTGGCTATGCTGGTATAGCGCCTCCCGGTGGACTCTATTCCAGAGGTCACTTGCAAAACGAGGCCGGTCAGTTTCCCTATGTAGACAATCCTTTTCTGTCATGAATCAGTTTGCGGGGTCTTTGCTGTGGAACAAAGGAGTGTTTTAAAAGAGACGAATAGGCCGGCTCTCTAACGGTCTCTCTCTAACACAAATGCTGCACACTACATAACACACATGCCTGCATGGCCAGTATGCCAGCACAGGGATCAAGGAATAAGAGGCTAGTTCAGCCTCCATTCCTAAAGCAATCCTGGGTTTCTCTGAGGCTGCCAGCAAGGTGCCAGTCCCAGGTATGGTTTGTACGCAGGAACGTGTCCACCAGGAGGCAGACCAAGCCCCACAGCTTATAGGCCATTGACCACACCATAATAACGGTCAGCCACCACTTACTTGAGCTGGATTTAATGTGGTGATGTAGAGGTAAAAGGTGCCGTATTCCATTAAATTGCGCTTAACTTGCAGCAAGGAAGGTTTAGGTTGGACATCAGGAAAAACTTCCTAACTGTCAGGGTGGTTAAGCACTGGAATAAATTGCCTTGGGACGCTATGGAATCTCCATCGTTAGTGATTTTTAAGAGCAGGTTGGACATACACCTGTCAGGGATGGTCCAGATAATACTTAGTCCTGCCTTGAGTGCAGGGGACTGAACTAGGTGACCTCTCGAGGCCCTTTCCAGTCCTATGATTCTATGATTTCCAAACCTCTGAGCCATCAAGTCTTCAAGGTTAAAAAAACGCCACGTGAATAATGTTATCCGAACAAGTTTCCCCAACCCCGATTCCTCGTCCATTTGAAAGTGGCAGGGAATAGCCATAGGGGACATTTTAACACAGATTCAAATATCAGACTTCAGGGTGACAGCCATGCTGTGCGACTCATGGGGCTGGGACAGACTGTTAACCTCTGTACTGGAGATAGATACAGACATTCAGGTCCAGAACTCAAATCCTCTGCCTCAAAGTTCACAGATTCAGACATTTTAAGGCCAAAGAGAACTTTTCAATCAGCTCTGGGAGTTTGACCGATGCCATCACAGAGCTGGCAGACAGCCACCACCTCTCTACTCCTTTGTAGAAACACAGGACCACGTTAGAGTTGGGTGAACTAAGGTTTGAAATTGAGTCGGGATATTAACAGAGGCAACAGGCCTTCAACATGTAACCAAAAAGAATGAACTCATGAGACAGAAGAGTTGTTCTGTTCAACTTAAAGTGACCCTTGGAAATACCGGTGTTATCCTATTTAAGATTTGGGCCAAAGTAATAAAATAAAACACAGTTAATTGGGGACCAGATTCAGTAAATAATTGGCTGTATAAGTCTTTTTTGTGTATTATAAAAAACAACTTCTTCATCTGTCCTTAGCTAAGGTTTGGCATTTGTCAGTGACATCACTTATATGTTAAACGGTATAAAAAAGGTAAACTCTTAAAGGTTTCATTGCTAATATCTGCCTGACCACGTTGGAGCCGACCAGTATGGGTTTAAGCACCCCTGGTGTTATAGGTATTTCTAATCAAATGCTTATAAATGTTTTATTACTATTTGGATGTAGTAAATTGCTTATTAGTTAGGCTTTTTAGACATGTTTAGAACAATCGTAGAAATACCATTTGGCCTCTAGATTTAATAACAGGATTTCGGGTTAAACTGGTGTCATGGTAGTATCCTATGTTAATAATAATAACGCCAATATCTTTGAATGTTATATGTCATCACAGTGCCTATGGCTGGTCTTCCCACTGACTTCAGTGGGCGCTGGATTGGACCTGTAGATTGTAACTCTTCAGGGCAGAAACTATGTGTTTGTAACAGTTTCCACAATGCCGGATGGAAGACCAACAGACTGTGAAAGCATTGACTAAGGAATGCCGCTATGCAGCCAGTGATCCTGTGGTTGGCAAAAGTTTTGATGGTGCAATAAGAACGCCAGTGGAGGAGACAGAATGAACACCCTGACAGACTATCTTAAGGACCTAATAGAGACTGGTTGAGTGGCGCTCAATCTGCCAGGAGGCTACGGCTCTTTGGGATTTGCCTTGATGATGATGAGATTCTAGAGAGGTGCCAGTGTGGCGTACAGATGTGCACCAGCCATTTCTGAGCCTTGAGGCCTGATCAGTATTAATAACTAACTCCACCTGCATTAGACAGATGGGACCATTGGTCCCTGCAACACACTCCTCAGCCTTCCATCTAGCAAACAGCCCCAGCCCGAAGCATGGGACCTGGGAAGAAAGAGATGTTGCCCAAACAGCAGTGTGTGGCTGTTATAAACCCACAGCTGTTCTCTGCTTCACAGCTAGCTGGCAGCAGATCCCGGGGCGGAAAGGCCAGAGAGATCATTGTGCCCTTTACCAGCATTGTGTCTCAGAGGCTCAGATCCCAGAGAGTAAAACCTCAGGGGACATTTGGAGCTGATTAAAGAGCAGGGGAGGGTGGGGAGGATATGAAAGTAATCCAGAAAATATGGAACTGTTGGTCCCCAAACTGATCCTTTAAAAACAGAATATACTGAGAGTGATGAGGAAATAATCAGACTGTGATAGAAACAGAACAAAAGTGAGTCATGGGCATAAAGCTAGAGCAGTGAGCTCTGCTGAGACCTCCCTACTTGTGTGGCAGCGCCCAGCTGCTGAAGTGAGATGAAGTAGAAGCCCACGGAGGCCCCAAGAAACCCATTTACTGGAAGTGTCTCCGTGGCATATTCGTGCCCTCTGACTAGTGTAGTGTGCCCAATGCAGTGAACAGAGCCACCAGTGGAAGGGTGAAACTGGCATGGATACCAGGTAAAGATCATACTGTCTCCAACTGCCCGCCCCCCCCTGCATTGAGCAGCCTCCACTGCAACCCTGGTTTTTAATAGCTATGGCCTGCGTCTTCATCCTTTTCCCCCAAAAGCAGTTTCTGTTGCAGCTGTGGGTGGCTTAGCTTGCGTTGGCTTTTCTGTGTTAAAGTTTATTTCCTGACTTGTTCAGCAAGTAGGATCTGATTGCAAGGGGAGATAATGTGAGGTGGTACGTGTAACATAATAGTGAGAGAGCTATTGCACAAGGCTAGCATTAAACTAGATGACTAGATGCACACCTAGCACCAAAGGTGGCTGTAGGCTTTGTATTCGAAGTAAAATTTCCTGGGAAGAAGACGGACGCCCAGCTGTAGGTTTTCCCCTGCTAGTCCGGTTTGGAAATTGGTTCCAAGGTGCAGGTGGAGAAAATGTCTCAAGTAATATTAACATCAGTATCAGTCTGACTCTGTGTGGCATAGACCTAAATTGCCACTTCCATTTACACTTCCCACAGCATGACACGTTTTCCCTCCTCTGCCTCTATGCATCACCGGAGTCATCCATTCAGTGGATCCTCACTTGCTCGAAATGCAAGCAGGCTTGCTATTGGCAGTTACACAAGTGAAAATAATGACAGGGGTAATTTTATGATCATTAATTATTGGCTTGAAGCCCTTCCTCGCCCAAAGCTCCCATCAATGTCTCTAGCCAAATGAAAGTCGACAGAAATGGGTAAAAGGGTTTTAGGACTATGGAAGAGGATTAAACTGAATCAGAAAAGGGCACTCATAGAATGAGTGTGTCCACATAGAGAGTTATTGCAGAATAGATATTATGGAACAGTTTATTCCACAGTAGCTGTTCTGGTCAATTTCCCTGTGTGGACAGACCCTTAGCTTGCATAACTACAAACGCCGGTAGCAACCCTGAAGCTCTGGTACCCTTCATACTGATTTGATTGCAGAGAGAGAACATGCTCCCTTCCAATGACCGAGTGTAGAGAAGAGCAACATATAAATTATCAAGGGAAGCAACGACAAGAGCTCATTGTGGGTAGCTTGGCTAAGCTGGGGAGCACAAAGTAACGGACTCCACGTGGCCGAAGAAAGGCACCTTCAGGTGAGACAAGGAGGTGTAACTAGAAGCCACTGGATGAAACTCAGACAGAAAATGGAGGCCATCAGGGGCCACTTCATGGCAGTGAGACCTATCACGTGGTGGAACAGTCTCCTGAAGAAACGCCAGGCATGTAAACTAGACAGCACACCGAAAACCCATATCATGGTGATCAATGCTGTGCAAGTTCCAGAAGATGGACTAAATCCATCCCTTACGCATGCAATCCATAAAGCTACTACCTTCCCCTTTAAGTCCCTCCAGAAGGCTTATTTCTACCATGATACCTACAAGTAATTAAGATGATACATTTTGGGGGGTAGTTTGTTTCCTCTTCTAATACATGTTGGTACAGCACATAATAGAATGGAGCCCTACCAAGACGGGAGGTTTAATGTTATGGTACTAGCCTGCAACTCATGTAAACTGGGTCCCTGCTCTGCCACAGACACCCTGGGCCTAGACCCACTGAAACCAATAGGAGTTAGGTACCTAAATACCTTTGAGGATCTGGGCCTTTGTCTCTCTGTGCCTCTGTTCCTCATCTGTAGCATGGTGTTTATAGCCCTGCCATACCTCAGAGATTGTGAGGTGCTCAGATACTACAGGGCTGGGGACCATACAAGCACCCAAGACAGATAGACCTGGCTGAAGCCCCCCCCAGACTGCTGTGATGCAAATCCGTCATAACTAATGACAGCTGACCAAGGGGCATTTCTGGGGAGTTCTTACTTAAAAGAGCAAAAGGCAACGTTAGACAGGGGTCTTAGACTGTATACTCTTCGGGCCAGGGACTCGGTCCAGATGTGATCGTGAGTATCAGAGCCTTGTGCATTGCAGAGGCCACCAGGATGCAACCAATAGAGAATACATGTCTTCCGTCCCATTTTCAGGAGTAACAGCCTGCAAAGAGGATAAGAATGGGAAGAGATGTGGGTTTATGGTGACAATTAACAATTACTTTTGCATTAGTTGTTACTTCCCCACTAAATTATTTTGACATAAATGTATTTGAAGCTCTCACTTGTTGACATAAAACAGGCCACTGTCTGTATTGCGTGCCATAAATTAAAAGGCATTTTGCAAGCTCAGAACCACACCAAAGGTCAGCTGTGTAAACAGCTCCCCTTTCAATGGAGCTGATTTACAGCAGCTGAAGATCTGACACACAGCTCCTACTGGCCCCCCCAGTTTTGTGCCACTCCTTGGCCTGAGAACTGAAGTCTTCCCAGGGGATCTGCAGTAGCACAGTGGAAATTCTTAATAAAACTGATTGGCAAGTCTGGTCTTAAATCTTGGCAGGAGCATCAGCGCTCTGGTAATGATCTACTCACTGTCTTGTCAGGGCATGTTTGGGACTTGGACAGAGTAAGAAGGGTGTGGAAAAGAGAAGGCTGCCATGCAGGCTGAACAACAGAGCTGATCTCCTTCATTTGCTGGAGAAAGCCTGGATTTTTTTAGGCACTGGTCCTGAGTTTCCCCCCAGGCCTTCACCTTTAATGTCCTCTCGTCACCCTTTGATCATAGATCCCAGGAACAGAAGGGACCACTCTGATCATCTAGCCTGACCTGCAGGACACAGACCAGAGAAGTTTCTTTGTTTAATTCCTGTTTGAACTTTTAGAAGAAAATCCAACCTTGATTTAAAAATGGCCAATGATAAAGAACCCAGTACAACCCTTGGTAAATTGTTCCTGTGGTTAATCACCCTCATCGTTAAAAACGTATACCTTATTTCCAGTCTGAATTTGTCTAGCTTCAGGTTCCAGCCATTGGCTCCTGTTAGATCTTCCTCTGCTAGACGGAGGAGCCCATTGTCAAATATTTGTTCCCCATGTAGGTACTTACATTGCACAGCTGGTTAGGCATAAGGAGAAGTGAAGGTAACACCTCCCTGTGAGACATCAGGTAGTGGTAGCCCTGGTCATACTAGACAGACCATTGGTTTGATTGTAGAATGCTACAGGTCCAATCCCTTCACAGGGTGAGCCAGCAGGACCACCTGGTGGGTGGAGGGGGAGAAGTGGAGCAATTTGCCCCAGGCCCTGTTCCACATGTCGGCCCTGTGAGCCCTGACCAAGAATCCCTTTCCTCACCCGGCGGTAGTCCGGGTCTTCGGCGGCACTTCGGCAGCGGGGGGCCCTTCAGTACTGTCGAAGACGCGGAGCGAGTGAACGGCCCACCGCCGCAGACTTGGAGCGCCGCCTGGTGAGTACAAGTTCCCCCCTTTGCCCCAGGCCCCCTGAATCCTCTTGGCGGATCTGTGAGCCAGGGGTTCTTCACACCCCTCTCCACAATTTGCACCAGTTTAGGAGCTTGATTCTACTCCCACAGAAGTCAGAGCCCAAATATATAAAATATGTGAGAGGCAGATCCAAAGAGTGTGTCCCAAGGAGGTGGGACGTGCAAAGCTCAGAATATTGTGCACTATGGGGGAGTTTTACAAAGGCAGAAATGGGGATTCAGCTGGCTTTTGTGCCTATGAAAAGCTCCCCCTTTATCTTTACCTCAATAACCAGTCTGGTAAAAAAAAATTGCAAAGAACTTTGTGGAACTGGTCTGATGCACTGGCAAAGTTTATGTTCTATCTCCTTCTAGAGCAGTGGTCCCCAACGTGGTGCCCGCAGGCGCCATGGCGCCCGCCCAGTGCCCAGCAGGGGACCTGCTGGGGACAGAGAACTCAGGCTGCGGGCGTGGTGTTCTCTGTTGCCGGCAAGTGTAGGGTCTGCCTAGTTCCCAACAGGGTAGAGAAGCTGCAGCCCCACGCCTGCCAGGGACAGAGAACTCTGGGGCTGCAGGCTGCGGGCACCGGTGTTCTCAGTCCATGGCAGGTGCGGGACCGCAGCTTAAGCTGGAGAGGGGCCGCAGCCCAGCACCTGCCGGGGACACAGAACTCTGGGGCTGCAGGCGCTGGTGATTTCGGTCCCCAGCAGGTGCGGGGCCCACCTAGTGCTCAGCAGAGAAGAGAATCTGGGGCCCCGTACCTGCTGGGGACAGAGTACTCCAGGGCTGCGGGCACCAGTGTTCTCTGTCCTCACGGCTTTTCTCCAGCTTCTTTCTTCTCTCTGGATTCATATATTATGTAATATTAAATATTTTTGTATTATTTAATGTACAAATACAAAATAAGCTTTGAAAAATTGTTGGCGCCCGCCACGCTGTTCTGAAAACATGAATGTGCTACTGGTCACAAAAAGGTTGGGGACTACTGTTCTAGAGGCTGCCAACAGAGAACAGTCACCTACTTCTGTGCCCAGCTAACCAAATTATTCCTATGGCTCAAATGATAGAGGCTGGGGCAGCAGTGTTGAAGGTCTTGGAGTATGAGCTGGCAGGGAATGTCCACTGGGAAAATCTAAATAAAATATTTAATTTCATGTCAGGCTGACACAAATCAAAACATGTAATTTCAGGTCCGTTTTGCATTAATCTGGGTCCCCTATACTGCCATAGTGTCTCGTGGGAGTTATAATTTGAATGTCACATACTCTCATTCTCTTCTATTGGCTGGACTCTGACCGGACTATAACTTCCATAATGCACTGCTTCATGAGAGTTCCACAACCACAGTGCATCATGGGAAATGTAGTCCATCCAAAGAGCTTGGCCCATCAAGGAAAACGGGAGCACAAGGCATACAAATTACAACTCTCAGGAAGCACCGCAGCCGCTGAGGCAACAACAATTCACTCTCGAACTAGCTCAGGATGAAATATTTCGACATTTCTGAATCAAAATTTTGGGGAACTTTCCATTCTGCAAAACCACAAAACTATATTTTGACTTTTCGTCGTGACTTGGAATGAAAACAAATATCAAAATAGCAGAATTTCCTCACAGGACGGGAAGCTCTAGCTAAGGCCCATGTAGGGGGTGGTTATGCTGATGGTTACATGGTTGATGTGGATCTTTCCCTCCCCAAATAGAATTACAGAGCCTAGATAGATTAACATTTTGCAGAATGACCTGGCTTAGCTGCCAGCTTTCCCATTTTGTACCTTCACAGACCATGTTTCTGGAAATGCAACTTCCTGCCGTCTCCCAGACTAATATTTGCTGTGCATAAGACAAATCCTGTACCTGGCCTCCCCAACACCCTAAAGGTCAGGCCGCACTGCTCTCCACTTTGCCGTTTTATGAGTCACAAAAGGTTTGATTTTAGAATCGTGCCACCATTTAGGTGTAGCCACCTCTGCATTGCCGCCAGCGTTCTGGGAGGAGAGTTGTCATAGCACATAGGTTGCATGTAACTTAGTAGGAGGTGCAGCCACCTATTGGAGCTCTACCGCAGTGAGTCATAGTAACATAGTTAGGTTTTAGGGCAACTTAACAAGTAAACCCTGTAGCGATGCTGGTGTAATCCAGCCTGGCTTTCTTCTCTGCCACTGGTTCCTGTCTGTGTAGCAGAGTCAGAAAGAAACACGGTGATGCTTTGTGTCCTACAGGATGGGTGACCTCTCTGAACTTTCTGCAGAGGTTAAACATTTAAGGCACAACTATTATAAAGCTTTGTTATGCCTCCAATTAGGCTCCATTCTTTTGTGGCGCAGGAATGACGGCTGCTGTACATCTTCCCAGGCTGCCCTGTCTTTAGTCTTGGAAGGTTTTAGGTCGTAGGACCTGAACCTAGGAGGAACTCAGCATCCTGCAAGACTTGACCTGGCTCCTTTGGGGCAAGGCCTGTCTTTTTGTTCTGTGTTCCTGCAGTGCTTAGCACACATGGGAGACTGGGACTAGGCTCCCTAGGTACAACTTGTTAATAATAATGTCAATAATGGCCAATTTCACCTGATGCCCCAAAACTGGCGCTACAAGTTTTGAAAGGGTGTTGTGAATTGTTTGAGTTAAGAAGAGCTCGTGTGGGAGATGAGAGAGATCGGTGGCACTAGTAAAGAATACTGAATCCAACTGATAAAGATTTCTTAACCTTCACCGGCTTGGGAACGAAACAGTCAGCCACCCCCAGCTCTGTTTCACCCTTCTACACGTGCTTTTTCAGTCTTCTACCACACGGTCACAAGCAATATGGAAAAGTGACGGGACGGGCCTGGCACTGCAGGACCCAGTTGCTCAAGGATCACAGCCTCCCACCCCGACTTTTGTGTCCCACTGCAGGCCCTACCTGCCCTATTACAGCCTCCTGCTTCTGCCCAGGGAAGTATTCATCTCTCCTGCCATACCCTCACCCATTCATGTCTTCCAGAGCCAATCATTAACTGCTGCTTAGCTGGATCAGCTGGTTCTCAGCAGGTGCCTGTTGGGCTTCTCCTGAGGCCAGGGCTTGCTGTTCCCTGGCTCCACAAGCCTTTAAAGGAGCAGACTGTCCTGCTACATTTCCATATTTACAGCAAACTGCTCCCCCACGATTTAAGCTCTGAACCTGTTGGGAACCTTGACTATTTCAGCTATCAACCTTTTGAATAAATACTGAGTGATTACCCACCCCAACACACACTCAATGTTATGTTAGTGCAAAGACTTAACTCAAGTAAAAAAATGTAGAAAGTAATGTCAACATTTATCAGTCAAAAAGCATTAAAACCCCTGTTCCTTCCAAGCAGCCATGCAGTTCTTTACTTCTACTGAAGAAGCGAGAAGTGAGAAATCTTAGGTCTTGAGGGATTTTTTTACTCCGATACTCTCACAAGAATCTTTCCCGGGTCTAGTCAGGCTTGCCAGCTTTCTAAGAGCTCTTAGGGGTGTAAATAGAGATTTATCTACAGCCTAGAAGGGACAGTTGTAAGGGCTGATCGACACTTAGTCTGCAGATTCTCTGGGGTGATAATTCCACTCTCCTTTTAAATAACTGGCTGTGAATTTTGCTTCCTCGTCTTTCCCAGATTCCAGTGGCTGGATCCCTCATATGCTCAGGGGAATTACAATTTTTCTGAAATTAGAGTTAATGGTAAAGCTTAGGATTCTTTTTGGTCTTGTTAGTCCAGTGTAGGGTGACCAGATGTCCCGATTTTATAGGGTCAGTACCGATTTTGGGGGCTTGTTCTTATATAGGTACCTATTACCCCCCCACCCCATGTCCTGATTTTTTACACTTGCTATCTGGTCACCCTAGTCCAGTGTTTCAAGGAGTCATTCACAAAGGAGAGGGGTTGGTCTGGTGCGGTTGCCTACAATGGCCCATCAGCAACAACTAGTAGCAAATATCCCCAATGGCCAGAGATGAAACTAGATAGGGAGGGCTCTGAGTTGATACAGAGAATTCTTTCCCAGCTGTCTGGCTGGTGGGTCTGGCCCACATGCTCAGGGTCCACCTGATCACCATATTTGGGATTGGGAAGGAATTTGCCCCCCCAAGTCAGATTGGCAGAGGCCCTGTGGGTTTTTCACCTCTCTCTGCAGCATGGGACAGGGGTCACTTGCTGGTTTAAACTAGTGTCATTGTGGATTCTCTGTAATTGGAAGTCTTCAAGTCATGATTTGAGGACTTCAGTAACTCAGCCACAGGCTATGGGTCTGTTACAGGAGGGGATGGGTGAGTTTCTGTGGCCTGCAACGTGCAGGAGGTCACACTAGATGAGCATGATGGTCCCTTCTGGCCATAAAGTCTATGAGTTGCATTTTTATCTTGTCAAATTATTGCATAATTAAGAGAAAACGCCTCTGGAAGGCTAATCCTTGCTAATTATACAGGACCATTGTCTAGTAGTTAAATTACAGACAAGGGGACATGCATGGGATCCAAGTTCTGTGACCTTGGGAAAACCTTTTAACCTCCCTGTGCTTCAGTTCTCCCTTCTTTAAACTGGGATAGTCCTTATTTTTAAATATCAAGTGGCAGGCCCATATCTGAGATGTTTAAAGGTTTTACAGAGCCCAATATGAATGGAAATATTTTCATTACGATTAAAAAACATTCAGTGAAAACAGAGGCCGGAAGGAGTGGGAATTTAAAAAAGACCTCCCAGCCATGACAGAGATCCAAACTCAACAGCATTGACTAATGCATGAGAACCAGAAAGCGAAACTGACATGTCTAATATAATCAGCTGATAGCAGCCAGTGAATGAGTAGCAGAAATGGTGACAAGTAAGTGGCATTGTTTTGTTTTGTTTTTAAAATGCTTGTGTGTGTTTGTTCAGTGCTAGGTTTTGACCACTCTGCAACCTGAAGTCTTATTTATCCAAAGAGCAGATGCTGTAACAATTCAAGCTTCCCCTCTCTCTCCTGGCAGCACGCCTCAACCCTCACCTGGAAGAAATCACTGCAGTACAGGCCCAACAAAGAAAATAACAGAATGCCACTAGCCATCACCTACAGCCCCCAACTAAAACCTCTCCAGCACAAAGATATACAACCTATCCTTAAAGATGATCCCTCACTCTCACAGATCTTGGGAGACCGGCCAGTCCTCGCTTATAGACAGCCTCCCAACCTGAAGCAAATACTCACCAGCAACCGCACACCATAAAACATAAACACTAACCAGGAACCTATCCTTGCAACAAAGCCCAATGCCAACTCTGTCCACATATTTATTCAAGTGACTCATCATAGGACCTAATCACATCAGCCATGCCATCAGGGGGTCGTTCACCTGCACATCTACCAATGTGATATATGCCATCATGTGCCAGCCATGCCCCTCTGCCATGTACATTGGCCAAACCGAACAGTCTCTTCGCAAAAGAATAAATGGACACAAATCTGACATCAGGAGTCATAACATTCAAAAACCAGTGGGAGAACACTTCAACCTCTCTAACCACACAGTGACAGACTTGAAGGTGGCAATTTTGCAACAAAAAAACTTCAAACACAGACTCCAAAGAGAGACTGCTGAACTCGAATTAATTTGCAAATTAGATACAATTAACTCAGGCCAAAACAGAGACTGGGAATGGCTGGGTCATTACACTAATTGAATCTATTTCCCTATGTTAAGTTCTCCTCACACTTTCTATGGGTCATCTTAATTATCACTTCAAAAGTTTTTTTTCTCCTGCTGATGATAGCTCATCTCAATTGATTGGCCTCTTACAGTTGGCATGGCTACTTCCATCTTTTCATGTTCTCTGTATGTATAAATATCTCCTGTCTGTGTGTTCCATTCTATGCACCCGAAGAAGTGAGCTATAGCTCACGAAAGCTCGTGCTGAAATAAATTTGTTAGTCTCTAAGGTGCCACAAGTACTCCTGTTCTTTTTGCGGATACATACTAACACGGCTGCTACTCTGAAACCTGGGACAGGTGTGACAGTAGCTCCTATTCCATGTCTGTTCAGTCCTTGACTGCTTTGCCAAGGCTGCCTGTAAAAGGGACAGGTATCACCACTAACGGCTGCTGTGATCTGGGCACAGTTTAGCGGGAGCTAGATGGATACCCACCAACTTGCCTTACCATCAAACAGTTATTACATGGTGGCAGTTTTCAGTCATTAAGTGATCTGGATTCAGACAGGTGACCTAGAGGTAACAGACTGTCTGCCTATTAGCAATCCCCTGGGCTAACCAGACCCATCACATTCTTCTGCTTTGAATAATGAAAGGGGGTCTGACCATCAACAATTCAAGAAGTTTCAGAGTGGTGGCCATGTTAGTCGGTATCAGCAAAAAGAACCGGAGTACTTGTGGCACCTTAGAGACTAACACATTTATTTGGGCATAAGCTTTCGTGGGCTAAAACCCACTTATGCCCAAATAAACTTGTTAATCCAAGAGATGACAGTGACTGTACAGTGGGGTTATAGGTCTTTAGATCTGAGTTTGAATTGTACGGCTCACTCGTACAGCCAGATTGCTGGTCTCAGCCTCACGCCTCAGTAACACAACCCACTTTGTCTTAGGTACATTATCATTAAATCATCTCCTCTGACCTCCCACATAACACAGGCCTGAGACTCTTGCCTGTGGATTGAGGCCGCTAACTTGTGTATGGCTAAAGCATCGCTTCGAGAAATGGAGACTCCACCACTTCCCCAAGGCAATTTGTGAAATCACCCTCATCTCTTATTTAGAGTGGTCTGGCTTTATCTTCCAGCTATTGGTTCTTGCAATGCCTTTCTCCCCTAGGTTCAATTGCTCCTTTGTACCTGTTGTTTTCTCTCCATGAAGTTACTTATACTTGTTAAATCACCTCTTTCTGTTCTGATAAGAAAGGTAAAGATGGATCATTTCCAAGGTTGGTGGTTTTTCTTATCAGTTTTCAAAAACAAAAGCAAGATTTGGGATTGAGGACCTGAGCAGAGTGTGAGGTGAAGGATGGTCCACTGTTTACAGCACCAGCCTAAGATTTGGGAGGCAGGGATCAATCCTCTGCTCTGCCACAGATCTTGTTGTGTGACCTTGGGCAAGTCACCTAGCCTGTCTGTGCCTCAGGTCCTCATGTGTAACATGGAAGTCACAGCACTGCCCGACCTTACTGGAGTGATGTGCTCAGAGCCTACAGGAATGGGGGCCATATAAGCACTGTAGATAGATGCTTCAATGTTGCCATTTATAACTGTGCAAAATGCCTGGAAAACCCTATTGGATGTGGTAGCATCTTAATCCTCCTTAATGCCTGCATAAGGTCCAAAGTCAGCCCTGCAGACTTTGGCCTTTGGCAGCCAGGAAGTGGGAAATCACAAATTCTGTAGCTGTTCTTGTGATCAGTCTGTAACGTGCAGACTCTTTGCAAATGAGCAGTGAATACAGAAAGCCATTGTGCCTGCGTAGGCAGCATTGGCTCCAAACCCCTAACTCCTGAATAGCCACACTGCATTTCAGTCCATAGTGCCTTTCATCCGGCGCTGTCAAAGGGCATTGGAAGCATTAAACAAAATCCAGGCCACAGCACCCTGGTGGGGGAGACAGGGGATATTAGATAAGTGATCCCTTTAGCCACCACTCAGTTGTAGCCACCTCCAGGATGGGACATACCAGGTGTTAACCAGCACGCAGCCACGTTAAACAAGAATTTGGAGCACCTGATATCGGTGCAAAACTGACCCCCAAGCCTGGCCTGAGACATAATTGACTTTTCTAGAATGGCACAGAATTGGGAAGCAATCAGAGTGGCTAGGAAGGCTGCCAAGGTTTGTAAGAGCCACAGGTGCTGTGGACGGGTCAGCTCTCATGAGTCAAAAAAAAAAAAAAAAAAAACAATCCAGCAACAACAATGAAATAAGCATTGATCTTTGGAAGCGTAATAAATTCCAGGGCTGTGGCTGACAGCCTGGCTGACACGATGTAGTGTGTGGCACAGGCTGGGTCGCCTCATTGTTCTTTTGGCAACAACCAGGTCAGATCTTTACTGAGAGTCAGTTACACAGAGCTCTGCCTCTTGTAGGTCCCGGACAAACGGGGGGCTTATGGGGACAAGAGCAGTGGGAGGCAAGGCTGCCCTCTGCTCCTGTGGCAGAGTGCTTGCCACCCACCTCTCACCTCGGGCCCTCCGAACCTTGTCATTGGGCACCCAGAGAACATCAGCACCTGCTCGTGCTTCACTTCCTCGCCCGCGTGTCCTGATCTGACACCAAGTGGCAGGACCTGCTGCCACCTGAGGAGGGTGAGGAGCCCTGGCGGGCCAGTCTGTGCCCCCCTCTGGTCCCACAGCCTGCCAGGGATCTCAATGGGTGGCTCCTTCATGGAGCTGTGAGCACGGATGTGTACCTGGCCGGGCTCACCAATTCCACTGACACCTGGCCCGTCTGTGCTGAGAGGGAGACCCTGGCGCACATCTATGCCAAGTGCATCAGATTGCAGCCCTTCTTCCGGCTCCTCCAGAACCTCTGACTGAGGGTCTAGCTGCCCTTTTCCCTGCACCTCCTCATCCACTCCCACCCCATCCATGGCCCCACAAAGTCCCGGGACTATCTCGTCAGCCTCCTCTTGGCGCTGGCCAAGACAGACAGCAGGAAGCTGGACGTGGGGTAGTCTGTGACTGTGAGGCGTGTCTCCATTCTTTTGTTCAGTCACGCCTCTTTGGGCCATGTCCACTGACTCCCTGGTGGGCTCTGTCAGGGGCTCACTGCTCGGTGTCTCTTTCTGGCCACCTTATTTTTGGCCTTATGACCTTCACGCCCATCCCTGGTCTGTCATTTGTTGTCTCCCAGAATTGGTTGTAGCCTGGGTCCACCGACCCCTCCCTCTGGGGCATGGGGTTGCAGTGCTGCTCAGGTATTGGTCTGGCCACCCCTCCATCTTGGCGATGTGGTATCCCAGCCAAATTTGAGGTAGTGGTGATGCAACCCCATGCGCCAGGTCGGGATGCCACTCATTCAGATTTTTGCTACTGTAACAGATTGGCCACCCTCGTTACATTTGTGAGCATCCTCAGAGACAGCCGCACCAAACCTAGGGAAATGATGGAATGCAGAATCTGGCCCACGGTACCCAAAGCATTCTGGCTTCTCAGACTACCCCTGAAGTTTTAAATGGACAAGTTAGACACAGCTCCAGAAATGCTGAGCTGAGTCCCTGATCCGGGTGGCTGCAACATTCCACCCCAGAGATGACGCCATTTTAGCAGTGATTGAGCAGTACCATGGGTGGTGAGTATCACAGGCCAGGGGAGGCTGAGCCTCTTCAAACAGCCAGGCATGGCCCTGCCCACACTCCGCCCCGAGGCCCCCTCTTGCTTCTCATTCTTTCCCTGTGGCCAGGACTGGGTTGGGCTGGGACGTGGGGCAGCTGGGGACAGGGCTTGGACTGCCTGGCACTGGGGCGGACTGCCCAGCATGTCGGAGCTGGGGGCACTGGGACCATGCCACCCAGTGCTCCGGGGCTGGGAGCACTCAGGTGGCCCAGGGCTGCCGGGGGGCAGCAGCCATGGTGGTGGGTTCGGGGCTCCAGCGGAGGCGGGGGTAAAGGGACAGGACCTCAGGCAGAAGGGGCTGGGCTGTGAGCTAGCCTCCCCAAATGGGCAGTTCACGCACCCCCCATGAGCAGTACCTGGATATGCACTGAAGTTCCTGGAACTTCACCATTGATCTCAGTGCTTGTAAGGTCACTCTGTCTGATGTTTGAGATCCTTCAGGATGAAAGGTGTCTATAAATAAAAGTGTTTTTTAATTTGTCTCCTTCTCTTAGCTTATGAGTAGATGTGATTGCTTTTCCCTTCTGGTATTGGTGTAATTCACTGCATTTTCTACTTCCTGGCACTGGGCAGCTTCTTCCCAGCACACATGGTTCAATATTACCACTGGTATCACGCGAAAGCCAATCAAATATTGATACTGTGAAAAGAGCCAGGATAATGACTTGAGGCAACTCAAGATGTAACATGACACAGAAAGAGGGAGCTGATTTCTCAGACTCTGTTTGCTTTAGGTTAGAGCTGGTCAAAATAATATTTCAAAGGAGAAGGATGTTAGAAACCATTAGGAAAGGGAGAGAGAATGAGACAGTAAATATCATAATGCAACTATACAAGTCCTGGTATGCCCACACTTTGAATACTGCAGGCAGTTCTGGTCGCCCTACCTAAAAAAAGATATATTGGAATTGGAAAAGGTACAGAGAAGGGCAACACAAATGATTAGGGGTATGGAACAGCTTCCATATGAGCAGAGATTAAAAAGACTGAGACTTTTCAGCTTGGAAGAGAGACGGCTAAGACGGGATATGATAGAGGTCTGTAAAATCTTGACTGGTGTGGAGAAAGTGAATAAGGAAATGTTATTTACCCCTTCACATAACACAAGAACTAGGGGTTACCCAATGAAGTTAATAGGCAACAGGTTTAAACAAACACAAAGCAGTATTTCTTAACACAACGCACAGTCAACCTGTGGAACTCATTGCCAGGGGATGTTGTGAAGGCCAAAACTATAACTGGGTTCAAAAAACCAACTAGATAAGTCCATGGCAGATAGGTCCATCAGTGGCTATTAACCAAGATGCTAAGCCTCTGTCTGCCAGAAGCTGGAGTGGATGATGGGATGAATCACTCAATAATTGCCCTGTTCTGTTCATTCCCCCTGAAACATCTGGCATTGGCCCTGTCAGAGACAGGATACTGGACTAGATGGACCTTTGGTCTGACCCAGGATGGCCTTTCTTGTGTTTCTTAAGTTCTCATCAAAAGATTGATTTTTTTTCCCTAAAATTAAAATTGACATGAAAAATCATGTATTACCACAGCATCTCAGCACCCGTGTCAGTCACGGACCGGGACCCCATTGTCCTCGGCTTTATACAAACACAGAACAAAAAGACAGCTGCTGCCCCAAAGAGCTTAATCGCGCCTCTTATTTTTAAATCAAAAACATTATGGAAAGATTTTTGGTAAACAAAAAATATTTGAAGATATTTTCAATTAAAATATTCCCAATAAAAATAATTTTAAAACCCCAAATGAGTCAGTTTCAAGCCCTTTCTAAACCAAAACAATGAGATATTGAAATTATTCATCAGATCCCCCCCTCCCCATTTCTTTTAAAGCCGCCTCTGCTATAAGTGATTAGGTTTTGTTTGTTTGCAGATGGGTTTAGAGAAATTTTACCTTCAGTTCTGAACATAGGCTCCAATCCTGCATGAAACTCAATAGAGGCAGAGCCTTCACCACAGAGATCACAGAATCTGCTCTTACTACAAGCAGTTTCTGGGAGCTCTGAATCAAACCAAATTTACTACACTTTCTACTAAGGGTTCATTTGTCAGCAACTTATGAAGGGTTAATAGATGATTAACCAGTGTTATAAGAGATTATTAGTATGCATGATAAGTCATGGTAATAAGCAACCTATTGGCTTCTGTAACAATGAGCTACAATAGCTGTTTTACTCATAGACTCATAGACTCATAGGTCAGAAGGGACCAATCTGATCATCTAGTCTGACCTCCTGCACAAGGCAGGCCACAGAACCCCACTCATCCAATTTTATAACAACCCCTATCCCAGGACCGAGTTATTGAAATCCTCAAAAATGGTTTGAAGACCTCAAGCTGCAGGGAAACCACCAGCAAGCGACCCGTGCCCCAAGCTGCAGGGGAAGGCGAAAAACCTCCAGGGCACCTGCCAATCCGCCCTGGAGGAAAATTCCTTCCCGACCCCAAATATGGCGATCAGCTAAACCCTGAGCATGTGGGCAAGAGTCACCAGCTAGCACCCAAGAAGGAATTCTCTGCAGCAACTCAGTACCCATCGCATCCAACATCTCCCCGCAGACCATTGAGCAGACCTGTCCGGTGGTAATTCAAGATCAATTGCCCAAATTAACGATCCTATCATAACATCCCCTCCATATACTTATCAAGCTTTGTCTTAAAGCCAGGAAAGTCTTTTGCCCCTACTACTTCCCTCGGAAGGCTATTCCAGAACTTCACTCCCCTAATGGTCAGAAACCTTCGTTTCTGAACGGAGCTCGAAAGCTTGTCTCTTTCACCAACAGAGGCGGGTCCAATACAAGATATTATCTCATCCACCTTGGCCAGATCTACACTACAGACCTATATCGGTGTAAATATGTCACTCAGGGGGGTGAAAAATCCACCCCTCTGAGCAATGCAGTTAGACCAACTTAACCCCTGCTGCAGACAGCACTCTGTCGCCGGGAGAGCTTCTCCCATTAATATAGCCACCGCCTCTCGGGGGGATGGATTAACTACATCAATGGGAGAAGATCTCCTGTTGATGTAGTAGCGGCTTCACATCAGCTGTTTAGTAAAACAGTCCCTACAGCTATTCATCATGTTTAACCCTTTACAAACTATTTTAAAATGTACCCTTAATACACAGTGTGACTGATTTTTCCAATGCAACATTTAATGGGTGTTCTAGGCATTCATTATTTTGCCAGCAAGGGGTGAAATCCTCACCCTATTGAAGTCAACAGCAAAACTCCCGTTGACTTCCATGGAGCCAGCATTTCATCTTCGGCGATTAGTGAATACTGCACCTACCCACCTGCTCCACCAGTCTCAATAAGTCGCTCTTGTAGCTTTGGTGGGCTCACATTGGGTGGCAGATGCCTGAAGTCACCACTGCAGGCTCAGTGGTTTCTTTTGCTGGTTAGCTGGTTTGGCAGGTTAGCATATGGACTCCTAATAGATCACCTGTAAGTGTCAGTGCAGGTGCATGGGAGGGGGATGGAAAGTGCAGGGCAGCACCAGGTGCCCATTTGCACCCAGGATCGGCTTCAGGATCGGCTGCACTCTTGTTGGAAAGACTTAAAGTACCAAATTAACACCCTGAACCCGTGCACAGTGCTCTGCCGGGTGCGTGCTGCTTGCTGGGCTCTCACACAAATCTTTTGTCCCCTCTTCCATTTACAGAAATGCAATTTGTTTGGTTAAAATATTAAATCTCAACAACCCCCACCCCCCCAGGGGCTTTGCTGCTGTCCTGCAATAACCTAGCTGAGTTTTGCCTGGATCCGCGAACCCAAGAGTCCAGAATGGTCCACAGTGCTGGTGGGTGGGGTAGGGTGCCCTCTCCAGAGCACCCCCTCCTGGCCTGGAGTGGCCAGTACACCCCCATTCCCTCCTGGGGCTCCCAATAACTTTCCACAAACAGAATGCAAAACAAAACCTTCCTAACAATGTCTCTCCCTCCCTCCCTCCCTCCCTCGCACAAGGAGATTAGCTCTCACCACCTCAGTCCTTGCTCTCCTGGGCTGAAGAGGCAGCCTTTCCCCGCTCCTAATAGCTCTCCTTTAGCAGGGAAGAGGCAGTTTATATACTGCCCTCTTTCCCAGACCTTATCCTGATTGGCTGGGAGAGAGGGAAGTCTTGCAAAGCTCCTGGTCACAAGGCCTTAAAGAAACAGTAACCCAACTCCCCCCCCCCCAGACACTATTCCCTTGGGACCACTTCCTCTCCCAGAGTCTGCCTCTGCCATTTCCTAGGAGGCCTTTCTCTGCTTCCAAACACTTGGAACCGTAAAGGACTATGGCCTGGAATAGGGGTTGGCTGTCCTCGGTCTCCACTATCCCTTAAAGGGGACAGACTCCCTTGTTACAACTGGTGTAGCACAGATAGTGGCAGAGCAAGGGTCTACCACACATTGGCGCCAACTCCATGGGTACCCCAGAGCTGGACCACCAACAGAAAAAAAATTGTGGGTGCTGAGGACCCACTGGCAACCCCCTCATCAGCACCTCCCCCTCCCTCCCAGTGCCTCCCTCCACCCTGATCAGCTGTTCCACGGCATGCAGGAGACACTAGGGGGAAGGCGCGAAGGGCTATTGGTCATGTGCATTGGTCCTCTTCTTGGGGCTTTGCCGATTGAACCTCCAGAGTCTGCCAGGTTAAATTACCTGGGAGGTCAGATAGCCCAATATTTTGTTTACCTGGCAGTAGAAGAAAGCACGAAAACAATTGTGGGAGCATCCGAAAATGGGGGTGGAGGCATCACTGGCAGAGCTGAGGGGGCAGCCAGCAATCCCCTAAAGTCCCTGAAAACAGGGAGTAACAGCAGATGGCAGGTTACGGCCTCCCTGTCACTCCCGTGTAATCTGAGACTAGACTCTCTTGTTGTATTAATTTCTCCAGCAGCGTAGAGTGTGCTGCAGTTTTACACCTGCATTCCCCACCTACGTCTCTTGGCTTAAGCTGTTTTTACTGGCGGCACGTGCCTGGGACCATGTGTTCTTAGAGAAGTCAGATTCCCTCCCACCGGTGTGTTGCAACACCTTTGTTATCGTGCACTGAACAGAGCAGGACAGGACATGCTCCAGTGCCAAGCAGAAGATGTTTGTCTGCCGGCCCAAAGAGAACTGCAGCCAGAGCAGTGGGAAACCCAGCAATCCTGGCTCACAGGGACTCATGCAAAATATTTTGCTATTTTTAAAAGCCACGAAGTGTGGCTCTGGCTCTGAACTTTCCCATCATTGGATCGGCAGAGAGTTCAGGTTCCATTTCATTCCCTTTAGTTTGTTTCCTTGGGGCGGGGTTCATGCCCCTGTAAGTTTTCCTCTTGATTTTCAGCTTTGAAGGAACCCTAGAGCCTCAAAGTGAATCTCTGCTCGTGTCCCTGGTTTTACCCCAGAACAGGTCGCAACTTCCATGTTCCTCGGGGGTCCCAGCTGAAGCTTTAAATCTCAGATTAACTCATCCCAGAATTGCTGAAAAAGGTTCAGACAGTTCAGAGTGCATGGCAGAGCCACGCCTAGATAACCTAGATCACCCAACTCATGTGCCTGCACTTAAATCACAAGAAAATTTTGGTTGCAGGGGTCCTCTGGGCTACCTCATGCACCAGCCCCTGTGGGATGGATTCTGCTGCAGCGCTGCTCTTTGCAATGACGTCTGCTTCACTTTTCCCCGGGACTTGGTCAACTGCATAAAGGTAACATATCTTGTCTGGGGACATGTTTGCTTCCCAGGGTGCTGTTAGGGCACCTTCTGTTCCTCTTCACACTCTAGAGAGGTTGATGCTGCTGGCATATGTCAAGCTGCCACTATTAACTGTCTGGGAACTGCCTCCAGACATTTTGTAAGATGCTTGCTGATCTGGGGAGGAGTTTCCTTCCTAGGGCAGTTGGGATTGATGAACAGAGAAGCTGGTGGGGGAGGATCTGACCTATAACCAGAACTCTCCCCTGGCAGATGTGACCCTACAAAAAGAGCAATTGGAATTTGTAGGGGTCTGGGGAGACAGATCAGGTGAGCTGACCCTGAAGGTGATGGTACAGCTAAAAAGGGACAGAGGGTGACATCTTCAGAGCATTTAAGTGACTTAGGAGCCTAAGTCCTATTTTCAAAAGTGACTTAGGCATGTAACAGCTTATGGCTTGTATGATGCCAAAGAAACTTAGGAGACAAAGTAGCTGAGCTGCTTTTGAAAATGGGACTTAGGCACTTTTGAAAATGTTACCAGAAGCTTCCCCTCAAGCCTTGCAAGCCTAGAGTGAATCACAGCTTTGGGCTGTCTGGTGAGCCCCTGTGAGGCTAGTACAGCATGAGGGCTTGAGCATGGTGGCTGGCCCTTCTCTGTACCTGTTATAAGGAGCTGGGCCCACAGCTCAAATCCAAGCACCACCCAATCCAACCACCACTGGCCCAGCAGGACCCAGATGCTCCTGTCACTATACCGCTTGGTGCCCTGCCCCCCAGGCAAGCGGTGTTCCATTAATAGGCCTCAGGGTTTCCAAGGCCCATAGCCGCCAAGGGATTTAGGGGAGTTAGGTGCCTACATTCCTGGGAGGGTCTGGCCCTAAGTCACCATCTTCTCTAACAAATATTTTTTCTTCTTCTCTTTTCTTCCTTCATTTGACATCGGTCTGCTCACCGAACTGCTCTCTCCACCCAGGTCTCAATCAGGATCTCCCCCCTTGGGTTCCTGGTGGGCCTGGTCTCTTGCCGCTGGAACCTGGGGCTGGCTGCATTCAAGTCATGGAGAAACGCCATCACCCCGAAGGTGGTGCCGGCCCACCTTGCTGGTGGGGATACCCTACAATTATCAGCTTTACACCTCTGAGCTGTTACCGTTTGCGGAGTCGGCTCTGCTTCCTGCTGAGGGGCCAGTCCTCTGCTTCTCCTGTGGCATGGAGATAGGCTGTGGGGAGCTGCATTAGACGTGTTTAAAAACAGAAGCAGCCCAGTCCGGGATGCCAGTCGCATTTGCCTAGTGTATTTACCCTGCCATGCCAGGCCAGCAGCTGCTTTGCTGAGCTTTAGCTCCTACCGTGAAGACACCCTCCAAGCCTTCCTCGGGTTCTCCTCCTCACGCTGAGGTTTTCGTGGTGCTCTCCCTCCCCTCCCTGCTGCTTGGCTCTTTCACAGAATTGCTAATAATTTTCCGCCACCAATGAGCAGTAGGCAAGCCATCTGCCAGTTCTTAGGGAGGCCGCACTGCAGGAAGCACCCAGCATCTAATGCCATTCAAGCATGGCACTATTTAGTCGTCAGCGCCTGGGAAAACGGTCAGCTTGGAGCTCATCAGTTTCCACCCTGCCCCCAGCAGCTGAATCAGCTTCTGTGCTAACACCTGCTGAAATGCATTAGCCGCTTATTGGAAAAAAGATCAAGTACTTTACTGCCTGGTAGTCTATAATGGATTTTCCCTGAAACTCTGCAGTACATGGAACAGGTCACTTAGACATGCAAACATCCACTTGGAATAAACAGAAACAGGCTGCTCGTGCTTATTTTAATTTTATTCTTTGGACAAAAGCACTTGTCCATTAGAATATTTATAAGCAGCCCGGAATAGAATGCAGGCTTGTTAGGAGAATGGTATCGGTTTGAGGCTGTAGTTCCCTCCCCTCCTACCCCTCTCCCCACAAAAACCAAGGAAGCATTACCTATTAGTTAGAGCCACCTGGTTTCTAATCCCAGTTCTTCTACTGACTCACTCTATGACCTTGGCCAAGTCACTCTGCCTCTGTGTGTCTCTGTTTACCCGTCTGTAAAATAATGCCACTGAGCTGGCCATAAAGGTTATTTCATGAAGAGAGCTGATATTTGGAGATGACAGTGGTATAGCTGGGAAAGTATTGTCATTATAACACACAGTCTTGCAGTCAAATCACGGGGCTTTTAATAGACTTTGATCTGCCTGGAGAGAAGGCAACAAACAGCAGGCATGGAATCCCTTGGGGAGGAGTAACCATGAGCATGTCAGAGCGAAGATGAGAGGAAATCATTCATCACATTGATTCAATCTGTGACGCCTCAGCAAAACTGGACACACCCGGCCTGCAGCCAGATAGCGGAGTGTGCTGATACCCTTGCACTGGGTGCTGTATCATGCCCTGGGCACAGGGACCGTTTTAAACTTTGCCCTCTGCAAGAGTGCTCAGTGGACATCCAAGAGGCGGGGCAGCAACGAGTACAGTAGAAAACCAGTACACGGGATCTCTGACGGGGGAGCTGTGCGGGTGCTGACACCAGCTGAATAGCTTGGCAGTGAGCGCCTTGGGAGGTGCGCTATAGAGAGAAGAGGGAAGAACAGGCAGGTGGGGAGCGCTGTATTGTGTGACTGTTTGAACCAAGTACCCAGTGTCGTCCTCGTGACTTGCTTACTCCAAATCAGAACACAACAAGCAGCCATAAGAGGAGGCTGCTCCTGTGCCTTCTAGACATCCAGCCCTCACGTGGCTTCACTGGGTACGTGGTGCTCTGGCTGGAAGAGTGTCCCACTTCGAGCTCATCAGTGTCCCTGCCCCACTCTCCTTAAAAGCCCCCTTCTTCCAAGCACCCTCCTGGCCTCGTTTTCATCACCGGCAATCACATCGCACTTTCACAGTGCGCCGCCACACTCTGCCTCAGCTTGTCCGTCTGTCTTCAACAGTGAGCACTTCAGGGCAGGGAAAGTATCTTACTCCCTGTTTGCCAAGTGCTGGGTAACCCTGCAGTGTTAGATAAAGGACACTTACTCATGAAAAATAACAGTAGTAACCGGGGCTTACTGAGTGTTACTTACTGGGAACATTATTTTAAGAACATAAGAATGGCCAGACTGGGGCAGACCAAAGGTCCATCTAGCCCAGTATCCTGTCTACTGACAGTGGCCAATGGCAAGTTTCCCAGAGGGAATGAACAGAATAGGGCAATTATTGAGTGACCCAGCCCCTGTCATCCTGTCCCAGCATATGGTACTCAGAGGCTTAGGGACACCCAGAGCATAGGGTTGCATCCCTGACTATCCTGGCTAATAGCCATTGATGGACCTGTCCTCCAGGAACTTATCTAGTTCTTTTTTGAACCCTGTCATAGTCTTGGCCTTCACAACATCCTCTGGCAAGGAGTTCCACAGGTTGACTGTGTGTTGTATAAAAAAACTACTTTCTTTTGTTTGTTTTAAATCTTCTGCCTATTAATTTCATTTGGTGACCCCTAGTTCTTGTGTTATGAGAAGGAGTAAATAACACGTTCTTATTTACTTTCTCCATATCAGTCATGGTTTTATAGACCTCTATCATATCCCCCTTTAGTCGTCTCTTTTCTAAGCTGAACAGTCCCAGTCTTTTTAATCTCTCCTCATATGGAAGCTGTTCCATACCCCTAAGCATAATTGTTGCCCTTCTCTGCAGCTTTTCCAATTCCAATATATCTTTTTTGAGATGGGACAACCACAACTGCACACACCATTCAAGATGTGGATGTACCATGGCTTAATGTAGTGGCATTATAATATATTCTGTTTTATTATCTATCCCTTTCCTAATGATTCCCAAGATTCTGTTCACTTTTTTGACTGCTGCTGCACATTGAGCAGATGTTTTCAGAGAATTATTCACAACTCCACGATCTCCTTCTTGAGTGGTAACAGCTAATTTAGACTCCATCACTTTCTATGTATAGTTGGGATTATGTTTTCCAATGTGCATTACTTTGCAGTTATCCTCATTGTATTTCATCTTCCATTTTGTTGCCCAGTCACCCAGTTTTGTCAGATCCCTTTGTAACTCTTTGCAGTCTGCTTTGGACTCAACTATCTTGAACAAATTAGTATCATCTGCAAACTTTGCCACCTCATTGTGGCAACCCCTTTTCCTACATCATTTATGAATGTGTTGAACAGCACTGGTCCCAGTACATATCCTGGGGAGGCCCAGTTATTTACCTCGCTCCATTCTGAAAACTGACAGTTTATTCCTACCCCTCGTTTCCTGTCTTTTAACCAGTTACTGATCCATGAGAGACTTTCCCTCTTAACACATGGCTGATTACTTTGTTTAAGAGCCTGTGGTGACAGACCTTGTTAAAAGTTTTCTGAAAGTCCAAATACACTATATCCACTGGATCCCCGTTGTGCACATATTTGTTGACCCCCTCAAAGAATTCTAGTAGATTGGTGAGGCGTGATTTCCCCTTACAAAAACCATGTTGACTCTTCCCCACCAAATCATAGAATCATAGAAGATTAGCCCTGGAAGACACCTCAGGAGGTATCTAGTCCAACCCCCTGCTCAAAGCAGGACCCAACCCCAACTAAATCATCCCAGCCAGGGCTTTGTCAAGCCAGGCCTTAAAAACCTCTAAGGAAGGAGATTCCTTCACCTCCCTAGGTAACCCATTCCACTGCTTCATCACCCTCCTAGTGAAATAGATTTTCCTAATATCTAACCTAGACCTCCCCCACTGCAACTTGAGACCATTACTCCTTGTTCTGTCATCTGTTACCACTGAGAACAGCCGAGCTCCATCCTCTTTGGAACCCCCCTTCAGGTAGCTGAAGGCTGGTATCAAGTCCCATCTCACTCTTCTCTTCTGCAGACTAAATAAGCGCAGTTCCCTCAGCCTCTCCTCATAAGTCATGTGCCCCAGCCCCCTAATCATTTTTGTTGCTCTCCGCTGGACTCTCTCCAATTTGTCCAGATCCCTTCTGTAGTGGGGGGGGCGCAAAACTGGATGCAGTACTCCAGGTGTGGCCTCACCAGTGCTGAATAGAGGGGAAATAATCACTTCCCTCGATTTGCTGGTAATGCTCCTACTAATGCAGCCCAATATGCTATTAGCCTTCTTCGCAAGAAGGGGCACACTGTTGACTCTCATCCACAGTATCCCCAGGTCCTTTTCTGCAGAACTGCTGCTTAGCCAGTCGGATCCCAGGCTGTAGCAGTGCATGGGATTCTTCTGTCCTAAGTGCAGGACTCTGCACTTGTCCTTGTTGAACCTCATCCAATTTCTTTTGGCCCAATCATCCAATTTGTCTAGGTCACTCTGGACCCTATCCCTACCCTCCAGTGTATCTACCTCTCCCCCGAGTTTAGTGTCATCTGTGAATTTGCTGAGGGTGCAAGCCATCCCATCATCCAGATCATTAATGAAGATGATGAACAAAAATCATGTTAATTGATGTGTCTGACAATTCTGTTCATTACTACAGTTTCAGCCAACTTGCTCAGTGCTGAAGTTAGGCTTACCAGCCTGTAATTGCCAGGATCACCTCTGGTTCTTCTTTTTAAAAATGGCATTACATTAGCTATTCGCCAGTCATCTGGACCAGAGGCTGATTTAAGCCATAGATAGTTCTGGAGATTCATATATGTGTTCCTCCAGAACTCTTGGGTGAATCCCATCTGGTCCTGGTGACTTATTACTGTTTAATTTATCAATTTGTTCCAAAACCTCCTCTATCGACACCTCAGTCGGGGACAGTTCCTCAGATTTGTCACCTAAAAAGAACAGCTCACGTGTGGGAATCTCCCTCACACTAACTACAAGGAAGATCAGTGCAAACAATTCATTTAGCTTCTCCACAATGGCCTTGTCTTCCTTGAGTGTTCCATTAGCACCTTGATCATCCTTGATCTAAAGTGGTGGTCCAGTACTTAAGGTGCTAGCCAGAGACCTGGGCTCAGTTCCCTGCTTCCTGTGTGCTATTGAGCAAGTCACTTAGCTGACATGTGCACTGGTTACCTCACTCAGGCTTTAGCCTGTAGCCCCATCAGGCCCAGCTAGCCTGGGTTAAAAGCACCAACACACTCAAGTAAGAGGGATTTGTGTGTGGACTGGAGAGGGGGACAGGGGCAACACCCAAGTAAGAGCCCAAGTTAACTTCAGGGAAGACAGATCTTTAAAGAAGGTCTCACAAGGTCAGAGGCAGGACTTTGCATGACTTCACCGTGCCCCAGCATAGAGAGATACCACCACAGGACTGCCTTACGGCCAGCGAGGTCACCGCGCTGCTCTCTGAGAACCGAGATCCCAATGAGACTGCAAGCACCGAGTGTGGAGCCCAGCGGAGCCTGCCCCCAGTTTGGTACTGTATCAGTGCCGCCAGTCTGGATCTCCAAGGGTAAGGTTCAGTGCAGCTTCTCCACAGCAAAAGTGCTTTCTCCAGCCAGCATGGGAGCGGCTCCAAATTGATCTGATTTCGCAGTGGGTCACAAGTGGACAAAAACAAGGGACAGCCAGCCAGGCCAAGGTCATGCCCCTTACACAAGACAGCTCTGGGTCTATTTTGAAGGAGTGGGAGACAGAGACTCATGCTGCTGCAGGCTATCAGGAAGCTTTATTTACCTACAGCGCCGGTACGACATAGAAGCGTCTCCTTTCACATTGCCTTGGTGGGAGCAACTGCGAAGCTCAGAGGGCAATTCAAGCTCAGTGGCTTAGTCCTGAGATTGCCAGCAAAGGGCTGACAAGTGCCCGCTCCAGCGTTCCGCGCACCTTTCCGCCAGGAACTGGACCGAGCTCCACCAAGCCCATCTGACAGCAGAGCAATGACCTGGCCTGGATTTGAACCTGTGACCAGCCTCGCAAGGTATCAACGTATTCCCTTCCCATCTGCCCAGAGTGGGGACACTAGACATTTCTGGTGCGGTGCCGACTCTTTGTGGGATGTTTTTAGCTACTTCTTGATGGTCAGGGACCGTCCCCAGCACCGTGTTTTGTGCTCACAGAGAAACCAAATGTCTCTATGTGTCACCTGCCTCATTCCACGCAGCGCAGCGAGCCCATTGGCAACACTGCGCATTCACACAGCACTTCGCGTGTTCAAAGCTCTCAAAGGCGACCCAGGGCCCATTCCCAGCTCTGCCCCGGACATGTTGGGGAAACTCAGGCAAGTCCCTGCCCTCTCTGTTTCCCCAAATGTAAAAGGGGGATGATGCTATTTGCCTACTGCAGAGGGTTCATGAGTTAATCTTTCTAAGGTGTTTGTAATTTTGACACCCTTTTCAATACGCCGCATCTCCATGCGGGGTTGGTCAGTTGGTTTGAACCACACGTATCTCAGCAGGCACTGGAAATGGCTTTCCTGCTGCTGTGGACTGGTGGAGTTAAGCAAAAGTTACAGGCTCTAGCTCCAGGTTGCTCTCACACCGCCTGTCGTCCTGGTGTGCTCCTGTTTGCAGGAGCAGAGGCCGCACCCATGGAATCATTCTGCAGTGCCATTTCTCATCCACCATTGTGTTCTTGTGTGTGTGCCCTACAACGTGTTGCCTCCTAACACCCTCACCCTGACTCAGAGAGAGGATCATTCAGGAACAGGACACAGGGGGAACGGTGCTAAATTACTGATTATTCCACCTGGGCAAGCCTTTAGATAAGCTCGTTAATCTGTCTCCAAGGCATAACTAAGCGATTTGGATCAGCCTCTAAGCCTGTTTGTTGGAAAGCTGTTGTATAGGCCTCACCCTGCTCCTCCTGTTCTGATACTACCCAGGGTGGAGGAGATGCAACATCATCCACCACCGTCTGAGCAGCTCCACCGGCCCGGGGGGGGGAATCCACCCCTCTGGTGCAGGGGTTGTAACTTCACTGGACCCAGCTGATACTGTGTCCCAACATTAATTCATTCACCAGCTGGAGCCACTAGGCGTGACTGTAACACAGATAATAACAAGCCATATCTAGAGAGGAAGGTGAATTCAGCCAGAGGCCGGGAAATCTCCACAATCAGAGCAGCGCTTCAGAGCTGGGTGCAAACCACCCTGAACGCAGGGCACAACCCAGCAGGATGAGAATGGCAAGGCAAAGGGCTGAGCCAGAATAGGCGGGCAACCGCCAGCCTCTTCGTGTCTGGAGATTTTAATCCTTTCTGGGGCTTGTTGAAAGCTTAAGGCACCTTGACTTGCTCCAGTCTAAAACACACACACACCCCCCACTGACCAGCTGACAGAGCACCTCACCTAGGCCAGAAACCTGTCCAGGCAGTTTCAGAGCAGGCAAGGAAAATGTGCCTAGACTCCAGTCTGGTTTTTAGCAGAGCTGATCAGGAAACAAAATTATGGGGCCGCAGAAAATTCTGAATTGTTGGCAAATTTTTCATCCCAAATTGGGAAAAGAGCCAAAAACGACACCACCACCACCCTCCCCAAACTGTTATTGCACAATATTGTATTTTGGAACCTTTCATTGTTTCCAACATGAAATACATGCCCAGGCAGTGTGGGATGCCCAGCTTCTTAGCAGTCTGCCATGTGGGTTACTGAAGAGCCACGCTACCAAGGAGCCAGGCAGGCTGCCAAGATGTCATGTCACTGGGCAGGTATGTCTAGTGGTTAGAGCAGGAGTCAGTAGCCAGGAATCGGAGCCAAGGGTCAGAAATGGGGCAAGGGCAAGGCTGGGCCCAAGCCAGGCTGGGTACTTGCAGGCACAGGAGCTATCATGGCCACGGGCAAATGCTTTGATCAGTCGCTGAACTGCTGCTGGGTTTACCCGCAGGCCTGCTGACTCTTGCCACCAATCAGGGCACGTAGCCAATTAGCCATCTGCCTACTACAGGCCAGCCATGCTCATTAGGTTGCCTGAAGACTGGCTCTGCTACAGGCCCTGGTTCCTGACACATGGAGCCAGGGACCCAGGGCGCTGAGGAACAGGGCAGGAGGACTACCAGGGATCTGGGCAGCTCACCAGCCAGCCAGCCTGCCTGCCTCTCAGCCTGGCTTCCACTGACGCTTTTCACACTTTCCCATGGAATGTTGTGGTTTCACACAATCGGTGTTTCCTGATTGGAACGCGGTCCCGTCAGACCATTTTCGACCACGTCTAGTTTTTAGCACTAGAGCTCAGCAGGGCTGCAGAGTCCTCATTTCTTCCTGATCAGCTCTGAGGGGAAAAAGAGAGAAGGATGGGGCCTGAAACAAACTCCTGGTCCTGACACCCTCCCATCTTAGGTAAAGTTTGGATCCGATGGCTTCATTTGCTTCATTCTTGGCCCAAGTTAGGACCCTATCCTCAGCTGATGTGGATCAGCATTGCTCCAATGGCTTCAACTTGGAGCTACACCACTAGTTTCAACACGGGCCCTCCTGAATTTACTTCTGATACCACCTAGCAAAAGCAAGACATGCAGAAGTGCTGGTGGGAGGCTGCGATTTATGTCCTAGCCCTTGTCTCATGGCATCCATCAGGGTTACAGAGGGCCAATACCCATGTCACATGCTCCTTTGCGTACAAGTCCACGAGCAACCTGCACGCTACTTCAGAATTGGGACAGCCCAAAATACCTAACTGAAGTCCCTGGCAGCCCTCAGAGGGGCACTAAATAAGGTAGCCCTTGTCCATTGCCTTGTGATATTGCTAGTGTCTCTTAGTAGAACCGCTGGAGTTATTTGCATGAAGCCTGACTACACAGAAGGTAGGAGAACCTGCCTCTGCCCAGCCTGAAATACCTCATCCCGTGCCATAAGAAATCTGTAGTCTATCTAGTCCAGTAGCTGGTCGACAGCAGTGGTACATGTTCAGAAGAACATTGAGCAGGCAGTTATTAAATGACTTGCCCATCGGTGAGGTTTCCAATTAACATCCATGAGTCAGGGACTGGCTTATGCCCAGAAGCAGGAGGTACTCTGGGTGCAGGAAGGTTTATTACATCTCTTCCAAACACTGCAGTTTGAATCCCAGCTATCGGAATTCGGCCTGTGCTCACAGTCCATGGAACGGATATGCACTTTGCAAGCAACTTAGCCAGCACAGATAGAATCCAAGAGTCCCTACTGCTTCCAATCTGTTTTGTCCTCTCTGGCTGAAGGCCTCCCTGCTGCCCTTCCTGACAGATGAAGGATCTCTTGGGCAAAATAAGTAGTGAATTTAAATGGTCAGTTACTGGCTTATCCTGGAATGGAGCAGTCAATATAAGGCACTTTGGATGCAAATAGCCTTCGCTGGACATTTTTATTCAACCTGCTCTCAGGCAAAAGCCTTACTAACTTCGTCACAAGGAGCTGGCCACAAATGAAAACCCAAGGGGCGTGGCTCTCCTCTCACACTGATGTAAACACCTCTGAAATCAATAGAATTACACCACATCAACATTGGTGAGAGGGAAAGGAGAATCAGACCCAAGCCCTGTACGTCCACAGAATGTCAGACACCCCTGACATAAGGCGAGATTAATCACACTGGGACTGTTCAGCTTGGAAAAGAGAACTAAGGGAGGATATGATAGAGGTCTACAAAATCATGACTGGTGGGGAGAAAGTAAATAAGAGAGTGTTATTTACTCCTTCTCATAACACAAAAACTAGGGGTCACCAAATGAAATTAACAGGCAGTAGGTTTAAAACAAACAAAAAGAAGTATTTCTTCACACAACACACAGTCAACTTGTGGAACTCCTTGCCAGAGGATGTTGTGAAGGCCAAGACTATAACAGGGTTCAAAAAAGAACTAGATAGGTTCATGGAGGATAGATTCATCAATTGCTATTAGACAAGAATGGTGTCTCTAGTCTGCCAGAAGCTGGGAATGGGTGACAGGGGATGGATCACTTGATCATTACCTGTTCTGTTATTCCCTCTGGGGAACCTGGAATTGGCTACTGTCAGAAGACAGGATACTGGGCTAGATGGACGTTTGGTCTGGCCCAGCATGACCGTTGTTATGTTCTCTAAGGGAGCAGCACCAGTCGCAGAACTGCCAGTGCTCCCTAAAGTGTTACAATCAAACGTGCAAATGAGTATGGCGTTCAGTTTCACAGGTGCTGAGATAACATTACCAGTGATCTCCCGGTACTGTGACTGACATTTCCTTGGCCTGCACTTTTCCCCATTAGTTGCATTTCTTTTAGAAAGGCATCCTATTTCGATGTGGAGGCTTCAAGGGATGGAGGCTCTACCACGTCCTCGGATAAATCGTGCCAGTGGTAACTGGCTTTCACTGTTAAAAAATTGCACCTTATTTCCAGTCTGAATTTGTGTGGCTTCAGGTTCCAGCCACTGCATCTTGGTCAGCCTTTGCCTGATCAATGGAAGAGCCCTCTGCCATCAGAAACCTTCTCCACATGTGGGCTGCCATAACTGAGCGTTGGAATGACCATTATTAAGCACTTGAACGGAGTGTTGGTAACATTCACTCAGAGCAAAAGAACAGCTTTGATCGCTATGACGCTAACATCAATTTCATAGAGTTTAAGGCCACTAGATGGCCTAGTTCAACCTGTTATACAACACGGGCCTTAGAATCTCACCCCTTCCTCCCGCAGTGACTTTAAACTGAAGCATTTCAGGCCTCAGGAGACTAAGCTGTTGTGAGCCATAGGCAGAAGACAGGAGAGACCCAGGTGCCACCAATACCTGAGGCCCCTGCAATGGGAGGGGATCGATGAGATGAGATATGCCCAGATGATCCCAGCAGGTGATCCATGCACCATGCTGAAGAGGAAAGTGACAAACCTCCAAGGTCCCTGCCAATCTGACCGAGGGTGAAAATCTTTCCCAACCTCACATCTGGAGCTCAGCTGGACCCTGGGCATGTGAACAAGACACCAGCCAGGGTTCTCAGTACCACTGCAGAGCACAGGTCCACTCTGGCTGGTGTCTTGTGGCCAGCTGTGGCCAATCTCTGAAGCTTCAGAGGAAGGTGTTGGGGGAATGGGGGAGGGGGGGACAGAATATATCTGACCCCTGCAGACCACCAGCTGAAGCCCTGAAGCATGAGCTGTGTCTTACTCCAGAGCTGCAAGTGTGGTGAGCATTTGAGGGCAATAATTTCCTGCTGTGATATGGCCTAGGAAGGAAGTGGAGGAATAGCGGGGTTCACATATCCCAAAGCCAGAAGGGGCCACCACAGCCATACAGCCTGAATCCCTGTGCACACAGGCTGTAGAATTTCTACCAGCAACTGGATTAAAGCCGCCCTTTGAGAAAGATATCTGATCTCATTTTAAAGAGTCCAAGCAATGGTGATTGCACCACGTCCCTGGAAAGCCATCCCCATGTTTAACCACCCTCTCTGCTAGGAAACTGTATCTTATTTCAAGGATAAATTTGCCTAACTTCAACTTCCAGCCATTGGATCTGGTTATGCCTTTGTCAGCAAGATTGTTTACCAGATATCTTTTCCTTTAGATCTCCCTTCGCACTAACACCGTGCACTACTCTGACTGATCATTCCCCTGCACTGTTTGTTCCTGGTAAATATGGAGCCAATTCTACTCAGTGCAGCTGCCTGTCTTGAACAAACATTCTGAACTGATTAAACAAAAAACGAAGACGTCTTATGTGCTTCTGGAGAAAGCATATGAAAAACTGGGACTGTCAGAGTAGAACCAGAGATACAAAGTGGACGACGTCTGGACCTGAGGAAGAGCTTTGCATGGCTTGAAAACTTGTCTCGCTCACCAACAGAAGTTGGACCAATAAAAACATGTAACTTGCCTCTTTAATATCCTGGGACTGACACAGCTACAACAACACAGTATAAAGTAGAAAAGACGGTTACTCACCTTTGTAACTGTTGTTCTTCGAGATGTGTTGCTCACATCCATTCCAGTTAGGTGTGCGCGCCGCGCGTGCACGTTCGTCGGAAACTTTTTACCCTAGCAACTCCAGTGGGCCGGCAGGTCGCCCCCTGGAGTGGCGCCGCCATGGCGCCCAATATATATCCCTGCCGGCCCACCCGCTCCTCAGTTCCTTCTTGCCGGCGACTCCGACAGTGGGGAAGGAGGGCGAGTGTGGAATGGATGTGAGCAACACATCTCGAAGAACAACAGTTACAAAGGTGAGTAACCGTCTTTTCTTCTTCGAGTGATTGCTCACATCCATTCCAGTTAGGTGAATCCCAAGCCATACCTAGGCGGTGGGGTCGGAGCGAGAAGTCGCGGCATGGAGCACTGCAGATCCGAAGGCCGCATCCTCTCTAGACTGCTGGACCAGGGCGTAGTGGGAAGCAAAGGTGTGGACCGATGACCAGGTCGCTGCCCGACAGATTTCCTGGATGGGCACACGGGCGAGGAAAGCCAGCGACGACGCCTGCGCCCTGGTAGAATGCGCAGTCACACGGCCCGTAGGGACGTGGGCCAAGTCATAGCAGGTCCTGATGCAGGACGTTACCCAAGAGGATAACCTCTGGGAGGAGATAGGAAGCCCTTTCATGCGGTCCGCTACTGCCACGAAAAGCTGGGGGGATTTGCGGAAGGGCTTGGTCCTCTCCACGTAGAACGCGAGAGCCCTACGGACATCAAGCGAGTGGAGCTGCTGCTCCCTGCCTGAGGAGTGAGGTTTCGGGAAAAAAACCGGGAGGAATATCTCTTGGTTGACGTGGAAGGCTGAGACCACCTTGGGGAGAAAAGCAGGGTGTGGTCTCAGCTGCACCTTGTCCTTGTGGAAGACCGTGTATGGGGGGTCTACCACAAGAGCCCGCC